>NW_024609857.1:198401021-199001021 GCF_016920785.2 Ixodes scapularis | reverse complement strand
CACTTGACCCCCCTCAGTACCCTTCCCTCCTCCTCCTCAAGAGCTGCGCTCTAATTCGGCGTTACAGGGAGTTGTAAACGGCTTTCACTTTTTTTTAGCGAAACTTTACAAAGACTGCCAAAATTTTCAAACATACGATAATTTTATTGGTCCTCGCAAGTACAGCAAAGAGTCGGCACGTATTTTATTCCTGCGTGATTAATAGGCGGTTCTGCCTTCTAAAACTGAAGATACTCATTCACTGACACTTCCTTAAGGCCATCGCACCAAAAAGTAGCTTCTCCAAAAACCGCTTGAGTGCCCCCTTAGCTCTCTTTTTCTCCTCCTACATATGTAGGAATGTTTTATCTATATGAACTGTTTCTTTTTCTGCCGTTAAATATGTTCTACCGAGGTCCCGCCTCTAGCTCGCTGATCCACGGCTACAAAATACGCGAGAGGTCCTAGCAGTGAGCATTCAGCATGTCTCTTGCACTGTCGCCATGACCCTCTTTAGATCCAATGTTCAAACTGAAAGGCACCGAGGGAACTGCGAATTTAGAGTTTCAGTGCCTACTCTGCCTCCCCGAAAGAAAGCTTCTTTCATCCGCGAAGTCCACCAATTCGAACCTACTGAATCACCCAAAGGTAAGCGCTTTTTAATTATTATTTTTTTTTTTTTTTTGTGGAAACCAGTGATTTAGAAACTTTAAGATTTTTGTGTAGTTCATAATTTGGCGTTTGCATCTCAATTTTACTCTCGCAACATCGCCTTTGGTTATTTTTATTTTTCAGCCCGAGTGTATCCGCTGACGTACGGCGTAAAGTACGTTCCGGACAGTTGATAAATATATTGATATTTGTTCGAGCTCAGGGGAGCCGCGGCGAGTTGCCGAGGGAGTTTACGCAAATTGTATTTTGGGATATCGGCAGTTCCTAATGCTGCTTCCAAGCGTACCATTGTGACATGAGCGATATGGGTGGCCGATGCGGTCAAATATTTGATCTTCTAAGACGTACCTTGGACGGTCACGGCCGGACTGGAAGCGCGAGAAAGAGAGCGCGCGCTCCCAGTCCGGCCGTGACTCGGTTTCCCCTTGAAGTGTGAGCTTAGCAGAAGCTACAAAAGCGAGCTGGTCCCCGGAAGCCTGATTATGTCTAGATTTTTCTAGGAGTTCGGGGAACGAGATTTAAACTTCGTTCTCCAGCCTTGGTTTGATCCAGAAATTCTTCGAAAGCTAAATAATAATAAAAAACACACAAAAAAATTATAGCGGGCTATTTATGCTTATATGATGCTCGAATAGTACGTCAAAAGTATGTGCTCAGTTTGAATAAAAGCGCAAACATAATATAAGCAACTGATCCATAACAACCATTGCAAGCAATGTTCGTAACTATAACGAACGGTCAATTTATTTTTCGTATCAGCACCAAATTCTGCGAATGCTCTTTTTATAATTTGGCACAAACTGGCAACACTGTATGCTGTCCAGGTTTTGAGGGATACTAAGTTAAGAACTCGGTGTGCAGATATTTTAATATTCCAGACCTCGTCTTGCTGTGTTACAGGGTGCAGGGTGCTGAATAAGCTAGGCTATGCATGTCATTGCATGTCAAGCATAGGGGCTTTGAGAAGACGACAAATTAAAGAAGACCCCTCGTCTAACCTGAAGGAGAGGATCGCCTTATTTTTCTTTACTGGATAATAATAGTGTATAGAGCCCAGGAATGTTTCATGGTTTCTTCGACACTGATGAAAACAAAAGTTCACGTGGCACCACAATAAATACGATTTTCCAGAAACTGGAACCGCTGCTCCTCGTAGCGTATTGCTTTCGCTTCATTTCCGAAAGAAAGACTCGAGGAGCGAGTAGGGAAATACTAGGGAAGACGCCTGGGGATAAACGACCCGTGGGGACGGTGGGACGCGCGGCGCTTGCGTGCAGCTTGATCTCGGTCGAGATTCAGTGGGTGCATTGGTGTTGCCGCGACGCCTCCTTGCTTGGCACCAGGCGAAAGCCGCTCCCTTCCATCGGCGCTCTGCAGGTGAGTTCGGACAAGCCACGCACCGGGGCGTGCACTTCATAGCGCCCTTTTATTCCTTTACGGCGATGCGGGAACGACCTGTCGGATCTTGTAGTTCCTGTCCAATTGCAACATTTGTATTAATTTTACGTTATTTTAATTTAACATATTTTCAGGCAGGCTTACCGAGAGTAAGCGAGCTGCATGCTTGAAAATATGTTAAATTTGCCGATGATACTTTTTATTTCACTCTTTTAGGCAATGGCAAGCGGTGCCCGGGTTTTTGGAATTTATTTTTCAGAACACGCGGGAATAATAGTAATAGTAATATATTAATTAAGGAATGCGGATACAGCAGAGTTCTTGTCGGACTGGTCAGAGCCAGCTAGAGCTTGTAAGACCAGGTCCAGCATTATGGCGGAAAGAAATTTTACAATGCAAAGCAATGAAAAATTAAAATTAAAAGCAAACAAATGTTAGTCCCATAATGAAACAGTGTGCAGTTATTAGCAAAGTTTAAGGCTAGTTATATCACGATGTTAGCTTGGATGAATGTGATGTGAACTCGGGTGTTCTACAGGGTTCTGTTCTGCATGGGTCTCCTGCAGTTTCGGGTAATGACCTTATCAAAGAGTCACCTGTAAAAGCCAGATTATTTGCCGACGATTGTGCAATTTATACTGAAGTAAAGTCCGTTACTGTTCACATTATGCTAAACGAATATTCGTCTCCGATCAATGAATGGCGTGTTAAGTGGCAAACTTAGACAACACAGTATGTATGACGATCACTCATAAACGACAGCCGTTAGAAGATGTGTATATGCTGCACGACAAAGCACTAAGCCGAGTGTCAGAGTTTAGATACCTTGGTCTTACCATAGCCTCGAGCCTAAGTTGGACACCGCACGCTAGCAATATAGTCGGAGAAGCTAATAAAAGGCTAGGGTAATCGGGCGCTCCCTTAACCTCGCTTCCTCAGAAACAAGACTCACAGCATAGAAGATTCTAATAAGGCCTTTATTAGAATACGCATGTGAAGTCTGGCACCCGCATGTTAAATATCGCATATCTGGAGCAAGTTCAACGGCGTGCGTTGCCTTTTTGTTTTTTCTTGCTATCGACGGCTGGACTTTGTGTCACCTCTTTAGAAAAGGGCAAATCGACCCGTCCTTCAAGTGTGGAGGAAGCAGAAGCAGGCTTCACCTTTTTTATAACATATTGGATAACTTGGTTCTAGTAAATAAGCAACAGTATACGATTGAGAGCATGTCGCGTATAACCCACAACAAGCATGCTCGCTATGTGGAAGAGTGGAAGTTTTCCAAGGACTGTTTATAGGTACTCGTTCTTTTTGCAAAAAGCGCGAAAATAGAAAAAGCTCCCGGCGCATGCTGCTGGAACTCGAGAAGAGTTTCGTTCCCTTGTTTCAGAGATTTCTGACAGCTTTTGCTTAGAGTTGTCACTTCATCGTTGTGTTGAATACGTGTTATTCACCTGCGCATTTTGAGCGCGTGTATTTTTTGTGTTGTGCAAATCCACTCCTATCTTGGTCCTGCGAAGGATCGACAGTATTTCAAATAATTTAAGTAGAAAAAATTAAAAAAAACATAAACTCGCACGCACACAACCAGATGCTCAGCGTCGGTTTGAAAAAAAAAAAAATGCTTGTCGGAGATGTGGACGAGTTGAATTCGCATCCGTATGGAAGAACATGAACTCTCTCTCACACACACACGCATAACTTCGCTGCCTAGTACGACACAGTCTTGTGAAACAAATCTTACACGCACGCTCACATACTACTCTGATACTGGCATCAAAGTTCAGAGAAGTCTTATGTAAGTAGTTATTTTTCGGTGAAAAAAACAAACAGATTCGAGTGTTCACCATAATACAATCAAACAGTACACAAACTTTAAAAGAAAACGAAAAAAAAAAAAAAAAACGAAGGGGCTAGATTATTTGAAATCCCGAATCCGTTGACGTCATTGGATATGCTCCTCTGCAAAGATGACAATAAACGAGGTAGATGTAACTGTACAGGCAGGTTTCCCAATGTGATCCAAATTGCTGTAGCAACACATCTGAAAACACAGATCTTAGACTTCTCTTTAGTGTTTTGTTTGAAGTCAAGGAAAGCAATGAGTGCGGAATAGTATTGAAAACAGTTGGCATATAAAATACGCGCACACTTTCACCATAACGAGTTCTTGCTCTTGGGATTTGAAAACGGGGAACTGCTCGGAAGCTCACGAAGTGGGCGGCAATCTGATTTTAAACTTGCTCTGCCAGAAGTGTTTCCAGATGACGGTTGGAATGAATAAAGAGAAGAACAACGGTAATTCTAGCGAGGCGAACAAGTTATCATCGATGAATGTTCTGTGCGGTAGGCTACTATTTTACATAATAATATGAACTATCGACATTGATGATAATGATAATTCTACTCAATCAATGAATCAATCAGTGTTTATTATAGTGTCCAGGAACAACCAATCGGTTTTAGTGCTGGCGCACTTTAAAAAAAGCAAAAACACATACAAACAAACATGCACACGAGTGGAGAAGGGGGAGCGTAGTCCACAAGTCTGAGACTAAAAGTAATAACAAGTACGAAAGACACTCAAATCAACAAGGAAAATCAGAAGCACAAAGCAGAGACATCACCAGATCTGAGAGCAAAAAGCAAATACTAGGATATCGTACTGACAAATATCAATTCTTCAACTGATCAGTCCTTTTCTTGCAAGAGGAAGTTTCGAACAGCATTTCCGAACGTGCTCCCACATGACTTAAGAAGGGGGACTTTTTGCAAACTGTTACCGTTTTCCGCGTACCGCACTACCGGAGCCTTTGAAGCGTGCTTTTAAGCGCGCACCCGGCGGTCACGGTATCACCCAGGCACGCGCTTAAAAGCACTCTTCAAAGGCTCCGGTAGTGCGGTACGCGGAAAACGGTAACGGTTTGCTAAAAGTCCCTAATATCAATTGTATCAGAGTAGCTGAGATTATAACTCTCAGCCGATGTTTGGATCGGGTTTCAGTGGCTAAAATGTCGAGCTATATAAAAAGATGATTGAAGCCGTGTAGGCACACGAGGATCTCTACGGCTCACTTCGGACAGAAGGCTAAGAGAGTTAATCGAGCCGTGCAGGGTCTTAAAAAGATACTACAACGAAATTTCGTCGCTTATTTTTGTTGTCTATATGTGTTCAAAGGAGCAGTATCACATCAGACACACCATTATACTGCTAACAAAGACACGAAAAAGAATTGTAAAACGAATTAAACGGATGTCGCTAACGTCTCGTTTGTAATGACTGTCTAGGAACCTTGGCAGATAGTTACAAAGGCTGTCTCGCCTCTAGCCACCACAAGAGAAGAGGTGGAAGGAGGAACTCTCCTCTCTCCGAGAATCTCTTTTGTGGGTCCCAGAAGCCATTATTGTCCCTCTACAAGATTGTAGAAGATTAGCCCGTCACTCAAAATTCGTACAAAAGCAGCCACTTCGGCGGCTGGAACGACTAGGCCATCCTCTCGACGTGAGCCTCGCCCGTGGCCTCGCCGCAGCTTTGCTCGTCCCGAGACGAACTACGTCACGATTGCGTTGGATGTCACGTGCTCTCCGCTGGCTGCTGTCCCAGCGCCTGCCAGAGTGGGCTGTTTAAAGAAAAAATACAGCCACCGGGCTCAAAATACAAACGCGCGATTGTCATTTACGGATATTGTGGATCATATTCGACCTATTTTTGAACCCGATGGGTATAGTTCAAATTTCATTGAAGCATCCCTTCATAGGGACCCTGACATCCCCCCAAATATCTTGAATTTTTTTCCAGACGATTTATTGTGGTGTCAGAAGACTACAGTCAATATTTTGCTACAGCGTCACATATATTTTTAATAATGCCAAAAAACGGAACTGCTCGAAACCGAAACCAAAACTGGACTGCTGAGGAAGAAGAAATATAGAGGAGAAAGTTGGCGCAAATCACGTAGCAGTGCAGCTTGTTTTTTTTTGTTTTTTTTTCCAATCAACGTATTTGCAGCGTTTTCGAAACCACAAAAAAAAGGTATATTTTTTTTTCTATTTTAATACTGTATGTATGCCGTCGATGATCAACGACTTTGATTACATTTGGCGGCTGTTTCTAAACCATAGAAATCGGCTCCTGACCGCAGAGAAGAGAGTGAGTGTGACTCAAACCGGCCAGTTCTCGATCGGAAATTTTCGGGCGCAAAAAAAGAAACGAATTTCAAGCCGCGAATTGTTTTTTGGGTAATTGGGTTCTTATCTGTCGCATACAAATAAAAACCTTGTCGAGCATAAATACCCTGTCAGTGTCCCTTTAAACAAAAAACAGCAGATCTGCCTCGATCCCACGCTTCTTGAGCCACAACAAGTTGACGAGTTGTGAGTTTCCCCCAATGTTTACACAATGAGCACCTTTCTCAAAATAACAACATTTAAAGATGGAAATAAATTTGTTTTGTACTCGATCGTCTGGTAAACTGTTAGTTTTGGAAATGCCGTTCCAAACCACCGAGGCGTAGTCTAGCTCGGATCTTACTAAGGAACAGTACAGAGCGAAAAAAATAATGGACGGGATCTTTAATTTCTTCGTTATGCGAGATTTGGCACGTAACGTGCGCAAGTGCGATATAACCACTCAGGTGTCAAATCTCAGGGTTGATTCATGAACAACACTAAGGTCCCTCAGTTCACTTAAAGGGGCCCTGCAATCATATTTAAGCGTCTTCCTTTTTTGCGGTTTCCAGGTCTCTTGGGGTTCGGGCAAGCCAGCGGACACGGGGAGAGTAACTAAATATCAGTGCGTCATATTCTAACCGGACGACGCGGAAACCCACTCCACCGACGAGGGCGACCCACGGTATCGAAAGCGCGCGAAATGTGACGTCTTTGGTCCTGGGCTTATTACTGGTCATAGCCGCTAAAAGTTTCTTTTTAGTCGAAATACAAAATATAAGTGGCGCGAACCGTTTCAGTTATTTATAAAAGTAGTTTTTGTTCGGTATTTCAGATCAAAAAAGAAACGAATGCGGTTCATAGAGTACGGAAACAAGAAATGACCCGTCGACATTCCCGCCACCAAGTGGTGGAAAAGGCGGCGTATACTAGAAAGAAGTAGTGGGATCAGGCGCCGACACGGAAAGGTCCTGGATGTATGCGGCGACGCTGCGGTCGTATGGGCAGGCTAGGGTCCGACCGGCTCCGAGCGTTCCGAAGGCCTTCGGCGAGAAGCTTTGTCTTGCGGTTTGGCCGTTTCGCGGTATGGCAGCGCAAAGTAGCTCCCATTCTGAACTGATCTTTACCCCGTGTTTCCTGTCGTGTGTGGCCAATGAAGTGTCATGCCGAATTAGCATTTAATCGCCCAGCAAATGCAATGAGAGCCGCTCTGGCTGCCCGCTGCATACATCCTATCCAGAACACGCTTCAATGGCGCCCTCTCGCGCCGTCGACACGGAGTACGGCAGCCGTGAGCGCTCGATGACCTCACTACTTCTCCTCTAGCTCACGGCCACACTCAAGCAACCAAGGACGTCATGAGGGAGGTTATTTTTTGCTTGTTTTTGTAATGTTGATTTGCCTATAACTTTAAAAAAAAGGGAATTTCGAGTAAAGAAAAGTTTCACTAAGTTACTACGTTCAGTGCGCTCAGGTTCGGTGCAAATTAAAAATGAGTAAAAAAGTCATTGCAGGGCCCCTTTAAGCGTGACAGCAGTTCGCCATGATAATTATATAGCAAGAATATATCGTAAATTTTCGGAGAATATGTCAGTACTGTTGTTTTAGAATCATTCAAACGGATTGTCTAAACACCAATGACCGAAGGAATGTGCGTCATTCTGAAGTGTAATGAAATCCTCTAAGGTCGGTATTCTTTTGTTAAGTTTTCTATCATCAGCACACTGCAGAAATGAGGTTTGCTATAACCTGAGAGGCATCATTTACAAAAATCTTAAAAAGGAGGGGCCCAAGACAGATCCCTGGGGCACTCCAGGGCTTGGCAAGGACGGTGTAGTAGTCTTGGCACGGACGTACGCTTTTGCACTTAGCTTTTTAACAAATTGTATACCGAACCTCGTACTCCATAAGAAGAAAGCTTGTATAAGAGGATGTTGTGGTCGACAACGTCCAAGGCCTTACTCAGGTCGAAAACAGAAACGTCGAGCTGAATAGTGTTACAAACTACTTCAGATGCAGCAGACGTAAAATATACGAGATTGGTAGGTGTCGATCTGCCGGGGGACAGGAAGTCATGCTGATTAGGAAGGAATATACTACGAAACGTGAAGGAGAGGAATTGATGCATAACCATCGATTCAATTCAATTCATCAATACTAACAATAACGATAATAATAATATTAATAATAAAATTGATGAGGCATTCCACTGTCTGGATGACCAGAGAAGCTGTTTAACACATGGCACAGACGTCCGAGAATTTTGAACAAAGGTACGAACAGATTTATTGTCTTGATCGGTGATCATCGTGACGAACGGTACATATACACACATGTCCAGGTCTATCGCCGCCCCGAGGAGCCGGAGGAAACTAGACACGCGTGACGGTACTGCCACCCGGCGGAAGGAAAGGAAACTGGGCACGAAAGCGCTTGGAACGACGACAAACAGAGGGCGGTGCAATTCCCTCCTCCTTAGAGTTCCTGTATAAGCTCCCTACGGGAGCCAGAGTTGCTCGTCTGTTTTCCACCTGCCACCGCGCCGCCATTCGCCGAGATCCGAACACGTGAGGAGCCGGATCGAGTGCCGTGCAGGAAAGTAGACGTGCGCGCGCCCCGCCGAACGTTACCCTGCTTTTGAGCGCGCCTCGAACGCGCGGCGCCGCTATTTGCCGAATTCAGTCACGTGACGAGCGGGATCACTATGCCGTGCACAAAAGGCGGCGCTACGAAAATGAACGCGCAACTCTGGCTCCCGTGGGGAGCCTATAGACGCTTTCAGCGCGCGCCAGATTGAGCCGCCATAGCCGACCTTCCCTTGCCTTACCGAGATGCCGAGCCACTGAAGCGGGCGTTGACGAGTCTCCACAAGGGTCTATGCTGTGCTGGGGAAAAGAACACCGTAACGCGTGAAATGGCAATAATCTGTCCTGCTGTGGTAATGATGAAGTGGAGCGAACGGAATAAGAGGGAACCAAAACTGAAGGTCGGTTAGGGCGGCGCCCATGCACAGCCACTTGAAAGCGTCCATGCAGCAACTCTACTCCTCCTTAAAGCCCCTTCATGTTTTGAAAATAGCGCAAAGTGGGTCGATGCACGAGGCGCGTGCAACGTGCAGCACGTTGGAAGATCATGGCGGCACAGCGCAGCCATGAGCACGGTGGCCCTGAGCTAGATTTAAGGGGGATTCAACCGCTATTTATTTGTGCCCTTTTCCTCATAGATGGTGCAGAATTTTTCTGGAACAAACGAGTTGCATGCGCATGCAGGTCGGGCGCTCGGCGAGGGCTCGGGCCACGGGCTCTTCGCCGCCGATCTCGAGCTCGGTCTTCTTCGCCCGGCTTCCGCCACTGCCGGAAGCGGCCAACAGGCAGCGGGAGATTCGAGCCAGTACATACGTAGATTATAGTAGCTCACATAACGTAGAATAAGCTCCGATTTCCGAATTGATTCGAAGTTCCAACCACGTTCGAAATTATCGAAAGCGCAGGGCGCGGTGTTGTGGCCGTTTGAACCACCCCACTTGGCACGTGAACGTTTTTTTGGGGGAAAAAAGAAAAAAACTAATATTTTTAGAGCTCAATTTAAAGCCAGATATATTTAGAAAAAAAAAAAAAATAAAGCAGCCGTTTCGCACTTCGTTTGTTTTATATCGCCTTCCTCTTTGTCCGAATACTGGTTTGCAAATCGCTCCCAGGGCCCGTTTGCTCGAAGCTGGTTAACTCTAACCGCGGTTAAAAGTTAACCGCGTTTCCCTACCTAGGTACATCCGAGTACCTAGCCGCGTTCGACAAAAACTCGACGCACAATTTCTCCGTGTTTTATTATTATGCGGTAGCTCCCGCCACTTTCCGGTCGAAGCAAACAATAGCCTTTTAAGAAACGTTTTTGCTAGTTTTGTCTTTATTAAGAAAAATAAAAACAACATCGTATCACAATGTTTCTTTTTATGCATGAAAATATATATGTGCTTTAAAAAAATAATAAATATCTTGATGCATCTATTGTGCCGCCAAACACAGCATAAGTTTGCAGCGTTGATTTCGGGTTTGGCAACGGTCTTTATAGATTCGTTGTTTTTGGTTGTTTTGTTCTCCGTGTTTTGCGACGCACGTTTCCCGCGCTTTAGTTATCACCTGATTTTCACTGTTTGTCTTCTCCTGCCGTTTGCCCAACCGACCCTCCGACTCGCTCGCCGACTGACTACCGGACTGACTGACAACTGATTTGCGGACGGATTGGTGAAGGGACGCAATGTCGACTGTGACGCGACGCCGACATCGAAGAGAGCGCGTGTTCGCCCAGTACGCTGTTGTGATGATGGGACGGCAGCGTGTGTTCCGTGACCGCTTGAACCCTTTGGAGGAGTTCGATGAGGACGAACTGCAGGAGCGCTTTCGATTCGGTCGCGCGGGCATTGTGTTCCTCGCCGACACACTGCGCCCGGACTTGGAGCGGCCGACGCGTCGCAGCCGCGCCCTCTCTGCAGAGCAGCAGGTCATTGTCGCCTTCTACGCCACGGGGAACTTCCTCATCACCGCAGGGGACTACATCCGTGTGCACGTCTCCACTGCTTCGCGGACTGTGAGGCGGGTGACTCAGGCCTTGGCACGTCGTGCCCAAGACTTCATAGGGTAAGTGGTCTGGAGCATCTCTGGTGCGTCCCGATATTAGGCGCATGTGCAGGCCAGTTTTCCGAGAAAAAAAGCCTGGGCCTAGATTGCTCGATGAGCAATCACCATTATTTCAGAAACCCTTTGTATAGAAATTTCGGTGCGTGAATTGTGTTCGCTGAAACCCCCGAATTCGTTAAAGGTGGTCTTCTCCGCACACCTATTCTGCAATTTATTTACGGCGCACCACCTGCGCAATGACCCTTTCGTTTTTGTTTCCTAAGCTGTAGGCTTGCTAGCCTGAATATCTGCCAGCGCATCGATCCCCACGTATACTGCTACCTCCCTAAAGGATCATTAAAAGTGTTGCTTCAGCACTCGATATTTGTTCTTTGGTAATGAGCGTGACATGCAGACCAGTGAACTGGGCAGTAAAATTACACGAACCAACTGGAGTGTACAAAATGACTCCCTTAGTACCTATTATTGGTGCAGGTGCAAATTCAACTAATCTACAAATAAAGTAGGAGTGCAGACATTTACAAACAGCCTGGTTTCTGCACTCCCAACTATGCACTTGTTGCTACTGAGCTAGTCTTGCGGCTACTGAGTACTGTCATTGTGCAGACGAGGCTTTTATTGCTCACTATTGATGACGATGAATGATAGCTGTGTTATTTTGAAGCATGTGATCATAACAACAAAACTGTCACTGTTAATGTCATAGTGCTACAGACTCACTCAAATCCATCTACAATGCAGGTGGCCAGGTGAAGCTGAGGGTCATGCCTTACAACAGGCCTTCTTTGAGATCGGTGGGTTTCCTTCGGTCGTGGGTGCTGTTGATGGCACTCACATTCGGATACAGGCACCACAAGTGCATGAGGAGGTGTACGTTAACCGCCATCTGTACCATTCAATAAATGTACAGTTAGTGGTTGACGTCTTTTACCGTATCCGCAATGTGGTTGCAAAATGGCCTGGAAGCACCCACGACTCTAGGATATTCACCGAGGGCTCGTTGTCAGGCAAGCTGGCCGATGGCGTTTACGAGGGCCTACTGCTTGGAGACAGCGGCTACACCTGCAAGCCATGGCTGATGACGCCCTTCCTGTCTCCGTCATCAGCAGCGGAGGTCGCCTACAATGCGTCACATAGCACAACGAGGAGCATCGTGGAACGGTAAAGCCAGGCTATGCGTCCTGGTTCGACGGTTCAGTGTTTCGGTACCTTGAGGCACCTAACCTTTTTTATGTGGTTGTGCCTGAGCTTTACATTTGTTGCCATTTTTATGTTCTTGCATAGTAGGCTACGGCTGCTCAGAAGCAAGGAGAGGAAGGCGTATCTCTACTATACCTTATTTATACTACGGGCTATAACCTACTGCCATAGCCTGAAATGTTTATTCTAAGGTTAGCCAGCATTGTGGGAATGAAGAACATCAATTCACAAAATTCAACCATTAGCCAGTTAACTCTATATGTCACAATAATTGTTATATTTCATTTGCTCTTTTCTGTATAAACTCCAGAATAGAAGTTAGAACTTCTCTGAAACATATCCTTCCTGTATGACTGGGTTTATTAACCTACAGGTTTTTACTAGCTGTTTACACATTTCAAACAATAGCAGTTAATTTTTTTTGTTACTCTATATTGCCTAAATGTAAAGCAATTCTTAGAAAAAAAAAACAGCTTGCAATGTGAAAAAAAAACACTGGCTTAGGCAGGTTTTGTTTTTAGACAGTTTGTGTACAGACTTATTCAAGCATATCTTATTAAATACTGCTTATCTCAAACTGCAATTTTCCTTGCAAGTTTTTGCGAAGAACATTTTCATTATATCTGTGATGGGATTGCTGCGCCATTTGCGCCAAAGTGATTACCCTGCTACGTCCTGCTACATTTAACAAAAATGTGAGAAATTTGCACCAACGTAGCACCAAAACTTATTTTCATTTTAATAATACTGAAAATATAATAGCTCGGGCTTCGCTGCCCGGCCGGACCGTCACGATATGCTTACGCAAGTTTTCAGGTTTTCAAAACTTTTGATTATAGTCTCGTATACGATACCATTCCATCACATTTCGTATGAATGACAGGCAATATCTGGAAGTTTCGCAATAATTTTTATGTTAGTCGTCTGTTCATTCTGGAGGGTTAGCTATAGTCCGTTGCAACCTAAGAACGAAGGGCGAGGGTAAGACAGGCCGGGGAGGAGGAAGCAGACGGAACGCTAGAGAAGAGAGGGGGAAACCTCCTTCTCTCTTTAGCGTTCCGCCTGCTTCCTCCTCCCCAACCCGTCTTACCCTCGCCCTTCGTTCTTAGGTTGCAACGGACTATAGTGTCGTTGAATGCGCTTTTCACCACGCACCGGTGTACTGCAAAGAAGCAAACACCACGGAGTAGGCATCGCAACTTTGTATGTCTTGCTTCTCTGCAGCGGACCCTGTGTTAAGGAGAAAGCTCTCCTCCAAAGTGAGACTCAACACAATTCCTGAACACAACTTCGGCTCGTAAATATGATGGATTACAAGATCCCGGCGGCACCTTTTCCAATTTCGAGATTTAGTAAGGGTACTTTGGTATTGCAAGAGCATTTATATATGCTCTTATGCATGTTTATTTATTTATGCCAACTCATTTGTTTAGCTATCAATTTTCTGTAGGTGCGAGTAGATTAGAACTAAATTGACAGGAGCAGTGGATGAAATCTCGGGAAGAGCCTGAATGAGTTCGGCGGGTTTGTTTTTAAGTTTCGTTCACATGCCGTTTTTGCTCTGAAGTTCTACAGATAAAATGTAATTTATGTTGATAATCAAATGATAATTGCTTTGTTTTTTTTATCTCATTTATAAATTGCAGTTTTATTACAACCTCTAGAACTTGAAGGAAACATCAGTTTATGTGACCAATGTTATTGTACTAATTTAGTGGCATTCAGTACCTAAAATAACCATTTAAAGGAGTTTGTGCTGTCCTTCATCACTCACCTTTTTGTTACCCTGTCATGGTGCTTCTCCACGCAACTGAACGCTATAGTTTTGTGTTTGAGGAACTCTTGCTGCGCAGTTGATGCTAACAAAGGTTTGAACGTATGTGAGAAGGCAACGTAGACTTTGCCCTTTAGTTGGACAGGCCGAAAAATTAATTTTGACGTGATGTTTGCATTGGTATCAATAAAAATGAATGTGCGCTTATGCTACAAAAGTTCTTTTTGTTGCACCATAATTGACTTTTGACTGCTCCAAGGGCTGCTCCAAAATGACTCAGACCAATCACATCACTGAAATCTTTAACAAAATCTGCATTTCATTACTATGTTAAAATATTCCAACAAAAATATTAACTATTAGGCATAATACCATGTTTTCGATGGGCTGGAGCGATGATAGACATCGCATGCCGATCTCATTAGATGTTCTTATAAACCACTTCAAAAGGATAACAGATCTTGCTCTATTTATACACTGTGCAGGACAATAGGCCAGCTCAAGCGGAGATTTCATTGCCTCCATGCTGAGCTGAGGATGCAGCCAGAGAGATGCTGCGACATCACTGTTGCCTGCTGTGTCCTGCACAACCTGGCCAAGACATACCCCTGCAGCATGCCAAGGACTGTCCTCCCCGAAGAGGTTCCCGTCGAGCCCGTGGCAGCGGGCCGTGATGAAAGCAACGAGGCTCGGGATGCCATCGTCAGCCAGTTCTTCGGTTGAGCGTAAGTATACCAATATATTGCACATGCTGCTTTGCATGGTCTTGAGTACCAGTGCATTCTGCTTGTTTTTAATTGATCAAACATTGGAATACCAAATGTTGTTTCTGCGTTAGGTTGGAAGAGAGTGGAATTTTCGCCCACGCCGTCCCCACATATTACGCTTGACTACTGCTGCCGATTACCCCGGCGCAGCGGGAACACGAATACCATAGGCTATGGTTCAGGGAGATACGAAGATAAATTAGGCAAATGATAAAATTAGCCAGACGATCTTCCGATGAGTACATGCAAGGCAGGCTTTTAGTCTTAGCGGCAACTGAGGCGCATACGAGGCTGACGGCGGTACGGACAGAGCGCACGGAGATGGATCAGCAGTCAAGATTCCTTGAGCGTCGCAACTATTCGTGCTGTGACAAGGAACTAGAGCAAAAACCCTGCAAGCAGGCGGAGCCGCCGTTAGTTCTCGATAAGCAGATGAAAAACTTGTCTTCGCATGACACGTTTCGGCGCACCGATATGTTTGACGGAGCAAATATACCACATGGTTTCAAACAGGCTCGTGATTGGACCCGGCGGCGTGTAGCATTGGGCTTTAGTCCATCGTAGGACGAGACAGAGTATAGCAGATCTGAATCTAGAAATATACAGTTGCAAGTAAAATGGATTTTATTTATCAGCAGCTGTGTTGGCTTTGTCATATATATATATACACATTCAAAATGAAAATTAAAAACAGCGTAATATGTCAATGTTTACTCTTCTCCTAATTGTTTTTTTAGCAATTTGATTTCCAATTCTGCACGCTGTGTTTCCAGTTGAATTAAATTTTTTTGGTCCTCTAGTAATTTTTTTGACTGCTGGTAGAACTCCTCGGCAGCAGTTGCTGCTGCAATTGTTGCCGTGGCAGCTTGCTTAACCATTTCTGTGCTCTCCTTCTCCAGCAGGAGATTAGCTCCCTCGAGCTGCTGCTGCCTTTCTGTCTCCTGCAAGAAGCGCTGTGAAGCCTCCCGGCACCAACGTCGGCTGTATGGCACATTTGTTGGAGCCCGCTGCACCGCCTCCAGCGGCCGACTCTCGTGCAGCACTGCCGCACTTGCTCCGCTCCCAGAGGGACCAGGCTGTGGATCTATTCCCCTGGAGCTGTCACTGCGACAAATTCATGTGTAAAAAGTGGTCAGGTTTTGTTCTTGTCAGCATGGGCAAAGAGAACACACTGTGCAAAGTTTGTAACCCTGATAAAGACACCGATGCTGCGCCAAAATTCATTCATACGGGTTGGTACAGAGGACAAAGTTTGTGAGCCAAGTTGGTTTATACACTGACGCACAGGCTTGAGGTCGGAGCGCAGTGTTGTTACTTCTTGCACAATTGCCCAGTACATGGTGTAGGAAAATGTGCATTTGGTTGTGAAGAGCACACAGCTGCATTCTAAAGGTTAGAATGCAGCTGTGTAGCTATGCGATTAACAGTTCATAAATTTAGTGGTCACATGTCCAGTCAAACCACAATGCACTGCACATTTATAGGACAACTTCAAACATTACAGCACATAGCTTCACTGGTATTGATTTCACTCACACAGGTTACCATCATGGGGGTAGTTAACTTCTTGACCAGAATGAAGTTAATGTTTGAGCCAATTTTCCTAAGTTGGTAAAACAAGCAACAGGATGGTTGTACTGTGTGTGATCTTTTAATTTGCATATTGAAAGCGTGCTACAGTTAGCATTAAAGAAAAGCCATTGCCACTTTGTTGCATTTAATTTCTATAAGATGGTAATAAACAGCTTTACCACCTGATTTCTCATTGCATGCCGTGTTATTGCATGAATTTGTAGCTTCGGTGAAACTGTTTCAGCCTTGTTGAAAATAATTAGAAATGTGGTAGCGCTGGTGCCTCGTCAGATCTTAGAGTGCACTCTGGAAGACGGTTTCGTGACTTATATTTCGAACCGCCTTTGAGCTTTTGTTGTTGAAATAGAACTGAAGCCAGATTCCCGGAACTTTCTTACGACAAAAAAGTTAGTAGATTTATCTTATGACAAATTTACGAACTTTTAAGTATTCCCGAAGCACAAAGATCGTAAGTTTTGCGCAAGCTACGGATTTCGTCAGAACTTGCGCAAAACTTACAAACATTTTGCTTCGGGAATACTCAAAAGTTTGTAACTTTGTTGTAAGAAAGTTTCGGGCATCCGGCCTCTGGTCTTTATATAAAAGTACTCGGCAGTAATGCCATTCAAATGGCAACATGCCCATCTTCTTATCATCATTTGTCCTCGTCTTTTAGAACCTCGCCTGGAACGACAGTTCTGCATTACTGTGACCGGTTCCTTAAAACCATTTACTCTTCACACAATCGGGTCTAGAAACCAGTCACCTACTCTTCGGTGTCACCTATGGTGGCCTCCAACCCGCACAGGTTGGGCGAGTCCTCGCCGATCACTTCGAGGACGGCCTCGACGAGGGGCGTCAGGACGTGGGGGTTTGGCCCAGCACCAATGAATTAAGGCGTAGTAATTTCGTCTCGACTCTTACTTACTCGAGTTACGAGCAAAAACAGAGGAGGTGGGGTTCACTGTTCAACCAAGTATGTAAATGGAACTTTCATGGGAAAATTAAAATAAACAAATACTGCATGAGACATTCTTTTAAACATTCATTAACTGCTAGATAACACTGCTGAAACTGTGGACTGTGTAATCGTGCAATTTTTACTTTCTTACAGTTTGGCCTGTCGGCCTCTACCATTGTGCTCTCTTATAATCTGTTTTAATATTTTGTCCGAAGTTTTGGGTCTTCCACTGAACTGTTTTACAAGTTCCATACAGCCTGTGCAGAACTTGTACATAAACTGGAATAAATTGTTTTCTGATGCTGTAACACTGCTTTTGCTGCTGTTCAAGGAAGGTGAAAAGTCGACTCCCAGCAGAGGGCAAAGGTGAACGAATATACAAATGTCCACATTCACGTTTCTAGGTTTGGTTGCTCATGTATTATCACTAAAGCAATGCAATATCTTTTGAACTTAAGAACACAATGAACTTACCGGTGCGCTGTTCATGCTTCTTGAATAAGCTGTAGAGTTGTCTAGTCTTTTTAGGAGGTTTCTCCAGCACTGTTGTAGCTGGTCTGGGGTGCGCAAACAGCCCATGGCTCTGTAAATTTCGTCCCATGCCTGCCTTTTTGTTTGGGTCGTGACCGTAGCACTGAACTTGCCCATAATTTGATGTTTCCTCTCCCCCACTGCCCGAATTAGTTCTAATTGTTAATCCAATGACCAATTCCTCTGCCGTTTCATGGTGATGCTTGCATTCGCCTGACTCATTTTAGATTTCAGATTGGTTGTGATCGTCTGCTACGTAATTATGTCTCTCTTTATAATCCTAATAAGACATCTAGTTATCTGAAACAAAATAAATTGAAGAAAGACAAGCGCAAGAGAAAATATGCACACTTCTTTTCCGATAGAAGCTTTGTTTATTTCCCAGTTGTACAAGTTCGCAGACGACAGTACCGAAGTTCGATCGAATGCCGTGCCGGCATCCGTGCCGGCAGCTTCTGTTGAGGTAACGGATCTTTGCTTCTGAGGGAAGTTTTTAGTTTGCATCTTGCCTTCGTTGAACCGTCGCTAAAGGGGGTCGTCGGTGTTGTGGATGCGCTGCAAATACAAAACACGACGAACTGTACTATAAACCAGACTCCGCGATTAGAGGCCGTTTTTCGGAGAGAGATTTGGTGCACTAACATGCGATTGGGGCTCGAGGTAGGTTTTAAAAGTGAAAAAAAGAAAAGAAAGCTGGAATTTGATTACAACGCAAGTTCTGCTGACATGAAATTTTGATAGCGGTACAATCTCATAACTTTCTCGTGAAACATCGCGGCACTTACCTAGGATATACGTTTTGAAGATCCCGCTGACTGTAGCATTCAATAAAACAAGTCCACTTCAGAGGGCGGTGCGTGATGTTATTCAAACTCGACGAAACCAGTCAGGCGTGGCCCTGCTCCCACAGCATGCTCGCCGTCAACTCCGACAGTAGACTTTGTGTTGAAATGTCCTTTTCGTGACACGAGGATGACGCATCTTCGTAAAAATAAATGTTCCCAAGCGTGACGAGCGGCCGTAGCAGCCATATTGGACATATTGTCTGATGCTAGGTACTATTTTACTCCGGCGTCCCTACTCTGCAGGTCACGTGACCTAAAATTCCCCCTCGTAGGGAAATCCGGTTAACCGCGGTTAGTTAACCAGCTTCGAGCAAACGGGCCCAGGAGGTCTGAAGTAAAGCCCTTCTATCCTATGGAAAAGTGGCGCCATTCATTGTTGTGGAAATGCTCGAGACACGTGCCGCGCGCCACTTCTGGGAAGAACATGGCATCTGAAATCTAGCACAGTGTTGCGCTGTGCCGCCATGATGTTCCCAGTGCCACTAATGGTGAATTCGTGTGGTCAATCGCCGGCGAGCCCGTGCCCGTGGGCACCGGCGACCAAAAACGCGCCAGCGGCGCGCCACGTCACCCTCTCCACCCAAACACAAAGCAAATTAGTGTGTACGAGGGGCGTTCATAAAGTTCGTATTATTGTTACGAAGGAGAAGAGATCCAGCAATCAAACTCGAGTAAAAGTTGAGACTTTCTCTACATGTTCGCCACCAAAAGTCACCCACTTTTCCCAGCGATGCACCACATGCCGGCGGCCATTGTTATAGAACTCCTCGTTTTGAGTGTTGTGGAATCGCTCCAATTCAGCAATCACTTGGTCGCCGTCCTTATACTGCTTTCCTCTTATTTGGTCACCCTGGAAGCGTCTCCGCAATTTAAACAAAGTGTCATAAACTGGGGCGTTGTCCCCGAACAACGCTCCCAGATTGGAATGAATAACCTTGGCATTGCTTCCCCTCAAATGAAAAAAAAAAAAAAAAAAAAAAAAAGAAAAACGGATCGCTGTATGTGTTTGGCGCCGACGGGCGGTGCCATTTATGTTTCGACTCCCTAGCGGCGTTTCGAGGTACTATAGCTCGGAACGCCGAGCTATAGTGCGGAAAGTAAAGGGAGCGCGCTTATGTTGATGCCTGTTTTGTTACGTTTTTTTTTTTTTTTTTTGTGTGTGTGTGTGTTTCGATAATACGAATTTTATGAACGCCCCTCGTATGTTTATACAGCCTGAAGTTAGTCTGTCTCGGTGGGCGTCTGGTATCTCAGCTGTAGATGGTCAATTTAGCCAGTGCAGTACAACCGCTGGCCTGGGTTCTTTAACGTGCATCGCGCTATAGTGATACACCACCGCACGCCGGTACGATATGCTCATCCAGATCGAAACGGGCAGGGGTTTGTATTGAACCCAGGACCCTGGGTTCTGCAGCGCGAGCTTTCGCTCCACGTGCTCCCAGCTGGTGTGCGCTAGCCCACTCGGCCACCGATCCCCCCAAACACAAAGCGACGGCAACTGGCGCCTTTATTTGACAAATCAAAAGGTCAAATTAGTCGTTAGTTGTTTATACAGCAGGAGGTTAGTCTGGCAGAACATGGCGACATTGTTACCTAAGCAATTCAGCCAGTGCAGTACGACTGCTAGCCCGGTGTCTTTAACGTGCATCACGCAGTATGTGATACACGACCACACGCCAAAACGGAAACCCAATCCAACGGGAAAACTCCATAAAAGTTTTGGGAGTGAACTTTGGATACTTGCCAAAGAACACGACAGCCTGGATCACCGAAACACTTAAAAAATGGAAACAATATTCCCTAATCTAAAGTATGATCAAGGGGTCAATATTTAGATTTTTGAGTTTATATATTAAAGGCTTGTGGGCACAGTCAAAGGCTTTGGAAAGGTGTAACTATAATATATTAGTCTGCTTAAGCGAATGAATATTTCCATTTAGATCGGTTACTGGTTCAAAAAGTTTGGTTTCGCACACTTGCCCTTTCGGAACCCATGGTCGCCATCGAAAAGAACGTTATTTTCTAAAACAAAATTGATTATATGAATATAAATAATGTGCTCCAGAATTTCACACGGGAGGCTCGTTAATGATATGGGTCGGTAGTTATTTAAATCATCATCAGATTTAACTGCAGGAATTACCTGTGGTGTTTCCTCTCACTCGGCAAGCAACCTTCATCAAGAGACTGCTGATGTAACAAAGCTAGAATGTCACTGGAGTAGAGCTGTGTAAGCTTAACAATTTAGAGTTAATGCCATCTATTCCTGGCGATGAACGATAAGGGTGGCCTTCAGTAACTTTGTTAACGCCACGTGGAAATATATAGTGATAACTTTTAAGAAAGTGTGGTTATAAGTGAATTCGCAAGCAGGTAAGGGAAACGATTAATTAGTAAAGGCTCCACTGAAAAAGGTTATTAAAGTTGTTAGCAGTTTCAAGATTGGAACACAAATTTTCTTTGGAATCCGAGAAGCCAAGATTAGCATTGCTTGACTTGGGCGGATTTATACAATTCCGAAATTTTTTAGGATTAGAATTAAATTTTTAAGTTAGCCTTTTATGTTTCAAAAGTGCATACCGATGAATGGAGATTATGCATTTCCAGTACACATTACAGTTTCTTTCCAAAGTTTTTGTGTACAGGCATTTATTTTTGTTAAGAAGATACCCAATTTTTTTAGAAAATCACGGACTTTGAGAGTAGTTTGAGAGTTTGAGTTTTTGAACAAAGGATCTAAGAATGGAGTTAATCTGATTTTCACTGATTTTCACTTCGACAGACCGTAAGTGGAATGACCGCTCAAACTCGCTCGAAAAGACCCTCGTAGCTGACCCTATTTCGGCGGTCTTTATCTTCGAATAGTCGTCCATTTATTGAACTGGTTACTGGTATGTCCAGTTACTAGGTCAGATTTGATTACCACTCTTTTATGATCATTTATTTTTCAACAAAAATTACAGGCTTTATTTTTCCGGAGACCGTGATAGCAAATAGGTCTAGAGTGGAGGGTCCAGGTGTAGGCTCAAGAACAACTCGAGTAAGACAGTGCGTTTGAAAAGCATTTAACAACTCAGAACACAATGAAACATTTCTGCAGTCGGGTAAAGATTCACAAAGATTCCACTTAGTGCTGAGATAATTAAAATCACCCACCAAAAATACTGGACAACTGGGGTAACGCGATATAACTTCATCGAGGCAAACACAAAGGTCGTGTACAAAATCGATGGTAATATGTTTTATTATTTTTACGCTTTGATTGGCCTGTCGTACAAGCCGGTATGGCTTGTAGCATAGGCCAATCAAAGCGTAAAAATAATAAAACAATTTAACACGAAATAGACAATCCCTATATGAGTTTTTAGTTCGACAAAGACCGAGCGGAAACGCTTCTTAACAGCAATGAGAACGCCATCTCCTCTTGAGTGCAGTCAATCCTTACGATAAACCAGATCATCTTTATCGAGTAAAAGTTCATGAACCTGACTTTCACTGGAAAGTCAAGTTCCAGATCCAAGTATGGTGTGAGGGTACCAATTGAATACAAAAATTATTCCTGCTTGTAAAGAAGGCTTCTAAAGTGAGCATCAAGAAAAGTCTCCGGGAAAACTTCTTTACACGTGGTCACGATGCAATTGAAGCAGCCGCCGTGTCCTGTTCGGTCACAGCACCCGACTCAAAATTATAGGGTAACGTTTGGTCACCAATACAAAACTTGTCAAACACAAGGCGCACACGAGTGTGTCACGAGCGATGGAGCTTGCTGTACTGCCAAAGCATTTTCCGTGCATGACGGACCTTCGGTGAAAAGTCTTCGTCAATACAAACCCCAAGTTCACAATCTTTAACGTGTTTTCAATCATTTCTTGTTTCTTTTTAAAGTTACGAAAAGTAACTATGATTGGACGAGAGCAGTTCTTTCGCTTTCTTCCCAATCGGTGTGCGCGCTCCATTTCGCCCGCCACTATGCAGAGGTGAGGTTTAATTTAGTCAGTCACAATTTGCTCGGGTCGATTCACCGTCTTCCTCAGGAATACCCTGAAACCCTGAAGTGACACCCCAAAGGTCGTTTGCATTTTTTTTTTGGTCTGAAACGATGCAAATTGTAATCATAACACGCAAAATATACAGCAACGAAAACAAACAAAACAAAACAAAAAAAAAACAATTCACACGGATGCGCGCGTTTTTCTTATTTTTGGCGTTTTCCTATCCCGCTCGTCACCTCATGGCTTCTCTTGATTTGTGACGTCAAATATCATGAAATCTAGAAGCTTTGTAGGATTTAATAACGGCATTTTTAAAACACGTTTTTAACGCAATTGCGACCGCATTACGGCCCTTCTTTTTAAAATCCCAAAAATCAGAGTTGGGTGTGAGGTCGCCTCCTGGCTTTTTTTCTCCCTCGTAAAACATGGCGGCGCACGACGCATGTAACACAGATTGGTCAGTGAGTCGGGGAATCGGCCGAGGTGGTCTTTTTTAGGTGCCCGGCGACCTCGCAGGCGTCAAAAAGGAAATCGTCAAACGGTCAAAACAACTGGGTTCGGTGTCTGTGACACTGTGTACCGTAGTTTCGGTTGTGGCAGCCTTTCACGCAGAACCGGCGCGACCTGGCACCTCACGGCGCTCACAAGTTCTCTTCGACCTCACGCCGTTTCAAAAGATTTAAAATCGCTGACAAGGCTCAAAGAGAACTCCAAACTCGAAAGTCAAGCGTCGTCTGCTCGCAGTCGGTGTATGCCGGCGAACACGACACATCGAAGGAGTGAAAGAAACTCGACTGGCAGGACGGCTCAATATTTGACGTCACTGCACTGCCGCGGATCGCGCGGGAACTTCAAAATCGGCATTTGAAAAGTGTTTGTTTTTTTACTTCACAAATACTGAATTCCTAAATTTCAAATTTTGAGGGTAATGTACAGGTATGGTTTTCAATCGTTTCGGATAAAAAAAAATGATATGTAGCAGAGCGCTACAAGCATAGCACTGACCTCGCGCTCAGCGCGTGCTGACTGGAGCGTTCATCAGCTTTGTATCGCATCGTCAAAACTGTCGCTCATTGGAGACAATAAGTAGCTTACGACATGTGAGCAGCGCTATATCAGCGCTTCGATGCATGTGAGAACAGGCCTTCAGAGGCCTGTCCTCCTTTCCAGTTTACGCAGTAGGGGTCGCTTTCGCATATGGCTTCATGGCTTTTTTCACACCGACGGCACACGTGAGATTCTGTCGTGCATGCAGCTGCTATGTGGCCGAACTTGTAGCATCTGAAGCATTGCCAAAGGCGTGCTCTGTAGGCAATGTCATTTCTTCTCACGAGACCCACTTTGACATGTTGAGGTTTCAGTTTACCTGCGATTACCACTCACACAACGGGCGACGTTTGGCCAAGTCGTTTCACCTCCATTATGCCGATGGAGGACTGCAGCCATGTCTCTACGTCGTTTTCAGTAGAATCGGGGTCAATATCGCGGAGGACGCCAAAGCAGCTTGTGCAGTCTCTCGGTAGATAGGCTCTCACCGGCATAGTACAGAGCTTAGTGAGCTTGAGGAGCTCGGCTTTGAATGCAGGTCGTTTTACATCGACTGCAAGAATGTTTGGTGCCTTGTTCACCCGAAAAACAGTGACCATGCCTGGCTCAATGTTGTTCAGGAAGTCAGTACGCTTGAATTTGCTCAGTGAGTCAACTTTCTGGTTGTCCGTGGGGACGTACAGTACGGTACACCCAACTTGAAGCTTAATTCCGTCTCTGGAAGCTGGTGCTAGGCTCTGGCACGTCTTCTGTTTCTTCTTTCCACGAACGGTCTCGTATACACCGTCATCGGATTCCCTTCCGTCATCGTCGAGGATGGATACGATCGTCAATGAGTAACTGCTGATGGTTTCGGCAATAGTTGCCTTCAAAGGAATCTTGTATCCGTATTTCACGAGCGTGGCTAAACTTGCTTGTTCCATAACTTGTTCTTTGTCCCATTGAAGGTCGATCGGTGGTCTCGATGCCATGGCGGACATTTTTGAGAATGTCCTCGAGACCTATGTTCCGCTTTTTGGACTTCCATGGCGACTAGGGAGGAGGAAGTGACATCAGCAACGCAAACAACGCAGATTGGATGTTTGTTCTGCGGAAATTCGTCATCAGCGACTCTCACTAATCAACACCCAATCTGCGTTTGCTGCGTTGTTGACGTCACTTCCTTTGTCCATAGTCGCCGCGGGAGTCTAAAAAGCGCAACATAGGTGTCGTGGCCTCCCCGAAGGAGGCCCTTTTTGTGCGGAGATCGAATGTCTCTGTTGTTGTAGGTGTCCTCAGAATATCAGGTGGCAGCATCGGTATATAGTAGTATTTAGATATATATCAGGAGACACAAATAGGGTTACCCGTAGCTCTGTCGTCGTCGTCGTCGTCTTTTCTTGTCGTCTGCTTCTTGCTCGGCGCTTATCCATACGCCGCGGAGTATCACTGTGGAAAGTGGCGGGAACTGTAGCTTCCACTGTATTGCACAGTTTTAGTCAGACAGAGTATAGAGCAAGAAGCTCGCGCTTGTACCCCTTCCTGGGGTACATCTCACGGTGAAATCGAGTATAACTGAGGTAGGCCAGCTCAGTTGAACTCGATGATCGTTAGCGGCTCAATGACAGGAGGTGCCGACTTGTATTTCCAGCCGATAGCGATTGAGTCAACTGTCGTTGGCTTCCCCGCTGGAGGAGGGAAGCCAACTAGCCTTTCCCCCTGGAAGAGGGGAGCCTTTGAGACAGAGCGGTTAACCGTGCGAAGAGGCTGCCCCTTTAAGGGGAAGGCTGACATAAAGGTAGTGCCTCTCGAGTATTCCCAGGGAGGGAGGGGCCCTCGCTTCGGGGCAGCCTCTGTGTGGAAGCCCAGAGATAGCAAACGAATCACTCCGACAGGGCTGCGTGGTTCATTGTCGCCTTGTAGTGACCGTCGGACCCACTGTGGGGCACGCTCGTGACTTAGTAGCGGAGTCGGAAAGGTGAGTCGAGCACTGAAGGGCTCTAGTAGCCGCTGGCTTTTCCCGGGCCGTTACACTGGCTGGTCCCGATTGCCGGTCTTATTAATCCGAAAGCATTAACTGTCTCATGGAACGAGCCGACGTCATCAGCTTTGAAACCATGCAAAACGCCACCATATATAATGAAACCACGCGCAAAGCTACACTCTAAAAAAAAAGGAGTCGACAAGTGTCGACTCGACTCTTTTTGGAGAGTATCTGGGTTGTAGCAAACCACACTCTCTATTGAGAGTAACGGTTACTCTTCAACGACGAGAGTCAGTTTAACTCTGCCATGCGAGTGTTCACTTAACTCTTCTATAAAGAGTCATGCCAATACTTTTGCCAGAGTCAGCACTACTCTTTCGATGTGCAAGTGTGAGAGTTAATTTCACTTCTTTGTGTAGAGTAACTATAACTCCATAAAAAGTGTTGTCTAAACTCTTTGACGAGAATTAATATCACTCCTTTGTGTAGAATGACTATAACTCTATCAAAAGTATTGCCTAAACTCCTTGTTAACGAGTTAAGGAGGCTCTCCAAGCAGAGTTACCTTCACTCCTTCATGTAGAGTAACTTCAACTCTGTATTCAAGAGTTACGCGTACTCACCAGGAAGGGTTACCTTCACTCCATCGTGTAGAGTAACTACAGCTCCATTAGAAGTGTGGCCTAAACTCTGTACTTAAGAGTTAAACATACTCTCCCTGAAGAGTTGATTTCACTTTTTTGTGTAGAGTAATGAGAACTCCATTAAAAGTGTTGTCTAAACTCTGTGTAAAGAGTTACAAAAACTCTCCAGGAGGAGTTGATTTCACTTGTTTGTGCAGAGTAACTACAACTCCATTAGAAGTGTTGCTTAAACTCTGTATTAAAGAATTAAGCATGCTCTCTAGGAAGAGTTGTGATGACCATTTTGAGGAGAGTAAATAAAACTCCATTAGAAGTGTTGCCTACACTTCATACTAAAGAGTTAAGTATGCTCTCTAGCGAGAGTTAATGTCAAATAACAGCACACTTGAGCAGTTTGTGTGACCCCTTTTCGAAGAGTGCTTAACTCTTTAATAGAGTCAATTACTCTCCAAAGAATTGTGTAAAGTACACCCCCGTGTGCTTAAACTCCGTATAAAAGAATTAAACACACTTTTCAGGAAGGGGTCACACAAACTGCACTCAATTATACTCTTATATGTTGTTTTTGTTGTGTTGTTGAGTGCAAGTTAACCCAGTAAAAAGTAACAGAAACGCCTGAAAAGAAAATTAGAAGAACAGAAGTGTAAATTTGGCTGTTTGTTAATAAAAAGTTTGCTGGAAAAAAAGTAAAAAAAAAAGAAAAAAAAAACTCTACTGGCAATCAGCATTTTTAGCCAGTTAAAGTGCGACCACTGTACTTTTCTTTTTGCAATTATTTTATGAATGTCAATACCTCTCTTGATTTCACTGTAATGTGGAATGCTTTTGGCCTTATTGCAGGAGTTGTTGCATACAACTAGGGACAACTCAAGTATTTTGCAATGAACAGTAGCCCTAAAATCTAAAATCGGCTATGTACATGTTTACAAGAAGGTTGCATAGGAAATGTGGAACAGCACATAGATAATGAGCCTGTACAGAGTAGAAAAGTCAGCATGGAAAGAATAAAAACAGTAGAAAAAAGCTTAATAAACCAAGACTTTAATTTCAGCACATGGCAAAAAAACCAAAACTGGCACCTAAATTCCCTCTGGCTAAAAGTTTCTAACTTTGATATCAGATCCAAAGCCAGGACGGACTTTATCTTGTACTTCAAACCAATGAAGTGCCCAATCACTGCGAGTGACCGGCTTGCTTTTTGACGGTAAGATATGTCGTGGACCCAGTGCAGTGCAAGAACGAGCACAGCACGAGCCACAATATCCGTCACCTCAAAGAAGTGGTCCTCCGACACCAGAGTTATGGCACTTGAGTCCTCTTAATCACTGCGCATCACCGGGCAGGTCGATCCGTCGTGCCACTCCTCCTGTGAAGAATGAATGCATAAATGTAAAGTCAGAAATATTAAAAAAGAGTAAGCTTGCTAAGTGCCCTTAGTTAATACCAGTGCACTCATTTGCAAGACAATAGACCATTTTCGAAAATCCCAGGAGCCATTCATAGAATATACTTGAATAGTTGGCTGGGACTTGCATTTTTGCCGATTGAACAAGAGTCCGAACCAAACACTTAGGCAGCACTAATGGCTAGCTCACTCAGCCGCAACCATCCAAAACCATTAGTACCCCTTCTGACATGAACACCTAAAAGAAAAATAATCCACATCTCTCTCCCTCTCTCTCTATTTTTTCCTTTGTATGCAATGGCAGCCGTAAGTGGTTGCATTTATTTATGGCATCCCCAAGCTAGCACCCCGTGCCAGTGGCATCGGGACAAGGGTGCAAGGGGAGGGGGCAGTTGCCCCCCCCCCCTTTTTCCTGACATTTGAAACAATTATAGCAAACAATATGGTAGAGGGGGACAGGGTTTAGCTTCCCTGCACATCACCCCTCCACCTTCCAAACGGTAGCAATTCAGCTGGCCTCTGCCCACAGTGGTAAAAGACATAGCTCTATATTTATACAGACTTTCCCGAAGGGTAGGATGAATGCAATTTCTTAACATCTGGATTTGTCCAAGTAGACTCGTCCAAGTTTTCATAGATTAGTTAGTGTGAACAATCTATTGTGGTGGTTCAGTGCTGACTGCCGTATATTATAGTTTATTTTACAACTTTACAAAAAAAAAAAAAAAAAGCTAGCGAATGCATGTAACATCTCAGTTTGGGGAGACCATTAATTAAAAGTAATTTCAACTCTACAAGGAGCTAATTTGCCATAAAGTACATTTTAACCTTAAAAAAGAAAAAAAAAATATACATACTAAAATGCACAAATTCTAAATATATATATATAAAAGTACCCCAACCCAAGAACACACAGGTTTTGATTCGCAAGAGTTAAAATAATTGATAAATGTGCCACATGTCAAAACAAAGAATGCATCGTGGCATGCCTAAGCTCCGCCACAACCGACACTACGAGATAGTCAGCAAGCTGTTCATGTGTGCCACCTCATCCTGCAGCTAGCTGCACAAAAGCTGTGGGCTCTAAATTTCTCGTTGCATGTGAATGAACTGGTTGCACCACTCTGAATGCATTGCATTGCAAGGTCGAATTTAGAGCTCTTTTTTTATTTTTTTCAAATAGTAGGAAGGTGAACCTATAAATTGCTTAGGCCTAACCTTGCAACATCATAGTGACCCTTAACCCTTCATCTAACCTTGAAGAGGCTATGAAAAAAAAAAATATTTTAAGCAGTTTGGTTGGGACACGCGTGTCAAAAAATAAATTTTATGCAAAAAAAAATAAAAATTTTTAGAGCAATATTGACGGCAAAAGATTGATTTGAAATTATGCGGGCAAAGTCCATGACATCACAGAATGGTCATTTGCTCTTTCCACCTTAACGTAAAGGCGAAGCCGATCCACCTCTCCTCCGCACGCCCGAATGCCAAGAGAAAAGCAGTTGAAAGGAGGTGACTATTGACTTAGTTGCAAGGCACCTCCCGCCATCAATATTTCTCTAAAATAAAAAAATTTTTTCACTTCAATTTTCTTTGACACGCGTGCCCCAACCAGATTCAAAAAAAAAAAATTTTTTTCCTTTTACCGGTTTTTAAGAACTGATAATTACAACCTCGCCATTTAAGTTCACACCTATATTTTTATGTTGATTTGAAAACAAACAAAAAATGTGTTTTAAGGCTTACGGTATTTGCGGCACAGAAATATGTAGTCATAAATGTACCCATATTGCCTCCATATCATTTACAAGTTAAAAATCAAACCGCTGGCCTTCCTCTTCAGCTCACTAGCGTCAAATGTACTACTAAATTAAGTCGAATAAATACCCTGTTATAGGAAAGAACATGACATTTGAATGAATCAAGAATTTAAAATAAATCAGTCATATAAAAAGAAATCGTTGACTAAAGACAATTACTGGCAAATACATTCACATATCGCAGTGACATAACTGACACTCCACTCGCACCCAACAAGCCGAATCTTGGCAAATAAGGACTAACTCAACGCTCTGTGGCATTCGGCTTTGGACCTACTGGGAGGACTTTACTACAGCACACATCTACCGCCAAGAAGACAGCCATATTTTAACAGCAAAAATGAAATAAACATGACTTCGAACACAAAAGTAACCAATCATAACGTCTTTCATGAACTATTAGAATAAAAAGCACTTACAAATAGCGCTGTAAAGGGCCTTTCGCCGTGGATTACACGCTGGACTTGTCAGAGATTCCCGGTCCAGAGTTAGACACAATCCAAGCTCATCGGATCCTGACAAAAAGTACATTCACTGTAAAAACAAATTCTGTCAAATTAATAGAAATTGCCAGCTAATTTTTGATGCCGGTACAATTACCGTTGTCTTCCATCATGGTCACAGCATTAACTATGTCTTACGTGCATGAGAGTAATGAGGCCCTACGGTTTTCCCCGTAACTTGACCCGTAGAAGCATGGCAGAAAACTGTAACTCTCAGTCACTGTACCGCACGCGATGCACGGATACGGGAATTGTTCCGGCATCAAAAATTAGCTGCCATGTTTTCCGTAACTTGCGACGGCGGGAATCGTTTAAATTAGCTGGCGTGTTGTTCACACCTTGAAGCAACGGCCAGAGCCTGTTGAACTGCGAGCTGCAGTGACTTAACAAAATGGACGCCTCAGTGAACAATAAATATGGCATTTTACTAATATAATTATTGTTCACTGAGACGTCCGTTTTATTAGATCATTGCAGCTAGCAGTTCAACAGGCTCTAGCCGTTGCTGCAAGGTGTGGACAACACGGCAGCTAAATTTTAATGTGTGAATGATTCCCGTTGTCACGCCTGACATGCAGCTCAGTGATTGAGAGTTGCAGTTTTCTGGTGCCGCAAGTTACGGAGAACACGCCAACTAATTTTTGATGCCGGAACAATTCAAATTATATATCTAGCGCCCATAAAATGTGATTAGGTTGTGGGCCCAAGTTACTTTCAAGAGTTAACGCCAACTGCGCATCCCAGCGGTTAGCAGGTGCTTAAACAGTTAGAAATTTGAAGCAAGTGCACACAAGATACAGTACTAGGTGAAACATGTTCATACCTTTTTTTTCTCAAGAAATAATTAGTGGGCCATTTCCAGCTTTCATGTAGAAGGCAATCTCTGATTTTCAGAGCAATAAAGTCCATATGAAGAACTACAGATCCTGGAAAAGCAAAACAGAAAATATGAGATGTGATTAGATTATTAACAGAGTGCGATGACAGAATAAATTTCCCAATTTCTGCAAACTATGAGTTACACGTTGCAAAAGCCTCAGCTGAACTCCTCGCGAGAACTAGACAGCAAAACCAACTTGAGACTTATGCTACGACCTAACAAGGGAAGTCCGAAAATGCCTTCGAAGACAAAATTGCTGCAATCAATGAGTTTCTTCAAGCATGCTGTCACGAGTTACTTTCAAAAGCTACTGCCAACTGTGTCTCTCAGAGATAATTACACACTATGTTAGTAAGAAATTTCAAGCAAGTGCACATAAGATGCAATACGGAGTAAAACCTGTTCATACCTTTATTCTTGGGAAAAAATTAGTGGGCCAAGTCCAGCTTTTATGTGGAAGGTAATCTCTAACTTCCAGAGCAATCAAGTCCAAACGGAAAACTACAGGACCTGGAAAAAAAAAAGTGGAATGTGATTAGGTTCTGAACAGAATGCAATGACAAACTAAACGTCCCGATTTCAGCAAACTATGAGTTATACATAAGCGCAGTGCAGGTAACTCAGATTCATTCTGGCAGGCACTAAGCAGTGAAACCAACTTGTGACTTATGCTATGAAACCACTTTAACAAGGCAAGTTCGAAAAATACCTTTCAAAATGAAATTTCCACATTCAATGAGTTTCATCAAGCCTGCTGTCACAAGTTAATTTTAGAGGTTACTGCCAAGTGCACCTCTCAGAGATAGGTGTTTGAACACCGTGTTAGTAAGAAATTTCAAGCAAGTGCACACAAGATGCAGCACTGAGTAAAACATGTTCGTATCTTTTTTCTTGAAAAATAATTAGTGGGTTACGTCCAGCTTTCAAGTGGAAGGCAATGTTCGTAACTTGCACAGCAATCAAGTCTATATGAACAACTATAGAACCTCGAAAACAAAGAAAAACAAAAAAAATGTGGAATGTGGTTAGGTTCTGAACAGAATGCAATGACGAACTAAACCACCCGATACCTGCAAACTATGAGTTACACGTAAGTGCACTGCAGGTGCCAGTGTGATTCAAGAAAGCTGTAAACCCAAATGAAATTACTTGAAAGGGGCCAGGACACAGAAATTAGGCAAGTAAGAGTATTCATTACATGACAGCCCCATAGGTTACTGAACATACAGAAAACATTTCAGAATATTTAAAGTTACAATAATTACAAAAATATATCTTTTAATGTTTCTGATTTCTATCTGGTGACCAGGATACCTGGGTGACCGGGCGATGCCTGAACATCGAACTCTGAGAACACCAAAGCTCATTGCAAGGGACCCAATACTAGTATTTAGCGGTGCACTGTCGCGATTGCGGGTGCAAACCACAGTTCTCCAACACCATTGTATTGTTTAAACACCAAGACCAAATGTGTTAGGAAATGAAGGAAACCTATTACATAATAAAAAACAGACCATCTTGAGTGAGCCAACCTTCACTGACTCCAACGAACAGTGAGATTCATTTTCTGGATCTTGGTTAGCATGTGGAGTGTGCAATGAAGAAGAAAGATGTGCAGAATCCACGGTGCGTCCTATGCCCGTGCGAACATAGTGCCATCTACACATTCCAATGAAAAATCAGTTATTATTCAGCACTTATCCTATGTAGTCCTTCCTTTTTGTCCTTTTCCCTTTTGAGCTGTTTTTCACAAAGAAAATTTTTAATCCATGATGAAGTGGGAGAATCAAGATTCAGTGAGGAAAGTTTTGATATTAAATGACAGAGAGATACATGATCGAAAGCCTTAGAGTAATCAAAAAATATGGCATCATATTTGGGAGTTAGTGTTCATATTAACATGACTATCATGGGTGAACTCCGGCAACTGCCTCTAGCATGAATATCTTTTACGAAACCTGTACTGATCTTGGTAGAAAAAGTTGTTAGTAGATTCCAAAAGCGATACTACATGAGAAAATATTGGGTTCTAACAACTTGCATACAACGCTGGTTAATGATATAAGACGGTAGTTTCCCGCAGAGTGACGGTCGCCACTTTTGTAGATTGGAACGACCTTCCCAACCTTCCGCTCGTGTGGGATGCAACCAGTGGACGAATGCTGAAAAAGTAGACTGCATATTACGGCGTGCTTAGGGGTAGCCCAGTGGGCACCGCGCCCGACTGTCATGCAGAGGTCCCGGGTTTGAATTTTGGGACCGGCAGATGTTTTTATTTACTCCTAAGACGATGCTTCTGGAAAATTTGAGAAGGCCGTGGTTAATTCTATATTTTAGTACGGAATGTTCGAGTACAGAATGTTCTAGAAAGGAAGGTGCTATAAAAGAAGCCCCGCGTGGCCTTATGCAACCAGTTATCGCTTGTGCTCGACCCTGTTGCATTGAAGACACTCAACGCTTCCGACGTGCTGTTATGTCCCTCTAATTTGGGCAAAGTTCGCCCCATTAAACGTTCATTTTGTTCAGTTTTACTTTGCCTCATCACCTATTTTTGGTGACAATATTTCGCTGGTATTTTTTAGAATTTTTGTATTAATTGAGTCGACACCAGCCAAGCTGAAAATTTTGAGGTTATCATCAATATCGCAATTTCAGACGGTGTTACAGAAATAGTGTTCCTATACCTAAAATCGACATCTGGTACAAAAGGTAAGAAGGAACTATCTCCACCAGTAAAAGTAGACTAAAAGCAATTGTTCAAAACCGTAGGACATACAGCGTCCGAAATAACACTGCCATCATTGTTCATCAAGAGTATTGAACAGGATGACTGATATGAGAAAATAAGTTTCCAAAACGTTTTTTGGTTATTCTATAATATTAAAGGCAGGTCACAGTTATAAAATTTGTCTTCGAAGAAATGCATACGTTCGATACAGAGTTTGGCCCAAGAGTTATATTTGGTCCAGGCTGCCTCGACATTCGAGTTTTTGGCTATCTTTAATAGTCTTTTCTTTCTGTTGCCCTAGTTTTCAAAATCTTCCTTGTACCGGGGTTTAGTGCTGTCTAACCAAATACGAAAGCATAGAACAAAGGCAAGAATAAATTCTACCAACTTCTGTTTGGAAAGTAACTAGTTGTCATTAACTGTACAATTAAAAAAAAAATTTACAACATAATTGTCAGAAAATTTCGAGAGGGCTATGTTAAATTTGGCAATCACTGGGCCACAATACCACTAGCAGACATTAGTTGCTAGAATGACAGCAAGCTGAAGTTTTCAAATAACCAACCTGCAGCAAAAAGATGTTTGAGTGCACCATCACGGCTGTGGTAGCGTGCCCCGAATGACCGCCATGGGATAACGGCTTTTGTAGAGGCATCGCAGCTGAGGACCAATGTTGGCAGGCTCCTAATGCTCCTAACTTGAAATCCACCAGGATGGGTTTTGGGAGCCGCTGTTTCCCGTGGTTGGCTCGAAAATGATCGGTTCAGTGGCGTCTCATGGTCCGTCCAGCACATGGGCCCCGTCATTGCTGGCGATGCTCAGAAGTATAGTCTGCAACAAAAATATGTGTGAGTGCTCCATCATGGCTGTAGTAGTGTGACCCCCCCTCCCCCCCCCCCCCCCCCTCTGAATTCAGCTTTTGGAGCAGGTGGTTCCGGTTCATCACCTTGTAAAAAGCGATGCAAGTACTATAGAAAACCCCGCAGTTCCTCAAAGTGCCATAAAAACTATTTTAACTGTGATTAAACACAGACAAATATTTGCAGCAAAAAGATTGTTGTTGGAAGTGTTGTAATAGAAGGGGATAGAAAGTAAAAACGCAAAACGCCTTTAAATCTCGATCCATTTACTAAATCAGTTCAGTCTTCGACAACTGCAGGGCAATAAAACTATTTCAACAGAGCGAATAAACCACACGTTGCAACATGCATTTTTCCTTAAAGGGATGGTGAACCGAAATTTGGATTTCAGAAAACAATGCAGGAGCTGTAGGTGGGACGCTAGAATCCCTACGAGACTACTCGTAAGGCGATATTTTGAATTGACGGCCGTATTTTTGGAAAAAGAGGTCAAGATTGAACGAGGCCGACGAGGGACGTGGCGTCAACGTATCTGGTTTTCTCCTCTCTTCGCTTCGCCCTATCAAGGCGGCGAGGCGGGGAAGACGCGAGACCGTTCCCTTTCCTTCTCGACTCTTCTCGGAGAAACAAGACGTCAACATATCTGGCAAATGCACCTCCTTTTTTAGAAAATATGGTCGAGATATCGCTATAAGGGTGATGTTTTGGTGTTTGTAGCATCCCGTTGCACGCTTTTGCCGCCGTGTTTTGTGGAATCCAGATTTCGGTTCAGCATCCCTTTAAAATGCAAATACAGCGAGGAAGAATCGTACGATTGTTCCTGAAGTAATTGGGGCCACTGAAGCAATGATTGACACCTCACTTCCTCCCATGCAAGGCATCAATAATCGTTCCAGCCAAAGGGAAGCAACCATAAAGAAAAAGTAAAAGTTGAAAACTTTTCTCGGAAAGTGGCTACTTTTCGCTCAAGCACATATTTTAATGGTTGCTTTTACGTAGAGAAATATAACCGAGTAACTTGGGGTTCCTTAATTTCATGAAAGGACAAAATTGTTTCCGTCTATGGCAGAGTGCTTGCTCAGCTCACCGTGGGACAGAAGTGGTTCGTGTACCTCAGTCCTATTTACTATCGAGCGGTAACATATCATATCCGCTGAAAGTATTTAATAAATCATAGTGGCAAAAGCAGGTGGCACGTCTTCGTCTGCTTCCAGCCAGCATCTAATGATGTCGGTGGCGCCATCGTGCGGTACGTTATGCAAGCACGGTCGTCGTTCGCCTCGGTAGGCCTACCGCGAAACGAACGAACCACTGGTCTCTATGACAATTGCCGGATCACGCATTCCCACTTCCTCGCTGCAGCGCGAGTGCGGCCACCGAACAACCATCTTGCACGTCAAAAAATTGTTTTTGGAACGTGGCGGAGGCTGGCGGCAGCGAGCTGAAGACGTTTTCTACTTGTTTGTCGTCATTTGCCAAAGAAGTTCTTTAAAACCCTGTGTAAGCCGTGAAACTTGCCATTGAGAGAACGTGGACATTTTTACGGCAGCAGAGTGCCACAGGAAAAAGGCACAACTGGTCGAAAGCAAGTTTCACCGGTCTAGCGGCGTGATAAAAGCTTCCCTGGCCCAGAAAAGTGCTGTGTCTCTGTGCCTTCCCATGCTCAGATAACTATCACACTCTAAAAAAAAAAAGGTGTCAAGGGAGAGTAAGTGCCCTAACTTACTCTCCTTTAACTCTATCTGCATGGAAGTTACTCTTTCCCGACCGCTTCTTTCGACGATACTCTACCTTAACCCTCCCTCGACCTCGAGAGTAACTGTAACGAGAGTTAGTTTCTCCTCGCGATATCACGGGCTGTCGATAGATGGCGCCGCTATGGGTTCGGCGCAAGTTCGACGCTGTTCGGCGCAGGTATTTTTTTCGTTTTCTCGGGGAAACCTTTTTTTCCTATCCGCTTTTCTTTTTTTCTTTTTTTTTTTCTTCTTCCTTTTTTTTTGGGGGGGGGGGGGAGATGGGGCAAGGATGTTTTAATAAATGAGTTGGTACTGCCTGCCTTGACGGGTTTATATTTCAGTATTTATTAAAGGGACCATGAAATGACCTTTTTACTTTTTCCAGATAACTTTTACATTAAACCGTCAATGTTCACTGAATGCCGAACAGGCATCCGTTTTCGTCTCGGTTTATTAACTTTTACACAAAAAATTATTGAAATATCGACTTTTTCATTCTCTCCAACTGACCGCAAAAGAAGCCGTGACGTAGACCGTTTCCGGAACCGGAAGTTCTCTCGGCAGTAGGAGAATGGGAGTGTTAGCGGCAACGATGGCAACGAGTTGGGGTGCGCCGGTAGGTTTTACTGCGCTGATGTCACCGACGTATTTCCTGAATCGGCGCCTCTCATCGCCGCATCGCAGCTGAGCGAAATTCAATGAGATATGTTGCGCTACAGCGACAGCATGGGACTAGTCCCATACGCCGGTATGCCTGTTGGGAAGTGCAGCGAGTCTTGTCACCACCCCGTCATTGTTGGCAGAAGGGCCGGCCCGTGTCAGTCGTTTGCAAAGCGACGTAGATGGCGTTTTTCGCGGCCTCGGAGATGCAGGAGCGAGCCGACGTTAAAAAAGATACGTTTGAACTACGAGTGTCAGCAAGAGCCACGTAAATACCTGCTTACACTCGGAGCGGACGCGCGCGCTTGATGGAAGTCTTGTATTCGCGCTGTTGGTAAGCGCTTCGGGACCGTTCTTTTACGATTGCAACTCGATACTGACGCGACACTCGGCAAAGAAAGGTTGGACCGGGGTCGACAGTGACGTGCAGTCTGTCAGAATAAAAATGGCATACCAATAACAAAGTGTACATACCGTGTTACGAAGGCAATCCATACGGCGTTTATTTCAGCTCTATATCACACAAAACAAGAAGATAGAATCGACGAGAGTCCCTTTTCGACGAGTGTTCGTCAACACTGCCTCGGAAAACAAGGGGAAGAGATTGACCTCCTCACCTCTTAATCTAGAATTGAGGTCAGTGATCAAACTATAATACGGGAAGGGTCCACAAGGGTCGCGCGGGCATATTCCATTTAGCACGCCAGCCGGTCGTAGACAGACGGTCTTGCGACGAAGCAACGCAGCGCCGAGTCGGAATGCCTGCTAGGCCTATACGCTTCGTCGGAGTCGGTGAATCCAGCGTTCTTGTTCGTCGTGGTCTGTTTTAAGTACTGTTTTCTTGCTGCTTGAAGTCGGCACGCGCGGGAAGAACACGTAGAAAAATAAACGTTCAGTCAGTCAGAGTTTTGAGAGGAAGGAAAACAAAGAAAATAAATGTTCGTCGGTCGCCGTCACCCAAGTAACTGGCGGCCCTGCCCTACTGCGCACGCGCAGTAGTTGCTTCGTTTACCACACGATAGATGGCGCTTGGCTCTCAGCATTATCAAATTTGGCAATTTTCGCCACACATCTCTAATTATGCTACAAAATGTGGATCTGAATATTATTTAACAAAACTTTTAGGAAACATTCGCCGGCTATTTATTGTTTACGATCGCGGTGCTGGTGAGGTAGGCTCTTACCCAATAGGCGATGTGGATTCGGCTGACGTGCACCGATTCTGCGTATGCATCGTAGTGAACAGGCGAAGGAAGGAAGGCGCAAAAGAGTCCAGTTTTCTTTTAAAAGTTCTATAGCAAATAATTTTTTTGGGCTCCCTATTTTTTGTGTTTTTGTGTTTCTTTTCACACCTTTTACGACGTGCGGTGGATGAAACTCGATTTTAAAATCATTTCATGGTCCCTTTAACTTAATTATTACCTGCGGCAGGAAGATCATTGGAGCGGGGGACACTCCTTTATCCAAGCAGTAGGCAATTAATGTTTTTGCTAGACAGATATATTAAACAATAAACATATAGATCAGTGTGTAAACGGGTGTATCAGCGGATGCTGACGCGCGTGTGCGATTATGTTTCGTTACATAAGTGCCTAGGGTTGTTATGTAGCCCAGGGATGTTTTGGGGGAATTGTTATATTTTTGGGGGGTCGTTTCAAGTTACTGCTGAGCCCGACCTCACTGATCGTAGGAACAGGTATATGTATAAAAAAAATATTTTTTCCACATTCGCATTAAAAGCAAGCAAAGAGGAAAACCTCCCTCCGTGACAGAAGAGGTCGGCTTCGCGCGGTCTATTGCATACGCCGCGTGACGACCATTTCATAAAGCGTCGCCCTAAACACGGCGTTCGTTTCGAAGCCATGTATAGGTTCAAAAAACCTATACATGGCGGCAAGCCAGGTTTATGGTACGTGACACTAGGGGCTCCCTTATTTTCACCGCCGTGGCGAAAATAAACGACGGATCCAGAGCGTTTGGAAAAGTTGTTAGCGATGATTTCCAAACTTGTTATGCGGTCTTTGTTTTGAGTCATTAAATAAACTTGGCTTGACTACTACCTTTTTTTTTCAATATTTACATTTTACTTTCCGAAGCGCGGGAGTCGATCAGTCTTTTGCTCTGTTCAAGAAAAGCTCTGGGGGGTTAAACCTTTAACTCTGCACAGTTTGCTACATCCTTTAACTGTTTTAACCTCGCTCTCCGAAGCTCCCTTGACAGGATGGTTTTCGATATAAGGGAACATTCAAGATCGCTGCTCTTTTCCGCTGTTCATCAAACAGTTCTTAATGTACAGCGGAAGCACCGTAGCATTCCGGATATCGATATTTGTGGTACGGATCTCACTGGTTTTAAATATAGATACATTAGTGTGTATTACAGAAGTCTTATTTCGCTGTCCAACAGAGCCACATTTAAACTGCCATTGACGGGTTCACCTTACGTTCAGTTGATTCTACACAGCAAGCGATAGCTCAATTATTTTGGGAAGAACGTAGACTGCTCTATGTCACCCTACGATATGTTAAAAAGTATGCTAAGCTTCTTATGTTCAATGTCCCCGAGGTACGAAACACGGACGACAGAAGCTCAGTTAAAATGAATGAGCGAAATTGTCTGTATGTTCTGTAACTAGCGGTAGCTTCCTCCATCTAGCATGGCCTTTGAAAAAGCCTGTGTCTAGAGTGCCGTGGTACTCTTGCCAAGCGTTCAAGTGCCCACGTCCGATGGCACTCTAAGCACGCATTGGAGTGCAATCCGAAGGCCCTAAATGGGCTGTACAGAAGACGTGGGTCAGCGCGTCCCGAGAAGCATAGCCTGCCGCATCCGTAAGCTAAAGAAATCCGATTTAAAAAAAAAAATGTTCACCATCGAAGTGCTTCGGAAGTGAGGGAAGTGTCGCAAGCGGAAATTTAGAGGACCCAGAGGAAATTAGAGAGTAAATAAATTTAGAAGATAAATAAATCTGTCTTTTAGAGACAGCCAAATTTACTTATAAGCTTGGTCTTGGTACCAATCCAGCCAGCTGAAAGTCATGATGTGGAAAGATTGTGAACTTTAATTTGGTCTCCTGTGTTTGTTAGTTACCGAATCGACAACAAACCGGCACCGACCAACCAGCTCTTTTACGACGCAAATAGTTTCACGAAAAAACTTTAAAAAAAAACTTCGAAAAAACAAATAAATAAACACAAAAAAGATGGTGTGGAATGGGCATGCTGCGGACACTAAAGTTCGTTAATATTTTTTTCTTCTTTTTTTTTTTTGTATGGAGCATTAGTGCAAGCTGGGTGCAAGGTGCGCAAGGAACGAGCGAGGCGCCCGTTGAGTTCGGATTCCCTGGATTACCGCCTTCGGACGCACACGCTGTCCTCAGTTGCCACACAAAGCCTTTAGTCATGGATCGGGGACTTTATCCCCCGTAAGCTGACAGCGCGGTGGAAACTACGTGCTTGTTAGACCGTTTGACTGTCAGTCTCGCACCACGTGATCACCCCTTCTCCGCATACACACGCGAGGCGAGCGAAATCAAGCGATAGGAGTCAGGCCACTGAATGGTTGGATAACGCTTAGCTTCACCGCATTGTCAACTTAGAGATGAACGAAATAAGAGCTCACCTCTACAATCAATTTCCGGCCTGTTATCGCCTGACATCACTTTCTGCGCGCGAAACCTCCAACCTTGAAAGCAACAAGATCGTTTTGCCCACGAGCAAGCTTCCCGGAACTTTAGAACGGATGCCTTGCGAACGATGGGGCCTAGGAAGAGTAGCGCTGCCATAATTTTTATTTTTTTTATTTTTAATTCTGTTTTTGATTTCACGAACGGTTTCGGAATATATGACCGAATACCGTTTTGGCATCTCCACAGAACTAAGATTTAGTGACACTATGAATGTTAACCATTTTGTTCTTAGCCCGAGACTGAGGCAGGAAAAGAGGAAAGTTTCAAAGTAGAAGAAAAATGTCCTCGACTGTTCATTTTTCTTCTACTTTGAAACTTTCCTCTTTTCCTGCCTCAGTCTCGGGCTAAGAACAAAATGGTTCACATCCACCAGCTCGCCTGCGCAATCACTACATTATCATTTATTACTATGAATGTGTCATTGATATAGTCGGTTACAAGTCAAGAAGGTAGGAGAAGCTCCTCCCACAAGCGTGATGCGCCCGTTTCAAATTTCTCCGCAGTCGAAAGAAGAGTTCGCTGAAAACGCTCCTTGTTCCGCTTCAATGGATTCCAACTTGTCTCCGATCCCACTTTTTAAGAAAGCGACCTTTGTATTCATCGGGGAGGGAACCGAGCCCCTGAAAGCAGCCTTTGTATCCATCGGGGGGGAAGCTAATCCCCGAAAGTCGTATTTGTTTCCGTCGGTGGGGGAAAACTCTAATCTCCCTCTCGTGGCTTCCACAATGCTAAGTCAAAGTCGAAAGATAAAGCAAATATGTACAGAAAGGCAAGACCCTCCTCGCGCGTTGGCCGCGACGTCACGGAAACGGTGGGACGCTATTGGATGCGGAGGTGGCGGAGGGATATGGCATTCCCTTTGAGGGGCATTTGCCGCTACCTTCTTAACCTGTAACCGACTATAGTAGGTATTCCATGCGCAATTATGCATAAATATATAGGACAACGATAATTTATTTGTTATGTTTGTGAACACGTAAAATACATAAATGAATTAATTAATATATTTATAAAAGTATCTGTTTCACATTTTTTCTCAAGAAGGTCTTTCTCGCGCGCTTCATGGGTAACAACACAATCATTTAAGTACTAACGTGTGCACTTATATGGCAGAATTTTTTTTTATACAAAAGAACCTTACGTTAATTTACCTTAATTACTTTTCTCAATTAAATTTTCCCTATAATAAGGGATGTGCTTAAATGCATATATGCTTCTGTGCAACCCTGCTGTCATTGCTGCCAAGAAAAGCAAACATCTTTTTGGTAGGACAGGTCAGGACTGCTTATATTATAAATTTGAAATAAACACCCGTGCCAAAATCACCGGTGCATTTCCAATGAGAGGGGCCGCCATCCCGTGCTCGCCTGGCGTATAAATGATCAGTGACTCGTCATTCGTAATCTATAGATAGTATTTCGGATGAAAACATTATTTCAAAGCAAATGAGGGCGAAATTACAGTCGATGTGCCAGAGTGAATCGTTAATTAAACAAGAGTCCCACCTACACCAAATCTATGACGTCGCGCTTAGGCGATGGTACAGCCTGTTGAACGGAGCATGGCCGAACGCTTCACACTTCGGAAAATGGGTACATGCAGCGCGTCGTGCGCGGAGCTCTTGTGTGCAAACGCGTGCTTGTTTACACGCAATGAGTTGGTGTACACTCGATTCAAAGGTCAAACTGTTCGTGAGAGATTATTCGGCGTGAAGTCGGTGTGCCTTTCAATATTTGCGACACTGGTTCACGCTGTACATGAGACACGCGTAGCTAGTGCAGCACGACCGCTAACCTGAGGTCGTTAACGTGCATCACGCGCTATACTTAGTTTCACCTCCGAATGAACCGCAGATGCTGTTTCAGTGCTTGTGCATCCGCGAGCTCTCGTGTGCCCGCCGAGGCGTCATCCAAAACAATTAGCTCGCGCTTTTAGCACGTGTGACCAACAATGGTCCATGCTGAGTTGAGACGAAGTACTCCTGGTGTTCATAGCACGTTCTGCAGAATGAGCTTGCGCTCCTCGTGCTCCTAGCTCCAACCAGTCAGCGACACGCGCGGGCTAGCGCGAAATCCTCCCTTTGAAACAGAAATTTCTAGCGCAAGCGGTCATTCCGCGAAAACACCCCTGAAGGCTGCACTTTCGTGCCGGTAGCCTTCGCTGTTTAAGGACAAGCTTCGGGCACGTGCAGCGTTCGCGCGGAAATATATTTTAGTGTTGTAGTAGTATTTTGAAGTGCAGGAGAAAAGCTGGAAGCCACCCGGCCGCATCTATTTCACGAGCAGAGTGCTCGCGAAAGTAGCGTAAGTACTTTTAACGTAAGCTACCACTTTTAGAAACAGATTGTAATTGTTTGAATAATCTTCTATTTGTTCTTTTTTCCCCAAAAATTAATTCGTGATTGGAGTGATCTCCGAGAATACCGGTCACCAGTGATACCTGTATAGTGCCATATTGGCGTGACATTTGAGTGCTGTGCTCTTGATGCATCGTGTCCCTTTTTATTATTCCTCTTTTTTTTTTTTTTTTTGCAATTTGACAATTGGATTTTTATGTAGTCGGACGCTGCGTTTCTCTATCTGTGACAATTTGATAGTTTATATACAAAATTCATCCCTAAAATAATGCCGTCTGAACACTGTAGGCATTTTATAAATAAATAGAACAAATAAATATTCGCGTAATGGGTGCGCTAATAACTGAATGAATAATTTTCGATTAGTCTTTCAAAGGTTGGTATTTTACGGCAGTTAATCATTCAAATATTAAGCTGAGTTCTGTTTTTGTAGTGAAGGCAAGTGGAACCGTTCGCGGGTTTTAGAGATTCGAAGAGCTATCGCTGTAAAATGGTAACCACTCTCCAATGTACTTTTATTTTTTTGTTCGGACATGTTGGTTTGAATATATTTACTGTGGCGGATGCTTTCAACGCGTGAGCTCTTGTTTATTGGGGGCATTCGTTCAGTAGTGCACCCACTCTCTCTTGCCTCGGTATTACGTATAATTAACCCCTCCAACTAGCAATCCGGAAAATGGGTTTTATCGACGTGTTTGATCCGCTATGGCAATCAGTTTGTTGGAGGATGCTTCATCGACAAAATCGTCTCGTCGACACTGCGCTGTCCCATCGACGGTTTCATCAAAACGAGCGTTGTGTCGTTTCACAACATAGCTTGCTTTGCGATAGCATTTATGGGCGAGCCCTGCGCACTTTACGCGTCCGTAACGGTCCGCCGGTCGGTCGTCTGTAACCATACAACAGATTGGAGCCACCAAGTAACCACAGTGGAAATAGCGCTCCATATAATAGTTACAAGGTCACGTGACTATAATCCGTGCGGCGATGTAAACATCGTCACTGATGAATCCATCAATCCCGAACAAGAGCTCTGCCGGACAAAAGATTTTCGATGACCCGTACGAAACCTCAGCACTTTTTTGTTGACATTAGTGTTCAAGTTGAGTTCGGAGCGTCGTGTCTGCCAGACTCTTTTTGTCTTCTTGCTCTAGAGCTGTCATGTTTAAGCAATCTCTATCACATTGGTTTTTTCGATACCGGGCAAGCAAATACCAACAGAGACAAACGACAGAATTCGAGCGCCCTTCCCCCGCACGGGGGGGGGGGGGGGGGGGGGGGGGGGGAAGGCGCACGCACCGACGGCCTCGAAACGGAATGCTTACAAGGTCGCTCGGCCTGGTGCAAGAACTCGTTCTTTCCCTGGGAAAGGGCGAGAGAATGTGATGAGAGAACAGTTCCCCTCCCGTTTTCCCCACACTGCCCCCCACACCCATCACCAATCTCTTCTAATCTCTTCTTTGTAAGCGAAGAGGACTCGTCCTTGAAGGAGGACTCCCTTCATTTTTAAGCTGACAGTGTCGAGCGAGCTAAGCGCCCACCGGACCAGTTATCACCTGCCTCGCTCTCTGCGCCTGGTTACAAGAGGGAGCGTGATCACGTGGTTAAAGACAGACGTGCGATTAGTTCACCGGGCACCCCTTAGCTTCCTCTACACTTTCAGCTTAGGAGTGACGGAGCCCAGCAAGCAAATCACACACACTAAAAAAAAAAAAAAAAGAGAAAAAGAAAAAGAAAAAAAAAAAAAGAAGAGAAGAAAGCGTTCAGAGGCGCGCGCGCCAAAACGCCGTCGAGGCGAGATCTCTTTGCTTTGCGGCATTTCGCCATCGGAGCGGCGGAGGGAGGCCCACCCGAAAGCCGGCGCACTCAGCTCGCGGACGAAGACGTCTGTCACGTGATGTTCAGGCCGCACCGTCGGCACCCCTGCGTAGGCTCGCCGACGGCAGCTCTTCCAGCTCTTCCATGACTTCGTTGACGCGACCACTTGTCACCATTCAACCGCACTTAAAAGGTAAGTAGCTCATTTTCGCATGCGCCTCTAGAGATAATCGAAGTGCAGAAGGACTGAAAGATGCGTAACTTAACGCGATAGCGTGTGTTGTGTCAGAAAACGCGCTCAACCTTGTTGCTTCCGCTTTCCCCACTCAGTTGCACGAGGGCAACGCATCCTCGCATCAGACTCGACGCAATTGACGTGTGCAGAACAAGGGCTCATTGCCATGGGAGTTTGGTTTGCTCTGGTTTCTTCCAAACACTTTTTGTTCGTACCTTTTCGCTTTCCGGCGCCGTAAGAAGAACGGAAGAAATCAAAAACACTGAACCGCGCTCGGTGAATAGTTACGATGGGCGCTCTCGCGTGCTGAAATTCAAAGAGAGCATGTCATATCTTTTTTAGTCTATTTATTTATGTTAAAAAAAAAAAAAAAAAGTTCTTGTCTTAGGCAGTGGTGTGTTCGTTTCACATCGCGCATCCCCGCTCCGCGAATGAGGCCACCAGACGGTCATGTTACATGTCGAAAAATTGCCTTTCTGGAGCGTTCCGGAGGCTGGCGGCAGCGTGCTGAAGTTACGTGTTTTACTCGTTCGTCGGTATTCGCCGAAAAAGTTATTTAAAACCCTGTGTAAGCCGTGAGACTTGCCGTTGAGAACACTTGAAAAGTTTTACGGAAGCGCAGTGCCGTAGGAAGAAGGCGCAACTCGTCGAAATCAAGTTTACCGCGGCGTGATCAAAGCCTCCTTGGCACGCCGAAGCGCTGCGTGTCTCTGGCTTCGCGCGCTTGGATACCGATCAAGAATCGGCGCCGCGGCAAAGTTTTGAAGGTGTGTCGCGCGTAGATGTTTTTGCATCATATATCGGGCACGGAGTTCTGGGTCGTCCAGCTGTTCCGGCAAGTTGCTTTGAATAAAGAGGAAAAACAATATGGACGGTTGCTCTTATGCACTATTAACCATGGCTATTAACCATGTTCCATATCTGCTCTAATGGATCACATGGCAGCACAAATAGAGCAACGCTGTGGAGCAAGTTTGGTTTTCGAAGGCAAAACTACAAGACAATGAGAATTAAAATTTTTGAAGCGCGACCCATATGGTCATGTGCAGTCCCTTGGCCAATCACAATTAGGTGAGTCGCGCTCAAACGTCAAGTGCAATAAAGTAGGTTTATAATGGTTCAGCACTAATCAGTGATGAGGAGCTATCGTGCACAATATTCTGTAAATCGTCTAACGACGAAAAAAAGACGTACTGAGTGCGACACAGTTTGTGCGAACAAGTGATCGCTGGTTTTTCCAGTTTTTCTCTTTGAAACCAAGGGATGTCATCCAAGTTGTTATTGCTACGGAAAGAGCTCATATAATGTAAGCAAAAACATTTTGTGCTCGCTAATACTAATTGGAAGTGAAATGTGCCGATGTCGTGTTCGCGCTAACAGTATCATGATGTGTACCTTCCCCTCCTCGTTCGTTGCCACTGGCCACTGGATCAAGCTCTTTCTGGACCGCGAGTGCGGAAGTTACAAATACAGTCGTCGGGGTAAAGTAAAACGCTGCTCCAGAAGCACATATATGGCTTCACACACATTGCACTCGCAAAACACATTTACACGTTGATTCTTTATTGTCATCCGAGCATGCGAAGGCACAGAGTCGCGGTGCTTTTGTGGGCCAGGGAGCTTTCATCACGCCACTGGACCGATGAAACGTGCTTTCGACAAGTTGTGCCTTTTTCCTGTGGCACTCTGCTGCCGTAAAAATTTCCACGTTTTCTCAACGGCAAGTTTCACGGCTTACACAGGGTTTTAAAAAACGTCTTTGGCAAATGGCGACAAACAAGTAGAAAACATGTCTTTAGCTCGCTGCCGCCAGCCTCCGCCACGTTCCAAAAATAATTTTTTGATGTGCAAGATGGTTGTTCGGTGGTCGCACTCGCGCTGCAGCGAGCAAGCGGGGATGCGTGATCCGGCAATTGTCATAGAGACCAGTGGTTCGTTCGTTTCGCGGTAGGCCTACCGGGCGAACGACAACCGTGCTTGCATAACCTACCGCAGGATGGCGCCACCGACATCATTAGATGCTGACTGGAAGCAGACGATGACGTGCCACCTGCTTTGGCCGCTATGATTTATTAAATACTTTCAGCGGATATGATGTGTTACTGCTTGATAATAAATGGGACTGAGGTACACAAACCACTTCTGTCCCACGGTGAGCTGAGCGAGCACTCTGCCATAGACGGAAACAATTTTGTCCTTTTATGAAATTAAGGAACTCCAAGTTACTCGCTTATATTTCCCTACGTAAAAGCAACTATTAAAATATGTGCTCGAGCGAAAAGTAGCCACTTTCCAAGAAAAGTGTTCAACTTTTACTTTCCCTTTATAGTTGCTTCCCTTTGGCTGGAACGATTAGTGATGCCTTGCATGGGAGGAAGTGAGGTGTCAATCATTGTTTCAGTGGCCCCAATTACTTGAGGAACACTCGTATGATCCTTCCTCGCTATATTTGCATTTTAAAGGGATGCTGAACCGAAATCTGGATTCCACAAAACACGGCGGCACAAGCGTGCAACGGGATGCTACAAACACCAAAACATCACCCATATAGCGATATCTCGACCATATTTTTTAAAAAAGGAGGCGCATTTGACAGATATGTTGACGTCTTGTTTCTTTGAGAAGAGTCGAGAAGGAGAGGGAATGGTCTTGCGTCTTGCTCGCCTCGTCGCCTTGATGGGGCGAAGCAAAGAGAGGAGAAAACCAGATACATTGACTCCACGTCCCTCGTCGGCCTCGTTCAATCTCAATCTCTTTTTCCAAAAATACTGCCGTCCATTCGAAATATCTCCTTACCAGTAGTGCTGTAGGGATTGTAGCGTCCCATCTACAGCTCCTGTATTGTTTTCTGAAATCCAAATTTCGGTTCACCATCCCTTCAAGGAAAAGTGCATGTTGCGACGTGTAGTTTATTCGCTCTGTTAAAATAGTTTTATTGCAATGCAGTTGTCGAAGACTGAACTGATTTAGTAAATGAATCAAGATTTAAAGGCATTTTGCGTTTTTACTTTCTATACCCTTCTATTACAACACTTCCAACAACAATCTTTTTGCTGCTAATATTTGTCTGTATTATAATCGCAGCTAAAATAGTTTTTATGGCACTTTGAGGAACTGCGGGGTTTTCTATAGTACTTGCATCGCTTTTTACAAGGTGATGAACGAGAATCACCTGCTCCAAAAGCTGAAATCGGAGGGGTGGGGGACACGCTACCACAGCCATGATGGAGCACTCACACATATTTTTGTTGCAGTATATACTTCTGAGCATCGCCAGCAATGACGGGCCCATGTGCTGGACGGACCATGGGACGCCACTGAACCGATCATTCTCGAGCCAACCACGGGAAAACAGCGGCTCCCAGAACCCGTCCTGGTGGATTTCAAGTTAAGAGCATTAGGAGCCTGCCAACATTGGTCGTCAGCTGCAATGCCTCTACAAAAGCCGCTGTCCCATGCCAGCCATTCGGGGCACGCTACCACAGCCGTGATGGAGCGCTCAAACAACTTTTTGCTGCAGGTTGGTTATTTGAAAACTTCAGCTTGCTGTCATTCTAGCAACTAATGTCTGCTAGTTGTATTGTATTTAACACAGCTCTCTCTAAATTTTCTGACTATTATGTTGTAAATTTTTTTTTGATTGTACAGTTAATGACAACTAGTTACTTTCCAAACAAAAGTTGCTAGAATTTATTCTTGCCTTTGTTCTATGTGTTCGTATTTGTTTAGACAGTACTAAACCCCGGTACAAGGAAGATCTTGAAAACTAGGGCAACAGAAAAAAAAAGACTATTTAAGGTAGCCAAAAACTCGAATTTCGAGGCAGCCTGGACCAAATATAACTCTCGGGCCAAACTCTGTATCGAACGTATGCATTTCTTCGAAGAAAAACTTTTAGAACTGACCTGCCTTTAATATTAAAGAATAACGAAAAAACGTTTTGGAAACTTATTTTCCTATATCAGTCATTCCGTTCAATACTCTTGATGAACAATGATGGCAGTGTTATTTCGGACGCTGAATGTCCTATGGTTTTGAACAATTGCTTTTAGTCTACTTTTACTGATCGAGATAGTTCCTTCTTACCTTTTGTACCAGATGTCGATTTTAGGTATATGGATCCTATTTCTATTACACCGTTTGAAATTGCGATATTAATGATAACCTCAAAATTTTCAGCTCGGCTGGTGTCGACTCAATTAATACAAAAATTCTAAAAAATACCAAGGGTGTAACCAGTGAAATATTGTCACAAAAAATAGGTGACGAGGCAAAGTAAAACTGAACAAAGTGAAAGGTTTAATGGGGCAAACTTTGCCCAAATTAAAGGGAAATAACAGCACGTCGGAGGCGTCGAGTGTCTTCAATACAACAGGGTCAAGCACAAGCTATAGCTGATTGCATAAGGCCACGCGGGGCTTCTTTTATAGCACTCTCCTTTCTAGAACATTCTGTTCTAGAATTAACCACGGCCTTCTCAAAGTTTCTAGAAGCATCGTCTTAGGAGTAAATAAAAACATCTGCCGTCCCAGGATTCAAACCCGGGACCTCTGCATGGCAGTCGGGCGCGGTGCTCACTGGGCTACCCCTAAGCACGTAGTAATATGCAGTCTACTTTTCCAGCATTCGTCCACTGGTTGCGTCCCACCCGAGTGGAAGGTTGGGAAGGTCGTTCCAATCTACAAAAGTGGCGACCGTCACTCTGCGGGAAACTACCGTCTCATATCAATAAGCAGCGTTGTATGCAAGTTGTTAGAACTCGAACTATTTTCTCATGTAGTATCGCATCTGGAATCTACTAACAACTTTTTCTACCGAAATCAGTACAGGTTTCGTAAAAGATAATCATGCTAGAGGCAGTTGCTGGAGTTCACCCATGATATTCATGTTAATATGGACACTAACTCCCAAATATGATGCCATATTTTTTTATTACTCTAAGGCTTTCGATCATGTATCTCACTGTCATTTAATATCAAAACTTTCCTCACTGAATCTTGATTCTCTCACTTTATCATGGATTCAAAGGAAGGACTACCCAGGATAAGTGCTGAATAACAACTGATTTTTCATTGGAATGTGTAGATGGCACTATATTCGCTCAGGCATGGGGCACACCATGGATTTTGCACTTTTTTCTTCTTCATTGCACACTCCACATGCTAACCAAGATCCAGAAAATGAATCTCACCGTTCGTTGGAGTCAGTGAAGGTTGGCTTACTCAAGATGGTCTGTTTTTTTATTATGTAATAGGTTTCCTTCATTTCTCTACACATTTGGTTTTGGTGTTTAAACAATACAGTGGTGTTGGAGAACTGCGGTTTGCACCCGCAATCTCGACAGTGCAGCGCTAAATGCTAGTATGCGGTCCCTTGCAATGAGCTTTGGTGTTCTCAGAGTCCGATGTTCAGGCATCGCCCGGTCACCTAGGTATCCTGGTCACCAGATAAAAATCAGAAATATTAAAAGATGTATTTTTGTAATTATTGGAGCTTTAAATATTCTGAAAGGTTTTCTGTGCGTCCAATAACCTATGGTGGCTGTCATGTAATGAATATTCTAACTTGCCTAATTTCTGTGTCCTGGCCCCTTTCAAGCAATTTCATTTGGGTTTACAGCTTTCTCAAATCACGCTGGCACCTGCAGTGCACTTCCGTGTAACTCATAGTTTGCAGGTATCGGGTGGTTTAGTTCGTCATTGCATTCTGTTCAGAACCTAACCACATTCCACATTTTTTTGTTTTCTTTGTTTTCAAGGTTCTATAGTTGTTCATATAGACTTGATTGCTGTGCAAGTTACAAACATTGCCTTCCACTTGTAAGCTGGACGTAACCCACTAATTATTTCTCAAGAATAAAGATACAAACATGTTTTAGTCAGTGCTGCATCTTGTGTGCACTTGCTTGAAATTTCTTACTAACACGGTGTTCAAACACCTATCTCTGGGAGTTGCACTTGGCAGTAACCTCTGAAATTAACTTGTGACAGCAGGCTTGAAGAAACTCATTGAATGTGAAAATATTTTGAAAAGTATTTTTCAAACTTGCCTTTTTTAAAATGGTTTCATAGCATAAGTCACAAGTTGGTTTCACTGTTTAGTGCCTGCCAGAATGAATCTGAGTTACCTGCACTGCGATTATGTATAACTCATAGTTTGCAGAAATCGGGAGGTTTAGTTTGTCATTGCATTCTGTTCAGAACCTAATCACATTCCACTTTTTTTTTCCAGGATCTGTAGTTCTTCATATGGACTTGATTGCTCTGAAAATCAGAGATTGCCTTCTACATGAAAGCTGGAAATGGCCCACTAATTATTTCTTGAGAAAAAAAGGTATGAACATGTTTTACCTAGTACTGTATCTTGTGTGCACTTGCTTCAAATTTCTAACAGTGTTTAGGCACCTGCTAATCCCTGGGATGCGCAGCTGGCGTTAACTCCTGAAAGTAACTTGGCCTCACAACCTAGTTACATTTCATGGGCACTAGATATTTAATTTGAATTGTTCCCGCATCAAAACTTAGTTGGCGTGTTGTCCGTAACTTGCGGCGGCAGAAAGCTGCAACTTTTAATCACTGAGCTGCACGTCATGCCTGACAACGGGAATCATTCAGACATTACAAATTAGCTGCCGTGAATCATTTAGACATTAAAAATTAGCTGCCGTGTTGTCCACACCTTGCAGCAACGGCTAGAGCCTGTTGAGCTGCTAGCTGCAATGATCTAATAAAACGGACGTCTCGGGGAACAATAATTATATTAGTAAAATGCTCTACTTATTGTTCACTGAGACGTCCATTTTGTTAAGCCACTGCAGCTAGCAGTTCAACAGGCTCTGGCCGTTGCTGCAAGGTGCCAGCTACACGCCAGCTAATCTAAACGATTCCCGTCGTCGTGCGTCACATGCAACTCGGTGTTTGAGAGTTGCGGTTTTTCGCCGTCGCAAGTTACGAACAACATGGCAGCTAATTTTTGATGCCGGAACAATTCACGTATCCGTGCATCACGTGCAGTACAGTGACTGAGAGTTATAGTTTTCTGCCTTGCTTCTACGGGTCAAGTTACGGGGAAAACCGCAGGGCCTCATTACTGTCATGCACGTAATACATAGTTAATGCTGTGACCTTGATGGAAGACAACGGTAATTGTACCGGCATCAAAAATTAGGTGGCAATTTCAATTAATTTGTTGAATTTTTTTTTTTTTTTTTTACAGTGAATGTATTTTTTTGTCAGGATTCTAGGAGCTTGGATTGTGTCTAACTCTGGACCAGGAATCTCCGACGAGTCCAGCGTGTAATCCACGGCAAAAGGCCCTTAAAGCGCTATTTGTAAGTGCTTTTTATTCTAATAGTCCGTGAGAGACGTTATGATTGGTTATTTTTGTGTTCGAAGTCATGTTTATTTAATTTTTGCTGTTAAAATATGGCTGTCTTCTTAATGGTAGATGTGTGCTGTAGTAAAGTCCTCCCAGTAGGTCCAAAGCGAAATGCCACAGAGTGTTGAGTTAGTGCTTATTTGCCAAGATTCGGCATGTTGGGTGCGAGTGTAGTGTCAGTTACGTCACTGCAATATTTGAATATCTTTGCCAGTAATTGTCTTTACTCAACGAGTTTTTTTTATGTGACTGATTTATTTTAATTTCTTGATTCATTCAAATGTCATGTTCTGTTCAACTGTCATGTTCTTTCGTATAACAGAGTATTTATTCGACTTAATTTAGTAGTACATTTGACACTGGTGAGCTGAAGAGGGAGGCCAGCGGTTTGATTTTTAACTTGTAAATAATATGGAGGCAATATGGGTACATTTATGACTACATATTGCTGTGCCGCAAATACCGTAAGCCTTAAAACATTTTTTTTTGTTTTCAAATCAACATACAAATATAGGCGTGAACTTAAATGACAAGGTTGTATGTTAAAGAAAATTGAAGCGAAAAAAAAAATTATTTTAGGGAAATATTGATGGTGCGAGGTGCCTTGCAATTAAGTCAGTAGTCACCCCCTTTCAACTGCTTTTCTCTTGGCATTCGGGCGTGGGGAGGAGAGGTGAATCGGCTTCGCCTTCACGTTGAGGTGGAAAGAGCAAATGACCATTCTGCGATGTCATGGACTTTGCCCGCATAATTTCATATCAATCTTTTGCCGTCAATATTGCTCTAAACTTTTTTTTTTTCGCATAAAATTTATTTTTTGACACGTGCGTCCCAACCAAACTGCTTAAAAGAAATTTTTTTTTTTCAGAGGCCCTTTAAGGTTAGATGAAAAGTTAAGGGTCACTATGATGTTGCGAGAGTAGGCCTAAGCAATTTATAGATTCACCTTCCTACTATTTGAAAAAAAAAAAGAGCTCTAAATTCGACTTTGCAATGCGTGTGCCTGCACCTCCATTCAGAGTGGTGCAACCAGTTCATTCACATGCAACGAGAAATATAGAGGCCACATCTATTGTGCAGCTAGCTGCATGATGAAGTGGCACACATGAACAGCTTGCTGGCTTCTAGTAGTGTTGGTTGTGGTGGGAGCTTAGGCACGCCACAATGCATCCTTTGTTTTGTCATGTGGCTCATTTATCAATTATTTTAACTCTTGCGAACCAAAACCTGTGTGTTTTTGGGTTGAGCTACTTTTATATATATATTTTTTTTTTCTAGAATTTGTGCATTTTAGTGTGTATAATTGTTTTCTTTATTAAGGTTAAATGGTACTTTATAGCAAATTAGCTCCTTGTAGAGCTGAAATTACATTTAATTAATGGTCTCCCCAAACTGAGATGTTACATGCATTCGCCGGCTTTTTTGTCTAAAGTTGTAAAATAAACTATAATATACGACAGTCAGCACTAAAACACAATAAATTGTTCACACTAATTAATCTATAAAATTTTGACAATTCCACTTGGACAAATCCAGATGTTAAGAAATTGCATTCATCCTACCCTTCGGGAAAGTCTGTATAAATATAGAGCTATGTCTTTTGCCACTGTGGGCAGAGGCCAGCTGAATTGCTACCGTTTGGAAGGTGGAGGGGTGATGTGCAGGGAAGCTAAACACTGTCCCCCTCTCCCATATTGTCTGCTATAATTGTTTCAAATGTCACGAAAAAAAGGGGGGGGGGGCAACTGCCCCCTCCTTTTGTACCCTGTACCCCCTGCCACTGGCAGGGGGTGCCAGGCATGTAGCCAGGATTTTGTTTCGGGGGGGGGGGGCCCGCCCATGACAAAATGCTGTATGAGGGGGAGAGGAGGTCCCAGCAAAATGGAAGATTTTGAGGGGGGCCTGGGCCCCACAGGCCTCCCTCCTGGCTACGTGCCTGGGGGGTGCTAACTTGGGGATGCCATAAATGAATGCAACCACTTACGGCTGCCATTGCATACAAAGGAGAAAATAGAGAGAGAGGGAGAGAGATGGTGGATTATCTTTCTCTTAGGTGTTCATGTCAGAAGGGGTACTAATGGTTTTGGATCGTTAAGGCTGAGCGAGCTAGCCATGAGTGCTGCCTAAGTGTTCGGTTTGGACTCTTGTTCAGTCGGCAAAAAAGCAAGTCCCAGACAACTATTCAAGTATATCCTATGAATGGCTCCTGGGATTTTCGAAAATGGTCTATTGTTTTGCAAATGAGTGCGCTGGTATTAACTAAGGGTACTTAGCAAGCTGTTTACTCTTTTTTAATATTGCTGACTTTACATTTATGCATTCATTCTTCACAGGAGGAGGGGCACGACGGATCGACCTGTCCGGTGATGCGCATTGATGAAGAGGACTCAAGTGCCATAACTCTGGTTTCGGAGGACCACTTCTTTGAGGTGACGGATATTGTGGCTGGTGCTGCGCTCGTTCTTGCGCTGCACTGGGTCCACGACATATCTTACCGTCAAAAAGCAAGCCGGTCACTCGCAGTGATTGGGCACTTCATTGGTTTGAAGTACAAGATAAAGTCCGTCTTGGCTTTGGATCTGATATCAGAGTTAGAAACTTTTAGCCAGAGGGTATTTAGGTGCCAGTTTTGCTTTTTTTGCCATGTGCTGAAATTAAAGTCTTGGTTTATTAAGCTCTTTTCTACTGTTTTTATTCTTTCTATGCTGACTTTTGATGAAGACCTGTAGCCTCTGTACAGGCTCATGCTCTATGTGCCGTTCCACATTTCCTATGCAACCATCTTGTGAACATGTACATAGCCGCTTTTAGATTTTAGGGCTACTGTTCTTTGCAAAAGAGTTGTCCCTAGTTGTATGCAACAACTCCTGCAGTAAGGCCAAAAGTATTCCACATTACAGTGAAATCAAGGGAGGTATTGACATTCATAAAATAATTGCAAAAAGAAAAGTACAGTGGTTGCACTTCAACTGGCTAGGAGTTCCAATTGCCAGTAGAGTTTTTTTTTTTAGTTTTTCCCAGCAAACTTTTTATTAACAAAGAGCCAATTTTACACCTATGTTCTTTTAATTATTTTTTCAGGCGTTTCTGTTACTTTTTACTGGGTTAACTTGCACTCAACAACACAACAAAAACAACATATAACAGTATAATTGAGCAGAGTTTGTGTGACCGCTTCCTGGAGAGTGTGTTTAATTCTTTTATACAGAGTTTAGGCACCACTTCTAACGGGGGTGTACTCTACGCAATTCTTTATGGAGAGTAATTAACTCTATTAAAGAGTTAAGCACTCTTTGAAAAGGGGTCGCACAAACTGCTTGAGTGTGCTGTTCTTTGACATTAACTCTTGCTAGAGAGCATATTTAACTCTTCAGTACAAAGTGTAGTCAACACTTTTAATGGAGTTGTATTTACTCTCCTCAAAATGGTCATCACAACTCTTCCTAGAGAGCATGCTTAATTCTTTAATACGGAGTTTAAGCAACACTTCTAAAGAGTTGTAGTTACTCTGCACAAACAAGTGAAATCAACTCCTGGAGTGTTTTTTTAACTCATTACTACAGAGTTTAGACAACACTTTTAATGGAGTTCTCGTTACTCTACACAAAAAAGTGAAATCAACTCTTCAGGGAGAGTATGTTTAACTCGAATACAGAGTTTAGGCTACACCTCTAATGGAGTTGTAGTTACTCTACACGATGGAGTGAAGGTAACTCTTCCTGGTGAGTACGCGTAACTCTTGAATACAGAGTTAAGGCAACACTCTAATAGAGTTGAAGTTACTCTACATGAAGGAGTGCAGGTAACTCTGCCTGGAGAGCATCCTTGACTCGTTAACAAGGAGTTTAGGCAATACTTTTGATAGAGTTATAGTCACTCTACACAAAGGAGTGATATTAATTCTCGTCAAAGAGTTTAGACAACACTTTTTATGGAGTTATAGTTACTCTACACAAAGGAATGAAATTAACTCTCACACTTACACATCAAAAGAGTAGTCCTGACTCTTGCAAAAGTATTGGCGTGACTCTTTATAGAAGAGTTAAGTGAACACTCGCATGGGAGAGTTAAACAGACTCTCGTCGTTGAAGAGTAACCGTTACTCTTCATAGAGAGTGCGGTTTGCGACAACCCAGATACTCTCCAAAAAGAGTCGAGTCGACACTTGTCGACTCCTTTTTTTTAGAGTGCAGGAATCAATGTGTAAATGTGCTTTGCGAGTGCAATGTACATGAAGCCATATGTGCTTCTGGAGCAGCGTTTTACTTTACTCTGACGGCTGCATTTGTAACTTCCGGCACTAGCGGTTCAGAAAGAGCTTGATCCAGTGTCCAGTGGCAACGAACGAGGAGAGGAAGGTACACATCACGACATTGTTAGCGCGAACACAAAATGTTTTTGCTTACATTATATGAGCTCTTTCCGTAGCAATAATAACTTGGATGACATCCCTTGGTTTCAAAGAGAAAAACTGGAAAAACCAGCGATCACTTGTTCGCACAAATTGTGTCGCACTCAGCACGTCTTTTTTTCGTCGTTAGACGGTTTACAGAATATTGTGCACAACAGCTCCTCAGTAGGTTTATAATGATCAGTGCTGACTCATTATAAACCTACTTTATTGCACTTGACGTTTGAGCGCGACTCGCCTAATTGGGATAGGCCAAGGGACTGCACACGACCGTATGGGTCGCGCTTCAAAAATTTTAATTCTCGCTGTCTTGTAGGTTTGCCTTCAAAAACCAAACTTGCTCCGCAGCGTTGCTCTATTTGTGCTGGCATGTGATTCATTAGAGCAGATATGGAACTTGGTGAATGGCCATGGTTAATAGTGCATAAGAGCAACCGTCCCCATATTGTTTTCCCCCTTTATTCATAGCAACTCGCCGGAACAGCTGGACGACCCAGAACTCCGTGCCCGATATATGATGCAATGACGTATACGCGCGACACACCTTCAAAACTTTGCCGCGGCGCCGATTCTTGATCGGTATCCAAGCGCGCGAAGGCAGAGAGACGCAGCGCTTCGGCGTGCCAAGGAAGCTTTGATCACGCCGCGGTCAACTTGATCTCGACGAGTTGCGTCTTTTCCCTTCGGCACTGCGCTTCCGTAAAACTTTTCACGTGTTCTCAACGGCAAGTCTCACGGCTTACACAGGGTTTTAAATAACTTCTTCGGCGAATACCGACGAACGAGTAGAACACGTATCTTCAGCACGCTGCCGCCAGCATCCGCAACGCTCCAAATAGGCAATTTTTCGACATGTAACATGGCCGTCCGGTGGCCGCACTCGCGGAGCGGGGATGCGCGATGTGAAACGAACACACCACTGCCTAAGACCAGGGGGGTAAAGGTGGGTGAGGAGGAGTGGCAAATCCCGTGCGCCGACATCCTGGGTCCCGAGTGAACGATCGCGAAAGAGAGCGACAGAACACGAGAGAAAGAAAGCAACGTTGCCATGGTAAACGCGGTAAACGCGAAGAGTGTGAACTCTCAGCAATATAAACAGTGATAATTTAACGTTGTAAACTAAATTCTGAGCTATTCTAACGCGTATAAAAAGCAATAAAGTCATTACGCTGCATTAACTTCCCTTCTGTCGAAATCTCGGAAATCTGGTGGTTGCGCAGTTTCGTATTCCTCAACCGCGCCCAGCCGCGCCCCACCAGCGAAGCCGGGTATATGGTTTAGTTTAGCGTTAACGCGAGGCCGTACATCTGCGCGCTATGCAAAAAGAAACCTTCGAAAGGAACGCGAGTATTTTTCCACCGGTAAGTTCGTGGATTGTTGAAGTTCACGAAACTGCTCTGATGATGTAACCGTGTTTGGGACCCAGAGGGTCTGCCTGCATGGTCCGCCGCTTGCGGCAGCCAGAATGTATGGGAAAATGGCGGACCTTTTCCTCTAGATTTAGTATATGATCTCTGTGCCTAAGACAAGAACTTTTTTTTTAATATATATATATATATATATATATATATATATATATATATATATATATATATATACTAAAGAAAATATGACATGCTCTCTTAAATTTCAGCACGCGAGAGCGCCCATTATAATTATTCAACGAGCGCGGTTCAGTGTTTTTGATTTCCTCTGTTCTTCTTACGGCGCCGGAAAGCGAAAAGGTACGAACAGGAAGTGTTCGGAAGAAACCAGAACAAACCAAACTCCCATGGCAATGAGCCCTTGTCCTGCACACGTCAATCGAGTCGAGTCTGATGCGAGGAAGCGTTGACCTCGTGCGACTGAGTGGGGAAAGCGGAAGCAACAAGGTTGAGCGCGTTTCCTGACACAACACGCGCTATCGCGTTAAGTTACGCGTCTTTCATTCCTTCTGCACTTCGATTACCTCTAAAAGGCACATGCGAAAATGATCTACTTACCTTTTAAGTGCGGTTGAATGGTGACAGGTGATAGCGGCAACAGCGAAGTCATGGAAGGGCTGTCATCCGGACCGCCTGTGGTGGTTCCCGCGCGAGCGAGCGCACGCAGCGGTGTCGATGCTGCGGCCAGTAAACATCACGTGACGGACGTGTTCGTCCGCGAGCTGAGTGCACCGGCTTTCGTCTCCCTCCGCCGCTCCGATGGCGAAATGCCGCCAGAGCAAAGAGATCTCGCCTCGACGGCGTTTTGCTGCGCGCCGCTTCAACGCCTTCTTCTCTTCTTTTTTTTTTTTTTTTTTTTTACAGCGTGTGTGTCTTGCGGGTTGGGCTCCGTCACTCCTAAGCTGAAAGCGTAGAGGAAGCTAAGGGGTGCCCGGTGAACTAATCGCACGTCTGTCCATAATTACGTGATCACGCTCCCTCCTGTAACCACGCGCAGAGAGCGGGGCAGGTGGTAACTGGTCCGGTGGGCGCTTAGCTCGCCCGGCACTATCAGCTCAAAAATGAAGGGAGTTCCGCCTCAAGGACGCCGAGTCCGCTTACAAAGAGATTTGGAGATATTGGTGATGGTGTAGGGCAGTGTGGGGAAAACGGGTGGGGAACTGTCCTCTCATCACCCTCTCTCACCCTTTCCCAGGGAAAGATAGAGGTCTTGCACCAGGCCGAGCGACCTTGTAAGCATTCCGGCTTCGAGGCCGTCGGTGCGTGCGCCTTCCTTCACCCCCCCCCTCCCCCCCCCCCCCCCCCCCCTACGCCATGCGGGGGAAGGGCGCTCGAATTCTTTCGTTTGTCTCTGCTGGTATCTGCTTGCCGGATATCCAAAAAACCAATGTGGTAGCGATTGCTTATGTCACATTCAATTGGGGCGCACGCAGCACCGAGAAAGTGCTGCCCCCAAGGCCGCGCCACCGCGCGGGTGCAGCGTATGACGCACTACCAAGTGAACACGAAGCATTCCGCCGTGCAACGCGCTTGGCGCGGTCGGCGCGGTCACTTCAAGGGCAAAACATAAACGGGTGGACCACTGAACAAAATTCGCCGCGAGTGGGGCGGCGGCGCGCGCCATCTAGCGAGAGTCTCCCGAGCCGCCATGTTTACCGAGACGAGGAAGACGAAGCGAGGGAAAGAAGGGGCCGACGGAGGCGGAGAGCGGTAGCTCAAGGCCGCGCCGGCCCGCAGTGCGCGAAGCTGCACGGTCTCCTTTCGACGGTGCAGCTGGTGCAGCAACGCGCCGGTGTCGTGCGCCGCACCAAGTCCCAAATGAACGTAGTGCAGCCGCACCGACACGACCATGTGAACGCGACGCGTCCGTCGGTGCAGTGCGGTGCGGTGTGGTGCGCCCCAATTGAATGTGACATTAGACATGACAGCTCTAGCAAGAAGACAAAAGGAATCTGGCAGACACGACGCTCCGAACTCAGCCTGAAGCCTAATCTCAACATTAAAAAGAGAATGATAAATCAAATGTCTCCCAACGAATAAAAAAGAAGCAATATGATTTTCAAGAAAATCGTCAGCCACTTTCGCGTTGCCTTGGAGCACCAGCGAAGCTCAAAAATAAACAAAACAGCAAAACATGCGCACAAAAAAAAAAAAAAAAAAAAACAGGCACGCAAACATGTGGATTGCGCCAGATCGGTAGTCTAAAATACCAACCACATGTGGGCGATCGTACGGGTGTAGCATTATAGCCTCACGTGCAGAATCCCTGTGCGAGCTTCAACCAGCATTGTTCCATGTCTTAAGCTAATACGTTGAGGGTCTACAAATGACGGCATGATTACGTTACACACGCTCGCGTGCACACTTACTGTCTCTTAATTAAAAGCAGAAGGCTCAACCGTCACGGTGAGGACCCGGCCGTATGATCTGGGGATTCGAGTCATGGGCTTCTGATCAAGCTAGCCTTTTAAAGGCAGGCTAAAGAGTGGGGTGTCAGTCGTGGGGCATTTGGCAACTTCTTTGTGCTCGCTTCTTTTTTTTTTTTTTGCGTTTTGCAGCTGACGTTATTTCCGGCTAAACTCTAAACCAAACACGACGTTATCGTCTGCTATCAGTGCCTTGGTGCCATGTTGGAGGCATTCGGCGTGTTATTGTGGCAGCAGTAGTGCCGTAAAGTCATAGAGCCGTCCTTGTATAACCACGCTTCAGAATATGTTCTTGTCCTGTCAATAGCAACGGGGTTCTTCACTGGACACAAAATGGAGTTCATAAACCCGTAGTTAGAGCACGAAGCTTTTCTCTCGAGGTCGTAAAGTCAACATAATAATCTGGAGCGAAAGGTCCCATGCATTTGGTCGCGACGGAATGACGAGGCATTGACGCAGACATCGGCAGCCCCATTTGGCGGCCCCGATGAGCCCATATCGAGACACTTCTTATCGTAGTTTTCGGTTTCCAGAAACAAAGATACGGTCTTCATATCAAGATCGGCAATAAAATAAACGAAATTCTTCATTAACCCTTTGCTCATGTGTAGTCATAAAAGGATGTACTTTTATCCGAGTCTCTGAAAAAAAGTGCTGAGGTTTCGTACGGGTCATCGAAAATCTTTTGTCCGGCAGAGCTCTTGTTCGGGATTGATGGATTCATCAGTGACGATGTTTACATCGCCGCACGGATTATAGTCACGTGACCTTGTAACTATTATATGGAGCGCTATTTCCACTGTGGTTACTTGGTGGCTCCAATCTGTTGTATGGTTACAGACGACCGACCGGCGGACCGTTACGGACGCGTAAAGTGCGCAGGGCTCGCCCATAAATGCTATCGCAAAGCAAGCTATGTTGTGAAACGACACAACGCTCGTTTTGATGAAACCGTCGATGGGACAGCGCAGTGTCGACGAGACGATTTTGTCGATGAAGCATCCTCCAACAAACTGATTGCCATAGCGGATCAAACACGTCGATAAAACCCATTTTCCGGATTGCTAGTTGGAGGGGTTAATTATACGTAATACCGAGGCAAGAGAGAGTGGGTGCACTACTGAACGAATGCCCCCAATAAACAAGAGCTCACGCGTTGAAAGCATCCGCCACAGTAAATATATTCAAACCAACATGTCCGAACAAAAAAATAAAAGTACATTGGAGAGTGTTTACCATTTTACAGCGATAGCTCTTCGAATCTCTAAAACCCGCGAACGGTTCCACTTGCCTTCACTACAAAAACAGATCTCAGCTTAATATTTGAATGATTAACTGCCGTAAAATACCAACCTTTGAAAGACTAATCGAAAATTATTCATTCAGTTATTAGCGCACCCTTCCCGCGGATATTTTTTTGTTCTATTTATTTATAAAATGCCTACAGTGAGCAGAGGGCATTATTTTAGGGATTAATTTCGTACATAAACTATCAAATTGTCACAGATAGAGAAACACAGCGTCCGACTACATAAAAGTCCAGTTGTCAAATTGCAAAAAAAAAAAAAAAACAGGAATAATAAAAAGGAACACGATGCATCAAGAGCACAGCACTCAAATGTCACGCCAATATGGCACTATACAGGTATCACTGGTGACCGGTATTCTCGGAGATCACTCCAATCACGAATCAATTTTTTTGGGAAAAAAGAACAAATAGAAGATTATTCAAACAATTACAATCTGTTTCTAAAAGTGGTAGCTTACGTTAAAAGTACTTACGCTACTTTCGCGAGCACTCTGCTCGTGAAATAGATGCGGGTGGCTTCCAGCTTTTCTCCTGCACTTCAAAATACTACTACAACACCAAAATATATTTCCGCGCGAATGCTGCACGTGCCCGAGGCTTGTCCTTAAACAGCGAAGGCTACCGGCACGAAAGTGCAGCCTTCAGGGGTGTTTTCGCGGAATGACCGCTTGCGCTAAAAATTTCTGTTTCAAAGGGAGGATTTCGCGCTAGCCCGCGCGAGTCGCTGACTGGTTGGAGCTAGGAGCACGAGGAGCGCAAGCTCATTCTGCAGAACGTGCTATGAACACCAGGAATACTTCGTCTCAACTCAGCATGGACCATTGTTGGTCACACGTGCTAAAAGCGCGAGCTAATTGTTTTGGATGACGCCTCGGCGGGCACACGAGCGCTCGCGGATGCACAAGCACTGAAACAGCATCTGCGGTTCATTCGGAGGTGAAACTAAGGGCCCGTTCACACATGCAGCGGAGCGCTACAAGCATAGCGCTAACCTCGCGCTAAGCGCGTGCTGACGGGAGCGTCCACCAGCTTTGTATCGCACCGTCAAAACTGTTGCTCATGGCATACGATAAGTAGCTGATGGCACGTGAGGAGCGCTACATCAGCGCTTCGCTGCATGTGAGAACCGGCCTTAAGTATAGCGCGTGATGCACGTTAACGACCTCAGGTTAGCGGTCGTGCTGCACTAGCTACGCGGGTCTCATGTACAGCGTGAACCGGTGTCGCAAATCTTGAAAGGCAGACCGACTTCACGCCGAATAATCTCTCACGAACAGTTTGACCTTTGAATCGAGTGTACACCAACTCATTGCGTGTAAACAAGCACGCGTTTGCACACAAGAGCTCCGCGCACGACGCGCTGCATGTACCCATTTTCCGAAGTGTGAAGCGTTCGGTCATGCTCCGTTCAACAGGCTGCACCACCGCCTAAGCGCGACGTCGTAGATTTGGTGTAGGTGGGACTCTTGTTTAATTAACGATTCACTCTGGCACATCGACTGTAATTTCGCCCTCATTTGCTTTGAAATAATGTTTTCATCCGAAATACTATCTATAGATTACGAATGACGAGTCACTGATCATTTATACGCCAGGCGAGCACGGGATGGCGGCCCCTCTCATTGGAAATGCACCGGTGATTTTGGCACGGGTGTTTATTTCAAATTTATAATATAAGCAGTCCTGACCTGTCCTATCAAAAAGATGTTTGCTTTTCTTGGCAGCAATGACAGCAGGGTTGCACAGAAGCATATATGCATTTAAGCACGTCCCTTATTATAGGGAAAATTTAATCGAGAAAAGTAATTAAGGTAAATTAACGTAAAATTCTTTTGTATAAAAATAAAAAAAAAATTCTGCCATATAAGCGCACATGTAAGTACTTAAATGATTGTGTTGTTACCCATGAAGCGCGCGAGAAAGACCTTCTTGAGAAAAAATGTGAAACAGATACTTTTATAAATATATTAATTAATTCATTTATGTATTTTCCGTGTTCACAAACATAACAAATAAATTATCGTTGTCCTATATATTTATGCATAATTGCGCATGGAATACCTACTATCAATGACACATTCATAGTAATAAATGATAATGTAGTGATTGCGCAGGCGAGCTGGTGGATGTTAACCATTTTGTTCTTAGCCCGAGACTGAGGCAGGAAAAGAGGAAAGTTTCAAAGTAGAAGAAAAATGAACAGTCGAGGACACGTCTCTATTTTTCTTCTACTTTGAAACTTTCCTCTTTTCCTGCCTCAGTCTCGGGCTAAGAACAAAATGGTTAACATTCATAGTGTCACTAAATCTTAGTTCTGTGGAGATGCCAAAACGGTATTCGGTCATATATTCCGAAACCGTTCGTGAAATCAAAAACAAAATTAAAAATAATAAAAAAAAAATTATGGCAGCGCTACTCTTCCTAGGCCCCATCGTTCGCAAGGCATCCGTTCTAAAGTTCCGGGAAGCTTGATCGTGGGCAAAACGATCTTGTTGCTTTCAAGGTTGGAGGTTTCGCGCGCAGAAAGTGATGTCAGGCGATAACAGGCCGGAAATTGATTGTAGAGGTGAGCTCTTATTTCGTTCATCTCTAATGGTGAATTCCGCTCGCAGATCTCGAGCGCTCCAAAAGCGCTCCATTTGGAGCGCGCATATTCCGCTCGCAGATCTGGCTCAAGTTGGTCATCTTCCGCTCGTAGATCTCTGGCAGCGCCCGCTCTACGGAGCGCCCCAAACTCCGCCGAACTTGCTCTGCGGGATTTCACAGATCTCTCCGGAAATTGACAGAGCGGCCCACGTGATTTCCGTCTAAATCGGCGGTGCGCATGCGCGGCGAGGTAGGAGAGATCGGCGGGCCGGTCGGGCCGTCGGGTCACGCCGCACGGTCGGGTCGTGGAGTTGGATCTGTTCGGGTGCGTCGGTTGTTTACTCTGGACTGTGACGGTTCGAACGCTTCTACCTCGCGTAGATCAGGGATAAAAAGCCGGGAATGTGGAGCGTGGCAAATCGTAAGCGCTGACATCTGTGATCACCGAGGAAGAACGACAGAAAAGCCGGAGGCAGACAAGGTTAGGCCTATTCATTCTGCAGCCAGTGATTGTTTACTTTTTTACACTGCATTCCATCGGCGTTTTCCCGTGAAATAAAGCAAGAAGTGGTTAGGCAACGACCTTGCAAGTGATGGTTTGCTACCTCTGTGTTTATTAAAGTCGTACTAGCAATCTGAACTCCACCGCTGGCAATCGCTGTCCGTGCCCCGCCGCTTCGAGGCGGCCGAAAGGTATGTGACGGTGCCGAACGCGGACGTCTTCGCTATTTGTGACATGGGCGCCGTGGTACGTATAATTCCGCCCGGCCTGTGTCGCGTGTTACTTCTGCAGCTAAGCAGTGACAGTCGTCACTGCTCGTCGGAAAGATTAGCCGGCTGAGGCGTTGGTGGGCTGGTCAAGTTCGAGCAGCGGCCATTTCGTACGGCGGAGGGAGAAGGGGTGGGGAGGGGTGTGGGGGAGGTCGCTCCAAAAATGCAAGTTTACCTTCCCCTCGTCGATACGGAGCGGGTCCCACGGAGCGGAATTTTGCCTCCCTCGCAGATTTTGGAAAGCGCTCCAGATGCGCTCCAGATCTACGAGTGGAATTCACCATAAGTTTACAATGCGGTGAAGCTAAGCGTTAGCCAACCATTCAGTGGCGTGACTGCTATCGCTTGATTTCGCTCTCCTCGCGTGTGTATGCGGAGAAGGGGTGATCACGTGGTGCGAGACTGACAGTCAAACGGTCTAACAAGCACGCAGTTTCCACCGCGCTGTCAGCTTACGGGGGATAAAGTCCCCGATCCATGACTAAAGGCTTTGTGTGGCAACTGAGGACAGCGTGTGCGTCCGAAGGCGGTAATCCAGGGAATACGGACTCAACGGGCGCCTCGCTCGTTCCTTGCGCCCCTTGCACCCAGCTTGCACTAATGCTCCATACAAAAAAAAAAAAAATAAGAAAAAAATATTAACGAACTTTAGTGTCCGCAGCATGCCCATTCCACACCATCTTTTTTTTGTTTATTTATTTGTTTTTTCAAAGTTTTTTTTAAAGTTTTTTCGTGAAACTATTAGCGCCGTAAAAGAGCTGGTTGGTCGGTGCTGGTTTGTTGTCGATTCGGTAACTAACAAACACAGGAGACCAAATTAAAGTTCACAATCTTTCCACATCATGACTTTCAGCTGGCTGGATTGGTACCAAGACCAAGCTTATAAGTAAATTTGGCTGTCTCTAAAAGACAGATTTATTTATCTTCTAAATTCCTCTAAATTTATTTACTCTCTAATTTCCTCTGGGTCCTCTAAATTTCCGCTTGCGACACTTCCCTCACTTCCGATGCACTTCGATGGTGAAAAATTTTTTGTAAATCAGATTTCTTTAGCTTACGGATGCGGCAGGCTATGCTTCTCGGGACGCGCTGACCCACGTCTTCTGTACAGCCCATTTAGGGCCTTCGGATTGCACTCCAATGCGTGCTTAGAGTGCCATCGGACGTGGGCACTTGAACGCTTGGCAAGAGTACCACGGCACTCTAGACACAGGCTTTTTCAAAGGCCATGCTAGATGGAGGAAGCTACCGCTAGTTACAGAACATACAGACAATTTCGCTCATTCATTTTAACTGAGCTTCTGTCGTCCGTGTTTCGTACCTCGGGGACATTGAACATAAGAAGCTTAGCATACTTTTTAACATATCGTAGGGCGACATAGAACAGTCTACGTTCTTACCAAAATAATTGAGCTATCGCTTGCAGTGAAGAATCAACTGAACGTAAGGTGAACCCGTCAATGGCAGTTTAAATGTGGCTCTGTTGGACAGCGAAATAAGACTTCTGTAATACACACTAATGTATCTATATTTAAAGCCAGTGAGATCCGTACCACAAATATCGATATCCGGAATGCTACACGGTGCTTCCGCTGTACATTAGGAACTGTTTGATGAACAGCGGAAAAGAGCAGCGATCTTGAATTTTCCCTTACATCGAAAACCTTCCTGTCAAGGGAGCTTCGGAGAGCGAGGTTAAAACAGTTAAAGGATGTAGCAAACTGTGCAGAGTTAAAGGTTTAACCCCCCAGAGCTTTTCTTGAACAGAGCAGAAGACTGATCGACTCCCGCGCTTCGGAAAGTAAAATGTAAATATTGAAAAAAAAGGTAGTAGTCAAGCCAAGTTAATTTAATGACTCAAAACAAAGACCGCATAACAAGTTTGGAAATCATCGCTAACAACTTTTCCAAACGCTCTGGCTCCGTCGTTTATTTTCTCCACGGCGGTGAAAATAAGGGAGCCCCTAGTGTCACGTACCATAAACCTGGCTTGCCGCCATGTATAGGTTTTTTGAACCTATACATGGCTTCGAAACGAACGCCGTCTTTAGGGCGACGCTTTATGAAATGGTCAAGTGCCGTATGCAATAGACCGCGCGAAGCCGACCTCTTCTGTCACGGAGGGAGGTTTTTCTCTTTGCTTGCTTTTAATGCGAATGTGGAAACAATACTTTTTTTATATACATATACCTGTTCCTACGATCAGTGAGGTCGGGCTCAGCAGTAACTTGAAACGACCCCCCAAAAATATAACAATGCCCCAAAAACATCTCTGGGCTACATAACAACCCTAGGCACTTATGTAACGAAACATAATCGCACACGCGCGTCAGCATCCGCTCATACACCCGTTTACACACTGATCTATATGTTTATTGTTTAATATATCTGTCTAGGAAAAACATTAATTGCCTATTGCTTGGATAAAGGAGTGTCCCCCGCTCCAATGATCTTCCTGCCGCAGGTAATAATTAAGTTAATAAATACTGAAATATAAACCCGTCAAGGCAGGCTGTACCAACTCATTTATTAAAACATCCTTGCCCCATCTCCCCCCCCCCCCAAAAAAAAAAAAGGAAGAAGAAAAAAAAATAAAAAAAGAAAAGCGGATAGGAAAAAAAGGTTTCCCCGAGAAAACGAAAAAAATACCTGCGCCGAACAGCGTCGAACTTGCGCCGAACCCATAGCGGCGCCATCTATCGACAGCCCGTGATATCGCGAGGAGAAACTAACTCTCGTTACAGTTACTCTCGAGGTCGAGGGAGGGTTAAGGTAGAGTATCATCGAAAGAAGCGGTCGGGAAAGAGTAACTTCCATGCAGATAGAGTTAAAAGAGAGTAAGTTAGGGCACTTACTCTCCCTTGACACCTTTTTTTTTTAGAGTGTAGCCAACGGCACCTTTTGAACTTCGGTCCCTTTGTTTGGCGCGCGTTGACGAGGCTTTCATTGGCCGTTGCGCGTCAGTTTGTGTGGTGTCACCTTGACTGTGTTATCACACTTTTGCGTTATCACTGATCACCACGTTCGCTCGCCTCTTATCGGTTGTACGGTACGGGGCAATATATACACCTTTCCAAGAAACACTCGAGCCCAGGAGCAGCAACCTGTTTTCGAGCCCAGTCAATGGGTTTGAGGTTAGAATCTCACCGGCGTCCCTGCTAACCCTAACCGAGTGGACTGTGATTTCGATAGGCGCAGCCTGCGTAGGCGTAGTTTCAAACACTGCTGGGGGCTAAATTTTTGTCTTTTCCAACTATATTTCGTGTTCCATGGTGCATGTATTATCCCGAGGTCACCAAGAAAGCATTGTGCCACATTTAAAAAAAAAAAAAAGCAATAAAAAATTTATAAACTATTTTCGTTGGGTACGCGCGCGTCAGAACGAGTGCGACTGGAATGTATAGTTCTAGTTATTTGTGGGTTTTTTTTACGATAAGTTTTGACGGCACCGCGCGATTCGCCGCATGTGAAACGACAACGCGCTTAGCTGTCAAAAATAAATTACACCAGAAGAGAGCCGACAAGCATGGATTTTTCACGCTGTCAAATAATGTGTTTACCGATGGACAGGACACGGACATACAATTTAGAAGGTGTTAACATTCCAACAACATATTGTACGTACCACACGATGCAGCGTTATCTGAAAGGAAATTTTTTTAGAAAGATCTCAAATAACACAGTCACAGTCGACGACAGTCACATCTTGACGATTGGACGGAGTCCAAGATGACTTCGATTTGGGGAGAGCTTCCTTTTTTCACAACAGCATCAGGGCAAAGGAACGAAAGCGACTGATCCATGCCCCACCCCAACCCGGACAACTATTTTTGAAGATGACTAAGGATTCTACGGGGATTATCTGTGGGAGGGGGGAGAACAATGTTCGCAAAATCGCTTCGAGGGTCGTTCGACGTCCACCTCCGTCGTTTCCCGTGAATGTCGAGCAGAAAAGCTTGAATGGCAGGTACTTACCAGCCTTATTTCTCACAATGGAAGATAACACCGAAAGGGTCCGCAGCACACATAAAAAAATTAAGTGGGAACTTTCAAGAGGGGCGAGAAAACGTCGAATGCAAAACCGCAAAAATGTAGGTAGAGAACCGCTCTGAGCGGGTCTTCACAGTCTCAGAGAGCGATAGAAAATTTCTAGCTGATAGGGGGCGCGATAGTTGCACCAGCCGCATCAGCATCAGCAACATTGGCGGCGGCCTATGAGCGCTTTTTTTTTAAAGGTGTATACGAGCGCATGGAATAAACCAAGGGGTTCGCTCTGCTGGGAACTATGTTGCTGTCTCTCCCTTCCTCACGCCGCAAGGCACATGACAGTTTGAACGATCTCTCACCCGATGGCGCTGCGCGCCCGCGAGGCAGCGGCTCCACCGTTCCACGCCCAAGGTCAGCGCGTTGTACGCCACAGATTAAAGAAGAGAGCGAAGAGCGGCGTGCGTGCTTTCGCCTTCACAACTCATAAGTGATTAGGTGTACCTCGAGCCTTTTTATTTCCATTTCATTTCCAAATAACTGTTTCAAAAATTCCCACTTGATCTAAAGATCTAATTCATTTTATTCGAATTGGCTTTAAATCTGCTGTGCCTAACGGCGGGAGCGAACAAAGGCATATATATTTATTCCTTCATCTCTGGCCTCAACTTAATATATGTCGTTGGCTTAAAGGGGCCCTCCAACAGTATTTGAGCGTCGACTTTTTTTTGCGGTTTCTACACGCTAGTGATCCCGGAAACCCAGTGGACAACGAAAGAGTTTGAAAATATTAGCGCGTCATATTTTAATTTGACAACTCGGAAACACCTCCTCCGACGGTGGCGCCGCGAGGTGCCGAATGCGCGCATAACGGCGCTCCCTTTCACTTTACGTCACATTCTCTGGCTTTCGTGATTGGCGAGAGCCGTCCCAGGAATTTTGAAGCGAAATAAAGTATATCACACGTTATCCGTCATTATTTCTCAAACAAGTCATTTTTACAGAGCTAATAAAGTTGCAAAGTAAAGTTCAAAAAGGGCGAAAACAACGCCTTGTCGCTCATGCGCGCCTCCCAGCGGCGTCCGCGACGTACCTTCGCGAGCAGACGACAAGTGATCCGTGCAGACAAAGCGCATCGTATTTTCACTTGTGCGCCCTCAGTCCCGGTCAACTAAAAGCAGTAAGAGGAACCAAAGGAACCCTTATTTTCTTTTAGTGCTGTGACAGACTTTTCACTGTTCGAATGAAGTGCGGCGACGGGACCCAGCTTATATCGTGCCCAATGGGAACGCTCCCCAGTTTGTACCTCCTACTCGCCGAGGCGGCTCCGGTGGCGGAGTTGCGGGAGACGAGTCTTCCGTGGCTGTCGAAGCGGATTGAGGCAGAGACGCGGCGCTTGCGTGGAGTGTCCTCGTACGGCGCGACGCCCAAATCCGGCCTCAAAATCCGATAAGCCCGGTAAATTCATCAATGATGGCAACCCGATCCCAAAGCTACGATGGTTGCAACTAGGCCTAATGGCCGATGAGCCGACCGGGCCGACGGGCTATCAACCAAACTCGCGTCCAATTGGCCAGCCGCTTTGCTCCAATCGCTAAACTGTTTCATTTTACGTCATGAACCGCAATGTTTTGCTTATTAAAAGTTGTTTTCTGCAATATTTAATTTGCTAATAACTCGCAAAATATTGCGAATTTCTGTAATATTTTTTTTTCTCGGTGTTCCTGCTTTCATGGAGCTCCGTTTCAGCGCGAACTTCAAACCGGTCAAAAAATTGTTGGTGGGCCCCTTTAATGGTAGTTAAGAGTGTTAGCGTAATAGGGTACAATTGCGTTCCCAATAACCGGGATTATTAAACCGTTATTAATGACAGAAGACGATAGTATTTCTTCATCCCTATATGGGATACGTGACACAAAGCCATGTGATGTTATTTTTCTGGCCAAATATAGCGGGGAGACTGACTTGGTGTTCAGGTCAAGAGTGCCAACAACTTTCCCGCTAAATTTATTGGAGAGATTGAAATGGCGTTGAGTTCACGTGACGTCAATTTTCCCGCTAAACCCAGCCGGGAAACTGAATTTATGAATAGGGCACGTTACATCATGTCACGTCACGTCAATTTTTTCCATAAATTTAGAGGGGAAATTGAATATTGTGTATAGGTCGCGTGAGATGATGTCATCTGACATTATTTTTCCCCGCTAAATTTAGCGAGGAACCTGAATATATGTGTAGCTCACGTGACGGCCACTTTTTCCGCTAAATCTAGCGGGCAATCTGAATTTGTGCAGAGGTCATGTGGCACGAAGTCATAACGTCAGTGTTCCCGCTAAATTTAGTGGGGAAACTGAATTGGTGTTGAGCTCGCTTGACCTCAATGTTTGCGCTAAATCTACCAGGGAAACTCCACCCGGCTGCACTTCATCCGGCTTTACGGAATCCGGAACCACCGGCAAAAAAACGTTTCACGTTAAAACAAACACACATTCCTCTACACGTTTGCAAGTCCGGTCTCAAGGCGCCGCCATCTTGCTCAGGGGCTTGCGTTTGGCCGCGGCCATAATCCGATTACGACGCCTTAGCAAGGCTTCGTAATCGGATTATGACGCGTCCAAGCGCTCCCCAACCGAGCAAGATGGCGGAGTCCTGAAGCCGGACTTGCAGACCTTTATAGCTCGAGACTCTCGCGACACCTCTCCAGAAATATGAGCTTGTACCATAATGACATACATTGGAACAAAACTACCGAACGCACTCTTTCCGCACGCCGGAATATAAAATGAAAACCGCCGTTGAGAAAAGCCTCGAATAACCTTTTCTTGAAAATGTGTATCACGTATTTCTTTGTTGCTTTGGGCAATAACCTTGATTTCTCTCTAAATGCAGTTTGAAGAACGTTTAAAATTAAATACGATAAACACATATTACCACATTGCGGTGCTCAGTACAGCTGGTTGTAATTATTTATTGAAGCGTCTCTCGTGAAAGTTTTGTTGGATATGACTAAGGCTAATTATTGCGAGGGAAAGAACTCTATGAGTCTTCACGATGGTCTGTATACTTTCCGCGCTTCATGATGGCCGAAGCTAATAGGTTCTGTAAAGTTTGAGCGAGATTTGTCTACACAGTGCTGTCCCAAGTGGGTAGATTCGAGGGGCCTCGTAAGTGCACTTCGTTCGCGTAGATGCGTGGGCAGAGCGATTTAGGAACATACTTAGCCATCGCCGAGCACGTCGTTAATGGCCACGTTGTGTAGCTCGTAACACGTCGGCAGGGTGGCGTGATAATAGATTAAATGAAAGTTTCCAACTTTATGTTGCAACGGTGACAAAGGGCACCTTGAAAACCTATCGAAAGACCCATTTTTTGTTTAAATAACTCTGTATCTTATAATGTACAAACGAAATGTCTGTCACACAATACCTGCACCTTATTATGATTACCCTGAAAGTGTGTTTAAATGGGAAATACTCTAATGATAAGGGAGAGGTTGTGAACCGACTGAGATTAGAAACGGGCCAAGTGCACTGCACTCAGGTTCCTTAAACAGTCCTCGCAGCCGAAGGTGCTGTTTCTTTTTATGCCTAACAGTATTAGTATACATTATACCTGAAATTTTACGTCTCTGGGGTATAGGATGAGGGTGAATATGAAGCCTAGAAATATTTGAATACTACGGTTGAGCATGGCCGGAGTGTTTGCGTAGATATGCACAAATACATCTAATTTCTCTAACTAATCACATTTTTATTTGAGTATTGATACTGCAGATTCGTCCCACTGCAAACAGGCATGTGTACACCACAAAAGTCACCGAGAAAAACATTAGCAACAGCAGATCAACGTGGTGCTAATATATTATATTACCCAGAAAAAAATCTAGTCAATTAGTTACAAAATGTTTTCAGAAAGGCGCAACTCTTAAGTTAGTAATAAAAAGTTTGATTTCGTAATACCAACAATAGTTTTTGACTACATATTTATGCTGATATTTTTTAAAGAAAAAGGTAAAAATAAAATGTTCATTACATGCGCAAATCTCCCCGATCATTTTCCGTTGTTAAAACTAGTGTTTTCTCGCAACACTGAAGCTTCTCAAAGAGAGTGATTCCTAGTTCAACCGTTATATATCGTGTACAAAAACTTAAACGTCTTTCCTGAGCGTCTTGCTTTAAGCGTTTCAAGGTTCAGTAAACCTGTAATTTCAGAGTTCTTCTCTACTGGTTTCGAATAAATGTAGTTGCGATCCTCTCTGCTCTTTCGAGTTTAGATGTGCTCGTGGTGGTGTGGGGGTCCCATACACAGCAAGCGTAATCCAGGCGGGGCCTCCCCAAGATCTTGTAAACTGCAAGCTTTATTTGCACTAAGGCTATAAAAGCTTACATCGGATTCTTCAAATCACCTAAGCGCGTATAAGTTCATCATTATTGATGGGTTCATCACAATTCAAGTTTTGAACAATGATAGCTTCTAGCCTCTAGATATCCAATTACGGATACTTCGTTAAGGCTGAAGCCCTACGCCGGCCATAAAAATGACGAATTAAGTCGGTGTTTAAATCGCTATTTTAACGCGTGGTCGCTTCCTAAAATATTCAATGCATACCACTGTAGAGAAGAAAAAATGGTCTTCATCTTACTACCAAATAGTATGAGTAAATTAAACATTCAGCACGGTCGGAACACAAGAGAAGTGACGTTTTCGGCCGTACATGGTTTGGTAGTACAAATCTGCAGAGTTTAAAGTAGGAGAGGTATTGCCGCGCGCGCAGTTGGCCAAGCAGGCATTAATGATGAACCTGTTGTTTCACGAGTTAAAGAATTGTTTCAAAATTTAAGTGTGAATGACCCGTCAAAGTTGGGGGAAAGGTGTGAATTGTTCAAACATGACGTCAAAATGATCGCTATTGAGAGATGTAGCGTTATAGCTCATCAATAAAAGATTAAGGAGAACGATCTTCGGCGCAAGTTGGACATGTTCATAGCCGATGAAGGCAAGAAACCCGGCGACTTCGCGAAAGAAATAAAAAAATATGTTAAAAGTAAATGGAAATTATCGATGCTGAAAAGTACAGTGGGGCTATTGTGGGGACGCGTAGTCAAAAGTATCTGATGGGAGAAAGCCCGACGAAGCGCTCGCTTAGCGACGAAAAAAGATATTGCAAAACGCAACGAAATCAAAGAGATAAGTTACGGCGCCACTCTAACCCGCGATTAAACCGTGATCAAAAAGGTGTTTGTAGAACGTTATCGCAATCTCGCTAGGGAACAGTGCCCCTTTAGATCCTGGGTATAAGACTCGTTTTTTCATTGATGCCGCAAAATGGATCAACAGGTTTGCGAAAGCTTGGAAATGCTAATTAGTATTGGTGAAATTGAAAAAGCTATCGATGCATTGAGTGCAGGCAAGACGCCCGGGCCGGATGGCCTGGGGGCAGTTTTCTTTAAAACTTTTAAAACGGAAGTAGCAGTTCCACTGCATAAGGTTTTGTCCGAGGCCTACGGAATTCGCTTGTTGCCGCCATCGTATTCAAGGGCGCACGCTGTGCTCATTACCAAATCTGAAGATCCAGTTCAGCTCCTGTTTGTCTCAGCGTTTACAACTATCAGTTTAACCATTGTGGATTACAAAGTTTTTATGAAAGTTCTAGCTAGACGGTTGCAATCGGTCATTCAATGTCTCGTGGGCCCGCACCAGATGTGCGGTATTAAAGGGCGCAATATCGCTGCAAACATTCATGTAGCCAGATCTGTCCTAGAGTGCTGTGATGCCTTTTCTGCGCGGCTGGCGATGCTGCAGCTCGACCTGGAAAAAGCGTTCGATCGCGTTTCTCATGAGGTAATTTTTAGTGTTCTTGAGCATACGAACGTAGGCTATGTTATTTGCGAGGGCTTAACGATGGCATGTACAAATTGCACGACTAGTTTGATTGTGAATAAGGAAGTCACTGAAGGTATCTGTAAGGCAAGATTGCCTGCTTTCGCCATTACTATTCCCGCTTTACTTAGAGCCTTTGTGCTTAAAGCTTATTCCTAATAATAAAATTCGTGGTTATAAACTGCAGTCAAGTGAAGCAAAGGTACTTTCCTTCGCGGATGATGTCGCAGTTATTTGTGTCGATCGAGATAGCGTACGTGAAGCGATAAATGGGGTTTCTTCTTTTTGTTCGCAAACAGGTAACGTGGTGAAGTTTGATAAATGCGTGGGTTTCTGGCACGGTGATTGGTCATGTATTACAGAAGTGTTCACGAATGTTAGGTGGGAGGCATTACCCACGAAGTATCTCGGAGTGCCTTTAGAACATTATCAGGACACTAAAAATTATAGGAACGAAGATACCGAAAATGTTAGATTAAAGGCAGAAAAGACTGGAGGGGTAGAGAATTATCCATGGTAACCTTTTTTTTATATTAAAAGTCTGGTATATATTGCGAGTGTTGTGTATGTCACGTATGAATGTGCAGAAGCTGCATAGGGTGTTTGCCGTTTTCATTTGGTTTTCGAATCAGGAGTGTTCTGCATGAACGAATTTATTTAGGTCAGTGCGAAGTGCACGGTTTGGGTTTATGACAATTGTTCATACCTAAGATTGTTTCACGCTTCACGTGTTTAAGCGTTGAAGGGAGACCTTTTTGCGCACGGTTGACCTAGTGCGTCTGCAAAACATTTCGTCAGAGTTTATGTTTTCGTCATCCACTGGGACAGGTGCTGCAGTGCAAGGGTATTTGAGAGAGGTGTCACCTTCTTTTCGCATATTGAAGGTCAGTTCTTCTTTTCTTTAAACTATGTTAGTACCGTGTCACAAAAAAAATTGTATCGAGATATGGTGGAGGTTCTGCTGCCTGTGCCGCTTTATCGTTTCCTATAGGCAGCCGGCAATGGCCAGGCTGCGCCGCAAGAGTGAGAGCCCACGGTTATACCCTGTCACGCTGTAACTTGGCAAAGGGTGAACGATAAGGCCCACATTGCGTGCCGAAGGCTTCGAAATGCGCGACGTATACGAGCGCAACGCACACATATTTGAGCATGACGCAGCGAAAAGCCTGATGCTTCTTCGGAGTAGAGGCGCACTCCGGTGATACGCAGTCACGTTCCCATTGGCCTGCCAGGGCAGTAGCTTCCGCTGTACTGGCACGTTACGCGGTCACGGCGTCGTGGGATACCCAGTATTTCTTGCTTTAGACACCAGGCTAAGCGGCGCCACAAGAGTAAAAGCTTACGTTTGAACAATGCAGCCGCCACTCCCTGGGGTACTCAATATTTCTTGCTTCAGTCGCTAGATGGCGCCAAACCAAACAGCATTGCAGGTTGCCTATACTGTAGAGGCCGTGGCCTAGATGTTTATAAAAAAAAGTTAAGATGCCGGTGAAGGCTAATGCTAAATCCCTTTTTTAACTTCATTGTGGCGTCCTACCCATAAAGCCATGGTTAGAGGAAAAAGGCATTTTTGTACCAGGGTCAACGCATTGCGTTTTATGCAAGCAATCAGAAACTGTAGAACACGTATTTACTTACTGCTGGGACGCTGTGTTTTAGTGGAATAAACTCCAGCGCACACTCAAAAAGGATTTCCCGATGACCACCAGAGAATGTAAATGGTGCATTTAATGACATGATACTACTGATCGGCCTTCACAGTCTTTAGAAAACAAGAGTAGGCGCACATCACGCTGATAAAGCAGTCCCCTCGGCGCGTGAATATTTTATAGAAAGTGTTGCCGGCATGCGTTAAGTGTTCCGGGCACAGCCCGAACAGTCAGATTAATTGCTCAGCCTTGATGGCTTAGTGTGTCTGAAAGAATTTTAATGACGCCACCAGCCAAGTTACGGCTGACACGTTTTTGCCTTACCTCTCTCTCAGACGTGAAGTTGCTGGTTTATGTATTTTTTACGAGATGTATCATGCTAACTCGTACTTAAATCAACGTCTTTTTATTCCACACCGTTCTACATTTCACCTCGCATCGATCATCACCTCAAACTTGGAATTCGTAAATGTAATACCAACGCATTTCTACAATCATTTGCCCCAAAAACTTCTTTGGAATGAAATCACCTTCCGACTTCCGTAATTTATATTGTTGATACCCAAATTTTCAAAAATGCTATAGCCACTTTTTATTGTCCCGAGCCGCCATGATACCTTATGTATTCTGCCCTTTTGTTTCGTTTTGTGTGTTATTTTGTTATTCCCACTCTCCCCTTTAAAGCCAACTGGCCCTGAGGGTATTTAAATAAATAAATAAACTCAGGAAGCTCCTGCCTACTGACAACCAGCCAGCTGCGCTGTCGATTGCCGAATTTGTTCAGGAGAAAGTTTAGCGGGCATTCCAACCGGAGGCTCCTGCCAGCATAGCAGCACCCGAGGAGCCCACTCTGACCTACGTCCCAGTAGCTCGGCAGTATTCGACGCCGTCTCAACGTGACCACCAGCGCCGCAGACTTTCCGACGTCGGCAAGGGCAGCCCCCCCAGCTTGTCCGCACCAAACAACAAGCCCCTAAAAAGACGGATGTGTGGCGCACGGCCGATGGACTACCGCTGTGTTATCACTGCGGCGAGGCCGATTACGTCTACCGAAGGTGCCCGTACCGATAAATGGACCTGCGAGGTTTTCCGCCGTACAACCCTCGCTCAAGATACGGCGAACGCCTTCGTGACATCGAGGAACACCTCCGTCGCCCTCCGTCACCAGCGCCGACAGCACCACGAGGTTCACGTTCTCCACCCCCCCGACGTTCCGCGTCGCCCTTCTATCGGTCGCGCCGTGACAAGCTGTCTCCCATTTTCCGCCGGAAAAACTAAGCGCGGCAACTCCCGGACGTGAGGTTGCCGTGAGCGGACGACGCAAAGAGCCTCCAAGAACGAAGGAGCGCTCCCACTGTCCCGACGCTACGCATCAAAACGACGCCCCTGCATTGGTGTTTAACAATCTAAACGTTATTATCGACGGCTACGGCGCATCGGCACTCGTAGACACCGGAGCAGACTACTCAGTCTTGAGTTGGAGGCTCTCTCGCCGCCTGCGAAAAGTAACAACGTCGTGGGAAGGCCCTCAAACAAGAACTGCCGGTGGGCACCTCATCGCACCAGTCCGGAGATGCCCTGCTCGCTTCGAGATCCACGGTGAGACGTGCCCTGTGAAGTTTGTCATTCCGCAAGAATGTGCGAGGGGCGTTATCCTCGAAATGGACTTTCTCTGCGAGTATGGCGCCATCATCGACCTCGGAGCAAACCAGTTGGCGCTACAAAAACCTGTTTCACCACCGGAAGAACTCAAAGCGACGTCATCCGCGGTCAGAGTCCTCGCAAGCCACGTGAACTTACCTCCGCGGTCGAGTGTTTTCGTCCCCGTCAGCATCACCGAAGCTTTCTGCGGCGAAGTTCTGCTCAAGGGAAGCTTCCAGTTGCTTCTAGGAAGAGGAATACGCTTCGCAAGAGAAGAAGCTGAACTTCAGGATGGGTGGACTATGGTCCTTGTGACGAACTTCCGAAATGAAATGCAATACCTGACGAAAGGTGCAGCCGTTGGCCACGTCGAGGAACTCCGAAACTCCGCCGCAATCGTCGCGATTTCTGACGAATCCTCGCAACCTCAGCAAGACAGTACATCGCCGGCGCAGCTCGACATTGACCCTAAGCTTCCGGGACCGAAACGACGGCAGCTCATTAACCTCCTCGCCGAATACCACGACTGCTTTCCGACATCGTTGAAGGTGCGCCAAACCGCCGTTGCGAAGCACCGCATCGTTGCCGAGGACGACGCGCGCCCTGTGCATCGATCGCCGTACAGTGTCTCCGTTAAAGAAAACGAGATGATTCAGGAGCAAGTTCAACAGATGCTGAACGAGGACATAATCCAAACTTCAAGCAGTCTGTGGGCCTCTACAGTCGTACTGGTTAAGAAGGACGGGACGCTTAGGTTCTGCGTGGACTACCGGCAGCTGAACGTGGTGACAAAGAAAGACGTCTATCCACTCCCCCAAATCGACGGCACGTTAGACCGGCTGCGCCACTCTCGATACTTTTCATCGATCAACCTGGAGAACGGCTACTGGCAAATCGAAGTCGACGAACGGGACCGAGAGAAGACAACTTTTGTCACGCCGGATGGACTGTAGGAGTTCAAGGTGATACCCTTCGGACTATGCACGGCGCCAGCAACTTTCCAGCGTGTCATGGACACCGCGCTGGCCGGACTGACGTGGCAGAGCTGTCTCGTCTACCTCGACCACGTCGTAGTGTTTTCCAGCGACTTCGGCAAGCACTTTTGACGACTACTAGTTGTTCTCCAGGCCATGAGGACCGCCGGACGCACCCTCAAGCCGTCAAAGTGTCGGTTCGCCTATGACGAACTGAAGTTCCTAGGCCACGTGTTTAGTAACGAAGGCACTCGCCCAGTCCCAGAGAAGACTCGCGCCGTCGCATTTCCAGCGCCGACAGACAAGAAGGCCGTACGAAGGTTCCTTGGACTGTGTGCCTAGTATCGGCGCTTCGTTCGGGGTTTCGCAAGGATTTCCGCACCGCTCACGAACCTCACAAAGAACGCCGAGAAGTTCGAATGGGCCGAGGAGCAGCAGTAAGCATTCGACGAGCTGAAGCGACTACTCCAGACTCCCTGTTCTTGGAGATTTTGATCAGGATGCGGAAACCGAGATTCACACGGACGCAATTAACGCAGGACTTGGCGCGGTCCTGGTTAAAGTGCACGAAGGCACCTAGCGAGTCCTCGCCTATGCAGGTTGGACACTGTCCAAGACGGAGAAAAATTACTCCACGACTGAGAAAGAATGCCTTGAGGTCATCTGGACAATCAAGAGGTTTCGCTTGTACTTGTACGGGAGCCCGTTCAGTGTGGTCACAGAACACCACTCGCTCTGCTGGCTTGCTAACCTCAAGGACCCATCAGGGCGCCTCGCTCGATGGAGTCTCCGACTACAAGAGTTAAACATGACTGTGGTCTACAAATCAGGCCGCAAGCACAGCGTCGCTGACTGCCTGTCCAAATCACCCTTCAAAACGCTTTCCAGCAGTGGCGACGATGATGACAAGTGCTTCCTAGGCGCAGTGAACACCGACTACATGACACGACATCAAAGAGACGATCCTGAGCTGCGCGAACTAAAAGACCACCTGGAAGGGTGCGGGAGTACCACGCCACGTGTTTTCTCACAAGCCCTGCCAACCTTCGCCATTTGACAAGGGTTACTCTACAAAGAGAACTTCGGGGGCCACAAGTCGCCATGGCTGCTGGTAATCCCGACCAACTTTTGAGAAGAGATCTTTCAAGCCTGCCACGACGACCCGACGTCCGGAAACCTTGGTTACAGCTGGACGCTGACCCGTATTCGTGAAAAGTATGACTGGCCCCAGCTCCCCAAAACCGTCCACCGATACACACGACCATGCCACGAGTGCCCGGGACGCAAGAAACCTCCGACGAGGCCGGCCGGCTTTTGTAGCCAATTCCTCCGCCGACTGCACCCTTCTAGCAGATCCGAATGGATCGACTTGGCTCTTTTCCGCCGTCAATGTCGGAAAGCGCTGGATAATCGTCGCCACAGATTATCTTATACGGTACGCCGAAACGAAATCCCTTCCTTCACGGACTGTTGTGGAAGCCGCCAAGTTCTTCATTGAGTCCAACGTCCTCCGGCACGACGCTCTCAAAGTTCTGATCTCAGACCGTGGACCATCGTTCATGGCCCAGCTGACACAAGCAATCCTTCGTCTCAGCCACACCAGCCATCACCGCACCACGGCGTACCACCCGCAGACCAACGGGATGACGGAGAGACTCAACAAGACCGTCGCCGACATGATATCGATGTACGTCGACATGGAGCACAAGACATGGGACGAAGTGTTGCCGTACGTCACATTTGCCTACAACACGGCCGTGCAAGAGACCACCGGGGTGACACCCTTTCGACTGGTTCATGGTCGCAAAGTAACGACAATGTTGGACGCGATGTTATCCAGATGCCAGCTCTTGACGAAAGCAACGACGCCCAGGTGGTTGCCCAATGGGCAGGAGAAGTCCATCAGCTCGCCAGACTCCGGATTAAAGCGCAGCAATGTGTCGACACTGGCCGCTACGACCTTCTTTAGGACGTCCACTTCCAGCCCGGAGACAGGGTGTGGGTGTGGACACCGATTCGCCGTCGCGGTCTCTGCGAGAAGCTGTTAAAACGCTACTTCGTACCCTACAAAGTGCTTCGTGGACTCGCGGATTTGAACTACGAATGGTACTCGGCGGAACACTGGCTTCATCCTGCCGCCCTCCACGACCGGAAGTCGTCCACGTAGTAAGCCTCAAGCCGTACTACGACTGATAGGACCATAAACTGCGGGTTTTTTACATACGTTCGATGGGACTTCATTTAACAAGCCTCCGCTGTGTGCCATTATTTTAGAGCGCAGCTCTTAGGGGCCCGTTCCCAACTTGAGCGGCGTCGCCGTCGCCGTCGCCGTCGGCGTCGGCGTCGGCGTAACCAAGGTCATCCCAAGGTCACGTGCCCCCCAAGGTCATCTCAAGGTCACGTGACCCCCAAGGTCACCCCAAGGTCACGTGACCCCCAAGGTCACGTGACACCCAAAGTCACGTGACCCCCTGAAGTCACGTGACCACCCGAGGTCACGTGACTCCCATCCCCCGAGGTCACGTGACCCCCCCCCCCCCGAAGTCACGCGACACCCCCAGGTCACGTGACCCCCGCCGAGGTCACGTGACCTCCCCGATGACGTCATCGTCACTGATGACGTCATAAGTGATGATGACGATGACGATGCGGATGCCGGTGAGGTCATCAGTGACGTCACTGTGACGTCATCAGTGATGATGACGATGACGATGCGGATGCCGGTGAGGTCATCAGTGACGTCACTGATGACGTCATCAGTGATGATGACGATGCGGATGCCGGTGACGTCATCAGTGACGTTGACGTCATCGGGAGGTCACGTGACCTCGGCGGGGGTCACGTGACCCTGAGGGTGGTCACGTGACCTGGGGGTGTCACGTGAGTTCGGGGGGGGCATCCGCATCGTCATCGTCACAGATGACGTCATCAGTGACGTCACTGGTGACGTCATCGACATCCGCATCGTCATCGTCATCATCGCTGATGACGTCATCGGAGTCCGCATCGTCATCGTCACTGATGACGTCATCAGCGACGTCACTGATGACATCATCGGCATCGTCACGTGACCCCCCAAGGTCACGCGACCCCCCCAGGTCACTTCACCCCCCCAGTACCCTTCCCTCCTCCTCCTCAAGAGCTGCGCTCTAATTCGGTGTTACAGGGAGTTGTAAACGGCTTTCACTTTTTGGTTTTACTGCTTTGTTTTTGGCACGTTGCATCGAGACGATGCAATTTTAAAAGGGGGGAGTAATGCCGCGCGCGTTGCCGAGTGAGCTCGTGGCCGAATAGTTTCCGCGCTTGGCTATCACGCGGAGGCTCCGGGTTCAATTCCATTGAGCGGACTCCTCTTGTATTTATTCTTTAAACTCGACATTCTCGTAAGCTCGAGAACCTTCTCGTCGAATGGAGTTCAGAATGTTTTACGCGCCAAATATTCTACGCCGAATGTTCCAGAAACCCACGAAGGTACAAAAGGTGCTCCGCGTGGCTGTCCGGGGTCAGTCTCGCCCCAGCGTTCAATCCTGCTGTTACGCCGACTTCGACGCCCGCGGCGCTTTGTTGTGATCTTCTGTTTCCTTTTTGTTTTGGGCACAAGTTCGCCCCATTAAACATTTCAGTTTCCTGAGTTATTGTTTGCTTCGTCACCTCGTCATTCGTGACAATATCTGAGAATAAAAGCTGCCAGCTTGGCATCCTCCGATAGATCAGCTGGCTGGGGTAGAATGTCTTGCTCAGCAGCCGAGTGAACTGGGCAGCACTGGCACCAGGTGACGCGGGCGAGAGCACGCGGGGAACATGCGACGTGCAGAGGGGACTAGCAGGGACATCGGTGCCTCGATACACACCACAGTTTCTCGGCCGGACGGATCGGTGGCGCCATCTAAGGTTCAAATTTTAAGCTTCTTCAAGATGGCCGCCGTGGGACCTCAGCCTTACCGCTCCTCCGATGGAATATGAATACTTGGAAACTGGACCATTTTTACATACTTTTAGAACGAAACATTTGTTGATTGTCGGAGACATTTCCCAGTACCCGCACTAGCTGAAAACCGACCCACGAAAACTTTTTCCAACGAGGAGGAAAATCCTTCTCGCCACCCTTCCGATTTCCCCCTCTCCCACTCTGCTATCTCGACGACCGGGGACTTCTTTTGTTGCTGCGTCTTAGGGTGGGACAAGCCAAGATAAGCTCATTATCCGGGATTCACAAAGGCAGCGGTAGCGGCGGGGGGGAGGCGATTTTGTATCTTCGAGTCCTCAAATAGCGCGGGCGAATCTTTCCTTTTGTCTCAATTCCACTTCTACGCTTCCGCAAATTATGAATGTGGTAGGTTGGTCCAGTGGCTTAGAGTTCACTTTTTGAAAGGAACCGAAAATAAAAAAGAACGGACCATTACAAGCTGAGCTATGCAAGATGCTTGAAGAGAGCCTGTCGTAATGAAAATGAACTGCTTTAGTATAGTAATTCGGGTCAGTGGGTTTAATAAATGTAATCCCCTTTTGAAAGCCTCCGAAAAGACAAAGCTACCCGGACGAGCTGAGTGACGTAAGGCGCCTCGTATTGTTCAGGTTTTCCCGGTTTTTTATGTACTTTCGGCGCTCCTCAAAACGCACAAAGTTCGGTTTCTAAACGCTGTTTTTTTTTTTATTTTCGCACAGAAATAAGACAAAAATACGCCATATTTTTTTTCACATCAGTGCAATGCAATAGAGACTTCTATTTCCAGCAAGCTGCTTTCCGCTATGCTTCCATGTCATCCTCCAGACCGCGAACGTTTGTGCACAGTAATTAAACTATTTACATCTAAATTGACATCCACTATAATCATGTCGTATTACACCTGAGACTGCGGTGGAAGAAATCGGAAGAACTTTCAGTAGAAGCCTAGCGGACTATAAATCCACTATAAATCTTGTACTCTCTCTTAGAAGCAGTATGTTAGTGCACATGAATTCCCCCAGCGTCTTGCCTTCTAATCGCGTGGAAGAAAAATGCAAATATCCCGGGCATGATTTGTGCAGAAGGCTAGATTCAGTGGTCGCCTCTTATTTCTGGAAACTTCCTGACAGATTCACTCATCTCTGCTACGTCACGGCGCGGTGGTGGCGCGTCGGTCGCACTTCCGGTCTGGGGCTGTCCCCAGACCGGAAGTGCTGGTTTTGTTTTGTTTTGTAATGCAAGATTTTTTTTTTTTTTTTTACTTTGATGCGATGCTTCCACCTCCGTTGGGCTTTTCTGCGATAAATAGAAGCGCGGTAGGTTACCAAGCCAATGTATGCAGTCCCTTCAAAGCAGACCTGTGCCGATCTCGCATACTCTACTCAAGAGAGTGGATTAAAGCGACAGCTTTAAGGAGCACATGGCACAAAAAATTCGGCGTCGGTGGGACGGGAAAGTCCTGATAAGTCATTCATTCGCCTTAAATAAAATAATGCAAAAACTTTTAGCCGGAGGCGGGATTCTAGCCCCCTCGTTTGTTTAAATACTTTGGGAAGTAATTTGATATGTTACGCAATAAAGAAAAAAAAGAAAGAAATGTTACAAATCAGTGTTGGCGGTAACCCTTTCCAACTAACGGCGTTACCGGTAACGTGTTATTTTTTCGGGTAACGTTGTAATGTACTCGTTACTTTTTTTAAACGGTAACGGGAACGTTACTACGTTACTTTTTTCGAGTAACGTGTAACATTGCTACGTTACTCTTTACTTAATCTTCCCATGATTTAAAAAAAATACGCTTAAATGTTTTGTCTTTTTGCGAGTGTGCGTTTTTTTGCCTTTTTTCTTGATAGTATGAAGGTGGAACAATGAAAAGACAAGGTCACGGTGTGGGTCGACATAATATTTGTCGAAAAATGGCGCTTATGCATTCTTGTACGGTAAGACGAGTAAAACGCGTAAATTCATAACGAAAAAGTACCGCCAAAGTAACGTGCGTTACTTTTAACGGTAACGGTCACCTCAAAATAAAAGGAACGCGCTACGCGTTCCTTTTATTTTGAGGTGACGTAGGTTTATAAAGCGTTATTTGCACGTAACGAGCTCCGTATTCCCTCACTTTTTTCGGTGACGCCTGCAACACTCTTGCAGATCCATTTGATCGTGAGTATTTGCTACTCGATCTCAAATACATTTCCCGGTAGCTTGTAGTTTTTATATCAAGTACATTCTTCAATCTTTCCAAAACAAATTTTCGATTGAATATTTTACGGGAATAGTAATCGGCACACCCCAGTGCAGATTTCAACCTATTGCAACCTTGAAGAGGAAACGACCGATAATTAAAAAAAGAAACAAGCCAAAACCAAATATACAGACTTAAACTGCCAAAAAATAACAAAATAGAAGGATCGTCGAAAAAACACCCGAAACAAAAACGCCTACATGTTTTACTTTGCTGCTGTAAGATCCGTGATAACCCGATTTTTTCCTGAGTATGGCGATTGCCATAAGAATGGAAAGAAGCTACGCGCGGGATAGGAACCGTGCGGATCTAATTCAAGCCCCGACCAGGGCGCCCCTAGCGGCAAACGGGTCCGTTGCATCGGGCATCTTCTGCAGTCGCTGCGTTGGTTGTGCGTGATAGTCAAGGGCTGTAGTGGGATAGCGCTGTGATTTCTGAGATTGCTATTCCGCACCAAGAAAGCCGCAACAATTGCTGCGTGGTCGGCAAGATCGCGCACGGCACGAAGTACTACATCGTCCCTTCGAAGCCGTACGAGGCGGAGTACTGCGCGACCTGGGTACGACTTGTGCGTCCATACAGGTTAGTGGTGTTTCTTACCTTCCAGTTCGCGCTTTGTTTAAGCTGCTGACGAATAATACAATTAACTCTTTTTCTCTTCTAGCGACGATGGAGCAGCATCGACACCGACGGCAAACATGCAGCAAATACTTCACCGGAATCGAGAAGCGGAATGCGGTCGCCCTCCTAAGCCTACCGTTGGATGTTTCCATCAGCCTACAGGAAGATAGTAAAGAGAATCGCGGAACGGCGCGAAAAAAAATCGCCCAGTTATTGTCAAGCTGATTCAGAAATAAACGTACATAATTACCGCGGTCCACTCAACGCCAACAAATTTTTTTTGCGGGCGCGCTTAATTTTGTTTGCAGAGTACGGCGCTCCGTGACATCCACTTGTCCGTCGAAACGGACGTCCTTCACGTCGCACACGCGGCCAGATTCATGAAACAGTTTTCTCTTCGTCATATTGGCACCACGGAAGAAGCTTTCTGGATTCGTAACCGCCTTAAACACCGTCGTAATCACCCCGGGAACACTGTCCGCTGTGCTGCTAATCGCCACTGCTTCCCCTCGATGATTCTGCACCGGCTACCGAAGAAGCTTTCCGGATTCTTAGTCGCCCACTGTCCTCTGTGCTGTTCGTTGCTATTACTTCGCGATGATTCTGAGCCGGCGGCACCGGCTTCCGAAGGAACTTTCCGAACTCGTAACTGCCTTAAATTCCGCCGTAATCACGACGGGGACACTGTCCGCCGTGCTGTTCGTCGCCATTGCTGCCCGATGCTCCTGCGGCGGCTACCGCCAGGTCGCGGCGAACAATAGGCGACCGCCGCGACACGGCCGGCTTGCTCGCTTCCTATGGGGTCCCAAAGTGCGAGCAATGAATCGCCCCATAGTTGAAAGCCTTCTTGAAAGGGTTCATGCAACTTAGCATGAAGAAAGAATACAAAAATGAACAACCGCGAGAAAAACAGTAGCGCATCCTCGTGTTCACATCTGCCTTCCTTTTTAAGTTTAGCTATTTTTTTATGCAGCGGGTGTGGTACCCTATTTGAAAAAGGCGCCGCAAGTGCCAGACCTATTGTATATCAGCCCTCCTTGTTATTCAGTCATTATTTTGCGTATAATATGAAACTCGTTTAATGCGAACTCCGAACATAGTGACTCGCGGTGCTCAGTAAAACGATGCCTCAAAGGTGTGCATTATAAAACCACCAGAAGATGGAATTATCAGCGAAGTTACTATGGATAGAGTTACCTCACTTTGCTCTTTTGTCTAAACACATCTTGTAACATGCACCAGCGAGGTATCCTCTTTGTACTAGGGCTGCATAGAATGTCACTGCGATTTTATTTTGTTTGCTTCCGTTGCTTTCAAATAAAACATTCTAGTGTCATGGATGCAGATGCAAATTACGCAATACGTAACTAGTTTCGGAGGTAATTGAATTACAGGTGCCAGTATTTATACTCTACTCCAAATATTTTGCAGGGAAAACATCTTTCGTAGTGCTCTAAACATTTTATTGAGCAGGTATTCAGTAACTTTAAATATTATTATCGAGTTTCTTGTCCACCACTGCTTTAAAGGCGTCATCCGAATTGGTGGGCACGCTGTAGAGTCACTAGATAGTATAAACCGTCCGTAATACTTTACCAATCAATCAATTAATTGACTGACAATTTAAGTAACCAATCGTCCTTCATCCAACTGCAAACCTTGGCGCAAAGACATTGTACAAGCACCTGCGTGGCATGTGTTTTGCGACCGGGTCCCTCATTGATAAGGTAAAACTAATCTGAATGCAAACATCGCATCAACTGTATTTCAAATACAAGTATTTGAAATACGTATTTCAAATACTTTGTGTATTTTGCATTTGTATTTAATTACAAATCTGGTAATGTATTTGACGTGTGTATTTAAATACTAATACGTGCGTATTTCAAATAAAATTTAATTAAATGCAATTTTGTGGGTAAAAATACATCCCTCAAATTTATTGTCACTGTCCAGAGCAGCAAGAAAACTACGTTCTGCACCGAATGCAGTGTCTCTCAATGAAGCACAAGCGTTTAGTGACTTTGTGATTACGGTGCTAGCCCAGGGCAAGAATAGTGACGAAATCGACGTTTACTGGCAGCCTGGCTAAATAAGTGCCTGTGACAACTTGTGATGCTTTCCAGCCTGATTTCCATCCACATTTTTGCCTGGAACAATCTAAATGCCCGGGTCGTCCAGATTTTCGTAACTGGTGCGAGTTCCAACAATAAAGAAATTCTCTAGCTAGTGCTGCGCGCCTTGGTCGTCTCGGTTCTTTGTTGGTCTATACCAAAATGTAATCGACAAAAAGCTGCTTGAAGCTCTGTACTTTTTTCACCTATTACGTCCAAGCTGACCACATTTTTTTGTGATTATATTTCTATTACGTTGCTAGAGCCTCGCACACTAACTCCCGAGTGTGCGATGCAAAATTAGAATGAGATACCAAGAAATCCGTTGCAGGTGCCCTGAAGTCGATGACGCAAATTTTGAGGAATGTATTTGGAAAAGTATTTGGAGGAGACCAAATACATTTGGTTGTATTTGTATCATGTACTTAAATGCTTCTTTGGAAATGTAATTAGATTTGTAATAGACCCTTTCAGAAATTCAGTGCCATCTGGTGGTTCGTAGAGCAGTTTAGGTTTTGCCCTATCAATGGCGGAAATGAACTTGTATCGGCACCGTCACTTTCGCAAGTCGACGGCATGCGAGGAATTGTTCAGTGTGAGTTCTTTCTCGATCACTTTCAGGTCGATGGTGACCAAGAACGTGCATTCAGAACAAAGCTCCAACCCACTGAGATGCCTCGAGAAAATTCTGTACACCAAAGTGCTTTAAAGCCGATTGTGTGCCACGACAGATTGACTGAATCTGAGCAATTAGAGATAAACGCTTACGTAGCTCTTGTGTTCCAGCCCTACTTCGCTTCGTACTGACCCCCGAACGTACAGGCCTCGCAATATCCGCTTAGGAGCATCTTCAACGTCTTCCTTTATCAGTCACTAGAAGGCCGCCATTCGTATGGCACAGATGCCGTTCCACAGATGATGATAGTGATCAAAGTGGCCAGACTGAATTTCGGAAAGGGTCTATTAAATACATTTTTGACGAAGTATTTTGTATTTGTATTTCGATACATATTTGCATGTATTTCGCCCATCCTTGCATCAACATCGCTTAAAATGGGATACTAAACTCTGTTCAGCCTTAAGTTGAGACTAGAAGCTCCCCTTTTGGCGCGAACGTTCTGCCCCAGCTAACATAATCATGACCGCGCAGGAGCACGCAACCAAATCACTGCAGAAGCCAGCGAGCTCGCGCTGAGTGAACGGTGTATATCGACACTAGATTCCTGCCAAATTCTTGTGAGCATCCCTCAGACAAACGGCTATCTCAAAGTACTCTCGAGATGACTGACTTGCCGTCACGTGACGACGTGACATAACCTCGTAACGCCAGTCAAGTCATCTATCTGGTCACGCGCTTTCAGATCTATGCTCTTTCTGTGACGTTCTTCATTCTTTATTCAATAATTACCCGGCAGTGTATAGGAGCCGTTACATCAGAGGATTTACGAAGATTTAAAGAAAAACACATCCTCCTTCAAACAGCACACATGTTCTTCCGTGAACCGATTCCATAGTGAAATCCTTCGAACGAAAAATAATTAGCAAACATGCTTTCGTAGCGTGGTACACTGTTATGTTTAGACTATGATCATTCCGACCAGGTATATAGGGTGTCCCAAGTCACCAGGCTCGATCTAAAATGGCCCGTAAAAATCGGCGCCCTACAGGAAACAATCTCAAATTTTCGTCAAAGATGTATTTCACAGGTCGCTTTTAAAACGCAACTCTTAGGCGCCCGTTTCCGGCTTGAGCGGCGTCAGCGTCGCCGTCGGTGTCGGCATCGGCGTCGCCGTTGGCTAACCGCGCGGTGCATTATGGGACGCGTGACGTCACTGATGACGCCATCAGTGACGTCATCAGTGAAGTCATCGGCACAGTCATCGTCACTGATGACGTCATCGGCATCCGCATCGTCATCGTCCCTGATGACGTCATCAGTGACGTCATCGGCATCGGCATCACCATCGTCATCGTCACGTGACGATGACGATGCCGACTCGTCAGCTGACAAAGAGGACGTGTTTTCTGGAGCTCCTGCGAAGCTAAGTTATTTTTGGTGTATTTAGTTGCGGGTGTGTTTATGGGGTAGTAGAAAACAGTTTTTAAGGTAGTGATAGGATAGGCTTGCTTGTTGGATCTTCTTCGTTGGTGGTGTTGCGCGCTAAAGACAATAGGCCCACCCCATTGGGGTTGATCCTCCAGGTTTTACAGGCCTACTGCAAAGCATTTTTGGTCTTATGCTAGTGGTCTTATGGGTACACGAAAGCAGTTTTTAAAGGAGCGATAGGATAGTCGGGTTAAAGCAGGCTTTTTAGGTAGGGCCACGAGACCGAACCACCTACACATTTGAAGCTTTTGGCGGCCTAGTTGGTTGTGTGGGCAGTGGCGTACCCAGGCTTTCTTGGTTTTGAGTTTTGGTGGGATATTTGTCGTGGGGTCGCGCTGTGTGTCGGTAGACAATGGTGAATACGCGACAGAAGAAGGATGCGCAGCCTAAAGTAAAAGAAGGACCCAATGTAGAATGTGGAGAGTGTGGCCGTTGGTGCTGCATGATGGAGACGGTGTTCAAAACTGCAGCAGAAGCCGAGGAGGGCAGCTTTACCTGCCGGAGTTGCGAGAAGGTAGAACTTGGTTATGGGAGAATAGGAAGGGAATGGGCGGATACGGTTCAGGAGTTGAAGCGGGAGATACGAGTAGTGTTGCAGTCGCTGCGGGTCGTCACAGTAATCGTTCTATTGTCACACAACGAGCAACGCTTTAATATTTACACCGCTGAGAATAGTACATCGGCATTCGAAAGCTTGCAAGGTCAAAACGTTCAATCGTTCACGTTCATCGTCGTCGTCGTTCTTCTTTTCCTTTTCCCCGCTTTTCGTACGCACGTGCCGGGGCAGCTTAGCAGACTTCTTTCTTTTCTGCTTCTACTCCTTGTTCGTCTAACGCCAACAGAGGTTTATCCGACGTTAGTTGCAACACACTTTCCACCGAATGGGTTCGAACCCATTCTAAATTTCAGTTACTTCTATTGGATGAAGCAATTGTACCGGTCGTTTCAGCAACAATCCCCTGTTTAAACGCACGACACATGAACGAATCTTTCCATCCCGACGGAAAAACACCTCATCAATCCTGCCCATCTTCCACAGCAAACGTGAAAGCTGCTCCTTAAAGGGGCCCTCCGGAGCTTTCTGCGATCGTCTGTTTATGTTGTTATATTGCGTAGGTTAATATGTATACAAAGTTTTAGATTACAAAACCGTTTATTAAGCAGATGCCAGTAGAAATATATCGAGACTATTTTCTCTTAGAAGACAATCCCCCATTCCCTGCCCATCGCTAAAACTTGACCAATGGAAATGCTGCATCTCGCGGTGAATGCGAACGTTATTATTGCAGCACTTTTTAAGCTTGTTGTAAATTAGAGTTTGAGAAAAACGTAAACTGATTGTGGTGCAAGAGGCATAGTCCGCAATTATCGCTCCAAAACCAGCGAGCTATGTTTTCTCCCCGCAAGCTTGTTGCTAGGGGGTGATGCGTCGGCGCGTCGGCTCGTCTGCTTCCCGGGGCGTCTACAGGCGTGCGTTTGCGGTACACGTGTTCCTTCTTCCCGTGGATCCCCACTCCGAAGCGAGTTTTGCAATCCTTCCACGTCAACGAGTCAAACTTTTCTTTGTCATCTGTGGAATGCGACTGCGTATTGCAGTAGCAGGGCGACGGTGCGGTGCGACGAACGACGACTGCCGAGCACGAAGTCCGGGCCCCTTCACGACGGTCCGCGCGTGTTCGAGAGATTTCTCCGCGGGTCGGCGGACGGCCGCGTCGGTGACGCACAGTGACGCCGGAATCCTTCGCTTGCTATTGGCTGACGCGTAAATAGATGCCCCTCCCGTTTTCTGGGGTCATCTCAGAAAGGGGGGCGCGCCGGGGACTTTGATATCAATTTTAATAGGGAAATCCGCCGCGCATGACGGTAATTTTATGATTTTTAGGATCCTTAGGGCCTGTAGATTGAGTTACCGCCATAAATAGACCATCGCAGAACGCTCCGGAGGGCCCCTTTAAGCAGGACAAGCTGTCCAACCTGAATGGGTGTGCATTTCCGTTGCTTTCTCTCATAGGCGGATCGGAGCTTTCTTAGATAGTCCGATCGCCACGTCTCCCAAAATCTGTTAAGAACCTCCTTGCTGCGTCTCCAAAGCTGGCGGAGCACCTCAGGTGACGAAGCGAAGTCTTTTTTCTCCGCCACCGGAAGCGCCGTCAGCCTTCGTCCCATGAGGAAGCTTGCAGGAGTGAGCGACTCGCCCTCGTCGATCTCATTGTAGACAAATGTGAGAGGCCGTGAATTTACTACGGCTTCAATCTCGCATAGAACTGTATGTAATTCTTCCGAGTCCAAACATTTCTTACCGATAACTTTCCTGAGCCCAACTTTCACCGATCGGACGAGTCGCACGTAGAAGCCTCCCCACCATGGCGCCCGCTCAACAATATAGCGCCACACAATATTCGCGTTGGCGAAGTGGTCTACCACCTCTGGGTGTCGGAGCGTCTTCCAGAGTTTGGCCAAGTCATTGGACGCCCTCTTGAAGGACAGTGCATTGTCCGAGTACACGATGCGACACAAACTCCTTCGCGACACAAACCTTCGGAACGCAAGCAAGAAGCTTTTTGTCGAAACGTCCGGCACGAGCTCCAAGTGCACCGCGCGCGTGACGGCAGAGGTAAACAAGGCGATGCATGACTTATGCGTGAGTTCATTTTTTTGCACGTACATCGGCCCCGCAAAGTCTATGCCGACCACCTCAAAGGGATCAGCCTGCGTGGTTCTTGTACTCGGCAAAGGTCCCTTTGGAGCACTGGCAGGAGTGGCACTGAACCTCTGGCAGGTAACGCAAGCATGCACTACCTTCTTCACCAATTGCCTTCCGCGGATGACCCAGTATCTTTCGCGAAGCTGGATGAGAGTGTCTTGTGGCCCCCCGTGCATCACCTGTCGGTGAGCTTCGATGGTCAGCAAGGCAGAATGCCGGTGTTCGTTGGGCAGCAGGATGGGTTCACGTTCATCACGAGTCAGGTTTGCTGATCGGATACGGCCTTTGATCCGGAGCACTCCCTCTTGGTCGACAAATGTTTGGAAATTTCGCAAGGCTGAACCAGGCGTCGCTGCTTTTTTTTTCAGCTGCACAACTAATCTCGGAGGCAAACGTCGAGCTTTGTGCCTTCTTTATCCAAACGGTTTGTGCTGCTTGGATCTCCTCAGCGCTCAGCGGTCCAGTAGTTTTGATTGGTGATCGAAGGTTATGGACAAACCGAAGCACCCAGGCTGTTGTTCGGTGCAGTCTCGCCGCCGAACTGAATCTCGAGCTGTCCATGAACCCCACGAAAGTGTCTGCAGGCACTAGCGTGACTACAACTTTCGAAGCTTTCTCCTCGAGCTCGTCGTGGGAAAGCACCCCAACAGTTTCTTCGGGCCATTCGGTTGCTGGAAGCTGTAACCAAGTTGGTCCGGTCCACCAGAGTGAAGCAAAAAGCAGTCGATCAGCTTTCAGCCCTCGGGTCGTCAAATCTGCGGGATTTTCCTTACCCGGGCAGTGGTGCCACTTTGCGTCCCCTGAGTTTCCTTGTATCTCCAGTACTCGGTTTTTGACAAACGTTTTCCACCTGTAGGCCTCTCCTCTTATCCAGTGCAAAGTGATCATCGAGTCCGTCGAAAAGTGAACTTCGTCCACCTGGATTTCGAGGCATGTCTTGACGTACTTCAGTAGTCTCGATCCGATCAAGCTTGCCATGAGCTTCAGTCTCGCCAAGGAAATCTCCTTCAAGGGGGCGACGCGGCACTTAGCGAGCAATATTGTCGCCTTCTTCGTTCCCCTGTCGTCAGTTGAACACAGAAAAATAATCGATCCGTAGGCGGAAGAGCTGGCGTCGGAGAACACATGCAACGCTCTGTGTATGATTATGTTGCTCAGTCCGCTGTCGTAGTACCTGGGCACGCTGATCTGACCCCGTTAGGTGAGCTCGTCGCACCAGCTCTCCCAGTCTCCCATCAGTTCACCCGGCAGTGCATCATCCCAACGCAGGTTCCGCTTCCAGGTCTCTTGAAACAAAATCTTGGCTCGGGTCACGAAAGGAGAGAGGAAACCTAGTGGGTCGTAGAGTCGCGCCGTGGTCTGGGGCACGAATCGTTTGTTGTTTCTGCGTTGGCTTGTAAACTCGACCACCTGTTCTGTTGTGAAAGACAGTTTGTCTTCGTTCGACTCCCAGGTTATACCCAGCACTTTCACCACTCCCGTCAGCTGTCCAAGGGCTCTCTCTTCCGATACGTTGTCCTCCAGCATTTTCTTTAGGACCGCACTGTTGGACCCCCACTTATGAAGCTTCATCCCAGCTGCCTCGAATATTTTGGTCGCCTCGGCGTAGAACTTCTGGGCCGCCTCCTTACTTTCTGTGCCGGTCAAGAGGTCGTCCACATATACTGATTTTTTTTCAGTTTTTCTGCTGTTTGTGGGAACTCGCTCTCCATAACTTGGTAATGGTGCTGTAGGGTTATTCCCAATAGGAAAGGACTGCATGTGGTACTCAACGTTACCCTTGTCATACGCCAGACCTCGACTTCTGGGGTTGGTTGGTCTGGGTGAGGCGGTTCTTTATATCAGAGAAACCGCAAGGCGTCGCGGTCCTCCTCGTGTACACCGATCTGAAGGAAGGCTTTCTCGACGTCTGCAATTAGTGTTGCCCGATGTTGCCTAAACCTCAAGAGTAGGGCCACCAGGTCTGGATTCAGGTTCGGACCGCCTTCAAGGTTGTCGTTCAATGATCTGGAATTCGGTCCGTGCGAAGAGGCGTCGAACACGATCCTCATTTTTGTCGTGCTGCTATCCTCTCGTAGAACAGCTTGGTGTGGCATATAATAAGCACTTCCTTCGGAGCCGTTTATCTGTTCAACCTTCTCGGCCATCCCGTTATCTGCGTACAGCCGGATAGCCTGGTCATACCTTCGCATGAGATCTGGGTTTTTGCTTAGCTTCCTTCGTAGACTTTCCAGGCGCTTCCACGCCACATCTCGGTTGCATTCTAGTTGCACGTCCGTTTTCCAAGAGAGGCCAACCTCGTACCTTCCCTTCGTCTTGGCGATGCTTGCTTCAAAGCGTCGCATGATGTCATTATCTGACTGATCTCGGTCCGTCTCTTCGAGTAATCCCACACTTTCAAGCTCCCAGAATCTCCTCAAGATGGATGGTTCTTGTTCGTCTACAGCAGATATGAGCACTATCACCTGGGAATAATTAACAGTATCGGAAGTCAACTGTGTGGATCCATGTATTGCCCAGCCAAAGGCGGTTTCCACTGCGGTGAGGCTGTTGCTCAGTCGTTGGATCCTTCCTGTTATACATTCCCAGTAATGTTCCGATCCCAGTAGTATCGCTACTCCGCCACAGTCCAGTCCGTTCACGTCGTCACCCGAAGTAAGCCCGAGTTCTTCCATTTTTCCAATGACGTCCTTCTCAGGGCCAGGGAGTTCTTGCTCGGAGATGGAATGCGTCTCGAGGGCGTCGATCTTGTATTCCTTGCCACTGTGTTGGTTGCGCAGAATCACTTGGACTCTGCGGTACGTTCGTTCCCTATTCTTGCCTCCGAACACTCCGACCGTCAGGATCTCGGTCCCGAGCAGTTTGCAACCGAAACTCCTCGATAACTCTTTCGTGATGAAGGAGCGCTGGCTACCACTGTCAAAGGGAATTCGAGCTCGCTTTTTCCTGTTTTTGCCTTCCACCACCGCAGTAACCGTTTGTAAGAGTACTGCCGGCTTGTTTTCTTCGTTTACATGTAGGCTAACTGGTGCTTCGTCTTTCTTTTGCTGTGCGTTGAATCCGTCGGCAGATCGTCTCCGAGTATAATCTGGGTCGCACATGCTGGAGGTATGTCTGCCTCGGCACCTGTTGCAGCAGGGTGTACCTCGACAGATCCTTGCCATGTGCCCCACTTTCGTGCACCGGAAGCATCTCTGGGCGTTTTGTAGCCTGCGCGTCTTTTCAGCTAGCGTTATCCTTGAGTTGCAGTCGGGTGTTCCATGCTTTTTTGAACTGCAGAAGAAACATTCGAGACCTTCCAAAACACCATGCAGAGCCGTAGCAGTAGAGGTTCGTGGCATGTCGGGATCTGTAGACGTCTTCTGCGCCTCGCGCTTGGTGAAATGGGGTGTAGACTTACCACCAACCTCCTCTGGCCGTTCTTTAGATGCCTTTTCCTGACTCTCCACCTCGATGTGCAGAAACTCGAGGAGAGTCCGAAGCGCTCTCGGATGTGTGCGATCTGTGGTAGGTCCTAAAGTTGTCTGTGACGCTGGTGCAGATCTACTGGTGGTGGCACTCTCAGCCTCACCCTGCAGTGTCTTTCGGTGGTATTCGATGGTCATTTCTCTTGGGAGCGCTCGAAGGAGCACCGGGTAAAGCATTGAACAGTAGGATTCTTCGCTCACGCCCAGTGCCTTGAGACCCCGGATGCGAGCTTGCAGGCTATCATACAATCGCCGCAGGATTCTGACGTTGCGCTGAGGTGGAACACGTTGTATGTCCATGAGGCTTTCCATGTGATCCTGGATTAGCGCTTCTTGATTCCCGAACCGCCGCTGTAGGAGTTCGATGGCGTCTGCGTAGCACTCTGCTGTGGGCTGAAGTCCATCAATGGCTGCCGCTCCATCCCCTGTTAGTGCCGCCTTTAAGTAGTTAAACTTGTCGCACGATGTCAAGTCGGGGTTTTGGTGGATTGCGGCATCAAACTGGTTCCAGAAAGGCAGCCAGTTTTTCAGATGTCCGTTGAACTTGATTAGTTCCAGCTTTGGAAGTCTGACCTTTTTTGATGTTGATGCTGCCAGTCTGTCTCCGTTTTCGTTCAACTGACTGGCACTGGCGGAATGCCCCGCTCCCGTCGAGCGCCTTAACTGGCTCTTCAGCTTGGTTATGTATATGACAATCTTGTCTGCGTACTCAACGACTTGCGCGGATTCAGCATCTTCGTCTAGTTCCGAAACAAGAGGTTCGATGGCGGAATCGACGTTGTTAAGTTGGCCCTGAGCTTGTGTCAGGCGTTCAATGAGCATCTTTAGCTCAGCTACGTTCGGTCCTGGGGCCCTTAGCAACCCTTCCGCGTCGTTCACCAGTCGAGTTACCTGTGACCGGATGGCCTTGCGTTTTTTCTTGAGGTCTTCGATTGTACGTGAAGAGTCAATCACGTTCCAGCTTTGAAGTATCCGCAGCGATGTCAGTCCCGGGTTTCGGCACCAATTTTTGTTGCAGTCGCTGCGGGTCGTCACAGTAATCGTTTCATTGTCACACAACGAGCAACGCTTTAATATTTACACCGCTGAGAATAATACATCGGCATTCGAAAGCTTGCAAGGTCAAAACGTTCAATCGTTCACGTTCATCGTCGTCGTCGTCCTTCTTTTCCTTTTCCCCGCTTTTCGTACGCACGTGCCGGGGCAGCTTAGCAGACTTCTTTCTTTTCTGCTTCTACTCCCTGTTCGTCTAACGCGAACAGAGGGTTATCCGACGTTAGTTGCAACAGGTAGAGCGGGAGAAGCGGGTACAGCTCGAGGCGCAGGTGGGAGACTTGATTAAGAGGCCCGAAGCGGATGTGGAGGAGATGACCAGGGAATGGGAAAGTAAGGTAGAGAGCGTGGCGGGAGAGCTGAGAGGAGAACGGGAACAGAGAGGTGAGCTTGAGCGACAGGTAGAGGAGCTTAGACAGGGAAAAGAGTGGAAGGTGGAGTTGGAGGAGCATAAGAAGAAGTGTGAGGAGATGGTGCAGAAACTGAGAGGAGTAGTTAATAAGGAAAAGGGGGAGGTGGCAGAGAAGACGGCGGGGGGGTGGCAGACATAGGGGGCCAGTTAAATAGTGATGAGGTGTTTGACTGTGTAGGAAAGGAGCTGCACAGCTGTATAGTGCTGCAGTAGAGCAGGGTTCGAGGAAGGCAGCAGAAGTTGAGGCAGAGAAAGCACAGATAACTGGAGGGGGTGAAGACAGGCAGTCGGGGGTTAAGAGGGTGCTGGTGGTAGGGGACTCAAACATAACAAAGGTTAGGGAGGGGCTGCTGGACAGAATGAAAGGGGATGGGAGGATAAATGTAGTGGCTCAGTCAGAAAAGTGCACTGTAAACGCTATGGCCAAAGCGAATAAGGTGGTGTGGGAAAACAGGGAGGGAGAGAACCTAGTTGTAGTACACGGAGGACTAAATGATGTGTTAAATGGACGGAGCCAGAACCTCGCCAGGCAGATAGAGTTGGGGTTACGTAGGCAAAGGGACGTCTCCGAGACTGTACATGCGCAAATATGCACCGTCCCAGAGGTCTGGGGACAGTCTTTGCAGATAGAGAAGCGGGTGGTGGAAGCTAACCTGGTGATAAGGGGGTTGAGCCGACGATTTGTGTACGGAGTAATGGAAGTAAACAGGGTGGTGTACGAGACTCGCTCCGACCCTTTTACATGGGGCATCCACTACAGTGGAACCACTGGGAGCATGGTAGGTGATAGGATTGGACGTCACATCGTACATTTTTTGGGGGTCCCGGAGCCCTGAGGGTGCCATTGTGAATGGGGGCCAAAATGTAGATACAGAGGGGAGGGTTTCGGAGGGTGAGAGGAAGCCTCGCAGGACTAGGAAAAAGAAACAGCTTAACATAGGGTTCATAAACATGCAGGGGGACAGGAACAGAATAAAGTGGGAGGAGATTGAGGAGCAATTAGAGAGCGAAAAACTTTGGAGTGTATGGATTAGCAGAAACACATCTGAGGGATATGGAAGAACCACCATGCATACCGGGATATCTTTAGATGGCATGCAACCGGGCCAAAGGGGCAACGCAAGGGAGGGGGATTAGGGGTGTTAGTTAAGGGTCATGACTAGGAAAGGGAACTAGAGGGCTGCAGGGAACACATGTGGGTCAAAGGCAATATTGGGGGTTTGGACACAATCCTGGGTTTTGTGTATCTAAAAACAGGGAGTGATGCAGGGGAGGAAAATGCAGAACACTTGACATGTATATCAGGAGACGTTAGGGAAATCGGTACTAACAAGGAAATAATTATCTTAACCCTACCGAAAAATCCGGTATAAATTTTCGCTATCCGGATTATGGAACCGGAAATCTATCTGGATTCTATCTGGAATCTGTCTGAAATTTCTGTCTTCCGAAATTATTCCTTTGTCTGCAATCGGGATTTCGGGTTTCCAGTAACAAAGTTCCGGTTCCATACTCCGGATAGTGAAAAGTTATACCGGATTTTTCGGTAGGGAAGGGACATGAATGCACATCTGGAAGACTTTGATGGACATACAGACACAACAGGGAGGACGTTAGAGGAGTTCTGCAAAGCTCTTGATCTGGTATTGGTTAATGCTCAGGTAAAATGTGATGGAAAAATAACATGCGAAAGAAAGAACTCTCACTCGACTATTGACTACTGTTTAATGTCGCGTAAGATATGCAACAGATTAGGAGGCATGGAAATAGATGAGGAAGGCACAAAAAGTCTGGGGAGCGGCCATTAAAGAATCAAGATCAGATTTAGAACAGTCAAACCAGAAATGCAAAATCAGAAACAAGAAGAGAGAAATAACTTAAATGATAAACAACTACAGGAGGTATCTAAGCGAATTGAGAACATAGTACCCAAGCAACCGGAAAAAGAATGGACATATGAAGACTTAATTAGTGTTTTCAAAGAAGAGTTAGAGAAATATTGAATCAAACAAGGAGGAAGAAAACTGAAACCCAAGCTCAAAAGATGGTGGGATTAAAGGCCGCAATATCGAGACGCCAGGCGGCATCTAAAGAACACAGATAAGCAAAGAAAAAGGGGGCCACACTAGCTGAAATAGCGTCAAAATGGGAGGAATTTCAGGAAAGAAAGCGGGAGGCATCAGCATTAATACAGGCCAAAATTGGGAGGGCAGGGGTCCAGTGGATGATAGAGATAAGCCAGAAGGATAGGAATGCGGCAAAGAGGTTTTGGGAACACATCAGTGCGCAGGGAAAAAAGATCGAGGGGTACTAGCAGATACTAACCACACAGGAAGGGACAAAGGTAGAGGGGGAAGAGGCAAGAGAATACAATATACATACAATCGAAGCAGCATTTTCGGAGTTAGAATTAAATCAGGCCTTAGGGAATGGTAGCGTCTACACAACACAAGGTGAGGATCTTAGTGAAGAAGAGGAAATGATTACTGGGGAGTGGGAGAAAGCACAAGGAATGGTTCTGGCTGGAACTGCGACAGGTCCAGACGGCATACCAGTGAGGTTGATAAAAGTTCTAGGCAAAACAAGCGAATTGAAACTAAGGCAGGTGATTGACCAGATACTTCTGGGAGGGGAGGTACCCAATGACTGGAAATCGAGCAGGATGAGATTATTATATAAGGGCAAGGGAGACAAAGACAGTGTCAAATCATTCCGACCAATCACAGTAACTTCTGTAATATACAGGCTACCTATGAAAATCGGAAAAAGAAGAATGGAAGAATGGGCAGAGAGAAAGCATATTATAGGGGAGCTTCAAAACGGTATCAGGAAAAATAGACGACTAGATGATAATTTATTCGTAATCACTCAGTGCATAGGGATAGCAGTGACAAGTCAAAGGCCATTATGGGTACCATTTTTAGACATCAAAGGGGCATATGACAATGTGAATCAGGAAAAACTCTGGAGCCAACTGAAGAGATATGGACTAAAGGGAACCATTGTTAAGTTTCTTGAACGGGTTTATGCGTAGAATAGGGTGGTTATAACATGGGAAGCCAAAACTACAAGACCAGCAGCAATAAAAAGAGGTCTTACACAGGGTTGCCCATTGTCTCCCCTGCTCTTTATGATATACCTCAGTGAGATGGAAAAAAGGTTAGAACGATGCAACCTAGGTTTTGGCCTGACTTACATGGAGGAAGGCGAGACGCGACAGAACAGCACACGACAAAACAGCACGCGACAAAACAGCACGGTCAAAACAGCACGCGTCGAAACAGCACATTGTCAAAACAGCACGGCGACAAAACAGCACGGCGACAAAACAGCATGCGTCAAAATAGCACGCGACAAAACAGCACAGCGTCAAAACGGCAGGGCGACAAAAGAGCACGTGCCAAAACAGCACGGCGTCAAAATAGCACGCGACAAAACGGCACGCATATACCAACTTCGAGCGCGCTTTTCACCTCTCTCTGCGCGAATAATTTCGAACCTTCTTGACCCTTTCATTTTTTGGCGCTAGGTTATAAAGGATGGGGGCATACTTGAAGAGATTGGGTAGTTAGAGGTGATATCTTCGCGTCGATGTTGGCCGCGTTGTCTGGTCTTTTTTGTAGGACCAGCGAAAGCGGAAAAGTTATTGGGAAAAAGAAATTCATAAATTACCACTTATGCGTAGAACGCCCTCCCCCCCCCCCGCCCCCCCCCCCCCCCCACTCCCCCCCCCCCAAAAAAAAAAAAAAGAAAAAAAAGCGGGAGATGCGTTGATTACAGATGCATTGATAGAACCGGTAAGGATAAGGTGACTTTAATATCGAGCGTATTCAAGGTGTACCATGGGCACCGATATGCGCGGTTCATCCGCCGTGAATAAAATGTCCAGGAAACACGCGGCTGCAGCTTGCAGGCGAGAAGTCGTTTTGAATTAAATTCACAGATTATTTCCGACGAAGGCCTCGATCGAGGGGAAACCGGTGAAGCAGAAACATGCCACAGCCACAATACTGCTGCCGTACAGCATGGGCTGAGCACACTGTTGCCGCACACCCTTTCTGTTTTTTTTTTTTTTTTTTTTTGTTTTAACAATAACGACAACATTAATTCGTTTTTTTTTTGTTTTGTTTTTTTTTTGTTCTGTAGACGACATTGCCACCAAACTTGCGCGTCAAAATTAGCAGAACTGCTCAAGCAATCGTCAGAATACCGACTAGCGGGGGCTTCGGTACTGCCCAGGGAGCCTTCACGTGCGCATCGAGTATACTCCCCACTCCGAACTCGCTCCCAAGAGAGGGTATCCGACAAATTGGCCCTCCACGAGTTGGCTTTCGACGAATCGGCCTTGACCCTTTATTTCTCTTACAGGGCCTACTTTGAGACATACATTTTTTTAACTACATACGCTATATTTAGGGTTCAGCGTTTTCGGCTTAAACCGAATAAAACCGGTAAAAGTACGCCGAACTAATTTTTTCAAATTCGGTTTTAACTGAAAAAGGTCATTATTTTCGAGGGAGTTGGGGGGGGGGGGGGGGGGTATGACTCATTACTGATCGTATGCCACTTTCTTTCACAGTTTTTAGCTTGTCTCCGAGGTCGGCTCAACGTTCAACAAACGCTCTAGGGGCCCAAGGGTCTTCAGGACGATATCTGGGTTTTTCACCTGATATGAATTTCTGTACCGAATTCTTCGTTCAAAGAAGAGAATTTAATCCTGAACTGAACAATGAAAATCAAGGACGTCCGTAAATGCCGCACATTTTTAACACTCCTAGCTCCCGTCTACTAGAGGAGGGCATACATACGACTGCTTTATTGTCGTTTCTGTGGTCGGCGCTAATTTACCACCCCTCGCAGTCGTGAAAATGGGGAAAAAAACGCACTAAGTACAATGCTTGCAAATTTCTGGATTTCGATATTTGCCTCTCCGACCGAAGTGGTAGTGAAGCTCATGTTCGTCCAGTGTACGTACAAATACGAGCACCTGACGATAATGTCAGATCACGATAGGGTCCCAGTGCGCCTTGCAGAACAGGTCACGTCGGCTGCCACAGACAGCAACAAATAAGAAAATCAATACCTGGTTGACTCACTTTATATTTTAAACAAACGCTTTTAAATAGTGCATTCTCGTCTGTATACTGGTTTTCGTCAATAAACCGGAAAGAACCGAGAAGTTTATGAGTCTACAAATATTCACCGCAATAAACCGAAAATTTTTGTTTGGTAAACTTTTTCGTAAACCTTGGACAGCTTTCTGAAAATATTCACGCGTATTCGACCCGTCGTGCAGAATGTTGGGAGGTGGTCACTGCAAGAACAAACTATGGCACACAAATGCTCAAACATACTATCCCAAGAATATTTAACTTACTTTAAGATGAAGGATTTAATTCAGTGCATTGTCCCTTAAAGAAATTAGACTAATTTTCCATGGCCAAGAATCCGAGACATTCGGTTTAGTTCCATTCCGCGACGACATGTGGCGCCTAAGCCCCGAGCGAAATCCCTTTTCCAATTTCCAATGTGCCCTCTGTTTCCGCCCGCACCGCCAATCTTATCTTCGAATCCGGAGAGGAGACATCGTAATGCAGCAAGGGCATAGCACTGATAACACGCTCAAGACAGCTCCGAACCTCGGAACCTCTCAAGGTCACAGCTGGGCGCGCCTAGCGCAGACGTGCAATGTGGAATTGCTTCTCCCGCAGTCAATGTGCATTCTAAAGTGATAAGCTAACGCTCAAGACTATTGCTCCATCGCTAAAAGCCAAATTTAAACCGAGCAAAGTTAAAGCTATACTTTGTCTCACCTTAGCACGGACTGGCCCCAAAGGCTGCTCTAGCACGAGACGGTAGCCTTGATTGGCATTCGCGCCACACGAGTCCTCGTGCAGCCGCCGAGGTGTCGTCGAAACACGCGACCAACAATAGCCCATGCTAAGGTTAGACGAAGTATTGAAGCGCGAGCCGAATCCTCTGCGTTTTCCTACCTCGCACCTACAGTGTACTAGAATATTCTAGTACACTGTATCGCACCGGCGGTAGTGCATCGGACATAAGGTAAAACGATGCTAAAAGTGCTCTGTTTCAGGCTCGGCTTTCTCTTATCACTGGGGCCTGTTAGAGAGGGTCTTCTGGCTTAGGGCACCTTGGCTCAGGCTAAACTTTGTCTCACCTCAGCATGGACTATTGTTAGCCATGCATGCTAAAGGCGCGAGCCGTTTCCTTTGAATCACTCCTCGGTGGCTGCGCGAGCGCTCGGGCAGAGAATACTTCAGTCGAGTTTGTCAAGGCTAGCCGCTCGCGCTTGCACAACCTTTTCAGTAGTACTTCGCAGTCTCACATTAACATGGACTAACCACGGAGGCTGCGCTAGAGTGAGACGGCAGCCCTGACTGCGTAGATTGGCATCCTCGCAGTACGAGTGCTCGCGCAGCTGCCGAGGCGTCATCCAAAGCGATTACCCCAGGCTTTTATTGCGCGTGGTTGCTAAAAAGACACAATTATAGCTTTGGCCGTGATACGGTGGAATATGCACGTCAGCTATTTATTTGTCTGTTTGTAAACAAGCTCACTATGGTGGGTAACAGCTCAAGAGTGCAGTGGAAGCTCCGCCTTCAGCGCGCGCTCCTTGCCTTCCGCCGCGCTTTGGCTGCGCGTGCACACTTGTGATATCAAGGCCACAAAGCTCGTGCTGTAAGCGGAGCTTCCACTGCACTCTTGAGCTGTCACAGACTATGGAGTCCACTAATGGCGAACCCCTGCGCGCTTCCGGATTCGAACTTTTTTCCGTTTTGTTCCACGTCATTTTGCTTTCTGTACAGCTCGCAAGTACAAGGGTGGTTTGATAAGTTTGGTAAATTTATACGATGAACTATTCAATGGATGACACCATGGCTGGCAAGTGTCATTCTTCAAACTAACCCAGGCTAGCTTCCAGACGGGAGCGAAGCGCTGTTCATGTTTGACAGACGGTTGAAGCGAACACTGTAGCGCTCGCCACAATGGAAAAAAACAAAAAAAAAAACCCTGTGCAATGATCAAGCACGTTTGTTTTAAAAATGTTAACGTCCACGTATCAAAACCGAGTTGCATGAAGTTCATGGGGACCCTTATTCAACGTTGAAGGCTGTTTAGTTCTGGGTTCATTGGAGTAAACGTGGCAGAACGTTCCCTGAAGATGAAGCGCGCTCCGGACGCCGAGTTGAGGTCACCACGACGGATATTGTTGAATAAATTCATAATATAATAATTGGAGGACAGTCGAGTGAATGTGCACAAGACTGCTGAGACCATAGGCATCTCAAAATAACGTGTGCACAAAACCCTTTACAAAAAGCTGTGTGCGCGATGGGTACCAGCACCACCTCCTAGATAAGAAGGCCGTAGTGCTGATAATTTTTTTCCACAGAAAAAGGCCGATCGTGGGCCGTGATTGGACGCGAGGGCTGCATCAGCGTCTCGTGTCTAATCAGAGAGACGGACGCAGCGCTCGTATCCAATCACCGCCAGCGATCGGCCTTCTTCTGTGACGAAAAATTATCAGCACTACGGCCTTGTGATCTAGGAGGTGTTGGTACCAGACCGTTCATTCACCAAGACAACGCGCTCTCCTACGAATCGACTGTGACAATGGCAAAATTGGAAGGCTTGGGCTTCGAGTTGATTCTTCATCCACCCCATTCTTCTGATATGGCGTCGTGTGTTTTATTTGTGTTCCCGAACTTGAGAAATCTGACTCTGTCGAAAAAAGTTCTCCTCGAATGAGGATGTCATTACTTCCGTCAGTTCATATTTTCTAGCCTTTAAGAAAACCTCTTTTTCTGAGAAAAAGAAAATTTAGAAACTCGCTGGGTCAAGTGGATAGTCCTCAATGGGGACTATGTTGAGAAAAGACATCAACCTTTTGTTCTAACAAAGCGTTTAACCAGCTTTTTTACCAAACTCATCAAACGACCCTTGTACGCACGTTCATATAAAGGTATAACTCGGAACACAAAACACGCTTTGCATTAGAGATGGACAAATAAGCGCATTACCAGAAGTCTACTGGGGCGCGAAACACCCTGGCGCCCTTGTGATATCAACTCACGCCGAGCGCGATGAATAGCCGTCGTTAGGTGGTACAGATAGAGACGGTACCAACGAATGGTTGGACAACACCGAGAAGGTCAGCAGGAGAAGCTCCGTCTCCACCTCGCGCTTGTCATTCTTCGTAAGTTGAAGCGTTACCAAACTTAGAGAGCTCGAGCCGGAGTTAGAGCTTCCCCTGCTGACCATATATTGTAACAAACTGTATAATATGCAAGTTTTTGCAAGTCGTGTTTCCAGGTTCAGAAAAAACTCTGCAAGTAGCCTTGAAATTGTGGTAACCCACATGACTTTAAGCCCGAGTCGAAATTTGACTAAGTTGTCTGATAGTCACAGAAACATCTGTAAGCTCTGCAGTTGGTAATATTGTGCAAGGGAGAGAAAGAGAGATACTATATGGTGCAAATAAATAAATAATTATATGCTAGTTCGCCCATATATTTTATACCTTCAGCGAAGGCGAGGGACCCGCAACATTTCCTGTTTTAGTCCTGGTTTTCTGAGAGTCCCTAACCGAGTGTGCTAGCGCGTGCTAGCTGGGGGGCATGTGGAGAGCAGAAAGATCAGGCTACAAAAACCCGGGGATCCTGGGTTCGTCCCCACCAATGAGGATGAGCATCGTACCGGCACGTGTTTGAGTTGCACAGGCTGAATTTCTCAGGTACAGCGTGAGCCAGTATCACCACCTCTCAAACGGCAGATCTAGCTCATGCGGATTTGTGTGGCTTCCTGAGCGAGGCGCAACTGCCCAAAAAACTCGTTCGGACTTAGTCGCCACAGCGAACAGTGCCGACGTTTGTTGCGAGAGACCAGATTGAAAAATTTATAGAAAAATAAATATAGGCGATATCAAAATGCTCTCCCGGAATATAGAAATAGGCATACAGAGGTACGTGATAGGGGAAAAATTAATCTTGTCAGACGATTTGTGTGGCTTCCTGAGCGAGGCGCAACTGCCCGAAAAACTCGTTCGGACTTAGTCGCCACAGCGAACAGTGCCGACGTTTGTTGCGAGAGACCAGATTGAAAAATTTATAGAAAAATAAATATAGGCGATATCAAAATGCTCTCCCGGAATATAGAAATAGGCATACAGAGGTACGTGATAGGGGAAAAATTAATCTTGTCAGACGATTTGTGTGGCTTCCTGAGCGAGGCGCAACTGCCCGAAAAACTCGTTCGGACTTAGCCGCCACAGCGAACAGTGCCGACGTTTGTTGCGAGAGACCAGATTGAAAAATTTATAGAAAAATAAATATAGGCGATATCAAAATGCTCTCCCGGAATATAGAAATAGGCATACAGAGGTACGTGATAGGGGAAAAATTAATCTTGTCAGACGATTTGTGTGGCTTCCTGAGCGAGGCGCAACTGCCCGAAAAACTCGTTCGGACTTAGTCGCCACAGCGAACAGTGCCGACGTTTGTTGCGAGAGACCAGATTGAAAAATTTATAGAAAAATAAATATAGGCGATATCAAAATGCTCTCCCGGAATATAGAAATAGGCATACAGAGGTACGTGATAGGGGAAAAATTAATCTTGTCAGACGATTTGTGTGGCTTCCTGAGCGAGGCGCAACTGCCCGAAAAACTCGTTCGGACTTAGCCGCCACAGCGAACAGTGCCGACGTTTGTTGCGAGAGACCAGATTGAAAAATTTATAGAAAAATAAATATAGGCGATATCAAAATGCTCTCCCGGAATATAGAAATAGGCATACAGAGGTACGTGATAGGGGAAAAATTAATCTTGTCAGACGATTTGTGTGGCTTCCTGAGCGAGGCGCAACTGCCCGAAAAACTCGTTCGGACTTAGTCGCCACAGCGAACAGTGCCGACGTTTGTTGCGAGAGACCAGATTGAAAAATTTATAGAAAAATAAATATAGGCGATATCAAAATGCTCTCCCGGAATATAGAAATAGGCATACAGAGGTACGTGATAGGGGAAAAATTAATCTTGTCAGACGATTTGTGTGGCTTCCTGAGCGAGGCGCAACTGCCCGAAAAACTCGTTCGGACTTAGCCGCCACAGCGAACAGTGCCGACGTTTGTTGCGAGAGACCAGATTGAAAAATTTATAGAAAAATAAATATAGGCGATATCAAAATGCTCTCCCGGAATATAGAAATAGGCATACAGAGGTACGTGATAGGGGAAAAATTAATCTTGTCAGACGATTTGTGTGGCTTCCTGAGCGAGGCGCAACTGCCCGAAAAACTCGTTCGGACTTAGTCGCCACAGCGAACAGTGCCGACGTTTGTTGCGAGAGACCAGATTGAAAAATTTATAGAAAAATAAATATAGGCGATATCAAAATGCTCTCCCGGAATATAGAAATAGGCATACAGAGGTACGTGATAGGGGAAAAATTAATCTTGTCAGACGATTTGTGTGGCTTCCTGAGCGAGGCGCAACTGCCCGAAAAACTCGTTCGGACTTAGTCGCCACAGCGAACAGTGCCGACGTTTGTTGCGAGAGACCAGATTGAAAAATTTATAGAAAAATAAATATAGGCGATATCAAAATGCTCTCCCGGAATATAGAAATAGGCATACAGAGGTACGTGATAGGGGAAAAATTAATCTTGTCAGACGATTTGTGTGGCTTCCTGAGCGAGGCGCAACTGCCCGAAAAACTCGTTCGGACTTAGTCGCCACAGCGAACAGTGCCGACGTTTGTTGCGAGAGACCAGATTGAAAAATTTATAGAAAAATAAATATAGGCGATATCAAAATGCTCTCCCGGAATATAGAAATAGGCATACAGAGGTACGTGATAGGGGAAAAATTAATCTTGTCAGACGATTTGTGTGGCTTCCTGAGCGAGGCGCAACTGCCCGAAAAACTCGTTCGGACTTAGTCGCCACAGCGAACAGTGCCGACGTTTGTTGCGAGAGACCAGATTGAAAAATTTATAGAAAAATAAATATAGGCGATATCAAAATGCTCTCCCGGAATATAGAAATAGGCATACAGAGGTACGTGATAGGGGAAAAATTAATCTTGTCAGACGATTTGTGTGGCTTCCTGAGCGAGGCGCAACTGCCCGAAAAACTCGTTCGGACTTAGTCGCCACAGCGAACAGTGCCGACGTTTGTTGCGAGAGACCAGATTGAAAAATTTATAGAAAAATAAATATAGGCGATATCAAAATGCTCTCCCGGAATATAGAAATAGGCATACAGAGGTACGTGATAGGGGAAAAATTAATCTTGTCAGACGATTTGTGTGGCTTCCTGAGCGAGGCGCAACTGCCCGAAAAACTCGTTCGGACTTAGTCGCCACAGCGAACAGTGCCGACGTTTGTTGCGAGAGACCAGATTGAAAACTTTATAGAAAAATAAATATAGGCGATATCAAAATGCTCTCCCGGAATATAGAAATAGGCATACAGAGGTACGTGATAGGGGAAAAATTAATCTTGTCAGACGATTTGTGTGGCTTCCTGAGCGAGGCGCAACTGCCCGAAAAACTCGTTCGGACTTAGCCGCCACAGCGAACAGTGCCGACGTTTGTTGCGAGAGACCAGATTGAAAAATTTATAGAAAAATAAATATAGGCGATATCAAAATGCTCTCCCGGAATATAGAAATAGGCATACAGAGGTACGTGATAGGGGAAAAATTAATCTTGTCAGACGATTTGTGTGGCTTCCTGAGCGAGGCGCAACTGCCCGAAAAACTCGTTCGGACTTAGTCGCCACAGCGAACAGTGCCGACGTTTGTTGCGAGAGACCAGATTGAAAAATTTATAGAAAAATAAATATAGGCGATATCAAAATGCTCTCCCGGAATATAGAAATAGGCATACAGAGGTACGTGATAGGGGAAAAATTAATCTTGTCAGACGATTTGTGTGGCTTCCTGAGCGAGGCGCAACTGCCCGAAAAACTCGTTCGGACTTAGCCGCCACAGCGAACAGTGCCGACGTTTGTTGCGAGAGACCAGATTGAAAAATTTATAGAAAAATAAATATAGGCGATATCAAAATGCTCTCCCGGAATATAGAAATAGGCATACAGAGGTACGTGATAGGGGAAAAATTAATCTTGTCAGACGATTTGTGTGGCTTCCTGAGCGAGGCGCAACTGCCCGAAAAACTCGTTCGGACTTAGTCGCCACAGCGAACAGTGCCGACGTTTGTTGCGAGAGACCAGATTGAAAAATTTATAGAAAAATAAATATAGGCGATATCAAAATGCTCTCCCGGAATATAGAAATAGGCATACAGAGGTACGTGATAGGGGAAAAATTAATCTTGTCAGACGATTTGTGTGGCTTCCTGAGCGAGGCGCAACTGCCCGAAAAACTCGTTCGGACTTAGCCGCCACAGCGAACAGTGCCGACGTTTGTTGCGAGAGACCAGATTGAAAAATTTATAGAAAAATAAATATAGGCGATATCAAAATGCTCTCCCGGAATATAGAAATAGGCATACAGAGGTACGTGATAGGGGAAAAATTAATCTTGTCAGACGATTTGTGTGGCTTCCTGAGCGAGGCGCAACTGCCCGAAAAACTCGTTCGGACTTAGTCGCCACAGCGAACAGTGCCGACGTTTGTTGCGAGAGACCAGATTGAAAAATTTATAGAAAAATAAATATAGGCGATATCAAAATGCTCTCCCGGAATATAGAAATAGGCATACAGAGGTACGTGATAGGGGAAAAATTAATCTTGTCAGACGATTTGTGTGGCTTCCTGAGCGAGGCGCAACTGCCCGAAAAACTCGTTCGGACTTAGTCGCCACAGCGAACAGTGCCGACGTTTGTTGCGAGAGACCAGATTGAAAAATTTATAGAAAAATAAATATAGGCGATATCAAAATGCTCTCCCGGAATATAGAAATAGGCATACAGAGGTACGTGATAGGGGAAAAATTAATCTTGTCAGACGATTTGTGTGGCTTCCTGAGCGAGGCGCAACTGCCCGAAAAACTCGTTCGGACTTAGCCGCCACAGCGAACAGTGCCGACGTTTGTTGCGAGAGACCAGATTGAAAAATTTATAGAAAAATAAATATAGGCGATATCAAAATGCTCTCCCGGAATATAGAAATAGGCATACAGAGGTACGTGATAGGGGAAAAATTAATCTTGTCAGACGATTTGTGTGGCTTCCTGAGCGAGGCGCAACTGCCCGAAAAACTCGTTCGGACTTAGTCGCCACAGCGAACAGTGCCGACGTTTGTTGCGAGAGACCAGATTGAAAAATTTATAGAAAAATAAATATAGGCGATATCAAAATGCTCTCCCGGAATATAGAAATAGGCATACAGAGGTACGTGATAGGGGAAAAATTAATCTTGTCAGACGATTTGTGTGGCTTCCTGAGCGAGGCGCAACTGCCCGAAAAACTCGTTCGGACTTAGTCGCCACAGCGAACAGTGCCGACGTTTGTTGCGAGAGACCAGATTGAAAAATTTATAGAAAAATAAATATAGGCGATATCAAAATGCTCTCCCGGAATATAGAAATAGGCATACAGAGGTACGTGATAGGGGAAAAATTAATCTTGTCAGACGATTTGTGTGGCTTCCTGAGCGAGGCGCAACTGCCCGAAAAACTCGTTCGGACTTAGTCGCCACAGCGAACAGTGCCGACGTTTGTTGCGAGAGACCAGATTGAAAAATTTATAGAAAAATAAATATAGGCGATATCAAAATGCTCTCCCGGAATATAGAAATAGGCATACAGAGGTACGTGATAGGGGAAAAATTAATCTTGTCAGACGATTTGTGTGGCTTCCTGAGCGAGGCGCAACTGCCCGAAAAACTCGTTCGGACTTAGTCGCCACAGCGAACAGTGCCGACGTTTGTTGCGAGAGACCAGATTGAAAACTTTATAGAAAAATAAATATAGGCGATATCAAAATGCTCTCCCGGAATATAGAAATAGGCATACAGAGGTACGTGATAGGGGAAAAATTAATCTTGTCAGACGATTTGTGTGGCTTCCTGAGCGAGGCGCAACTGCCCGAAAAACTCGTTCGGACTTAGCCGCCACAGCGAACAGTGCCGACGTTTGTTGCGAGAGACCAGATTGAAAAATTTATAGAAAAATAAATATAGGCGATATCAAAATGCTCTCCCGGAATATAGAAATAGGCATACAGAGGTACGTGATAGGGGAAAAATTAATCTTGTCAGACGATTTGTGTGGCTTCCTGAGCGAGGCGCAACTGCCCGAAAAACTCGTTCGGACTTAGTCGCCACAGCGAACAGTGCCGACGTTTGTTGCGAGAGACCAGATTGAAAAATTTATAGAAAAATAAATATAGGCGATATCAAAATGCTCTCCCGGAATATAGAAATAGGCATACAGAGGTACGTGATAGGGGAAAAATTAATCTTGTCAGACGATTTGTGTGGCTTCCTGAGCGAGGCGCAACTGCCCGAAAAACTCGTTCGGACTTAGCCGCCACAGCGAACAGTGCCGACGTTTGTTGCGAGAGACCAGATTGAAAAATTTATAGAAAAATAAATATAGGCGATATCAAAATGCTCTCCCGGAATATAGAAATAGGCATACAGAGGTACGTGATAGGGGAAAAATTAATCTTGTCAGACGATTTGTGTGGCTTCCTGAGCGAGGCGCAACTGCCCGAAAAACTCGTTCGGACTTAGTCGCCACAGCGAACAGTGCCGACGTTTGTTGCGAGAGACCAGATTGAAAAATTTATAGAAAAATAAATATAGGCGATATCAAAATGCTCTCCCGGAATATAGAAATAGGCATACAGAGGTACGTGATAGGGGAAAAATTAATCTTGTCAGACGATTTGTGTGGCTTCCTGAGCGAGGCGCAACTGCCCGAAAAACTCGTTCGGACTTAGCCGCCACAGCGAACAGTGCCGACGTTTGTTGCGAGAGACCAGATTGAAAAATTTATAGAAAACTAAATATAGGAGATATCAAAATGCTCTCCCGGAATATAGAAATAGGCATACAGAGGTACGTGAGAGAAGAAAAATTAATCTTGTCAGACAAGTTGTGTGGCTTCCTGAGCGAGGCGCAACTGCCCAAAAAACTCGTTCGGACTTAGCCGCCACAGCGAAGAGAGCCGACTTATTGTACAAGGGACGCGATTAAAAAAGGCACAGAAAAATTGTCTCCTGGAATGTGATGCTATACATACCGAGCTGTGCATGAAAATGCACAGCTCGGTATGTATAGCAATGCTTCTACACGTATTAAAGTTGAGGACGACGTATGGGACGACCTCTAGGACGACGTCGAGGGTGACATCTAGGACGACGTCTAGGACGACCTCAAGGACGTCATCTAGGAGGACGCGGAGGACGACCTCAACGACGACGTCTAGGATGATGTTGAGAACGACGCCTAGATGACGACGTCTAGGATGACGTCGAGAACGACGCCTAGATGACGACGTCTAGGACGATCTCAAGGACGTCATCTAGAAGGACGCGGAGGACGACCTCAACGACGACGTCTAGGATGACGTCGAGAACGACGCCTAGATGACGACGTCTAGGACGACGTCGAGAACGACGCCTAAAGGACGACGTCTGGGACGACCTCAAGGACAACTTCAAGACGATGCCTTGAGGACGACGTCTAGGACGACCTCAAAGTACCGGTTGACGACGTTAGACTTCAAAGCGTAATGTTAGACCTAACGTCAGGCCAGCGCATACCCGCGTCCCACCCTCACGTCAAACATCTGCGCGTACCGGTTGACGACGTTAGACCTCAAAGCGTGACGTTGTACCTAACGTTAGGCCTGACGTCGGTCCAGCGCATACCCGCCCCACCCCCTCCCCCTTACCACTGCGCCGCCAGCAGTTAGGCTGGCTCCTCGGCAAAGATGACCCCGTTGCTATGGAGCCACATGACGCGTCGCACCCAATGGGATTTTAGGTGACGTCTTTCCCCGGGTTCACTCCATGGGAATGCTTTCGCATTAATACATATTTAATCTATTGAAATAGTAAATATTGGCAAAAAGTTTTGAGCGGGAACTTCGTGCTGGCCGATCCATGTTTTCACGCTATTGCAGGCTCTCGATTATCACGGAAGTTTAGACCTCGATAACTCAAAATTGAACGTGAATTTCAAAATGCTCTCCTGGAATCAATTAAAGCTAAGATTAATAAAATAATCGTATTTCACCTCAAGTGTCTGTGGCGCCAAGATTTTCTTCCTGGTAAGTGAATGTCATGGTCTCTTTTTTTAATGGGGGTCTATGGGAACCGGTTCATTGATTCAGGAAGAAAATATAATGGTCGTGTGGCATTGAATTTTTTAAAATAGGCGGGCTAATAGGTCAATATTATAATCCTCCGAGTGCAAAAAAATTGGTGGGTTCTTTACTGAGTTACAAAAATATAATTGTTTTTGCCCATTGAGTTAAGCTGGGGCGCTGATGTGACTGCCAAGAGATGGCGCAAGTTGTAAGCAGCGGCGTGTCCCGGGTTCCTGGGGTTGCCCACAAATGAATCTGAGTACGAAGCAAACTTTTGGGGTCTCATAACTTCTGTCTGAAAATAGGCCATTTTTTTGTTATAGCTGATGCTAAAATATAGTCTGAAACACGTTTTGTTAAATTGCGGTTATCAAAATTTGTAAATGTTTTTTTTATTTTTTTTTATTATTATTTTTTTTTTTGCGTTGCTGCTAATATTGCCGCGCGCAAGGCTGAGAAAGCAACGTTCGGTCACAGTCCTCCAGAAAGTTCCCGTTTATTCATGTACCGTACGTAACTTCTATCATTTATCCCTGCTTTTGTTTTCTAGAAAGTGCGTGTTCATTCTCGCCCCGATCACGCGACGCTCGAACCGCTTTCGCCGAATCTTCGAGATAGCGGCGCACTCTAGATAAGAGGCCGCCCGCGACCTTGTCGAGTGAGTCTCGCCCCAGCGCTCGATTCTGCTGACACGCCGACTTCGACGCCCGCGACGCTCTGCTTTCTTCTGTTTCCTTCTTTATTTTTGGCACAAGTTCGCCACATTAAACTTTTATTTATTTCTGTTTATTTATTGTTTATTGGTCACCACCCGTGACATTTTGGTGGAGGTGCGGGGTACCGCATGCCCGTGCAGCGTTCCCCTCCCAGGACCCGCAGTGCAAGCCCGACTCCAAGCTCGCTGAGAAGACCACTCAGCGCGGAACCTGAAACTCGGACCAGCCGCCGCACCAAGGGAGAGGATCCGGAGTACGGTTTGCTGCTGGACAAACCCAAGCCGAAGAAGACGACGATGGACAACCAGTCGCAGGCCCCCGCCGCTCCTGCCGTCGTCTACCTACCCGTCGCTCCTCGGACACCGGCTCCGTTCCACGGCGAACTTCACGAAGACGTTGAAGATTGGATCGACCAATTCGAACGCGTCGCCCGCCACAATAGCTGGACCAACGAGCAACGGCTGCAAAACGTGTATTTCTCGCTCGAGGGGACTGCCAGAAGCTGGTACGAAAATCACGAGTCTTCATTGACATCCTGGGACATTTTCAAGAGCCAGCTGAAGGCGACATTTGTCAACCAGCACCGCCGAGAGAGAGCCGAAGACTTACTGCGTACCAGGACTCAAGGCCCCAACGAGAGCATCACCGGCTTCGTGGAGGATGTTCTCCGCCTAAGCGCCCGCGCCGATCCTCAGGCTACCGAGGAGAAGAAGCTGCACCACCTGATGAGGGGTGTGAAAAGCGAGATTTTCGGCGGTCTCATCCGGAATCCCCCAACAACAGTCGACGAGTTCATCACGGAGGCGACAAATATGGAACGGGCCTTGCTAGCCCGCGCCAGACACTACCAACGACACCCTGGCGTAACTACTCTAGCGACATCTGGATCCGACCTGGGCACCACCCTCCCCGACATCCGTGACCTTATCCGTGAAGCCGTCCGGGAGGAGTTGAAGAAGTTGCTACCTGCTGCCACAAGCCTGGATACGCCCTCAGTCGCCGAGATTGTCCGGGAAGAACTTCAGCAGGCGCTGCAGCCAGAAGTTCTCGCCAGCGCCGCTCCTGAACCACCGAAGCTGAGCTACGCCGCAGCTACCCGACGACCACCGCCCCCTGCTCACCCGTATACGGCGCCACCTCGACGTGAACCTCTAGCGCCGCAGTATTCACGACGCCATGAAGATCGGGCGTACGTCCGCCCAGAACAAGCTGCTCCACGAAAGACCGACGTGTGGAGGACGGCCGATCGACGCCCGTTGTGCTACCACTGCGGGGAGGCCGACCATATCTACCGTCGTTGTCCCTACCGGCAAATGGGCCTGCGTGGGTTCCACCCGAACGACCCACGCCCGAGGTACGGCGAACGCCCTCACGACATCGAGGAGTACCTCCGACGTTCCCCCTCCCCAGTGTCGTCACTCCGCCGTGAAGCCCGCTCCCCATCGCCACGACGTTCAGCCTCCCCAGCGCCACGATCCCGCCGAGAGAGCCTGTCTCCCCTGCGTCGTCGGGAAAACTGAGTGCGGCAACGCCTGGAGGTGACGTTGCCGAAAGCGACGGAAGCAAACAGCCTCCAAGAACGCCGGAGCGCTCCCACTCTCTCGACGCCCCGCATTGCACCGACGCGCCTGCAACGGTGTCCAACAACCTAAACGTTGTTATCGATGGCCAAAACGCATCGGCACTTGTTGACACCGGGGCAGACTACTCAGTATTGAGTGGGAGGCTCTCTCGCCACCTTCGAAAAGTCACGACGCCGTGGGATGGACCGCAGATACGAACCGCCGGAGGACACCTCATCACGCCTGTCGGAAGGTGCACCGCTCGCGTCGAAATTCACGGCGAGACGTGTCCTGTGAAATTCGTCATTCTACAAGACTGTTCCAGAGACGTCATTCTCGGCATGGACTTTTTGTGTGAATACGGCGCCATCATCGACCTTGGAGAAAACAGATTGACGCTGCGGACACCTGTTCCGCCTTCAGAGAAACTCCAAACTGCGTCAGCCGCCGTCCGAGTCGCTGCCGACCACGTGAATCTGCCGCCGCGATCAAGTGTTGTCGTACCTGTCGTGACCGATGCAGCTACCCGTAGCGAAGTTCTTCTGGAAGGTAACCTCCAGTTGCTCCTGGGAAGAGGAATAGGCGTCGCACGAGGAGTAGCTGAACTTCAGGATGGCCGCACTGTGGTCCTCGTGACGAACTTCCGGAATGAAACGCAACACCTCACGAAAGGTGCAGCCGTTGGCCACGTCGAGGATCTCCGGAACTCCGCCAAAATCGCCGCCATTACTGATGAATCCTCGCCACCTCAGCAAGACGGTACGTCGCCAGCGCAACTCGACGTCGACCCTAAGCTTCCGGACCCAAAACGACGGCAGCTGATGAACCTCCTCGCCGAATACCGTGACTGCTTTGCGACGTCGTCGAAGGTACGCCAAACAGCCGTTGCGAAGCACCGCATCATTACCGAGGACGACGCGCGCCCTGTACATCGATCACCGTACAGAGTCTCCGTTAAAGAAAGGGAGGTGATCCAGGAGCAAGTTCAAGAGATGCTGAACGACGACATAATCCAGCCATCAAGCAGTCCGTGGGCCTCTCCAGTCGTACTGGTTAAGAAGAAGGACGGAACGCTTCGGTTCTGCGTGGACTACCGGCAGCTGAACGCGGTGACGAAGAAAGACGTCTACCCACTCCCCCGAATCGACGACACGTTAGACCGGCTGCGCCACTCTCGATACTTCTCATCGATGGACCTGAAGAGCGGCTACTGGCAGATCGAAGTTGACGAACGGGACCGAGAGAAGACAGCTTTCGTCACGCCGGATGGGCTGTACGAGTTCAAGGTAATGCCCTTCGGACTATGTACGGCGCCAGCAACTTTCCAGCGTGTTATGGACACCGTACTGGCAGGACTGAAGTGGCAGAGCTGTCTGGTCTACCTCGATGACGTCGTGGTGTTTTCCAGCGACTTCGACGAGCACTTGCGACGACTCCGAGCTGTTCTTCAAGCCATACGGACCGCTGGACTCACCCTCAAGCCGGCAAAGTGTCGGTTCGCCTATGACGAACTGAAGTTTCTAGGTCACGTGGTTAGCAACAAAGGCGTGCGCCCAGACCCTGAGAAGACTCGCGCCGTCGCGTCATTTCCAGTGCCGACAGACAAAAAGGCCGTACGAAGATTCCTCGGACTTTGCGCCTACTATCGTCGCTTCGTTCGGGATTTCGCACGGATTTCCGCACCGCTCACAAACCTCACGAAGGACGCCGAGAGGTTCGAATGGGCCGAGGAACAGCAGCAGGCATTCGACGAGCTGAAGCGACGACTCCAGACGCCTCCGGTTCTTGGACATTTCGATCAGGATGCGGACACCGAGATTCACACTGACGCAAGTAACGCAGGACTTGGCGCGGTACTAGTTCAAGTACAAGAAGGCACCGAACGAGTCATCGCCTACGCAAGTCGGACACTGTCCAAGGCAGAGAGAAATTACTCCACGACTGAGAAAGAATGCCTTGCGGTCGTCTGGGCAATCACGAAGTTTCGTCCGTACTTGTACGGAAGCCCGTTCCGCGTAGTCACGGACCACCACTCGCTCTGCTGGCTTGCGAACCTCAAGGACCCGTCAGGACGCCTCGCTCGATGGAGCCTCCGGCTACAAGAGTTCAACATGACTGTGGTTTACAAGTCAGGACACAAGCACAGCGACGCTGACAGCCTGTCCAGGGCCCCTGTCGAAACACCTTCCGGCAGCAGCGACGACGATGATGACGAGTGCTTTCTAGGGGCAGTGAACACCGATGACATGGCACGACGTCAACGAGACGATCCGGAGCTGCGAGCCTTAATCGAGCACCTGGAAGGGCGCGGCGGTACCGTACCCCGTGTTTTCTCACGAGCCGTGCCGACCTTCACCATTCGGCAAGGTGTACTCTACAAAGAGAACTTCGGGAACAACAACTCGCCGTGGCTGCTGGTAATACCGACCGACCTTCGAGGGGAGATCTTTCAAGCATGTCACGACGACCCGACGTCCGGACACCTTGGATACAGCCGGACACTGGCCCGTATTCGTGAAAAGTATTACTGGCCCAAGCTCCCCAAGACCGTCCACCTGTACACACGATCATGCCACGAGTGCCAGCGACGCAAGAAACCTCCGACGAGGCCGGCCGGACTCTTGCAGCCTATTTCTCCTCCAACTGCACCCTTCCAGCAGATCGGAATGGATCTACTTGGTCCTTTTCCGCCTTCAACGTCGGGGAACCGCTGGATCATCGTCGCCACAGATTATCTCACGCGGTACGCCGAAACGAAAGCTCTTCCTTCGGGGACTGCTGTGGAAGTTTCCAAGTTTTTCATTGAGTCCATCGTCCTCCGGCACGGCGCTCCAGAAGTTCTGATTACAGATCGCGGATCATCGTTCATGGCACAACTGACACAAGAAATCCTCCGACTCAGTCACACCAGCCATCGTCGTACAACTGCGTACCACCCGCAGACCAACGGGCTGACGGAGCGACTCAACAAGACAATCGCCGATATGATCTCTATGTACGTCGACGTAGAGCACAAGACGTGGGACGAGGTGCTGCCCTACGTCACGTTCGCCTACAATACGGCGGTTCAAGAGACCACTGGATTCACCCCTTTCCAGCTGGTACATGGTCGGAAGGTAACGACCATGCTGGACGCCATGCTGCCCCATGAGCCATCTGACAACGAGAGCGACGACGCCCAGGCGGTTGCTCAACGCGCCGAAGAAGTTCGCCAGCTCGCCCGACTCCTGATTCAAGACCAGCAACGCGTCGACGCCGGCCGCTACAACCTTCGTCGCAGGGACGTCCACTTCCAGCCCGGAGATAGGGTGTGGGTATGGATGCCCATCCGTCGCCGCGGCCTCAGTGAGAAATTGCTGAAACGATACTTTGGACCCTACAAAGTACTTCGTCACCTCGGCGAGCTGAACTACGAGGTGATGCCCGACGGAACACGAACATCGTCACGCCGCCCACCACGACCTGAGGTCGTCCACGTCGTGCGCCTGAAGCCGTACTACGCTCGATAGGACTGTGGACCCTTTGTGCTCCAAAAGACTCTTTAGTTTATCGTTCTTTTTTTGTATTTTGATTTGTTTTACACTGCATCGGGGCGATGCACTTTTAAAGGGGGGAGTAATGCCGCGCGCAAGGCTGAGAAAGCAACGTTCGGTCACAGTCCTCCAGAAAGTTCCCGTTTATTCATGTACCGTACGTAACTTCTATCATTTATCCCTGCTTTTGTTTTCTAGAAAGTGCGTGTTCATTCTCGCCCCGATCACGCGACGCTCGAACCGCTTTCGCCGAATCTTCGAGATAGCGGCGCACTCTAGATAAGAGGCCGCCCGCGACCTTGTCGAGTGAGTCTCGCCCCAGCGCTCGATTCTGCTGACACGCCGACTTCGACGCCCGCGACGCTCTGCTTTCTTCTGTTTCCTTCTTTATTTTTGGCACAAGTTCGCCACATTAAACTTTTATTTATTTCTGTTTATTTATTGTTTATTGGTCACCACCCGTGACAATATGCCTTGTAGGCGGTCAAGGATTTGTCAAGCTGTACCATACAGCTTTTTTCCTTGATCGCCACCATCAACGTTCGATGAAAATAAAGTCATTATTATTATTATTATTATTAATAATAATAAAAACCGAAAAAGGAACGCCGAATTTAGAAATTATAAAAACTGAAAATGCCAAACCCTAGCTATATTATTTTTAGACCGTGCTGTTTTGTCGCGGTGCTGTTTTGACGCCGCTCTCTTCTGTCGCTGTGCCCTTTTGACGCTGTGCTGTTTTGTCGCTGTGCCGTTTTGTCGCTGTGCCGTTTTGACGCTGTGTTGTTTTGACGCCGTGCTGTTTTGGCATGTGCTCTTCTGTCGCTGTGCCGTTTTGACGCTTTGCTGTTTTGTCGCGTGCTATTTTGATGCGTGCTGTTTTGTCGCCGTGTTGTTTTGACGCTGTGCTGTTTCGACGCGTGCTGTTTTAACCGCGCTGTTTTGTTGCGTGCTGTTTTGTCGTGTGCTGTTCTGTCATGGTACCGGAGGAAGGACATAAAGTAAATCAAGTATTGCCAGGATTAATGTATGCAGACGACATTGTACTCATATCAGAAAGTCCTGAGACAATACAGGAACTGATTAGGATTCGCAGCAGGAAATTGGGCAATTTAGGACTAAAATTGAGTAGGGACAAGTCTGGTATAATAGTTTTCAACGATGAGAAGGGGGAGCCCCTGGAGATACAGGACACATGGATAGAACACGTAGCAAAGTACAAATATCTGGGAGTATGGTTAAGTGAAGGAAGACTGTATATAAAAGACCATGAAGGTATTGTGATAAAGAAGAGGAAACAAGATTCGGCTATCATGAAACACAGGGCACTATGGAACTATAATAGATATGAAGTCTTTAGGGGTGTATAGAAGGGAGTCATGGTGCCAGGACTGTCATTTGGGAATGCGGTATTGTGTATGAGGTCAGAAATCCATGCAGGTTTAGAGATACAGCAAAGGAGAGTGGGTAGGTTGGCATTGGGGGCACATGGGAATACACCAAATGAGAGAGTACAGGGGGATATGGATTGGGCATCTTTCGAGAGTGGAGAAGCGATCAGTACAGTAAACTTTGAACAAAGACTAGCTGAAATTGATGGTACACGGTGGGCAGCGGAAGTGTAGAAGTATCTATACATGAAAAGTCTAAACACTAAGTGGACAAACCGCACCCGCAAGCTGAGATGTAAATATATTCAACGAGATGGAGCCGATCAGAGCATATCAGAAGAAAAGGGAGTAAAGGAAACAGAGAGGAAATCGTGGGAAGAGACAAGGCAGGGGAAATCCGCTTTAGCAATATACAGGGCACAAAAACAAGAAACAAAGAAGGAACAGCTGTATGATTATTCAGTGGGGAGCTCTTTGTTGTTTGAAGCTAGAACGGAGGTGCTACGAACGAAAACGTATAGGGCTAAATTCCAGGAAGTAGACACTCTGTGAAACGCATGCAACCGTGAAAGAAAAACTATAGAACATGTAATTTTAAGGTGCACGGGGCTTCGTCCCACCCTCTTGGGGGGGAGGACGACTACGGATTCGGAGGGGGCAATGGGTTTTCCGGACATGGATGGACGAATGGATAGGGAAAGAATTGCGGTAACTAAGAGGAGATTGGAAGATTGGTGGAAGAGATCGAGGGAAGGATAAAAAAAAATACAAATAAAAATAAGCTATAAAATCAATTTAAAAGAGAGAGGGGTCTGTTATAACAAAATTCATACAAATTGAAAAAAAAAGAAGGCATGACGAAATGTTAGGCTCGGTGGCGCAAGCTGCCGCCCTTTACAAAGGGTATAGCCATTACCATCCATCCATCGTGACCTCATAGGGGTCACGTGACCCCCGCGAGGTCACGTGACCCTCGTGAGGCGACGGCGACGCCGCTCGGAGGGAGGAGAATACTTCATCTCACCTTAGCACGGACTAACTGCGAAGGCTGTGCAAGCACGAGCGGCTAGCTTCGAATGCCTTGACTGGAGCACTCGCTGCACGAGCGCTCGTGCAGCCGCCGAGGCTTCATCCAAAGCAACTAGCTTGGGCTTTTGGCACGCGCGGCTAACAATAGTCCATGCTAAGGTGAGACGAAGTATAGCAGACAGGATGAGGAGGTGAGGAGGAGGGAGGAAGGATATACCTTCCCCTCAGTACCCTCCTCCTCCTCCTCCTCAAGAGCTGCGCTGTAATCCGGCGTTACAGGGAGTTGTAAACGGCTTTCATTTTTTTTTTCTTGTAAAATTACAAAGCGCAGCTCCCTTTCTGTAAAAATTAGGGCCAAGAAACTTGTCCTGGTAAACGGAGGACGGCGACGCAGACGACCAAGTCGAGTTGCGGGACGCGTTTGGCGCGCGTATTGATAGATGGCGTCGGGAGCAGCGTCCGAAGCTGTAGCCGACCAGCGAAGGAAAGCAGACGACACGCAGACGAAATCTGTTATCAGCAAAAGCACCGTCGTTCTGCAAACGCGTTTTTTTTTTCTTACTTTAAGTTTTACTTTTATTCTCCGCATTAACTTTTAAACCAAAGGTACTTTAAAAACAGATTATGTTCATTTTAATAAACCACAGTGATTGTGAGCAGTCTCGATCAGGAGGTAGCGTCATCTATCAATATGAGCGCCAAACGCGCCCCGCCAGTAGACTTCGACGTCTGCGTCGCAGCCTGCCGTTCACCCTAACAAGATTCTTGGCCCTATTTTTTACAGAAAGGGAGCTACGCTTTCTGATTTTACAAGAAAAAACTGACCTGTGAAATACACCTTCGACGAAAAGTTTAGATTGCTGCGGGTAGGCGCCGATTTTTACGGTCCATTTTAGATCGAGCCGGGTAACTTGGGACACCCTATATAATTAAGTCACGCAATTTATTCCGGACTCAATTTCGGTTGTTGTGAACAAAAGTTTAATCGTAATTTTTCCCCACAAGCGGAAAGTGGTCTTCTCTTGCACACTTTTTCTTCATTACTATGCAGCTTCTTTTGCCTCTCATATCTTCTCTCTTTTCAAAATCACCCGGGTTTAAAAATTAAGTCTAGATATTCTTTGTCCCAAATGACTGGAACTGATCCCTAGGGCAGCGGTTGTCAAATGGGTGTCATTAAAGGCTTCTGGGGGTCCGCGAAGCCGTGTCTCATCAGTCAAGCCCGACAAGAAAAGTTGTCCTTTTTTTTAAGATTGAGAAGAAACGTTCCCATTTTTCGGGTGACTTTTCTCGTGTGTATGTAAATGAGGGAAGTTTACTTCAAACTTGCCCTTAGTTATATTCATTTATAAAATCATTACCATAATTAGCTTATACCCTTCCCTTCCACCACCACGAACGGGGTCCTCCCTCATCTCCGCCGATCCACAAGGGGTCCACGAATCATGAATGGTTGAGAACCCCTGCCCTAGGGATAGTCCTAAAAACGATAAGCAGCTTAGGAACAGCAGTTTTCTCGAGAGAAATATATGCTCAAGAGGACAGGTCTCAAGCTCCGGCCCGAATCAATGACGCAGATGACAACGTGCTACACTCCTTGTGTAGGGACGACTTCAAACCGGAAGGGTCATTTAACTTTCTTACCTTCCTTCTAATCGATCACGGGCGCTCGCGTCTGCCAACCAGCCAATCGCAGGCTTAATTCGCGGTGCACCTGCACGTGTATTCCCTCAGCGTGAAGATTTTGCGGCACATTACAGACCGAGTTTCATATTTATTACTCCTATATTTAGCGAGTCCTAATCTTTAAAACAAACTAGGTAGAGATGAGAATGACACGTGGCCGACTTTGGGGAGCGAAGCGAAGTATAACCCACAGCTCTTGACAAAACAAAACAAAAAAAAAAAAAAAAAAGCTCTTGAATTGATTTGGTTTGGGGGAGTCGGCGGACGGCCGAGGCTCGCACAAAAAGGCCTGCTAACAAAACTGCTCTCCCCAAGTCGGACATGCTATCCGAAAAAAACACCGGCACCGAAAAAACAACTCGTCCGAGCCGTCACCGACTCACCAATCGTTGTCATTCCACGCCGGGCGCCGCCATATTGTAAGAGAGAGAAAAAACAACAACCGAAAACGGGCGATGGCTCGTCGCTTACATACACTGGCTCTTGAGTTTTTTATGTCTGTGAGTCAATGGTGTAGTGCCTTTGCAATCGGCACAACATGCGTATTCGATGAATGACATTAATAATTGTTACGCACGTGGAACTCGCGACATCTCTATATTTCTCAAAAATGTCTTCGCCTGCTAAGGGCTGTCCCCAACAAATTCACGGGATTTTTCCGCCTCAAATAGAATCTGAACGGTTCGAAGCAGATGCTAGTGGTTCGAACCAGATGCCAGAGTTTCAGCACTAACCGTCGATTGCTTAAAAAGCAAAAAAAAAAAAAAGAAATTTTTGAATGTAAAAATGACGGTTGTCCGAGCTCTGAAGTACATGGAGGTCTTTGAAGACAATTACCAGAAACGAGTGAAAATGGACATTGTTTTGCAATTGAAATTTCCAGAAAATCGCACAGCAATTATGAATAAGGTAACGGTTAGTGCTGAAACCTTGACATCTGGTTCGGACTGCTAGCGCTACCTTTGGGCGAAAAATGAGCGTTTGTTATGGCGAATTTATTTTAGCGGTAAAAAAACAAACAAAAAAAATACATTGTAATGTTTGTGTGTGTGTGGGGGGGGGGGGGGTGCATGCTGTACTTTGTCAGAAAAGGGAGCAAGGAGGAACTCAAATTGGATGAGCAGGACGCGGATTTCTGGCAAACTCTTTCGCTCTCTAAAACACAAATTTATCGCGAATAATTTTTTTGGGGGTTATATCACGAGCTCCTTAACCGTCGAGTAAATAAAATAGCACCGACGTGGGGGTTATCAATGGCCCATGAAACACTATCGCGATACAAATGTATCGCGATAGTGTTTCAGACATACACTATGTATCCATATTTCACTATCGCGATACGATTGTTCGTGTGTGTGTTGTATTTTTAAATCGAAATACATTTTTTGGTGTATTCCTGGTATCGCGATGCTATTAGGGGCCGACACATTTCGTTACTATTGTGATTTAATCTTGGACCTCCATAAAGAAAGTGAAGACTAAGCTTCATCAGAGACGGGTTGTAATAATAATGCTGTGTGTTTGTTTATACAGCCGGAAGTTAGTCCGCCTTAGTGGGCGTCTGGTGTATCAGCCCACCTTTCACGAAGTAGACAGACTCCTGTTGTTCGGCGTTCGGCACACTGCCAGGTCGTTCAAACTGCTCCATCGCACGCCGCTTGCGTGAGTTTACGAGGACGCAATGAATAGGCAACGAGACCTCGGGGTCCCTCCGCACTTTCCGAGCAGCCGTGCCGCTCATCCGCATGAGCGTCATCGGGGCTGGAACCAGGGCTGCCTTTCGAGAAATCCGGACACGCGAAAATGCCCGTCGAGATCGCGAAACGCCACTGTGGCCGGGTGCATGAAAGAGGCCCATTAGGCTCGGGCCACGCCTGCTCCAACTCCGGTTTCAGCCCGGGGCCGGGTTAAGTCTCCTCCGCGAGCACGTAGGTTCTCGAGCCGCGAGAGGCCGTCTTCTCGGCGTCCTCCTAGCGTGTTCAAAGGCGCCGTGAAATTGCGGCGAGACCCTGCTTGAGCTGCCTTATTATTCCATTACGCCTTTCCCGCTTGGCTTAATATACAATTTGGCCGTTGCGATGCCGCATCTTGGATTGCATAACCGGTGGTCAGCCGTCGGACAAAAAAGAACGAATATCCGAGCTCTCGGGCGAAGCACGCAATCGCTGACGCAAGTGTTTCGCGCGTTACGCAAGAGCTCTGCTCAAGAGTAAAGTCCCTCTATACTGGAAAAGTAGCGACAACCTTTGATCACGCCGCCGAGCTCAGCGGTAGGCCGGTGTGTGGCACGTGACCTTCTCCTAGCGCTCAGCCCCTTTGGCAGCCATGAAGGATCCAGCCAGCAAATTCTCCCGTGTCTCGTGTGTCCCGTCGCCAGCTGCGCCGCAAGCTACGCCGGACTCGCGTTGCGTCGGACAGATCCGGACTTGCTTAGACGTTCGGGCCAGTTTTGCTGTTGTCGTTGGTCGTGTAGCTTTTCGTTTCTTTTTGTAGCTGGACGTCCGTTTCGCATTTCGCCACGGATTGCGTTGTCGAACGGCCGGGGAAGGACGGGAGGCACTCACTTGATCGAATGACGTTTTAGCGAACGTCCACGTTTCACCGAATGACACTTTAGCAAATAGTCGGACGCCGCGAAGCGGCGTTTTTGGGTGAGCCAAATGGGTTCACATTTTTGTAATGAGTTGCCGTATATATTAGTGTTGTATACATAAATTTCAGATGAGGCTTTTTTGTAATAATGCTTCTGTGAACTGTCTTTGTTGTTAAAACTGGCTAGAGTGAGACCTTCTTTATAATTTTATGTTTTGCCTGTTAGATTTGTGTAGTGGCTCCTTCTAATAATTTTTCATCTATTGTCTTTGTTGTAAAAAGTATATCTGAGCATGTTTATAAGTGCTTCCATTCACTGCTGTCTTGGCTATGGTAGTCTGTGGTAATTTGAAAATAAATATATGCCACATATTTTAATCTCGAGTCAGTTGCCTTTTCTCTGCAATTTTTTTTCCCCATTCTGGTAATGACCAAAACCAAAGTTGGATATTTTTACTTTTAGTAAATATAAAGGAGGCAAAACTTGTAAACTGTGATGCTATGTAATACATCATATGAATAATCTGTCAAGATCTTTTTTTTTATTTTTTTACGTAGCTTCTGCAGATTATGTACTTAAAAAAATTGCTTGAAGTTACGGTACAATCAAAGGAACACTAGTTTCCAACGATATTGCAGTAGTATGGTCAGCCGACACCGCCGATTCGTAAGTACAGAAGGGCTTTACAGATCGGAATACAGTAGCACTGCATCAAAGTGAACCGTACCCCCCCCCTCCCCCCAACCCCCCTCAAAAAAAAAAAAAAAAGGAAACGAATATGAAGAGCGACGAGTGACAAACTAGCCCTGCTATACATGCAGTCACCCGAATTTCGTAAGGCCCCGGTCGAAATTAGATCGACAGTAATGATCGCAATAGTCCGGCGTCCTCGGTAGCTCATGCATGTTTATCTACGGTGTGATTGCTATAGCGTTTCAAGCTCTTTTTAGCGCGGAGGCAGCAGCAATTGCAATTCGCGCTTGTAGTCGTTAAGCTCGTGGAAGACTGCAAGATCTAGAAATTTTCGCGATTATGTGGGGCCGAATATTATGAAGGCAATCTTACGTATTTAATCACTGACAATGACGGTGCTTACAACAATCGTGAGAACCATATCGTTGCATTGTTACTCGTGGAAAAAAAGCTGTGTTCTATTTTCTATGTACTCAGTTCTGTGAGCTTTATCCGAAGGTTGAAAACGTTGCCGTCACGTTTAACTCATTCTTTCTTGGTGTTTAACACTTGCTTGGCACTATGCAATGTAAGAATGCATCAGAAACCTGCACTTTCAAATACGCAACGCGAAAGATTGTGCGCTCTGAATGCGCAGAGGGGACACGGCCGTCGTCTGCTAGTTCTCCTTCTTGGTACCCCCTAGGCGGCGCGCGCGGCGCCAAAAGGAGAGAAAGAGAGAAACGTAAAGGGTGAGGAGGAAAGATGGCGCTACCTTTCCAGTATAGAGGGGCCTTACTCAAGAGGCGCTGCCAGCGCCAGCCTGCGGCGGCCACCGGGTTGCTCGCTCCGAGAGCGCCGGGGAACGGGCAACACGGCTCCCGTAGAGGGGCGGGCAAGTCGACGTTTCTCTGAAACCGATGGAATTGATTGGAAAAATCCATCGGTTCAACTGCTCGTGCAGATCTTTGAGAACGTGGGAAATTTCGAGAGCTATACACTGCTCACTTGATCTGGTATTAAAAATATAGTATTTCCTCGTCTACGTGGTTGTACTATAAGTCGTATATAGCTAATTCAAACTTTTTAGGTGGGAGCGGCTGACATGCTAAAAGGCAACCTTGCGACTGACCGGAATCTTGACTTATAATTGAAATCCGGCGGCAAAAGGTATATTTCAATAATTATTTATTTGGCGCGTTTCTTAGCTTGGTACTGCAATACAGAATAAAATAAAGGCAAAGATGTGCGCAAAAGAAACAAACTCGAAGAGCCTAGCTTGGCAACAACATAACCGAAAACTGAAGCTTATAAATTTTAACGCCCGAAGTATTGTAAGTAAAATCGAAAAACTAGAACATGACCCACATGTATTGACCTATATGTGTTGATAATAACCGAAACATGGCTTCATCCCGATATAAATAGTTCCAAGATAGTACCACCTTAATATTCAGTTATACGTAAGCACCGGGAATAGAGGGGAGGGAGCGTTGCAATACCAATTAAGAAAGGAATTAAGTATACTGTCTTTGATGAACTTCCAGATCCAGAGTCTGTTTGGTGCAAGTTAAGTTTCGGTTCGACTCGGTTTTAGATGGACGCCGTTTACTGTAAATTACACGCTGCTATCCATGTTCTAGAAGCAATGAATGATTTCATATTAAACGCGCGAACAACCGTGCCAAATTAATTATTCCAGGTGACTTGCCAAATATAAACTTGTGCGAAGAGACGTTAAGTAATAGTGATGGCCAACACGTCGAACTTTTTATGAGCCGGCATGGAACAAATTTTGACAGAAGCTAGTAAAATGGACGAGAAGGGAACATCCAATACTCTACTTAATATTCCTTAACGCCACTGATCTTAAATACAATGCGTACACTCATGAAGGCATCTCGGATCATAAATTGGTCTTTCTGTCTTGTTCCGTAACTTATCGTAAAAATAAACATGATGTTAACAAGGTTGTTATTAAGGACTATTTGCATAGTGAGCCAGTAATAGATTATCTCGAGACGTCACTGGATGGATTCGCGAAACACAGACACCAACAAGTTGTGGAACTGTTTCAAGGCAATAGTAGCGTACTGCTAGGACAACTTTATACCAGACTTGTGCCTATCTCAAATACTCTACTCAAGATACTGTGTTTCAAATACTTTTTCAAGTATCTTGGTATCTTCCAAATCCCTTTCATCGAGAGTATTTGATACTCTATTTTAGTTACAATTCCGAGTATCTTGTATTCATTATTTCAAATACATTTGTGACATTCCACCATTTTCCGTGTTTTTAGGTAAGAAGTGGCATAGGCGTGGCACGAGCAAACGTAAACATTTTTTTCGAGCAACCAAATCCTCTTGCTAGCTCCGATAAGCTACGATGACTAAAATTAAGCTCGTGAAAACATCGCTTTTGTGCCGATTGTGACTCATATTTCACAACAAAGTTCGTACAATGAAGTTTTTTCCCTCGCCCTACCAAAGGTGCCTTTCGTTTCCATAGAGTTTTCGCAAAAAAAAAACCTTAAAACAAAAGGTGTGGTTTTACAGAAGCAAATATGCCACCCTGAGTCGCAACGCAGACCGGGAAACGACCTACGACAACAATGCAAACTTGAGTGTCAAGAAAATAACACAAAAAAAATGAGAAGTGGACACAAAACAAAAAGACATTTTTTGCTTTTTGTACACTTTACCCCGCTAGGGCAAAACGTCGGAGTTTTCTTTAATTTTTTTTCTTTTTCTCGTCTGTCCGTCATTTATTGCTCTCTCGAACACTGTCGGTAAGCGAACATTCATAAGCAGAGAACAGTACAGGAAACGAACTACGAGCTGGAATAGCTCTCAAATTTTCAACTAAGCGTCTCCCAACGTTATGTGACTTTCTGAAAGCAACCTAATAGAAAAAGGTGCGACGACTGCCGTGGCTAATATGTGGGTTCTCTTTGTTATCCATTCACTCATATTCGTATCCAAAGTTCGTTTATAGTGAACTCCCATTTAGGGAATATGGATTGTAGTTAAACGATGCGTCTAAGGTGCGCCGCAGGACGTGATATTAAGTGATGATATTAAGTGACTCACCTACAAGACCGGCACCAATGCAACAGCGGCTTCAGAGGGCTCGGTAGCACCGTTCCATGCAGGATGGTTAATCCTTTCTGGTTGTTCACGCAGATTTTGTTGTGGCAGTCATCATCTACAACGCCGCATGGAACAAGACACCATGACTTTGCAATCCCGAGGAAGATCGGATATCACGGCTTTCGAGAAGTGAATTCTTCGGCGATACCTGGCTCATCGGCTTATCTGAGGATTGAAGGCCGCGTAAACCAGCGCACGGCACCAGAGCGACACTTGGCCCTGGATCACCCTTTCCACACGCTGGCGACGGGGGCGACATCTACTCACCTACAAGACCGGGACCAATGCAACAGTGGCTTCAGAGGGCTCGGTAGCACCGTTCCATGCAGGATGGTTAATCCTTTGTGGTTGTTCACGCAGATTTTGTTGTGGCAGTCATCATCTACAACGCCGCATGGAACAAAACACCATGACTTTGCAAGCTCGAGGAAGATCGGATATCACGGCTTTCGAGAAGTGAATTCTTCGCCGATTCCTGGCTCATCGGCTTATCTGAGGATTCAAGACCGCGTAAACCAGCGCACGGCCCCAGAGCGACACCTGGCCCTGGATCACCCTTTCCACACGCTGGCGACGGGGGCGACATCTACTCACCTACAAGACCGGCACCAATGCAACAGCTGCTTCAGAGGGCTCGGTAGCACCGTTCCAAGCAGAATGGTTAATCCTTTCTGGTTGTTCACGCAGATTTTGTTGTGGCAGTCATCATCTACAACGCCGCATGGAACAAGACACCATGACTTTGCAATCCCGAGGAAGATCGGATATCACGGCTTTCGAGAAGTGAATTCTTCGGCGATACCTGGCTCATCGGCTTATCTGAGGATTGAAGGCCGCGTAAACCAGCGCACGGCACCAGAGCGACACTTGGCCCTGGATCACCCTTTCCACACGCTGGCGACGGGGGCGACATCTACTCACCTACAAGACCGGCACCAATGCAACAGTGGCTTCAGAGGGCTCGGTAGCACCGTTCCATGCAGGATGGTTAATCCTTTGTGGTTGTTCACGCAGATTTTGTTGTGGCAGTCATCATCTACAACGCCGCATGGAACAAAACACCATGACTTTGCAATCCCGAGGAAGATCGGATATCACGGCTTTCGAGAAGTGAATTCTTCGGCGATACCTGGCTCATCGGCTTATCTGAGGATTGAAGGCCGCGTAAACCAGCGCACGGCCCCAGAGCGACACCTGGCCCTGGATCACCCTTTCCACACGCTGGCGACGGGGGCGACATCTACTCACCTACAAGACTGGCACCAATGCAACAGTGGCTTCAGAGGGCTCGGTAGCACCGTTCCAAGCAGAATGGTTAATCCTTTGTGGTTGTTCACGCAGATTTTGTTGTGGCAGTCATCATCTACAACGCCGCATGGAACAAGACACCATGACTTTGCAATCCCGATAAAGATCGGATATCACGGCTTTCGAGAAGTGAATTCTTCGCCGACTCCTGGCTCATCGGCTTATCTGAGGATTCAAGACCGCGTAAACCAGCGCACGGCCCCAGAGCGACACCTGGCCCTGGATCACCCTTTCCACACGCTGGCGACGGGGGCGACATCTACTCACCTACAAGACTGGCACCAATGCAACAGTGGCTTCAGAGGGCTCGGTAGCACCGTTCCAAGCAGAATGGTTAATCCTTTGTGGTTGTTCACGCAGATTTTGTTGTGGCAGTCATCATCTACAACGCCGCATGGAACAAGACACCATGACTTTGCAATCCCGATAAAGATCGGATATCACGGCTTTCGAGAAGTGAATTCTTCGGCGATACCTCGCTCATCGGCTTATCTGAGGATTGAAGGCCACGTAAACCAGCGCACGGCCCCAGAGCGACACTTGGCCCTGGATCACCCTTTCCACACGCTGGCGACGGGGGCGACATCTACTCACCTACAAGACCGGCACCAATGCAACAGTGGCTTCAGAGGGCTCGGTAGCACCGTTCCATGCAGGATGGTTAATCCTTTGTGGTTGTTCACGCAGATTTTGTTGTGGCAGTCATCATCTACAACGCCGCATGGAACAAAACACCATGACTTTGCAAGCTCGAGGAAGATCGGATATCACGGCTTTCGAGAAGTGAATTCTTCGCCGATTCCTGGCTCATCGGCTTATCTGAGGATTCAAGACCGCGTAAACCAGCGCACGGCCCCAGAGCGACACCTGGCCCTGGATCACCCTTTCCACACGCTGGAGACGGGGGCGACATCTACTCACCTACAAGACCGGCACCAATGCAACAGCTGCTTCAGAGGGCTCGGTAGCACCGTTCCAAGCAGAATGGTTAATCCTTTCTGGTTGTTCACGCAGATTTTGTTGTGGCAGTCATCATCTACAACGCCGCATGGAACAAGACACCATGACTTTGCAATCCCGATAAAGATCGGATATCACGGCTTTCGAGAAGTGAATTCTTCGGTGATACCTCGCTCATCGGCTTATCTGAGGATTGAAGGCCGCGTAAACCAGCGCACGGCACCAGAGCGACACTTGGCCCTGGATCACCCTTTCCACACGCTGGCGACGGGGGCGACATCTACTCACCTACAAGACCGGCACCAATGCAACAGTGGCTTCAGAGGGCTCGGTAGCACCGTTCCATGCAGGATGGTTAATCCTTTGTGGTTGTTCACGCAGATTTTGTTGTGGCAGTCATCATCTACAACGCCGCATGGAACAAAACACCATGACTTTGCAAGCTCGAGGAAGATCGGATATCACGGCTTTCGAGAAGTGAATTCTTCGCCGATTCCTGGCTCATCGGCTTATCTGAGGATTCAAGACCGCGTAAACCAGCGCACGGCCCCAGAGCGACACCTGGCCCTGGATCACCCTTTCCACACGCTGGAGACGGGGGCGACATCTACTCACCTACAAGACCGGCACCAATGCAACAGCTGCTTCAGAGGGCTCGGTAGCACCGTTCCAAGCAGAATGGTTAATCCTTTCTGGTTGTTCACGCAGATTTTGTTGTGGCAGTCATCATCTACAACGCCGCATGGAACAAGACACCATGACTTTGCAATCCCGATAAACATCGGATATCACGGCTTTCGAGAAGTGAATTCTTCGGCGATACCTCGCTCATCGGCTTATCTGAGGATTGAAGGCCACGTAAACCAGCGCACGGCCCCAGAGCGACACCTGGCCCTGGATCACCCTTTCCACACGCTGGCGACGGGGGCGACATCTACTCACCTACAAGACTGGCACCAATGCAACAGTGGCTTCAGAGGGCTCGGTAGCACCGTTCCAAGCAGAATGGTTAATCCTTTGTGGTTGTTCACGCAGATTTTGTTGTGGCAGTCATCATCTACAACGCCGCATGGAACAAGACACCATGACTTTGCAAGCTCGAGGAAGATCGGATATCACGGCTTTCGAGAAGTGAATTCTTCGCCGACTCCTGGCTCATCGGCTTATCTGAGGATTCAAGACCGCGTAAACCAGCGCACGGCCCCAGAGCGACACCTGGCCCTGGATCACCCTTTCCACACGCTGGCGACGGGGGCGACATCTACTCACCTACAAGACTGGCACCAATGCAACAGTGGCTTCAGAGGGCTCGGTAGCACCGTTCCAAGCAGAATGGTTAATCCTTTGTGGTTGTTCACGCAGATTTTGTTGTGGCAGTCATCATCTACAACGCCGCATGGAACAAGACACCATGACTTTGCAAGCTCGAGGAAGATCGGATATCACGGCTTTCGAGAAGTGAATTCTTCGCCGACTCCTGGCTCATCGGCTTATCTGAGGATTCAAGACCGCGTAAACCAGCGCACGGCCCCAGAGCGACACCTGGCCCTGGATCACCCTTTCCACACGCTGGCGACGGGGGCGACATCTACTCACCTACAAGACTGGCACCAATGCAACAGTGGCTTCAGAGGGCTCGGTAGCACCGTTCCAAGCAGAATGGTTAATCCTTTGTGGTTGTTCACGCAGATTTTGTTGTGGCAGTCATCATCTACAACGCCGCATGGAACAAGACACCATGACTTTGCAATCCCGATAAAGATCGGATATCACGGCTTTCGAGAAGTGAATTCTTCGGCGATACCTCGCTCATCGGCTTATCTGAGGATTGAAGGCCACGTAAACCAGCGCACGGCCCCAGAGCGACACCTGGCCCTGGATCACCCTTTCCACACGCTGGCGACGAGGGCGACATCTACTCACCTACAAGACTGGCACCAATGCAACAGTGGCTTCAGAGGGCTCGGTAGCACCGTTCCAAGCAGAATGGTTAATCCTTTGTGGTTGTTCACGCAGATTTTGTTGTGGCAGTCATCATCTACAACGCCGCATGGAACAAGACACCATGACTTTGCAAGCTCGAGGAAGATCGGATATCACGGCTTTCGAGAAGTGAATTCTTCGCCGACTCCTGGCTCATCGGCTTATCTGAGGATTCAAGACCGCGTAAACCAGCGCACGGCCCCAGAGCGACACCTGGCCCTGGATCACCCTTTCCACACGCTGGCGACGGGGGCGACATCTACTCACCTACAAGACTGGCACCACTGCAACAGTGGCTTCAGAGGGCTCGGTAGCACCGTTCCAAGCAGAATGGTTAATCCTTTGTGGTTGTTCACGCAGATTTTGTTGTGGCAGTCATCATCTACAACGCCGCATGGAACAAGACACCATGACTTTGCAAGCTCGAGGAAGATCGGATATCACGGCTTTCGAGAAGTGAATTCTTCGCCGATTCCTGGCTCATCGGCTTATCTGAGGATTCAAGACCGCGTAAACCAGCGCACGGCCCCAGAGCGACACCTGGCCCTGGATCACCCTTTCCACACGCTGGCGACGGGGGCGACATCTACTCACCTACAAGACCGGCACCAATGCAACAGCTGCTTCAGAGGGCTCGGTAGCACCGTTCCATGCAGGATGGTTAATCCTTTCTGGTTGTTCACGCAGATTTTGTTGTGGCAGTCATTATCTACAACGCCGCATGGAACAAGACACCATGACTTTGCAATCCCGATAAAGATCGGATATCACGGCTTTCGAGAAGTGAATTCTTCGGCGATACCTGGCTCATCGGCTTATCTGAGGATTGAAGGCCGCGTAAACCAGCGCACGGCCCCAGAGCGACACTTGGCCCTGGATCACCCATTCCACACGCTGGCGACGGGGGCGACATCTACTCACCTACAAGACCGGCATCAATGCAACAGTGGCTTCAGAGGGCTCGGTAGCACCGTTCCAAGCAGAATGGTTAATCCTTTCTGGTTGTTCACGCAGATTTTGTTGTGGCAGTCATCATCTACAACGCCGCATGGAACAAAACACCATGACTTTGCAAGCCCGAGGAAGATCGGATATCACGGCTTTCGAGAAGTGAATTCTTCGCCGATTCCTGGCTCATCGGCTTATCTGAGGATTGAAGACCGCGTAAACCAGCGCACGGCCCCAGAGCGACACCTGGCCCTGGATCACCCTTTCCTCACGCTGGCGACGAGGGCGACATCTACTCACCTACAAGACTGGCACCAATGCAACAGTGGCTTCAGAGGGCTCGGTAGCACCGTTCGAAGCAGAGTGGTTAATCCTTTCTGGTTGTTCACGCAGATTTTGTTGTGGCAGTCATCATCTACAACGCCGCATGGAACAAAACACCATGTCTTTGCAAGCCGAGGAAGATCGGATATCACGGCTTTCGAGAAGTGAATTCTTCGCCGATTCCTGGCTCATCTGCTTATCTGAGGATTGAAGACCGCGTAAACCAGCGCACGGCCCCAGAGCGACACCTGGCCCTGGATCACCCTTTCCACACGCTGGCGACGGGGGCGACATCTACTCACCTACAAGACCGGCACCAATGCAACAGTGGCTTCAGAGGGCTCGGTAGCACCGTTCCAGGCGGGATGGTTAATCCTTTCTGGTTGTTCACGCAGGTTAGTAACACATATTGTGTGATTAAGTCCTTGCGGGACAATTCGGTAACGCTTGTTGTGCTGCCGAGCCCTGGCTTTATTCTTGTCACAATGTCTGAATGTTGGGATGCTTTTCTAATGCTGCTTCAATTATGTGGTGATGTTGAGCTGAATCCGGGACCCGTTACACTGCAGCAAATTTTGGAAGGGCAAAACAGGATAGCAGGGGACATAACTGAACTAAGTAGTCATCTTGGCTCGTTAGACAGGCGACTGGGGGCGATTGAGGCATCGGCTTCTCGTTTTAATGAAATGGCCCAAACGTTTGATTGTGCGCAAGAAAAAATAGTGAGTCTTGAATTGTGCGTTCAAAACCTAGAAGAAAAGTTGACTTGAAAAACAGAAGAAGGCGTAACAACGTCACCATCTATGGAATCAAGGAGCCTGACAACGAGACGGAAGCGCAGCTAACAAATAGTGTAGTCAACGGAGTATTCATGGAAAGACTAGAAGTCGAGGTTAAAAGTATCGAAAGAATCCATAGACTTGGAAAACGCACTTCCGACAAAAATCGCCCTATCATCATGAAGCTTGGAAACTTCACAGAAAAAAAGGAAGTGCTTAGGAATGCGCGTAAGCTAAAGGGGTCTAATATTTTTATTAACGAGGACCTTTCCTTACACGTGAGTACAGTACGAAAAAAGCTGTGGGACAGTGCTAAAAATAAGAGATGGTGGAGAGAAAACTACATTAATTTTCGACAAATTAAGGGTAGGGGACATATTTTACGCCTGGGACGTAGATAAGGATGACAGAGTGCAGCTTCCAACACGCGCAGAATATAAGCCCCCTGATCACTCCGAAAATTGACCAGTCATCTCAAACGGCGATAATAATTTGATTATTATAAATGTGAACGCCAGAAGCATAATGAATCAAGTCGCTGATCTCGAGCATATCTTGGTTGAACATGACCCACACGCTGTCATCATCACTGGAACTTGGCTGAATCCATCGATACTAAACAGCGAAATCATCCCCCCAGGCTACAAACTTTTTAGAAAGGACCGTGAAAGCAGAGGAGGCGGTGTCGCTATTGTTGTTGAAGACTGTTTGGATTGTGAAGAGCTAGATGGTGCCTCTGATATAGAAAATAAGTGGTGTAAGATTAAGATTGGCCAAGTTGACTGCATATTGGGAGCTGTATATCGACCGCCTGGAAGAGGAGTAGAATTTATAAATAATTTGAGCGACCTTTTGGATCAACTACGTGCACACTCCCGGAAAGTTATCATTGCTGGTGATTATAATCTTGATAGCATTGACTGGAATGGTCTAGTTTCAACATCTCATGAGACCCTAGTGTCCTCTGCATTACTGGATATGATTTTTTCGCACAACCTCACTCATGTTGTTAAAACTCCCACGAGAATTCAGGCTTCGTCAAGCTCGATCCTTGATTTGTTTTTTGTCACTGACAATTTTCCCTCAACTAGCCATGACTGGAGGGTAATGCCCGGTATCTCTGATCACTGCATGGTTGTTTTATCTCTTCCCATCCAATCGGTTTCTCCTACTAAATTTGCTTACAGTACGTACAAAGATTTCAACCCGGCTGATGACGTAGCTATTCTGGACGAGCTAGACTGGGTCATACGGAACATTTGAGAGAATTGCTGACAATCCTACGGTGTCGGTTAACGACTTGTGGATTTATATAAAAGAAGTCATTACCAAGTGTATAACAAGGTATGTACCGACTAGGACTAAAAAGAAGGCAATGCACAATCCCCGGATTAATAGAGATATTATTCACGCGAAAAGAAAAATGTCGCGCTGTCGAGCATGAATTCGTCAAGTGCCCGACCCGGACGGACGCAGTAAACTAGGAACGCTAAGTCAAAATCTTAAATCGCTCATTAAAGCGGCGAAAAATACATACTACAATATCACCATGCCAGCTTTTATAATTTCATCTCCTCGCAAATTTTGGCGGCACCTAAAACCAGCAAAAGAGGGTGTAGGGAAAATTGAAGCTGAAGGACGTACGATCCAGGATGAATACGGAATAGCAAATTGTTTTAATCACTTATTTTCAACCGTGTTTTCTACGGACGATGGGACTACGCCTGTGTTCGACAACGTAGAGGATGTGCCTCCTATCCCCGATGTAAGTTTATCTCTTGATGGTATTGTCCACTTGTTGCTTAACCTAGATTGTAAGAAAGTAACCGGTTACAAGATCCCGAATAGATTCCTGAGACGTTACGCTGAATCTCTGTCTAACTATGTAATTATTATTTTTAAGAAATCTTTTTCAACAGGATTACGGCCTATTGACTGGAAGATTGCTAAAATTGTGCCTGTTTTGAAGTCGGGTAAAGCTTCATCCGTTAACAACTACAGGCCAATTTCGTTAACATCAACATGTGGAAAACTTCTTGAACACATAATTTCGAACCATATACATTCTTTTTTGAGAAATTATAACTTGTTGAATAGCTTTCAGCATGGATTTCGCAAGGGTTTGTCTACTGTCACTCAGCTTGTTGAAGTTGTGCATGATTTTTTCGAAATGTTTAACCGCAGGGGTCAAGTTGACGTCATATTTTTAGACTTTAAGAAGGCGTTCGATTAGGTTAACTATAGGAAGTTATTGATCAAGTTAAAATCTATTTTAAAAAATCCCGTATTAATCAGATGGCTAGAGATGTTTTTATATAAACGGAGGCAATTCGTAGAAATCAAAGATAAGCACTCTGATATGAGTGATGTCAAGTCGGGAGTCCCCCAGGGCACGGTCCTCGGACCGCTATTCTTCCTCATATTTATAAATGACATAGCCATCGGCGAATAATCTAGCCTGGACCTTACCGTCCAGGCTAGATTATTCGCCGATGACTGCATATTGTATACAGAAATTAAGACGCCCATGGACCAACTTAACCGAAATACATGTACTGCGCGCATTGGTGAATGGTGCAATACATGGCAAAGGTCGTTAAATTTTGGAAAAACCGTTTGCATGACAGTTACTCACAAAACTAAACCCAGTGTGTTTGTATATGAGCTAGAAGGAAACCCGATTGAAGGGGTTAGCAAATACAAATATCTGGGTGTGACCTTTTCTCACGATCTACGCTGGAGAACGCACATAGATAATGTTATTAAACAAGCGAACGCCAAATTATGGTACTTAAGACGGTCCCTAAAACTGAGTTCAGTCAACACAAAACTTTTTGGCATATAAAACGCTCGTCAGGCCGGTTATGGAATATGCATGCGAAATTTGGGACCCCCACACTAAGCAAGATGCCCTTAAATTAGAAAGAGTGCAGAGGCTCGCTTTGCGCTTTATATTTTCTAAATATCGTCGATTAGATTCGCCAACGGCTTTGTACTCGAAAGCCAAATTTTCGCTACTAAATACTAGGCGTAAAGAGAAAAGGTTAAAATTTGTTTACATGATTCTTAATAATTATCTAGAGATAGACAAGACAGCTTACTTAATTCTTGATGCGTCTAGAATTACACGTAACAAACATAATCGTGCCCTTCACCAGCCCTGCTGCTTCAAAGACTGTTTTAAGTATTATTTTTTTCCCCTAACGATAAGAGAGTGGAACTCTCTCCCAGAACTAGCAGTATCGTGTCAATCGCTGGAATCTTTTTGTTCTTATCTTGCATTTGATGACGTTGGCAGCAATCCTTGAAATTGCATGTTTTTTTAATTACTTTTCTCTCTTTTTTTCGCGTCATGATTTCCTGCCAGCGTCGTTCTTCCATTGTTGTATTGATTTTACATTTTTCCCCAGCGCCGAATGATTCTTCGGTAATATATTTTTAGTACGGGTTTGCAACGAATGCAATTGACACGTTTTTGTTGTGTTCTTTTTATTTTTTCCTTCAGTGTTTATCAAGTTTTTTTGTTTATGCCGTCCCTATCATAGTCCCATGTTGGGACTGATAGTATTCTGAAATAATAATAATGTCACTATTGGCGAGGTGCTCTGACCCGTTTGTCACCCCCACACCTCGATGTTTACCTAACACAAGGCCTGTGCACATGCCCACAGGCCTTGTGGACATGTTCATGTCATTTTTTTACTAGAGCGCGGTGCACAGTGTAATGTAAAAATACCAACAAATAGTGACGTGGCGTTAAGTGACGGATCTCTCCCGAAAGCAGTCGTTGGAAGATGCGAGCTCGACCCACTTGGGCTTTCGTGCTGAGCTGGGCACCGTACATGCTGTATTGTTTCAGGCCGGAGTAATAACAAAAGAGCCCCTCCTCCCCCTCGCCGCCTCGGTGGATCCGAGGTGAGAGCGCCGGCCTACGGATCCCCAGGTGGCGGGTTTGAATCCCGACCGAGGTGCCCGCAATCTGACGGAGGCTTAGTGCGGAGAAGGTGCCGTGTAACCGAGCTTTCGGTTGCACGTCAAAAGATCCCCAGGTGGTTGAAACTAACCCTCAGTCCCCCGCTGGGGCTCGCCAGATGCCCGTCGTAGGTTTGGCACGTAAAACCCCCAAATTTGGCACTCCTCCCCCTCACCGGTAAACACGAACTCCAGCCGAACGCTGAGGCCCCATTCGGTGAAGTCAACCGAGCGCTGAGTCATCGTATTTGTTGTCCCCATCCAGGTAGCTCTAACGTTAACAGCTTGAGGCGCCACGGTCTGGTCTCCTTTAAGGCCCCTGTATATTCTCCTCCCCAATAGCCAAAGCGACCTCTTTCTTGTTGTCCCAGGAATGGTTTGTAACGTCTATCAGGGATTGCCACGCGCGTTACCAGTGAGCGCGTGGCCGAATGCTCTAGATGACTCTAGGAACACGTGTAGTCCTCCTCTTGTGTTTCTTTTCTTGGCTTTTGGGCCAGGCAAATTGTGTATTTATACAGGTTGTCAGTGCCAATAAAGCTCAGTTGTAAGTCAGCGCTGTGTGTGTCTACCGCCTTCTACTCTGTCCTTGTCCTTGCGCTGTTTGTTTTCCGAATGCTTACCGCGCTTGGTTGTCGCGCGGATGTTCTCGCGCGGAGGTTCCGGGTTCGATACAAGGGAGCGGACTCGTTTTTTATTTATTCTTTCAACTTGACATTCTCGTAAGTTTGATAACCTTGTCGTCTGATCGAGTTACGAATGCCTTACGCGCGGAACTTTCTACGCCGAATGTTCCACAAACTCGCGTGGGTACAAAAGGTGCTCCGAAAGCGGTCCGCAGTCAGTTTCGTCCCAGCGCTCGATCCTGCTGCTTCGCCGTCATCGACGCCTCCGATGCTACCCTGTTCTACTTAGTTTTGGGCACAAGTTCCAATAACCAAACTTTCAGTTTCTTCAGTCATTCGCTGCCTCATCATTTGTCATTGGTGACAATATCCTGCTTCTTAGAGTTAGATTGCATAAAATAGCCCAACGATACTTTTTTTCCGTTTTTCTGTTGTGGCGTGCAAATATGCCATTCTGGTAACCAAGATTTGCGCAGCTGTATATTTATCGTTGTCACTGACGTCGATACAAATCACGTAATGCGGAAGTATCTTCAAAAATAAGTGAATTACATTTCTAAGTATTTGTACTTTACTCAAGATACTTTACTTTGAAACTAACTTGAGTAGTATTTTAAATACTTTATAAAGCAGGTATTTAGTTACTTAACTTAAATACTGTTATCGAGTATTTCGTCCAACCAACGAGGCCTAAAAACACAAAAAAAGGCGAAACCCCTTATTATTCGCATCAAGCTAAACTAAAACGTAAAGGCAAAAGAACCAAAAATAGCATTGAAGTGGTAGAGCTAGCGGAACACTGAAAGACGAAGTTAAAACAAGTTAGAGAAAAATATTATTCTGAAACACTTCCCGATTTGATGAAAAATGAATCGCAAACGTTCCTGCCTTATTTTTCACCGCAAAAAGAGAAAATAATGCAGAATAATTACTGGGACGTTACACTTACAGATGAAGTTGACATAACAAACGCTTTCAATATATATTTTCAGTCAAATTTCACCTTGGAAAAAATACAGTAATCTGTCCAGAAATATCTATGAACATCGAGTCACATATGCCAGAACTTAGCGTGAGTGAACAAAGTATTCTGTCACTACTATTAAATCTTGATACTAGAAAAGCACCAGGCCGGATTAGATACGCAATTGGTTCCTGAATAGATATGCAGAATGAGTAGCAAAATATTTATTCCTCATATTAAATGTATGTCTTCTGCAATGCCAAGTGCCAACAGACTGGCTAGCTGCCAAAGTTATTCCATTACCCAAAACTGAAAACAAGCCACGTTTGAAAAACTATTACCCTATTTTGCTTACCTCGGCATGCTGTAAACTATTGGAACATGTATTAAGTAAACATATCAGGACTTACATAAAAAAGAATAACTTTTTTTTTAATCAACACGGGGTAGAGCTGGTTTTTCTACGGTCTCACAGCTGAGTGAAATAGTGGATGATTTCGCGGAAGGGATTAACAATAGGAGTCAAACAAATGTACTCTTATTGATTTATCGAAGGCCTTCGACAGGGTGCCTCACAGTAATCAAATTCATAAACTTCACGCTACCGGTAATAATCACAAACTTGTTTCCTGGATAAAGGCCTAGCTGAGTGCGCGCGTGCTGTTTGTGGGAAACGGTGGAAAGTGTTCAACCCCTCTCGATGTATATTCTGGTGTGCCACAGGGCTCAGTGCTCGGGCCGTTGTTGCTTCTTATGTATGCAAATGACATAGGCAGCAATTTTCACCCATCCACAAAGGTCAGACTCTTCGCGGACGTTTGCGTTTTGTATTCGTATATAACCAAGCAGAACGATTAGGAAAATTTGAATTCGTCATTAAATACTTTATCACAATGGAGCCTGAAATGGGGAATGAATATTAATTACCAGAAGTCGGTAGCAATGACCATGACCCACAAAAAAGATGTTCTTGAATTTCCGTATGAGATTTAATTCCAGCCCCCTAATAAAAACAGACCAAGTTAAATATCTAGGACAGTGGTTCTCAAATGGGGGTCCGCGGATCCTTTGGGGTCCACGAAGCCCTGCCTCTCTGCAAATAGAAGTTGTCTTTTTTCAGGTTTAGAATAAACGTCATAATTCTCGGATGAGTTTTCTCGTGCACATGGCAACAAGAGAAGTCTACTTGACACTAGGCCTTAGTTATATCCATTTATTGAATCACTTTAATAATTAACCAATAACTTCTCCTTCCCCTGACCACGAACGGGGTCCTCCATCATCTCCGCCGATCCACAAAAAGTCGCCAAAACGTCAGTGATTGAGAACCACTGATCTAGGAGTTCGAATAACACGGGACTTAAAATGGTATACACATGTTAATTATGTGAGTAATATTGCTCGCCAAAAATTGGGCTTCCTGGGGAGACAGTGAAAAAATACTACCATAGAATTCTAGATAACCGCCCATAAGTCATTATTTCGGCCTACATTAGAATACGCGAGCGTTGTTTGAGACCCTCGCCAAATATATCTATCGTATACGGTTCAGAAAAATTTCAAAACTGGGGCTTAGGATTTAATCTTTCCAAATATAGGCGCGCAGAGAGCATGTCCGATTTGCTTAATCAATCAAAATTGCAAAGACTTGGAGTTAGAGGGATCATTGCGCGAATAAAGTTCATACATCAACTTCATTATGGTCACCTTAAATTGAGGCACTCATTATTATATAAAAAAAACCACAGTCACTCAAATCGAACTAACCACACTAAGACGATCGACCGTACATCAGGAATAGTGACACGTTTAAGTATTCATTCTTCGTTCATAACATAGAATATTGGAACTTATAGCCAGATGAATTAATCACAATTCGCGAAACGCAGTCGTTTATGGATAGCTTGACTAAGAACTTTCAGGAAATTTTATCATCTACACTATAATTGATTTTACATGTAGGATATCCTTAAACCTATTCACTGTTATATTGTATATTAGCATTTGTTGAGTATAATCTGATGAAAGCATGTGCGCGTGTACAGTACCCTTGTCGAATGAGATGCAACTGTATTTAATTTCTGTGTCATTGCTTGATTGAAATTTTATATAATTTCATAATAATATACTATGTTCTCCGTTGTTATGTATTTATGTTTCGTGTCAAATATAGTGTAACCTGCCAGGGCCTGGAAAAGGCCTGCCGCATTTCAAATAAATAAATACATAAAAATACAAAGCTGGGTGAAGAGTAACTCGAAACACGCAAGAATAAAACAGGCAGGGACGGACACATATAGACAGGACAATCATTTCACCTAAACTAAACAGTGAACTGTCCTTTCTGTGTGTGTCCGTCTCTATGTGTTTTATTCTTTCGTGTTTCATGTCATCTTCGCCAATCTGCTCTGTGTTCATGATCGTGAAGAGCAAGTTTTTATAAACTATATGAATCAGTTTACGTTTCGAAGTGACGAGAAGTGCCGACGAACTTAATAAAAGTCATATTAGTATCAATATTAATATTTCATTTGTAGCATGACGGGGGATATTTAGATTTTGATATTTATTTATGCTGTCAGCCCGTTATTGTTGTTACAGAGGCGAAATTAAATGTAGATGTATGCATTGATTACAGATTTATATACGTAGTTAATTCTGACGGATTAATGGTCTCTTCTTGACATAAAAGGGGGAACGATGAACAAAAAAGAAAAAGTATCCAATAGGGAAGAGGCGAAGCCCTCGGCCTCATTTTCTACCATAATAATGTTTCGTTGTTTTGAGTGAAAGGATCTCGTCATTTGAATCTCATGAAAACGCGAGCACCGAATTGCCTCGCATGTTTCGCGTTTACGGCAATGTCTTCCACCAACTCCTGGGGCACTGTTCTGTCCACATTGCACCTGAAACTCGTAACTAGAGCATCCTTTCGAGTTCAATTTTTATTATGTTGAATGTGATGTCATAGACTGAGAACTACTGTACTGAGAACGAAACCAGAACTAACCCTATTTTACGAGGAACTACTTCCGTAATAACACATGTGCCGGTGCTTCGCACTTAGCTTGGCCTTCGTTGCCACAGGAGTATAGCAGCCGACAACCGAAGTGCGTCTCTGTGCTCAGGCACAGCCGTGGCAGGAGGCTGTCAGGTGCGCCAACGCTGTTCAAGTCCGTCACACATGATACTAGCATAATCTTTCAGTAACCACCACGTGCAATATTCTGAGCCACACACCTCGCTCATACATCAGCCCGTAACTACAGCATTTGCTACACGTTCTTAGCCTTCCATCAATCTTGCTGACCTTCATCAAAACTGCGACGTGGAGGTTCGGCAGCTTTAGTTAGGTTCGCTAAATAGAACAACATATTTTTAGGAGACGAACCAGCGAATACTGCACAATTTGTGACCTGCCTGGCGAATAACCCCAGGTCTAGGGCTCTGCGTTTTCTAATAAATCCTTAAAAAATCCGAAAATCCCTCAGGGGTAAACATTTTGGTCAATTCGGATTTAACCGAAAAACTAAATATTTTTAAACCATACTGAAAAAGAACGGTTTTCCACAAATAAGTTTGGTCAGAGCACAAGGTCAATTGTCCTGAAGAGAGATCACTCCATTTTCTTTTCGAATTTCGGAATACTGTAGAGGGGAAATCTCCGGTTTATATTGTCAAAGTTCGGTGTGGACAATTTGTAACTTCTACATCGCGTTAGTATCGGCCGCGGTTGACTATGAGTGTCACTCAGACGTGGGCACTCGTGCCGCTGGGTTACGACATAAGCTACTGTTCTGATATCCACTTTAGAGTGTACACGAGCTCACGTTTACAAGCAAACCGGAGCGTCCCCAGAGACACGCCACCGGCACCGCGCATGCGTGATGCAGTGTGGGCCTGAAGCACCGCGTCCCGCGTCAGCAAACCATTGGAATGTCACGTTGTCGGCGTCGGTGTGAGTTCTCCGTGCTCATTTTCGCTTTCGACTTGTTGAATCTACGTCCTCCTAGCAATGTCGTACAACTTTTGTGGCCTGGGCGAAATTAACGAGGCTCGTTACACCGCAAAACTTCGCGTAAATAATGTGACGTGCGGCGATTCATTTGCGTGAACGCCGCAGAATGAACGCAAAAACCATGATGAGATTCTTCCCGCTATTTTCAGTCATTACGTCGCTCGGGCTGAAAAAAGCGTGGACGGTGGCTGCGATGCTCGACGTCAATACTAAAAATCGCAAGAAAAATCGGACCAAGTAAATAAGGCATGACAAGTCGGTGATGGCCACTTACTTACCCCAAACAACCTTCAAACGTGCATGTCTTTTGAAGCCTGCACTTCGTATCGCAATGACCGGATCAAAGTTTGGTCTACATGCCGCGGTGGTTTGAAAGAGCAGACGACAATAAGCATCCAAGTTTGAAAGAGACAATGGTTCGAACAGTCATGTGGCCGTTTGAAGTTGATGCACTGAACGTAGTCCGCCGGTGGTCCTGACAACTTGGCGGATTTCCCGCGCTCATGTAGGAACACTATACAAATAAATCTGACGACCACAAGTATCCGTGATTTCAATCCAAGGTGCTTTTCGCACAAGCAATCATGGTCTGACCGGCGTATGGTTTTTTTTTATTTTTCACAGCACCTTCTCGGACAAACAGAGTAGGCGGAAAGCCCATGAAGACTGATCTTGAAACTTTCCCAGACTTCTTTTGGAAGGAAGAAAGGAACATACTTTATTTACATCAACTCATTGTCCGAGCCGTTTTTTTTTACCATTTCTATATGGTGTTTGTAGTCAGGTTGCGAGAAGTGTCCGTTCTAGCTTGCATGCCCTAGTGAAAAATACACCAGCTCGAGGGCTGGTGTGACTTGATGTTACACCAGACTTTTTCACAGATGTGATTTGGGACGTTTTCTGGTGTGACACCAAAAACCTGGTGTTCTGTTGTGACACCAGAAATCTGATGTGTGGGTATGACACCAGAAATCTGGTGTTCTGAATTTACACCAGAAATCTGGTGTTCTGGCGGGACATCAGGTTTTCTTGTAATATGATACCAGACCACCTGTTGACTGGGTGTTGCTTTACTCACAAAAAAGTGTACAATGATAAGTTTGACAACAACGCTGCTGCCATAATTACTTTATTCAAAAAACCAAAAAAGCACAACAGTAAAGCTTCTGAAGCTTTACTGTTGTAGGGAGTTGGCCGTGATCAGCTGGAGTTTGTCCGGAGCCACTGCCGTGCGTCGAAGAACCGGACGCCCTGTCGTTCCGAAATTCTTGGCCTTTCAGCTTGCGGTTGACTCGTGTCTTAGTTACGCTGATCCGTTCCGCATACCCCTCCGCACCAGAAATTTCCTCTTCTAAGGCATCATATTCGACAGATAGCTTGATTTCCTTGTCCAGCTCTTTCAGGGAAGCCTCCTTAAGTAGAAGAATATCAAATGTTTCTCCGAGCTCACCGATGTCGGTTGGATCCGTGGCCAGCAGACGCCAGTCTCGTTGATGATCTTTGTTGTGGCGGCTCGCAGGGTAATCCTCTTTCGCTTCAGGCGGTCGACGCCCTCCTCGCTCGTAGTAGGCATTTCGGCCCCAAAACTCGTAATAATTACTAGCTTCCTTTGTTTCTTTGCTACCGAACCAAGCTCGTCGGAAGTAAGGAAAGCGCACCAACACATCTTTTCGGCTTCGACTCACAAAGAAGACTTCTTTACTTTCTCAAACTTAAACAAGAATACCGGCGGAAAGGGAAAGAGAAACCCTCGAAGAGGCGAGCCGGCGAGCGCCCCGAGCTGCTCAAGGCCGCCCGGGAAAGTGCTCGGGACGAGGGGGACACTTCTTGGGCACAAAGGAGCCCGCCGCGGGGTCTCCGGCGACCACCAAGACGGGAGGAAACAAGGCACCCCGACGGGGGACGGAGCGGCACACAAACTAATAGAAAACACGCGCGCGGACGGGGGGAGAAGTCAACAAAAACACAACTCTGGTGTCACATCAAACTGCGTGGTGTGCACACCAGGCTGCCTGGTCGGCGCATGAGTCCTTGTGGTGTGACACCAAACTCTCTTGGTGTACCCATCAGGCTGATGTGCGGGTACACCAGCATTTCTGGTGGGCACACCAGGCTGGTGTGCTCGATACATCAGCATCGCTGGTGGGCACACCAGATATTCTGGTGTCACATCAGGATTCTTTGATGTCACACCAGGATTGCCTGGTGTATTTTTCATTAGGGTGTACGTTGTTGCATGGTGCTTATCTGAGGACATGCTCGACATGATGCTGTAGTTTTTGCCAAAATGTAGCCTGCAGGTCCTCTGTAGGTGCTGCCTACCTCTCCCACATGTGGGGGATGTGGAGGGGTAACTGAGTTTCTTCAACAATGTAAGGCGAGTTCTGTGCCATCAGGCACTCCCTGTATATATGCCTGTTATCGGGAGGTTGCGTTCCGCAAACTTGACATCTGGGCACTCCTCCGAGTTTGTGTAAGCAGTGTAGCGTCATGTCACAAGGGAGTGAGTTTGCTTGTGCTTGCCATTCCTAGTGAAAAAACACCAGGCCGAGGGCTGGTGTGACCTGATGTGACACCAGACTTTTTCACAGATGTGATTTGGGATATTTTCACACAAGCAACCTGGTGTGACACCAGAAATCTGGTGTGCTGGTGTCACGCCAGCATTCTAATGTTCTAGTGTGACACCAGCAATCTGGCGATCTGGTGTGACAACAGGTTTTGTTGTGGTATGATATCAGAGCACCTGTTGACTGGGTGTTGCTTTACGAAAAAGGGTACAATGATAAGTTTGACAATAACGCTAATGTCATAATTACTTTATTCAAAAAAGCAGTAGAATAAAGCTTCGGAAGCTTTATTGTTGTAGGGAGTTGGCCGAGCTCACCTGGAGATCTTCCGGGGCCACTGCCGTGCGTCGAAGAACCGGATGCTTTGTCGTTCCACAATTCTTGGCCTTTCAGCTTGCGGTTGACTCGTGTCTTAGTTACGCTGATCCGTTCCGCGTACCTCTCCGCGCCAGTTATCTTCTCTTGTAAGGCAACATAACAGACAGATGCCGCGATTTCCTTGTCGAGGTCTTTCAGGGAAGCCTCCTTAAAGAGAAGAATATCAAATCTTTCTTTGAGCTCACCGATGTCAGTTGGATCCGTGGCCAACAGGACGCCGATCTTGTTGATGATATATGCTGTGGCGGCCCGCTGGATATTCGTTTTTCGCTTCAGGTGGTCGACACTCTCCTGGCTCGTAGTCGGCATGATCTGGCCGTTAATTTTCAAGTTTCGGCACCAAAAACTGTAATAATTACTAGTTTTTTTTTGTTGTTTTGATACCGGACTATGTCTAATCATCTTTAGCTCGTCGGAAGTCAGGAAAGCGCCCCAAAACACATCTTCTCGGCTTCGACTCACAGAGAAGACTCTTTTATTTTCTTAAACTTCAACAAGAATACTGGCGGAAAGGGAAACCCCCGAAGAGGCGAGCGCCCCAAGCTGCTCAAGGCCGCCCGTGGAAGGGCTGGGAACGAGGGAGATTAAGCACAAAGGAGCCCGCCTCGGGGTCTCTGGCGACCACCAAGACGGGAGGAAACGAGGCGCCCCGTCGGGTGATGGGGCGCCACACAAACTAAACATAAACACGCTCGCAAAAACACAACACTGGTGTCACAACAAACTGCGTGGTGTGCACACCAGGCTTCCTGGTGGGCACATGAGCCTGTGTGGTATGACACCAGACTCTCTTGGTGTGCTCACCGGGCTGATGCGCGGGTACACCTGTATTTCTGGTGGGCACACCAGGCTGGTGTGCACAATATACCAGCATTGCTGGTGTGCACACCAGATCTTCTGGTGTCACACCAGGATTCTCTGATGTCACACCAGGATTGCCTGGTGTATTTTTCATTAAGGGTATAAACGTGGCTTGTCTGCGCGATGTACTGTGTAGTGGAGTGGGGAATTTGCGTTGCTTCTTCCTCATCTTCTTGAGAAAGGTTTTTCGTTTTTTCCTCTGCTCCACTCTGTCTTCTCTTAGGTCGTAGGCTTCCGGCCAACCGATCGGTACGCTCGGTTCTGCATTATCTCGAGACAGGGCGTGCGCCCTTTCGTTCCCTCGGATTGCCTGCTGTCCCGGTACCAACTCGAGGTAGATGCGCAAGAGGGGGTGATTGGTCATGTATTAGGTAAGGAGTCTTAATATGTGTTCAGGTCAGTCGTTTTTAGCGTAAGCCCTGAGCGCGTCCTGGCTTTCCGTTCTGATCGTGAGCTCATTCGTTGTGTGTGAGTGGAGGGTTACGGCTTCGGTGATCGCCTGTATTTCGGCTGTCGCCTGTATTCGGCTGTCGTTGGCATGACGCCTGATGACGTGACCTTTGGGACCCACCGATGGGGGGTGGCATTGCTGTTCGTGAAGCTTGCGTCCGTGTAGTAAGCCGCCTCGGTGGCTCCGAGGCGAGAGCGACGGCCTACGGATCCCCAGGTGGCGGGTTCGAATCCCGACCGAGGTGCCCGCAATCTGACGGAGGCTTATTGCGGAGAAGGCGCCGTGTAACCGAGCTTTCGGTTGCACGTCAAAAGATCCCCAGGCGGTCCAAATTAATCCTCAGTCCTCGTGCCAGATGCCCTCGTAGGTTTGGCACGTAAAACCCCCAAATTTGACTTTTTTTTTTGGCGTCCGTGTAGTAGATGTCGTGGCCAGGGTCTTTTAAATGCGTTGCTCTGCTCTTTCTTTTTTCTGGTTCTTCTTCTGGGTGCCTATGTTTGGGGATGGGGCGCACTGTAAGACGTGGGATGGACTCCCACGGTGGTGGTGGAGTGGGGACCTCTGGAAGTTGCTCAGCTGAGTATCCAAGACTGCTCAAGATTTTTCGCCCTTGTTGGGATGTGGTCAGCCTGTGTCTCTGCGCCTCTTATTGCATTTCAGATTTTTCCACAAGGGCGTTGTGAATAGCTGTGGCGTTCACCAGCGATGTTGCTGCGTGCTTGTGCGTTCCTAGTTCTAGACGGTGACATTTACGCAGCACTGCTTTAATCTTCCTCCTTTGCGTTCGGGTTAGTTGTGTGTGTGGACAAGAGTAGATGATTCTAGAGTACCCATAATAAACCTGAGACGAAGGAAAAATAAAAAAAACGGACAGTACAACGAAGTCTCTACTCTATTCTAGTCTCTATTAGAGACTTCGTTGTACTGTCCGTTTTTTTATTTTTCCTTCGTCTCAGGTTTATTATGGATACCATTCACCAGCTCGCCTGTGTTTTTTTACCTTTCTTCACTAATTCTAGAGTACGCCGTCGCTTCCATTTTTTTCCTGAGTTCGTGCTCTTTCATTCTGCGATTGTAGGGCGTGGCACCCGCTATCATGTTGTAGATCTGATTGAGTAGTTTTACCGTATTTGCGGTTCACTCCGTGCTTTTGCCGTCCTGTTTCCAGATAAAACCTAGTATTTTTATGGCTAGCCGATGGGGTATCAGCGTGCCTCCTATGTGGAGGTTCGTAAGTTTCCGCTGTTCGTTTGCCATTTTCTGTCGCGAGTTGGTTTATGACTGACATATTCCGATTTATCTGGTGAGCTCTGGAGCCCTATGGCGTCTGCGTGTTCGGGGATGATGTCTAGCCCCGTTTGTATCGTTTCTTCTTGTTGTCCCGGATCGCCTGTCGTACACCAGATGGAAATGTCATCCGCGTATATAACGTGGTGGAAATTTGGAACGGCATTGAGGTTAGTCGAGAGGTTCTTCCTGGTTATATTAAAGAGCATCGGCGATAGTATTGAGCCCTGTGGTGTCCCTCTGCCTATCGGGTACGGTTGAGAGGGTTTACCCTCAGGATTTAGAATTCTCACCGTTCTGTTCTTGAGGAAACTCTTCACGTATCTGTACATTCTATTTCTAACATTAGTTTCGCGAAGGTTTCTGAAAGCAGCATCGTGCGTGACGTTATCGAATGCTTTTTTTAGGTCCTCCGTAACTATGGTGGGCTGTTGAACCGTGCTGGGGTAGTAGTACACCTGTTTTTTTTTTCTTCTCTTTTTGGCTACGTCTCGCGTACTGACGAGCTTTCCGAACCCCACTAGGGTGTGCGCAAGGTTACTAGTGGCTTCCAAGTACCATTCTAGCCTGTTTAATACCATATCTTCTGTTAGTTTACTCATGCAGGACGTCTTGGATATGGGTCGGAGGTTTGCTGTTGTGTTGGGAAGTTTCCCTGGTTTGGGAAGCATGATTACGTGCACTTCTTTTCATACTTCTGGTAACTCTCCCGTCGCCCACACCTCGTTGACAACAAGCTCATCGAGCTTGTTGTCAGGGGTGTTTCTGAGCATTCCGTATGTTGTTTTGTCCGGTCCCGGTGCCGTGTTGCGCTTCAGCTAGAATAAGGCCGTTTGAAGTTCTGCATCGGTGAAGTCCAGGTTTATCCCTTTGATCCCTTCGCTTTTCAGCGCGGGTTAAGCTTCTCGACCTAAGCGGGTTTCTGTCGTTGGTATTTGCTGCGCCATTGTCGGCGTTTCATCAGGGTAGAATCTGTCCCTGATTTCTTCTACGAGGCCCTTCACGGTGGCTGTTATGCTCAGCTTGAATGTCCTAGCGTGATCCTGGGTTTAGGGTGTCCCATAATCGCGCGGAATAGCTGTCAGCCTCTGGCCATGTGCAATTACCCGTTCATGTCAACACTGAGATGCATCCAGTTTTGGCTGGCCAATTTCTCCGCGTATTCCTCACTCTCCTGGGTTAATGTTAGTATTCTCGCCTTAAAGGTTGTGTTGCTCTTTTTCTTTTTGAGGTGTTTTGTGAGGTTTCGTCGCTTAGTCCATGAATGAGTGTTGACCGACCGTTGGGTGGTCTTCCGTGTTCGCAATATGTTTGGTGTGTCGGTTTGCCGTCTCTCGGATCGCTGGTGTCCAATCTTTGCGTCCGAGGTGCTTCCAATTCATCTCTTGGAGTTCCTCTCTGACCTTGTGCCATGCCGTCAGCTTCGCTCTTCTGATACTTTCTTTCCGTTCCCTTTTCTTTGGAGCTATTTTGATTTCTATTACTTGGTGATCGCTGCCGAGCGCGTCTCCTGTGTTCTCCCACGTCGCCCTGAGCGGGCCCTAAATCCAAGTTAAGTCTGAAGAGGTGTCCGTTTAATGTGGCTCACCAGTGCGCGTTGGCTACGTCCTGTCATTTAGGAGGGTCCAACCTTGATTGGTTGAGAAGTTCTGTAACTTTCTTCCTAGTGGCGACGTGATCGCGTATCCCCCAGAGGGGTGTTGACAATTGAAATCTCCAAGTGTTACCACCGTGTCCCTATCCCTGGTAGGTCCTAGTTTCATGTCCAGGGGCGGGAGGCGTGCATTAGGTTAGCTAGGTAGCCAGTAACTGGTAATTATATGAAGCCTGTGGTCTCCCAAATGTGTGCTATTTGCCACATGTTTCATTGTGGGTGTGTTGATTGCCGTTTTATCATGCTGTAAAGAAGGAAGGCCGGCATCTCGTCCCCTGATGTACGTGGCTGCCCCAGTAGGGGTTATCATCACGTTCTGCCCGGTAACCTTTGTCATTTGTGGTGGAGCCATTTTTTGTGTTAGTAAAATTGGGAAATTGCTGTTCAGGGATCAGGGAGTCGTACACATTTCGGTTTCAGGCGTCGAAGATCCGTCCTCGTTTGTGTACTTGCCATTCAGCAACGCGAGTGGCTGAGATAGAGCTTGGAGTGTCGCAGGTGAAAGGATAAAGCCGCTGACAGATGCCGTTTGGTGATCGGAGGCAGCTGACCGCCCCCCCCCCCCTCCCCCCCCCCCCCCGGCCCCCGTGGCCATGCAGACGTTCAGGTCGATGGTGGGTGACCTCAGTACCGGTAGGTTCAATTTCAGAATAATTATTTAACTAATGATTAGAGAGCAATGAGAATGTGCTTCATTCGTAAATCACTTTGTCTTTCAAAAAAAAAAAAAGTGAAAGCCGTTTACAACTCCCTGTAACGCAGAATTAGAGCGCAGCTCTTGAGGAGGAGGAGGGAAGGGTACGGGGGGGGTCAAGTGACCTTGGGTGGGGGTCACGTGACCTAGGGGGGCCACGTGACGATGACGATGCCGATGACGTCATCAGTAACGATGACGATGCGGATACAGATGACATCATCAGTGATGATGACAATGACGATGCGGATGCCGGTGACGTCATCAGTGATGATGATGACGATGCGGATGCCGGTGACGTCATCAATGACGTCACTGATGACGTCATCAGCGATGATGACGATGACGATGCGGATGCCGGTGACGTCATCAGCGATGATGACGATGACGATGCGGATGCCGGTTACGTCATCAGTGACGTCACTGATGACGTCATCAGCGATGATGACGATGACGATGCGGATGCCGGTGACGTCATCAGTGATGATGACGATGACGATGTGGATGCCGGTGACGTCATCAGTGATGATGACGATGTGGATGCCGGTGACGTCATCAGTGATGATGACGTCATCAGTGATGATGACGATGACGAAATCAGTGACGATGACGTCATTGGGGGTCACGCGACATCGGCGGGGGTCACGTGACCTCAGGGGAGTCACGTGACCTCAGGGGAGTCACGTGACTTCGGGGGGTCACGTGACCTCGGGGGGGTCACGTGCCCCCCACGAGGTCACGCGACCCCGGTGGGGGGCTCGCGCGGTGCATTATGGGACATTTCCCATGATGCACCGGGGTCACGTGCCCCCCCACGAGGTCACGTGACCCCGGTGGGGGGCTCGCGCGGTGCATTATGGGACATTTCCCATGATGCACCGCGCGGTTACGCCGACGGCGACGGCGACGGCGACGCCGACGCCGCTCAAGCCGGAAACGGGCCCCTAAGAGCTGCGCTCTAAAAAAATATCGCCGAGGCACGCAATATGTGAAGCCGAAAAGAAGCCGTTTACATGGAAATCACTCGAGTGCAGCGTTGTCGATTGCGGATTTACTCTAGATGCCGTTGAAAGTAAAAAAAGCATACCTGCTCAAGCAGACAAAGATCTGTCTACAAAAATTCATGAAGTGAATGTGCCTGGCACTTGACTTTTGGAAAGGTTGCTAGAAGTCAATTCTCTTGCGCTATTTAACTTTAGTCCGCAATTTATACGGAAGACAGACGTCAGACTTCAATTGACGGGTTGAACCCTTATCTCATATTTTCAACACGTTGTAAGTAAATGTCCGCAAAACCAATAGTTTCCTATGGTCAACATTGCGAAATGCTGATAATGAATACTTGAGCGTGGCTGATAGTTGATAAATTACCCTACTCGGCCTAGGAAGCACCATCGAAATATTTCCCGAGTACTTAATTCCTTCAAAAAAAAAAAAAACGATGGAGATAATATCGCTTTTTTTGTTCTTTTTTTGCATTTCGTGCGTCATTACAGGGGGGTTTCCTGGTAGGCAAGTTTCACAAAACTGTGGTGTCCCCCAAAAACCGAACAGTGAGCACTAAACCTGCCAGCTCATCTGTTCTGTGCAATTCAGCACATTGTTTCTAAGCCCACCGACCTGCTTTCTCACTGCATCCAAGCATTAGTCTCTTCATTAGTTTATTTTTATGGAAAATACTATCAGCGGGTACGTCCGGTGCGGCCTTTGACATCGCTAGCCCCCCCCCCCCCCCCCCCCCCCCGGCATCGTTTTTGTCGTTTCGCCAGCAAACCTGAACGAACGAAGAGCATGATCATATGAAGGTGTTCTTTAAAACGTCCCACATTTAGGCTAGCGACTACGTCATAGTTCTCAAGGTGAATAATTACCACACTATCATCAGTTCTGTACCACAAGGGGTACATTTATATCACAAAACTTAGCGAAAACGAAATAACACACCAACACAGCCTCAAGCCCGCAGAAACTGAGACCAACCAAACTGAAGTTACCTTATGGTGCCGCGTGTGTCAGCTCCCCCTGTCCACCGGTCAGGTAACTACTGACATGAAATGGTCTATATAAACTTAAAGGACAACTTCTGGAGCGCAGCTCTTGAAGAGGAGGAGGGAAAGGTACGGAGAGGAGAATATGCCCCGGCTTATCTCCTGCTCGCCTTCCATTTAGGAGAAAATTTTCCGCTAAATTTCGCGGGGAAAATTTTCAGCTAAATTTCACGGGGAAATTTTTTCCACTAGATTTAGCGGGGAAATTCTTCTGCTAGATATAGGGGGAAATTTTTTCCGCCAGATTTAACGGGGAAATTTTACCACTAGATGTAGCGGGGAAATTTTTTCGTTAGATTTAGCGTTGAAGTTTTTACGCTAAATTTAGCGGGAACATTTTCCCGCCAGATTTAGCGGGAAAATACTTCCGCTAAATTTAGCGGGGAAATGTTTTCGCTAGATTTAGCGGAGTAGCGGGGAACTTTTTCCGCTAGATTTAACAGAAAATTTTTCTGCTAAATAATTTTCCGCTAAATTTAGCGGGGAAATTCACCCATAATGCACCGCGCAGTTACGCCGACGCCAACGCCAACGGCGACGCCGACGCCGCTCAAGCCGGAAACGGGCGCCTAAGAGCTGCGCTCTAAAAGCAGAGCCCATGACGAATGTTGCACTGTGACAAGGTATTCCTATGTCAATTGAACTTTGAAAACACGCAGAACTTTCAGAGAGCACCAAAAAGATCGTTGGCGCACATCCTGGGTAAATCTAGCTGCTATACTCGTACACTGTTAGCAAAAATAACACGCCCAGACGTGTAAACCGTTGTCCCATAGCGGACACGTCGAAACGTGTTCGTTTTACACGAGGCCATCCGTGTTTTCCGTTTACACATGAGGTGCTGTGTAAACTTAACACGCTACACCGTGTCTGCCTTCCGCAAAACCGTTTCGAGCGTGTTCCTTATGAAACATGGCGGCCAGCGGCCGAGAACAGGCGAGAGACGAGCCCAGCGAGCCGCGCGCCTTTCAGCCGAATTGAAAGCACACAGGGCGCGTTAGTTAAAATTGGCTTGCTCTTTATGTTTATACAGCCTTGATGGAGATGCGCCTCAACGGGTAATCGGTCTCTTAGCTGTAGATGAGAAATTTAGCCAGTGCGGTACAACCGCTAACCTGGGATTTTTAACGTGCATCACGCACGAGTAAGGGCGCGTTAGTTCTCGTTCGATGACTTTTATACACAGTAAAGTCTCCAAGCGGCGGACGTAGCTACTTGCAAAGGTACGTACGTGCGTTGTCGGCGGTCGGCGGCGTCAGTAGCTTCAACGAGCCGCTAGACAAAAAAAAAAAAAAAGCGAATGCCGAACTTACATAGATAAATAACTTGAGCAAACTATTTAGAATCGGGCGGTAACTTGCGCCACCTATCGAGATTTCTAGCAGCCTGTCTTTTTTAAAAAAAAGACGAGTCTGTTAACACTGCGAACGACCACGACTACACAGCAACCCTACATACAACGCAGGCAACACCGCACACAGCTACACAGCACGGACATGTACACAAACACAACAACCGACACTACGCCCGACACTTCCTACTCGATATCCATTTCTCCCCGCGGCGCATATAAGCTTGACATGTGCGGGTGAGCTCTTTGGTCGCTGACCATTACAGATTTATAGAAGAATACACAAAACACGGGGCAATGGACAGCCGTGTGTTAGAACTGTTTGCATTTAAAAAGTATGGAGGCAAAATCTATAATGTTAGTCCGTTGCAATAAATAACGATATGTTAACAATAAATCTTAAACCGGTCATGAAAAAGTTCAAATTTTTGTTATTTTCTTGCTTGACCAGTGTTATGAGCAGTCCGACTAGCTTGAATCTGATAGGAAAACAAATTATTGGGATTTTGTCATTACGTATACAAAAATAAATGAAAATGATCCTTGCGCAAAGCATTTTTTATATATTTTTGTGAAGGACATCCGGACATCCGCCCAACACTTCACTTCCGTTAGTTGCAGCAGTTGCAGTACGGGAGCAGACGCCTTCACTTTTGGGGCGTTTTGATGCAGTTTGTTGTCGTATGTCGTGTCGGTGTCGAGAAGAGCGGTGGGGCTTGGGAGTTTGTGACCGGTGTTATTCGTGAACACTGGTGTGGGGCGCTGATGCGTCTTTTTTTTATACTGCCACCACCCCGAACTTTGAAGATACACGGGCCCGTAGCAGTGCATTATGCTGAATCGCGAGCTCCTTCTCTGTTGACGTCGCTTTCCTGGTACCACTCGTGGATACTGCAAGCGTTTAAACAGTGTGCACCGTCTCGCCTACATCCCCGGTGACGTACTCGACCTGTTGAAACTTATTGCTTCCGTCATTTTAGAGTACGCAAGGCAGTTATCTCGTTGGTCTGGTTTCGGTTATAAAAGCAAGGCAAAACGCTCGTAGTTCCCGCCCTCAGTACACGTTGGACATCTTCCACACTTTGACACCGGATAACTGATTGAACGAGGATTTACATTCACTTCCGAGGTTACTTTCGCCGCTTCCTCACCGTTGAGCAGCAGGATGAGCTGGCGACAAGCCGCGGATGAAAGGCTTGAGCATCAACAACCCAAGCGCACTCGGTGCCGATGCGGGCGACGCGGGTTTCTGTCAACCGGGAGGCCAGCACACACCGTGACCATTCCAGCTCTTCGTCATGACACGGTGTTGCAGAGAGCAGAGTAAAATACAGCTACACGGATCACCGAAGCAAACGACTGCTATCTTGGCTTGTGATTGCGCGCGCCTTTGTAGTAGATCATCTTATTCATTTTGCTGGAGAGACGCAAACGACGGGCATAACAAAATCGCTTGCACATTCCGCATATCTCACAAAAGCTTTACCCTGTCACCTTGCGAAAAGCGCGAAATACGGAGTCCGCACCGTCCTAAGCTTCCCGTTTTTTACCTGCTTTAGAGCAGTTTGTACCTGCTAGTAGATATGCCTACTGAAACTGAAACAGGGCAGTGCCAGAGAGAAAGAGACAAAGTTGAGAAAGCTTGCTCGCTCTCCAATTTCTCAACTCTCAAGTGATTGTACCATAATAAATGCACCAACGCGTCTTCCAAAATAAAGAAAGAGCACTACGTTCACAACATAAAAAATGGTCTCAGTACATGCATCTGTGGGCAGGTAGAAAACCTTGCCCTAATTTATTCACGCCGCATGATTGGCGCAACAAACTCGTTGCAGGACCGAATCATCTACTCGAGCCGTGTGCGTCGCTATGCAAACGCAGTCCAACACGAAGCATAAAAAACGGCAGATTTAAGACAACAATCCGGAGTCCATTATTCAATTAAAACAACATAATTTTGTTGAAAACGCCCGCTGCTTCTTACTCACGGTATGTGTCGGGATACTTCCACAGTTTGAAACGGAACGAAGGAAGATTTACTTTTAAAAACGCTCGCGTCCTCCCGGACCAGCTGGACCGGATCAGCTGACGACGACGGGACTGTACCCGTTGAACCTCCACCACGCAACAAACAATTTGCGCTCCGTGTTAAAAGCGTGGTTCAAACAGACCCGGAATACAAAGCACCGCACCACACACGACGAATGTTTCAGCTCTTTTTCGCATCGCCGGGTTGCACCAAACAGAACGAAATCGCCGAAGTCAACGCCGCGCTGTCGTGAACCTTGGCTTGTGGTTGCGAACTCGTGGACCCTGTGACTCCCTTCGCTTTCAAAGCACACACGACGATTACGAATGCTACTTTCCGTCTTCCAGGAACATCACAGGGGCACTTCTCCGGTCACGTCTTCACTATGTGCTCGCAAACTCCGAAGCTCTATGCGAAGCTTCTCGCGTCCCGTCAAACCAAAACAGTAGCGGCGCCATGCGTACTTGCCAGATTTTCTCCGGTCAAACAAAAACAACGAAAGCCAACCGGCGCTTGCTTCCAGCGTACATCGGCGTTGCGCTTGCGCTGCTTGCGCCGTGGCCGGATCGCTTGCAGTTGAAGGTTGAAGCAAAAACGAAACCAACTGCAATGTCACGTGTTCACATCGAGGACACGCATTTTATATCCATTTTAACTGTTTGGAACGAATAATTAGACCCATAACTTTATTTGTGGTGTCTAAGAAACTGTTATCTGGACCCCTAAACTAAATACAAACATGGGCGACATGAGGGAAGCCGCATTGCCATCGACCAGAAGATGGCGGCGAGAAACGGTAAGCGCGGGTTTCGCCAACGTCCTGCGACATGGCGCAATTGCTTTTGGTGCATATCTGTCTCCGAGACATGTTTCTTTCCGCGGCATTTGTCTCGACGGTCCTTTCTAAGTGTGTCCCCAAGCATTCGGGTGCTTCGATAGCTGACAATGCCGCGGTCGTCGCCGGGGGCGATGCGTGTTATCGAGGTCGGCTACACGGTTATGCGTGCATGAGCGAACCAAAACACGTTTTTTACAACCTCGCATGATTTCTGAACGAATTATCCGTTACTCATCGTGTAAATTTATGGTAATTTGTGTAAATGGCGTGTTTTGCACCCCAAATATTCGCCAAATACACGGGACTTGCTAACAGTGTATTCACCTTAAAACCTGCAATTAAAAATGCCATCTCCTCGCGAAGCGTTTCTAACAGTGATTTCCCTACACCCCTCCCCGTCCACCTTATGGGAGTGTAAACCCCCTTGTTTTTCTGAAAGCACCCCCTTAATTCGCAAACGATTCTCGATGTCCCCCCCCCCCCCCCCCCCCGGACTCCCCCCCCCCCTAAAAATTTAGACACTTCCTCTAATTTCGATTCCTGGGGAAACCCCTCGTTACTAATTACATCTTTCATTTGTGTAATTAAAATGCATAAATAGGTGCATCTTAAAATTGAAATTGTGTTATTTTGTCAAGACGTACTCGTTTCAAATGCCAAAACCATTGTTTCTTCCTTAAAGGGATGGTGAACCGAAATTTGGATTTCAAAAAAACAATGCTAGAGATGCAGGCGGGACGCTAGAATCCCTACAACACTACTAGTCGGGCGATATCTCAAATGGACAGCCGTATTTTTCGAAAACCAAGTCGAGATTGAACCAGGCCGACGAGGCGCGTGACTTCAAGATACCTACTGGGTGATTCAAGGAGACGGCAGGCTCTTTAAATCGACCGGAAAATTCGGTTTCCTAACCTATTGCGCTACGACTTCGTGCAGCATTGCCCACAGGTGGTGCTTTTTTTTTTTTTTTTTTGTAAAATTTGCTAAGAGCGAACTTACCTGAGGAAAAAGTAAAGAAAGAAAAAGGCTTAGCTCCTATGGAAACGCAGCGACGCCACCGGTTTTCAAACAACACGGCGCCGTTTCTCACGGGAGACAAGAGATGGCGCAACAAATGCGGCCAACGAACGAGCATACGGCGCCGAGAGCCAGCGTCTTCAGCAGACAATCGTTTCGACTCAAAAGCATAGCGCGTTCCGCGGGCGGCGACAGTCGCAGAAACAAAAACAGGCGCGGTAACAACAAGAAAATGCAGTTCCTTGTCTGCTAAATACGCCGGCTCTCGGCGTCGTCTGCTCGTTCGTTGGCGGCAGTTGGCGTCGCGACCGCTTGCGCCATCTCTTGTCTCCCGTGCGAAACGGCGCCGTGTTGTTTGCAGACCGGTGGCGTCGCTGCGTTCCCATAGGAGCTAAGCCTTTTTCTTTCTTTACTTTTTCCTTAGGTAAGTTCGCTTTTTGCAAATTTTACAAAAAAAAAATGCACCATCTGGGCAACGCTGCACAAAGTCGTAGCGCGATAGGTTAATTAAGAAATCGAATTTCGCGGTCGATTTAAAGAGCCTGCCGTCTCCTTGAATCACCCGGTAGTTTCCTCCTCTCTTCGCTTCGCTCCCTCAAGGCCGCGAGGCGAAGAAGACGCGAGGCCGTTCCCTCTCCTTCTCGGAGAAACACGACGTCAACATTCCTGCCAAATGCGCCTCTTTTTTTTAAAAATACGGTCATCCGTTCGAGATATCGCTGTATGAGTAATGTTTTGGTGTTTGTAGCATCCCGTTGCACGCTTTTGGCGACTGTTTTGGGGAATCTAGATTTCGGTTCAGCATCCCTTTAAACAACTAAAAATTGTAAGAACTACTTCGCGATGCGCATGAGTAATGCTCAAAACTTCCTTTTATCTTGATGCGACAACAAGACCGTAGCGCGAAACTTTGTTAGAAATGGGTTTACGGCCCGACACACGTGTTTCCCAAAAATTTCGGAAAAGTGACGAAACCTTCAGGTGTTTCGGATAGGTTCGGATATATTCGGAAAATGTTTAGGCCTGTTGAGAAGCGTTGCAATTTTGTAATGCTAAACGAAACAAACTGCAGGTATATTTAGTAAAAAAAAAAACTCAGAAATACCTCATTAAAAATAAGCTTTATTCGCCCCCTACAAAATGTTAAACGAGTCTCAATTGAAAGTTTAAGTTTCATACGTTGAATAAGGGTGGCGATGTGGGGTAGTTGGTTTATTCTGAAAAAAGGGAAAACAGCGCACAAAAAGCAGGGACAAAGTAGAAATGAACACTATAACTAACCGCGGCAGCAGCGCTTGCCCTGTGTTCGCTTCTACTTTGTCCCTGTTGTTTGCTTGCTGTTTTTTCTTTTGTCATTCATATGTTCTTGTTGAGTTGTCAAAGAATAGTGGCCACCGCGTTTCAAAATCATTTTTGCCAAATTTAATTTTAATTGAATTTTTGACTGCTAGCGGTGTCTCAATTACATTTTTGCAATTAAGTTTAAAAACTTGTTTTCTACAATTCGTTTGGAAATTGTGTCTGTAATATGTGAATGCGCCACATATACAGCCTAGATGCATAAAGAGGAGATGAATACCTATATATATAACACTCAAAACACTCGAATCATGCACTCTCCTGTTGACTACTCCACCGCCTTATGAACCCTACACATTAAACGCGTTCATTTGGCTGGTGGGCACCACAGCATTCATTAATGTTTCTAGTATGGTATCTTCAACGAAAGACTTATAAGTGGTCAAGAGTGTTTCGGCGTTCGTAGACTTTATCCCTTAGTAAAAAGCACCGGTACAAGTAATGATCGTACAATGCAATTGTTAAATCCACAAAAGCGGTTCATAGCGGGTACGTTATAACTTCTCTGCCTAGCACCAGGCAGGACTAGACGAATCACGGTAGTTGCGCTACTTTAAATTATTTATATTCTTGTTTTCTCCTCGCCAAATGGCTAGTGTATTATGGTCTATAAAGTCGCTATGATTGAAAAGGTTTACTCCGACTTAACATAACAAATTAATAACAAAAGGTACAGACGTTTCGCCACCTATGCAGGTGGCATCTTCAGTATACACTGAAGATACACAGTGTATACACAGTGTATAGTGAAGATGCCACCTGCATAGGTGGCGAAACGTCTGTACCTTTTGTTATTAATTTGTTATGTTAAGTCGGAGTAAACCTTTTCAATCATGAATTCACCCGGCTTTTGGAACATTTTTGCATTTACCAAAGTCGCTATAGTTACTGACAGAGTGAGAACGGCACGGCGTTCTCGCTCCATGCCTTCCGCCGTGCTTTGGCAGCGAGACGTGAAACCTTTTTGGAAGGTTTGATGCTCGCGCTGGAAGCCCTCCGCAACGAAGAAGCCGCTACTGCGCCTGCGCGCCGGTGGTTTTGACTCTAGAGTTCCGTGCATCGTAGCGGGTTGCGGAGACCGTTGCGGGACGGCGAAAACTAAGTACGAAAACTCCCTAAAGGCCCGTTCACACACATTCAATTCCTTAGAACCGAGCGCCTTAAAACCTCTTACAATCTCTTGCGACGGGGGAAACACACTGACACGCTGGTGCCATCTATGCGATGACTCTGGAACTCCCTTCCACTAGAATGAAGGTTTGGTGGTATTTTCGAGGTCAAATCTACGTAGTACTTATGAGAAATGTTCGTTTATAACCTTGACAAAATTTTTTCGAGCCAACAAAGAAAGAATGATGCGCAAAAAAAGTTGAAAATATACAGGACCGTAATGTTCCTCTGCTACCCGCTAGGTTGTGCCAGTGTGTCCTCTCGTCGTAAGAGAGTTTAGGAGGTTTTAAGGCACTCGGTTTTAAGAAGTCGCAAGTGTGCGAACGGGCCTTGATGGGGCCCATCCAGCAGCGTCAGAATCGCAAATCACTATGTTTCTTCTGCTTAGGGTTAGCGATGATAGAACACGACCAAAGACATAACGGACACCGGGATGGTGCGCTTTTGACGCTGTCTGAATTGCCCCATCACCTCGTAGCGTCGGCTGCGTCTGGACTTAACCTGAAACGAAGTAGAGATCCTAGCCTCGCGGATGTGCATAACGTAAGCTACTGTAACCAGTCTTGGCGCTCAAAGTGGTTTCGATTCCAACAGTCATGTGATCAAAACCCGTGCCCTTGCTTCGTGGGAACGAACGCTGTTCTGAAACCGCTCGTGTGATCGGCTAAGGTGTGTGTTTTTGTCCGTGAGAAGTAAATCAGCCGTCACCTGGGCGCTTGCGATTATTTTCATTTGTGTCATGTCCCAAGTTTGCGATGGCAAAGCAGAAGAGTGCTGGACAACCTGAGGCAGTGACGAAGGCCCAGACCGTCTCGTAATTAATAGAGTATGTTTAACAGTGTTTTGTGGTCGGTAATATATTGACTCAAATTAAATAAATGCAATAAAACAGGCATTCATTCTCTATGTTTCACGCAGGTGGGTGTGTAAAACCTGCCCTCGGTCTCAAAATGACCTAAAAGGGTGTCTAAACAGGACACAGCATGCAGATAGCGTGTTTCTTCAAAACAGATAATGTGTTTCGTGAATTCGCGGCATATAACACGCCCCAATCTACTTTCGCATACCTTTTTTCTCTCTTGTTTTTAGAGCGCAGCTCTTAGGGGCCCGTTTCCGGCTTGAGCGGCGTCGCCGTCGCCGTCGCCGTCGCCGTCGGCGTAACCGCGCGGTGCATCATGGGAAATGTCCCATAATGCACCGCGCGAGCCCCCCCACCGGGGTCACGTGACCTCGTGGGGGGTCACGTGACCCCCCCGAGGTCACGTGACTCCCCTGAGGTCACGTGACCCCCCGAAGTCACGTGACCCCCGCCGATGTCGCGTGACCCCCCGATGACGTCATCGTCACTGATGACGTCACCGGCATCCACATCGTCATCGTCATCATCACTGATGACGTCACCAGCATCCACATCGTCATCGTCATCATCACTGATGACGTCACCGGCATCCACATCGTCATCGTCATCATCACTGATGACGTCACCGGCATCCGCATCGTCATCGTCATCATTACTGATGACGTCACCGGCATCCACATCGTCATCGTCATCATCACTGATGACGTCACCGGCATCCCCATCGTCATCGTCATCATCACTGATGACGTCACCGGCATCCACATCGTCATCGTCATCATCACTGATGACGTCACCGGCATCCACATCGTCATCGTCATCATCACTGATGACGTCACCGGCATCCACATCGTCATCGTCATCATCACTGATGACGTCACCGGCATCCGCATCGTCATCGTCATCATCACTGATGACGTCACCGGCATCCACATCGTCATCGTCATCATCACTGATGACGTCACCGGCATCCACATTGTCATCGTCATCATCACTGATGACGTCACCGGCATCCACATCGTCATCGTCATCATCACTGACGACGTCACCGGCATCCGCATCGTCATCGTCATCATCACTGATGACGTCATCAGTGACGTCACTGATGTCGTCACCGGCATCCGCATCGTCATCGTCATCATCACTGATGACGTCATCAGCGACGTCACTGATGACGTCACCGACATTCGCATCGTCATCGTTATCATCACTGGTGAAGCCATCAGTGACGTCACTAATGACGTCATCGGTACCCGCATCGTCATCGTCACGGATGACGTCATCAGTGACGTCAGTGATGACATCATCGGCATTGGGGGTCACGTGACCCCCAAGGTCACGTGACCCCCCCCTGGTTAGTTTACCCCCCCCCCCGTGCCCTTCCCTCCTCCTCCTCAAGAGCTGCGCTCTAATTCGGCGTTACAGGGAGTTGTAAGTGGCTTTCATTTTTTTAGGTTCTGACAGAGGTTTTGAGCGTGTTTATAACGTTGGTGCGGACAGCCACTCAAATTTAAGCTCTCCTGGCTGTCGTCAAGGCATCGGCTGCTGTTACCGGCCGCCAATCTCCCGAAAACAAGAAAGGGAAGGAGACGACAGAGAGAAGGAAACACGCGCTGTTTGCGTGCTTGATTTTCAATCTGAAAACAAACGGATGCACGGCAAATTTCACTGCATATGTCTGTGCCGTGTCGTGGCACGCCAGCCAACCTGTCCTGTTGGGACGGTCTTTTACCCTAATGCTTCGACGGCGGACACAACCATCAATCTCGTCAGCTTCCTCTAGGCTCGGATGCATTGAAAAGGAAGGAACTAGTACGCAGATCTCTCATTATAAATTATCTCAGGTTTAGTGGCATGAGCACTTGAGAATTTAATGGATTTGCCTCTGGCGCTCATGGTAGACAGTGCAATCAATCACTCGGTGCCACGACTACGAACTTCAACGCCTCTGGCAATTGATTGCTTAGAAATTTTATGCACGATTTTTTTTCTAAGCGCAACTCTGACGAGATTGCCTTTCGATTTACAGAAAAATGTTTACTTGATACTTCAGCAAATCGTATACACACTACACTATGTTACCACAGTGAACCTCCTGAAGCCCTAAAACTGCCAGCATTCTGTCGCAAAAAGTTTGGACATTTCTGAAACGGTGCGAAACAAACCTCGGGTGATTGGATGAAACATCCAATCACTAGTTGTAACGTATAGCAGAGGATGTCTTTAGAAGCGACGGAGCGAGAACAGACGGGCAAGTACATTCGTCCCACTCTTGCTCTCTTCAGTCTCGTGTTAGATGCTGCGGGGGCAAGGTCCGATGTTCCCATAATTCAAGTTGACTTTGCTTTGGGCATTTGGAATTTTCCGAAAAGAACTATCAATCATGCTACGGGCGAGCTTCCTTCGGTCAGCTTTTCATCGATAAAAGCTCAAAACAAAAACGAAGTACCGTATCTTCCGGGCTAGAGTCCGCGGACATGTTTAAAAGTTGAAAATTCTTCCGAGGCGGACTATCTGCAGGTTCGGAATAAACAGGGATTTCCTTTTTTCTAGACCCTTCACTGAAACAAGTCGTGAGGGAATTTATAAGTAACGGACTCTATTATTAAAAGGCTCAAACAGCGCAAACGACGAGGGACGAGAAGCAGAAGGGCACACACACACGGCGCTCTGTGTGTGTCGTGCTTCTCGTCCCTCGCAATTTGCGCTCTTTTAACCTTTGAAAAAATGTCACTCCAACTAGCTCAAGCTGCGACCTTATCTGTATTAACGTTGATTTACGTGCGATAAAGCTTCATTGCGAGCTAACAAAGTAGGCATTTGTCAAGGTGCGCCATGTGTGATCCTTTTACGTTCAAACTAACCACTACGTGACGACTATGCATGGGGTGCAGATTATGCACCGGGTGCAGACTACCAATGCAAATACTTCTATTTTTGACCCCAAATTTGCCCTTGCGGACTATGCACCGGGTGCGGACTACAAAACGGAAAATACGGCAAGCTATTTTTTCGAAAAGGCGTTTTCTTCCTCAAAGTTAAACAGCAATATCTTCCAGATTGAGACCAAAGCGAAGTATATAGAAAATGTTACTCAGAGCAACCTTACTAGATCAAAGTCGGTAGACAAACTTCTTGAACGCCTTTTCGTGGCGCGTCCGCTCGGGGGCGCTTGCTACACGCTATCAGCCCAGCCTAGATGAAGGACAGATGCGCCGGAATAGGTGGAACCGTGCACATTGACTGCGATAGAACGTGATTCTATTGATGGTTTTCTTATGAACACGAAGGTTGCGGGAAAATAGCGTCGTTCGACATCGGCTAGGAGTTTGAACAAAACGTTTACGCAGCCAAGCAAAATGTTCCGGCTATTGCCCGTGTGAGCGGTGGCAAGGGCGGCGCTAGGGTCGCTATCCGTCCTGACCGGCTCGCGTGTGGGCTACTGTCAAGCAGCGTTTTGGGATGACGCTCTTCCGTGGAGTTCATCGACTGACTCATCTAAGAGTGTTCGGTGAAAGTGCGCGAGAAGCTCCTTTCACGTGCAAAGGATACGCCAGACGCACCCCGAGGTGCGAGCTCTCCGTTCCTTGTATTGGCCGCGACCCTCCTAGCCCTCGCATCCCCGGGCGTAAGTGGCACGCCTATTTATAAGCGCCCGCCTCTGGATGCAGTAGGGCAGCGCGCAAAGGGTTAGCGCTCCGCCGCCGCTTTTGTTCTAGGCGGCGCCGGGAACGCGGCGCGCTTGTCACTGTCAGCATCCTCGCGGCCTCCTTCTTTAGGAGCCGCGGTTCGCGCGCTGGTCAGCGACTCCTGGCTGCTTGCTCTCGAACGAGCGACGCTTCCGAGGACGTTGCCACTCTGGCCATCCGGAGATCCCGATGCAATAAGGCCTTCCCAGAAGCCGCGCATACTGCCGTTCTTGACGCAAATATACACGATGTTGCCCAAGGGTGAGATGCTCCAGATGGCCAACTTGAAAAACGAAACCCTCGGGTCTTGCACGTAGCGATTAGATATAGTGCCAGGGTGTTAAATGATCCCACTGGTTATTTTTGTGAGCGCTAGTATAGCATTAATAACGCCGAACTACTATCCTTGAGCCGCTAGTGCGGAACTGGACATGCCGCCTTGTTTTGGTGCAGAATTCACGTGCAATCTCGCTGGTGTTATTTCTGCAATATAGTCCTGGAAGGGGGGGAGGAGAATTTAAATAATGAAATCTAGCCTTACGTTTTTCATTTTTAATCTCGGGACAAAGTTATTTGCCGCGTGGCCCGCAACGACAAAGTCAAATTATTTCATTAGTTGGATAATTACCTAAAAATAATATAGTTACCTCGCAAAATTGTTATTAGGGGGGGGGGGGGGCATAATGCAGTCGGAGAACTGACGCTCTACCTCATTAAAGGGTAGAGCCGCCACGTAAAATTTGTATTTCGAAATTCGTAGTTGGCGCTACGGGTAAGGAATATCATTCTTGGGCACGGCTTCCGACCGACACCAACCGGGCGAAGCCGCCCATCCTTCCACTCTGCTCTTGCGTGACACTGCTGGCGTCTCCTGCGGCGGTGGCACGTGATTCGCGGAGACGGCGCGGTTTGGAATTAGGATCGACGTCATTAGCGCTCTTCGGTGAGTTAGTTCCGGTTTCAAGCCATGTAGAATATGATATTTTTACGAACGTTTCACGTCACGGCAAGGCCATATTGAGGTAAATCGTCAATTCACTAACTGCATTATGCCCTCAAAACTTAAACTTTAAAAGGTAGTCGAGAGTTTTGATGTAATTTGCTAATAATTAACCATTACCTTCTCGTTTCTAGTGGCCCCTAGAGCCCCCTACTTAGCCTCGGGCTATGAAAGCCCTAAGGGATGTTTTATTTTCTCAAAAGGTCCGATCCCACTAGAAAGAAATTTCCCTGTGCACCGTATTTATTTTTGCTATGGCGTGGAGAACAGCCAGAGGGCAACTTCGTCGGCGGGCTCTAACTACAGAACAGGTTCCGTAGCTACTTAAAATCGGACATGTTGCTGCCTCAAGGGCTGACACTGTGAGTTACGTATGCCATCATGATGATGCAACTGCTATTTGATACAGCTACGGAAAGAGTACCATCATAACAGAGGGCGTCGCATGCTCTGTGTGCTCTATCTACTACAAAGCACGTTCCGTAGCTCCTTCATATTGGAAATGTTAGTTTTTTGAAATGCTCACATCCTGACAGTGGCGTACCAACTTGTTGTTGAGTGGGGGGCAAACCAGATCCCCCCCTCCCCCCAGGGCCGGGGTACGGTGCCTTTGGTATCCCTTGGGCGCCGCCGGCCAGTGTTTGCCCTGCCCAGTGGTGGCTCTATCAGGGGGGCAAAGCACATGTTTCGCCCCCCTGATGCAGCAATTTTTTTCAACGAATTTACTCCACAAATTCTTTTATACAGTTGTTGTTCTGAACAACTACTCTGGTTTAAAAGCTATTCGTCATGTTGTACGAATCATGTTCGAATTTCTAGTCTTCATTCTAAACAATTTCGCTCGAATGCAGGTGTCCCCCAAGGGTCAATTCTCGAGTCTCTTGTGTTTCTGATATTTGTGACTGATATAGCCTCATGTGTCAAAAAAACTGAGCTCTTACTGTTTCCGGATAATATCAAGATTTTATGTAGGTTGCTGCTTCGCTTAACTGCAATGTCCTTTAGCACGACGTGAATAGCATACTGCAATATCTTCGGAGAATAATTTTCTACTAAATCCTACCAATACTAAGGCTCTCTTTGAGTGGACGACATTCTTCTGCGCATTTTACTTACTCTTTGGGGAGAACTCCAACCGATCGCGGGACTCTAATAAAAGATCTCGATGTGTGCTTTGATAGCCCGTTGTCATTCAATGCTCATGTTTCTTTTATGGTTGGCCATGCGGTGACATATCTTGGTATTATGTCTCGTACAACTCAAAGGTTCAGACACCGTGTTTGTATGATTCGTTTATTTTGTGCTTTAGTTTGTGCACGGCTTGAATTTACCTCAGTGGTTTGGAACTATCCTAACAGGTACACAGTTTCCAAACATTGCATCGGTCCAAAAAGAATGATACTCATTTTATATGACAGACACCTTGAGCGTCGCTTTTATTATGAATATGAATTTCTTCCTGATAAATTTTTACTTAGGTCTTTCTCAAATACAAGAACCGACAGTGGTGGTAAATTATTGAATTGATGCTAACCTACTTCCGAGTTCGGTCGATTTTCCTGTTCCTTGTTGCGTTATCAACATGTTCCTCAGTTTCCCACCGGCTTTTTACTGATCCCTCAGTTTTCGCTGGAAGTTAGAGAGTATATATATAAAAAAAAAAACTTTCAACCTTTCCATTTTGGTGAAGAAGGAAGAGCAGCGGAGCTGTAGCTTCCACTGATCTCTATTATAGTAGGCTGGATCGCGGACCGCGGCCTCGGCACCTGGGGCCGAGTGTCGCCACCGGCGGCCATTGATTGACACCAGCCAATGCATAGGACTCTATGGGAAGAACGAGAAAAAGTGACGTTTCCGCCGTTTCTAAGCTGTTGTCGGCACTGTAACTTTTTGAATGCTTTTCGATAAGCCCGTCGAATAGCTTGCGTACAAACATTAAAACTGACAGCCCTCGCAGTTCTTATAAATAAATATTTTGTGGTACAGAGTGACTCCGCTGCAGTGCAGGTCAATGAGGCGAGAGTTACCTAGAGTTACCGCGGAGTCGGTGGCGGTTTCGTTGAGTTGGGTTTAGCAGACGACAAGCTCGAAGGCTTTGCTTCTCGGAATTCGCTCACTACCGGAAAGCCGCTGTCGAGAAGAAACTTCTTTGTCATTCATCAACTTCTGGGCTCCCCAAGGACGGTCTCATTGGAGGCAAGTTCCTTTGTTTACTCCACTACGAGAGCAAGCTTGCCAGCTCAGCCATAGGTGCTCCGGTACGTTTGATTTTTTTTTATTCGGCGACCGGACGTTTGACAAATACCGATTCGATCTCCAAACACTCGACATCAGGATCGCAGCGCACCATAAAATACTCGCCTCCGAGCACAGCGTACATGCTTCAATATGCTTACTTTTGTGCGTTTCTCTCATAGACTTGCGTGTATTGCCTGGTGTCAAGCAATGGCCGCCGGGGGGCGACACCGACGGGGTCCCGATCCCCGATCCAGCCAACTAATATAGAGATCAGTGGTAGCTACTGCTATCGGTGGTGACTTACCAGGCGAATGATCTGCTCTTCTTTCGCAAGGGAATCTGAAGCGCTCGAAGCAGTGTAACTTTAGGCGATAGTGGCCATTCGGCGGTTACGACACAATTCGCGCTGCTGCGCACTTCGCCGCTCATTCCGTTCCCGCTCTTCCGCCGAAGAAATGATGCCGCGATCTATGAGCGACGGCGGCAAACGGACAACCGGCAAACACAACAGCCTGGACAGCTACCGCCATCTATGAGCGACGGCGGCAACCAGACTTTTTTGTCGACATTTCTTTGCGGGTGACACGATCTTGGGGAAACTGGCCCCTAACAGCTCCGCTGTAAAAACGTTCCGGGTTTGGGTAAATTTATACATCCTGAAATTAGTCTGCGTCAATGGGCGACATGTCTCTCAGCTGTAGATGAGAAATTTAGCCAGTGCGGTACGACCGCTGACCTGGGTTCTTCAACGTGCACCACGCAGTGATGATACACGATCGCACGCCGGTACGATGCTCATCCAGATCGAAACGGACAGGGTTGAGGATTGAACCCGGGATCCTTGGTTCTACAGCGCGAGCTTTCGCTCCACGTGGCCTAGTGGGCGCTAGCCCACTAGGCCATCGATCCCACCGATAAAACGCCGTCTGCAAGGTTTTGAGAGGCGGTGAGAATTGTTAAAATTCTATGATCATCGACAGCTTTAAAAGGGTCGGCAACCACTCCGGTCCCAGACTTATTTTCTGGTACACAGCTGCTATCAAGTTCACATTTTCAATTAAATAGTACCGTACGAGGACGGGCATCCAGATCTGCATGACGAACTGCCATCCTACATGTCCAAATAGCATGCAGGCCCAGTAAAAATACGAGGTCATATGGTAAAGGCGCCGCTTCCACTGACAGGAAACGTATTCCACGAACTGTGAGCGGTAGGTCTTTTTTGAGTCTGCGTTGGAGCACACCCCAGAACAGGATAGTATCCCAGCAGTCCAGGAACACGTGCTCCACGGTCTCCGGTCTGTTGCACAAAAAACAATCCTCGCTCTGTGGTACAAACATTCCCTTTTCACTGGCAGTGTGTTGGTATGTAGTTTGAAATAAAAGGTTTTCACAGATCAGGGATCTAGCATTCTTTTCACGCGGGAAAGCACATCATGGTCAGTACTATCGGAGAACGAAGGGCGATACAGTGGCACGGGAAACAGGCATTCAACAAGATCTCGCGTCAGACGCTTTCGTGCGACAGAGTTTAAGTACTTGCTTGAGAATCGCACACTAAGAAATTAGTACGCACAAGCAACCTCCCTAAGGAAATCCATTACTTTGCCTTCACATCTGTCACACGTCGAAACATTGAACGTGGGTAGCTATCTAAACAACCGTACTTGGATGACAGTCCTCAGAAAAGGGTCACTGCAGCCTGGTCCCGCAAAAAGAAAAACCGCGAAATCCGCTGTCGTTTGAGCAAATAATAATAATAATAATAATTGTTTTTATTCCTTTGAAAAAAAACACACTTACATTAACTGGCCCACAAAAGCAGAGAAGATTGCTCGTCCGTGGGACCAGGCAGACCAAAATCTTTACATATAAAAGGAATAGAACGCAGTATGGCAAGTAGCACTATAAATAAAGAAATTAAACAGAATTGTACACACAGCGATATTTGCGCCATGTAAATGAAACTACTCTCCATATGAAAATCAACCAAATCGCTGAACACTGATATATTAACAAATTCTAAACACCGCAAGACCTCACGTGAAACATACCACAATAGACAACAATTGAACATGAACATCGCATAACACAGAAATGATTCAGCAAAAAAAAACCTAAACAGGGAAATAAGGTTTTACACACTAGACACCACTTTTTAAGAGCTTTCTTAGCCGTTCGCATGGGTTATATACTAATCAAATTATCGGGTAAATTATTAAAAAGGGAAGGAACATAATGCCGTTTTATTCTGTTCCCGTAGTTGGTAAATATTCTGGGTATTACGTACCTTTCAGTGCATCTCAGATTTCTCTTTTTCACCTCAATTTCGAGCTTTTATCGTAGTAATGCCGTGGTAATATTACATATTCATACAGTTTAGAAAAATACATTATATTTAGTTCATTCATTTTAATATCTATTACTAGGTCATCATATCTGGTTCCGTACGCAACATTACTCGCAATCTGTTTAAGTAGTCTATCTATTCCTAGTTTTTTATTTCCTGCACATTGTCCGAAAACAGCAATACCGTATCGCAAGATCGACTCTCCTAAGGCCACAAAAACAGTTTTACGAACGTTTACACCACAAACGCTCTTTAACCGGTAAAGATACGTTGATACAACGCGAAGCCTTTTTTTAATACATTTTATGTGATCGTTCCAAAAAATATATTCGTTAAAAGATATGCCTAAGTACTTTACAGACTGTTCGTACAGAAGTGCTATACTTTTGCAAGAGTTGCCTTGCCTTGAATTTAAATAAATGCCTGCCGTAAGCTTCACGTGTTTATGGGGATTACGGAAACACATAAGTTTCATTTTGTTGTTATTTACTGAAATAATATTGTCAGAAAACCACTGCAATAACATGTCAACGTCCTTTTGAAATATTGGAATGGCTTTTTCGTATATGTCACATGGTAATAGTAGAACCGTGTAATCTGCATATAAAAATATTCTAGACTGTAGCGGTAAAAGACTTAACTCATTTATGTAAATATTAAACAACGGACCCAAAGTGCACCCTTGAGGCACACCGCACTGAACCCGAGCTTTATCACTTACACAACTTTCTATTTTCACCAGTTGAAATCTATCTGTGAGGTAGCCATGGAAAAAATCATAAAATGTTCCTCTAAAGCCCATTCTTTCAAGTTTTTGTAAAGGTAGCGTATGATCGATGGTATCGAAAGCCTTCGATAAATCTAGGAGTAAGGCCAGAGCAATTTTATTGTTATCTAATGTATCGTTAATTCAGTCCGAGAAATCCTCCAAAAGTGCTGTTGTGTTTTTATTTTTCCGAAAGCCATACTGAGAATTAGTAATAAGAGAAAAATTTTCACAGAAGTTATTCATATTTATCTGAACCCATTTTTCTAAGATATGCGAAATTACTGGCAATATTGATATCGGTCGGTAACTCCAGGCCGGATTGAGGTACGGCCTAAGGGGGCTGCAGCCCTGGGCCCCAGGCTGTCAGAGGGCACCATGCTGGCTCCTAGAAATTTAAAAATGTTAGTAGTTTTTTTCATTTAAGAAGTTTTAGGCAGAAAGCAGAAGAAATACTCCGGAGGGCCTCTGGCGCAATGGCCTTCTCGTTCTCTTTTCCTCAACAAGGAGACAAGGATGCCATAAAGTTCCCGTCTCTAGATCAGCTGGCGTTTGTGAGCTCGTTGTACAAGAGCGTGCCAGAACAACAAAATTTAACACGGCCTCTCATGCCCCTTGTTAGATTTTTTTTTTAATTGGAGCTTGATTGAAGGACTGTTATGGAGCTTTATTTTTTGTACTGGAGCCCCCTTAGCGTGTTTTGGGACAACTGTGGGCAGGAAGTTAAGCAAGCGTTCTTTATTCAGGTAGCTCCTGCAGCGCCGTTGAGGCATTATTGCAGGGGGCGAACAACATAGAAAAAAACATTTCTGCATTTGCGGCACAAACAGTTTCAACACTTAAATTGTTCCAATCCCTAATGGTCCTAACAAAGAAAGAATTTTTGCACAGTTCCGTCCTGGTGAAATATTCGCGTATTTTGTGGATATGATCTTTACGTTGGGAAATATAGTAAGGGGGTAGAAGGTAATGAAAACCGTTAATACCAGTGTGTTTATTATAAATGCTATATAGAAATTTTAAGCGCAAATTTTTCCGCCTGAATGTCAGCAAATCCCAGCCTAATGTACTCTTCATGTCCGTGACGCTCGAAAAGCGGTCGTACAGCCCCAGGACGAAGCGTGCCGCACGATTTTGGATCCTCTCTAAAGCGTCTATGTGATTTTGCTGAGCAGGATCCCACACAGTGCAAGAATAATCTGTAAGAGGTCGAACGTAGGTAAGGTATGCAAGTTCTTTAATTTTTTGCGTAGACCTTTTTAGATTACGCTGGATAAAACCGAGTGCCCGTCCCGCCCTCATGACGACATCGTCAATTTGCGCATTCCACTTGCAGTCTGCTAATAAGGTCACCCCCAGGTACTTTACTTTACCGACACTTTTTAGTGGTTCATTATTTAAATAATACTGAGTGTGAAGTTTATTTTATTTGCGGGTGAAGGTGACATGTACATCTTTGCTGACGTTTAACTGCAATTTTGATAGACTGCACAAGAGTTCAATTTGATCCAAATCAGCCTGCAGTTGTGTGGAATCCTCATCGTTTTTTATACATCTATATACAACACAATCGTCAGCAAACAATCTTAGCTGAGAGGTCACGCCAACGTGAATATCATTTATAAATATTAAGAACAGCAAAGGTCCAAGTACCGACCCCTGTGGCACGCCAGAGGTAACTTCAACAAAATCTGATGTTTCACCATCTAGAACCGTACATTGCCGACGCGAACACAAATATGCCTGTATCCAATTATGTACCGAAGTATCTAGATTCAAAAGTGCCAATTTTTGGATTAAGAGGGAATGCGATACTGTATCAAACGCTTTTCTAAAATCGAGAAACACACAATCAATTTGCTCACCCCTATCAACGGTAGTAACAAGATCATGATAAAATTCAGTGAGTTGTGTAGTACAAGAATAACCCTTTCTAAATCCATGTTGATAATCAATAAAAAAGTTCTGAAACGTGAGATGTTGCATTATCTGGGAATATAAAATGTGCTCAAACAACTTGCAGCAAACCGACGTTAAGGAGATCGGCCTGTAATTCGTGACATCATTTTTGAGACCTTTCTTATGTATAGGAGTAACATTAGCTAATTTCCAGTCCCCTGGCAAAGCTCCATTAAGTAATGACTTGTTAAATATTATGAAAAGGTAAGGCGCTATTGCGTCTGCACAACTCTTTAGAACCCGAGGGGAAATTTTATCAGGGCCCATCGCTTTGGTTTCATCGATATGCTCCAAAAGATTAAATACACCTTCCATACTTATTTCTACGGGTGGCATCACATCGTAATTGCCTGAACACATTTCTAGTGTTGTATCTTCTGGAGGCAGAAAGACTGATTTAAAATAATTGTTAAAAACGCAAGCTTTCTGCCCTGCGTCAGTGAGTAGTTCGCCATGTACCATTATATCAGGTATTCCCATCTGATCATTACCACAGAGCTTCATAAACTTCCAGAGCTGCTTATTGTTAGTTTTCATCGTGTCTTCAAGACGTTGAAGATAATCCTGTTTAGATTTTTTTGCGGTCTCTTTGTACGTCGTAGTCAATTCCTTTAATATCTGGAGGTTTGAGGCCGAACTTTTCTTTTTATATCTTGCGTACGCACGCTTGCGTTTTTTAATAATTCTTAATAGACCACCATTGATCCATGGTTTTTCTCTTTTCTTTAGCTTACGTACGTCAATACTCGGAATGTATTTCTCTGTGAGGCTAATAACTCTCTGTTTAAAAAGCATCCACACGTCCTCAACACTCATTTCTTCGGCAATATATTCGAAAGAAAGGAAGCTCTCGCGAAGTTCAGAACTGATACACTCATAATCACTCCTTGCGTACAGAAATACGTTTCGATTTGCATTCAATTTTTTACGGGGAGATTGAAAACTAAGCGTGGCCACAATAGCGTCATGATCGCTAATACCAGGAATGACGTCAACTCGTTTAACAATGCCAGGATAGTTACAAAATAACTAATCGAGTATGTTCGAGCCACGCGTAGGTGTGAGAACATGCTGTGTGAAGCCCAAAGTGTCAACCATGCATTTTAAATCAAGGTTTAAACGACTGAGTGATCCACAGGTACACATTTCGTCACCCCATATCATATCTGGAAGGTTAAAATCCCCACCAAGTAGCACACAGTCATTAGAAACACTAGAAACCAGATCGCTAAGTTGGCATAAAACAGTGGGGTCAGAACTTGGGGGTCTGTAGAATACGCCTACAATAAGATTAAAACCATCAGGCAGTCTGACCCGACACCACACTGACTCAACTGTATTTCCAGCTATATATAGTTGGTAACTTTGTAAGGAGGTACTAATAAGCAAAAAAACTCCTCCTCCGTGCAGCGACCTATCTCTTCTGTAAACATTGAAATTGCTGGGAAAGACTTCATGATCAGGAACAGAGTCATCCAACCATGACTCCGTCCCAAGGATAACATCAGCCTGTACAGATTTGATCAAACCGGACAATTCCTCTATTTTGTTTTTTACACTTCTGCAATTCACGACCATCAAAACAACATCCCTCCGTGATACTATTTTTTTTTTTTATCAGAGGGGCGTCAGGCACCTTTCACGGGTACAACCTGCTCGGTCTCGGTATCCCAAGTAAACACTTTTCCGTTGATTACAAGCTTATCATGCGTTAGTTTTACTTTGTTCGTTACGTCCTCCCTTTTAGCTTTAGCGTACGCCCAAAGATGACGTCGCTTTTCTCTAACTTCCAATGAGTAATCGTCAGACAAAGACACGAACGTACCCTTTAACTTGTATGCTTTTCTCATGATAGCATTTTTTTCATCGAGGAACGAGAAACGCACTAACACCGGTCGTGCTCTTTCCGCCGAGTATCTCCCAAGCCGGTGAATTTTTTTCTATAACCGACGGCCTAATATGAAGTTTCTTTTCAAAAATTTCTAAAATCACCTTTTCGTTTAGCAATGCGGGCGTTTCAGCCTCACTCTCGGCCACCCCGTAAACGACAATATTGTTTCGCTTGCCCGCGTTTTCTAGGTAGCTAATCCTGGAACCCAAGGAGTGAACCCTGCATCCGAGGTCCTTGACTAAGTTCTCACATCTTTCGAGGTTGGGGACAAGTTGCGAAAATCCCTCGACTTTCGTTTCAATTGAAGATAACCGCTGATTTGTTTGGCGAATATGTTCGTCCAATCTGTCTCCAATCGACGATATGCTGGCATTAAGGGCCCTCTGGCCATCGAGAATTGCCGCAAGCTGAGCTTCAGAAAACGGACCCGGGTTAAGCTCAACGTCACCGCTCAGCAAAAGAACAATAAGACAGAGCGAATCAAAACAGTCGGCAACACACTTCAAGAAGGCCCTCGGGCGAGGCAGCACTACCAGGCAGACATTATTGCTTTTCACATCAAAATAAAAACGGTCTTTACCAACCTGGATGACGAACAACAGGTGGTTAGGTCGTGGCCGCATGCCTGGAGTGCTATCTCGCCCACTGACGAGGTTGGCAAAAGGGGCGTTGCAGGAAGGTTCCGGTGATGTTGATGACACTGGGGCTACACGCACATAGAACGGCGTTGCCAGATGAAATGTCCCGGCGGCCGTTAGAACCAACGGGAATCCGCAGGCCCGACGTGGTCCGAACAAGCTGTTTCGTCGATAATATCCCAACCGTTGTACGAAGCGGGGAACGTTGTAAATCCACCGTCATCAGCTGGCCGCAGAACCCAAGATGACAGGACCTGGATGACGAACAACAGGTGGTTAGGTCGTGGCCGCATGCCTGGAGTGCTATCTCGCCCACTGACGAGGTTGGCAAAAGGGGCGTTGCAGGAAGGTTCCGGTGATGTTGATGACACTGGGGCTACACGCACATAGAACGGCGTTGCCAGATGAAATGTCCCGGCGGCCGTTAGGACCAACGGGAATCCGCAGGCCCCGACGTGGTCCGAACAAGCTGTTTCGTCGATAATATCCCAACCGTTGTACGAAGCGGGGAACGTTGTAAATCCACCGTCATCAGCTGGCCGCAGAACCCAAGATGACAGGACCTGGATGACGAACAACAGGTGGTTAGGTCGTGGCCGCATGCCTGGAGTGCTATCTCGCCCACTCGCTATCACGCCCGTTAAGCAAGCAGCGCAGATGGTTCACACATGTTGTTTTAAACCTTTTCGCGAAACTCCATATGGAGTTTATTCCAGAAAGATAAGTTTGGAAAAAACGAAAAGGTGCCCGTGAATCTTCTGGACACCGTCTCTTTAGCCACCAACAAAGAGGCGTTTCAAAGAGCCGGCTCTTAAGACGCCCCTCAACAGTTTTCGATGGGTACTGACTGCAAGGAAGTGCTCTAGAGTCGATGTCTGGGCTGCCGTGTAACTGAACGTTCATCCTTCCAGCGACTGATACGAATACTGCAATGGTTTAACCAACCTCTGAGGTATAACCTCTTATTTTAGAGCGCAGCTCTTAGGGGCCCGTTTCCAGCCTGAGCGGCGTCGCCGTCGCCGTCGCCGTCGGCGTCGGCGTAACCGCGCGTTGCATGCAACTCAGAGGAGATGCAACAGGTTGCATGCAGCCTGAGATGCAGCAACTCTGAGGAGATGCAACAGGTTGCATGCAACCTGCGATGCAGCAACTTAAACTAGATGCAACAGGTTGCATGCAACCTGATATGTAGCATTTCAGAAAAGATGCAACAGGTTGCATGCAACCTGAGATGCAGCAATACAGAGGAGATGCAACAGGTTGCATGCAACAGGTCACGTGACTCCTTAGGTCATGTGACCCCCAGGTCACGTGACCACCCGTAGGTCACGTGACCACTCCGAGGTCACGTGAACCCCTCCCCCGCGGTCACGTGACCCCCTCCCCCCCCCCCGAGGTCACGTGATCCCCTCGATGACGTCATCGTCACTGATGAAGTCATCAGTGACGTCACTGATGACGTCGCCGGCATCCACATCGTCATCGTCAGCATCAGTGATGACGTCATCAGTGACGTCACTTATGACGTCACCGGCATCCGCATCGTCATCGTCATCATCACTGATGGCGTCATCGGTATCCGCATCGTCATCGTCACTGATGACGTCATCGGCATCGTCACGTGACCCCCCAAGGTCACGTGACCCACCCACCCCCCGTACCCTTCCCTCCTCCTCGTCAAGAGCTGCGCTCAAATTCGGCGTTACAGGGAGTTGTAAACGGCTTTCCCTTTTTTTAACGTTGAGTCACAGAACAAAATGGCCGCTGGGGTCTAAATTACTGCATTTAAAAAGAACAAGATTAGTACTAAATTTGATGCAAAATATTTTCCCCATTCAAAAAGACAGCGTGTAGATACAAAAAGAAAACATCTTCTCGATTCTCATGATAAATTACGCAGTTTCTCCTATGCTTTAAATGTGGAAGTCTGTTTGTTTGAGAAACTAGGGTTCAGTTATTAGAAGAGCGTTTACGAAGTAGTTTGATCCCGATAGACTCCTTCAACCAACGAAATTTCTTTCTTGCCTATGTCACTTCCTTCACTGTTCATACCAGTAATTAATTAAAAGAGGGTTAGTTAGAAGTTAAAACACTTTAAATAATTCGGAACAACTACAAGAATAAGGGCTCTAGATTTTCGTGGCAGTTGTCGATTTGCGAGGCATGCCATTTAGGGGCAGCGAAATTAGAATAGGAATTTTGCAGCTACCTTTTCGGTCGCTGCATAACTCAATTCATTCGTTAATTATGATGTCAGTTGACATGTTAGCAAGAGGGTCACCTGTTCTACAAGCCGACATCGTGACCAATTTGCATAAACTGGCCCGGGCATGTACCCTATGAATCCAGCTGTAATTCTAGTCAAACAAATTCATGAACGGAGTCAACATTTTAAACGGAAGCAACTTAGTGTTTCTTTTTTATTTTTGTGGTTAAGTTGCTGGATGTGAACGACAAATCCTAATATTTTTCGTAATGTTTATTTGATTTCACTTTTGTACCTCAAATATACTATATTGTAAATTGCTAGAGCGGTTGATTATTTGCGGAGTAGCTTCTAAACACTCGCGTTTTCCTCAAGGCACGCAAGGAAAGCTTGAATTCCATTGAATCTACGGATCTAAACAAGGCTCGACGATAATCATACAATGAAACATATCTAGAATTAACAAGTTCAAAAATATACATATTCCCGTCGTCATCGTTGCCTCCACCACCACCATTTTCATAGGTAGAGGCCTCATAACAGCCTCAGCCCAGGGCCCCCAAATGCCTGTATCCGGCACTGGGTAACTCCCTAAATTCTTTTTATTACCGCCTTCGTAAAAAGGCCTAATTACTGCTACTTTTAGGTTTTTTTAAATTTTTCCTGTAATTAGGAAACCGTTAATTATTTTCAGTAATACTTGTTTTACATCATCTATATTGTAACGTAAATCTCGCACACGTATTTTCTCTATACCTGGTGACTTTGTTATGGACATAGAATTTATGATGGTTACAAGATCATCCTCACCCATTAAAGGCAAGTATGCCGAGTTTTTGTTACTGAACTTGGGAGCGTTATTTTTTGTCTCTACTGTTTTAATTTTCTCTCTTAAATCTTTAACGCCACTGATAAGAGAACTATTAAAAGAGTCTGCTAAGATAGTGTAGTCATCAGCATCGGGGAAATGCTTCCTGATTGTATTATCAATATTACTTTTTTTCCCTTCCAATTAACCGATTGAGAAGATTCCATGTTTCCGCTGAGTTTTTTACCGACTGGCAAAATTTGGTCATGTAATGCTTCCTTTTGGCCAATCGAATTTTAGCTGTTAGTTTCTTGCGCACTTCACGAAACTCCTTGTTTAAAAGCACGTCCTCACGTTTCAATTTTCATCTCTTCCATAGGCTTTCCTTAGCGTGACATAATTCCAAGATTTCTTCGGTAATCCACATATTTTCTGATCTTTGCTTTCGTTTTCGATTTTCGGTATATATTCTGAAGTATTCTTACTAAAGTATTATATGCCGAAATGTGGTCCAGGGATATTAACAAATTCCAATCATATGTGGGTGATTTCAGATAAACCAAAGGGTGGCTGGTCGACATTTTTAAATCAACTGATGTTTTTATATGACATTGTCTAGTGTCTGGTATAAACGAATCCACACTTAGTTTTGACCAGAAAAAAAAATTTGGAGACAAGAAAAATCGTAAGGCAGGGAGAGGTGGACAGTTGCAATAACGCGCACTGATGGAGGGGGCAAGTTTGAAAGTGAATAATTAAAACAATAAAATTAGGAAAATTTTAAAACTTTTTACAAACGAACTATGGGTACAACTTGCTTGTAATATAAAGTAATCATATTTATTAAAAATTTATTTAGTTTTCTAAAAATTGCCAAACATGCCTGCTCGAACGACAAATGGCAAACTTTGGAAATCTGTATCTCATGAAATAATTTAATCATTATTACATAACTTGCAGACATTATTTTACTAATATATGGCTATTATTGAAAAAATAAATAAGGTATCTGAGTGACACAATAGTTACAATATATTTAGGCAAACATGGGAAAAAAATCAAACAAAGAAAAATTCCAATGCGAATAAAAAAAAAAACACCACCTTCGATTTTTTTTAAATTTGGGTACCCTGTTATACTCTATTTCGGCACTCATTTTTATTAAAAACATGTTGCATTATTGCACTGTGAAAGAAGAAACAACTCCCCAAAGTAGGGTTCTTTTTCAAAGCCTACACTTAGCAGTGTCCTATACAAGAAGTGACTCTGAGTTCCAGTTTCATGAAACTTGCACAAATCTTTTATATACATTTATTCAGATGAGGTCATTGATAAAAAGAGCCATTGGTCACACAGTAAAAGGGAGGAGAAACTATATACAGCATTTTACATAAGCGTACAAAGTGGTATCATATTAGAGACTAATGATTTGAGAAAAGATGATGCAGTGTGAAGTTGTACCTTCCGGTATATTTTACATCTAGAGTAAAATAAATAACTTTACTTCCACACACAAAAACAAAGATATAATAGTAAGATATTTAGGTTGGCTGTGTATTTACAATTACAAACAATTTCAGGTGACGGATGCCATAGTGCAGGGGTGGCCAAACCGCGGCTCGCGAGCAACATGCGGCTCTTAGCTGGTCCAAGTGCGGCTCGCGGATGCCTCGTAAGGGACCGCCCCCCCCCCCCCCCCGGGCCCCTTTCCGCGTTTCCCCAGGAAAAAAAGAAGGGATTACAGGCAGAATAAAGTATGGCCCTCGGTTTGGCTACTTTATTACGTATAAGTGCTCAAGGCTGTTCTGTTGTACACCCTTGTGCACTCATACGTACAGTCAGACACTGAACAAAATTTAAATTTGACCCCCCCCCCCCCTTCCCCCCGGCGGCTCTTAGAAGTTTCGTTGTTCCGTTTGCGGCTCTTAGGCCGGGTCAGCCTGGCCACCCCTGCCATAGTGCCTAACTGGAGCAGCTTCGATGCTCTCGGTGTATGAATGAATCGTGGCAAGCCGATATATTTTATCCTGCTCGAGGATAACATTTTGGGATTTTTTGTATAGTGATCAGATAAAAATTATTAGTAACCACCAACAAAAACAGTAGGTTAAATACCCCGTGAAGAAAAATGTGATAAATAAGATGTCCCTGCATTCAAAATGAGCAGTCCTTGGGAAATCAAATTCGGCACTTTACGCTAAGGTTTTCCTCGCTGTACCCATTTAATAAAGTTGCTTCCAAGCAGATCCGACTGTCCGTGCTACATATATACGTCACAGGTCCCTTCTGTTGATGACTTGCTGAGCCGCCACGCGTGCCAAGACTGAATGCCAGGGAAGGCGCGCACCGTCAGCCACTCTTCTTTTTTTTTTTTGTTCACGATACCGAACAACCTCATTTTCGTCCAGATATACAAGATGCACGCCTTTCAGTTTCTTTGATAGAACGCTCACCATTGTCCTGGCCGTCTGAATTGCGCTTACTGAACGTTCTCTCAGGTTGTTAAGCGTGGCCTGGTGCTTCACGAGTCCGCCAACTCCGTCACATGCATTTTTCCCATGTCCAGATGCAGAAAATAACCACTGGGCTTGTGGGCAATCGTCCTTTGCAAATTGGTGAAGCTGGTAGCGATTCTTGAAATGACTGGCGGCGCCGTCACTTACGTACGTCACGTACGAGTATACCGCAACGTTGTCTTCAACCCACTCCTTCACTTTTTCTAGAGCCAAGCAAGCGTGAGCGGCGTCGTGACACAGGTCCTCACTGATGATGGCAAAGCTGTTTGTAGATTTTCTTGTCGTCACTACACATGTAAATATCGAAACTTGTTTTTTTTTTCCAGTGATATGCTTGCACTTCGCCAGGAAGCACGATGGTCCAGTTTTCAGCAAAGTCAAAATGAAAGACAATGCTCCCGCGTTGCATGCACTGTTTTTCATCGTAGATCGCTTTACCTTGCGTTTGCCGGATATGGTTGTGAAGTACCCAACTTCCAACCGTCACTTGGATGACTTTTAGGAAAGTCTCAGGTTCCAAAGTTTTTTTCACAAGGTCGCCGGACTCCCATGTTGCAAGCACAATCTCTTCATCCTCCGGGATATCAAGTTCCTGGAGTGTAAGAAACTGGCCTTTTGGGCAGTGATCACAGTCTCCTTGAAGGCACAGTTCTGTTGCTGGGTCGCACAGAAATGCCGAGTTCATTTCACCAGTGTTGAATGTTGAGCCTGTAACGTTCTCTAGAGCAGCAATACAAAGATAATAATTGGCGCAGCGCACACAAACGCACACTTCCTGGTGTGGAATACATTGGACCCATCTAGGGCGTAACGAATAAAATTTCGTTAGCCCAACGCCGGAATCGGGATGCTTGTCTTTGTATATACGGAAGGCCTCTCGTATTGAGCGTGTCATGAAGCGCTTTGGCACGAACGTTTTCTCTCCGTTGAGCATGACAGAGATGACGTCCTTCTGGTTGGGACTTTGGCGCGAACATTGTAGCTCATCTTTCGTGAAGTACTCTAGGGCAGCAGACCGGTTCTCAGGGCTCACCTTGCACCTCGTGTAAGGATCCGGCTCATACCACACGCCATGCTTTTCCTTGAGTTTTCGGGATTTACTGATGAGGTACATTGAGGCCTGTGGAATCATCTTTTGAACCTCATTCTTCGTCAGTGTTGACGGCAGGCGTGTAAGCAGTTGACAACGTTCCCGGAGAGAGGTGGCGGTTTCAAAGGCCTGCCGAAAGCTGTCCACCCACTCAGTGCATGTGGAGCATGTTGGTTCGGACGACCCCGATGGTGCGTCCCTGTCGTACGCAATACGTAGCCTTGAGCGTATATTCTTGACAGCAACCTGTTCCAGTTCTGTCTGCTTTCTCTTGACATAGGCAGGCCTGTCCCGACTTGGAAAAAGACAAGCGCCGAAAGACCAGGACAAGGTAAGAAGACGACAACACAAGGCGCACTCGCAACTGAAGATTTATTTATGGAAAAACATAGTCTTATATACACTTCAAAAAAAAAAAAACACCCACGTCACTTTCCCACTCTTTATCCAAGAATAGACACTCTTTTTCTGACAGAGTCACTGAAGGCTCGCTTATGCACTTATCTGCACCCTTCCTTATTGCATACGCCTCATGAATTTCCCTTGTAATCTTTTTTCTGTATCGCCCCAGGATTGCCACGTCATTGAAAACTGGTGTGCACTCACATCGGTTGCATTGCACAGCCAGGTGCCCAGAAGGTGACTGTTTTAAGGAAGCAGCATGCTCTCTTGCGCGATCATTCACACAACGCCCAGTTTGGCCTACGTAAGACCTACCGCAAGAAAGCGGAATGTCATACACAACACCAGTGTGACATTCTACAAACTTATTCTGGTGTTTTTTCTTACACTCGTCACTCTTCCCTTCGGGATCATTGATTTTCCTGCATAACGCAGAAAGATTTTTAGGGGCTGAAAAAACGACAGGAACGTCGTAACGTTCCGCCACCTTTTTTAAGTTATGAGACACTGCGTGAATGTAAGGCATTACAGCGGTTCTTACTTTTTGGCGTTCAAGAACGTTTCTTTCCGCACCCCTAAATTTCTTTTTGAGGCCCTCTGCAGCTTCAACAATGGATCTCAGCGGAAAACCCGCACTTGCGAGCCGATCTACCTGCAGAAGGAAACTCCTTCCCATTTCCTCAGGACAGGATTTGTTCAGAGCGGCTCCGAGGCACGAAGAAGCAATACCTCTTTTCACTAACTTGGAGTGGGAAGAATTAAAAGGGAGTACAGCTTTCTTGGAGCGAGGTTCGTAAGCCCAGCACACATGGTCATCTAAGAATTTTAGTTTTAAATCCAAAAATTGTAACGAGCCCTCCGTGGTCCTCTCATGAGTGAATTTTAACCCATGAGAGCAGAACGTGAACGTGCCGATCACGTCAGCCACCTTGTTATCAGTGAGTTCGTTCCCTGGGAGGGCGATGACCAGATAATCATCAACATACCTGTATATTTTAAAAAGGCTATCACCTCCGAGCTTCTCAAGAATAGCGCGGTCGCAGTGTGCCAAAAAAATGTCGCACAGAATAGGCGCAACCCGCGAACCGATGCAGATACCCCGTTTTTGCAAAAACACCTCTCCACCAAAGGAGACATAGGTGTGGTCAAGGTAAAAAGATAAGAGTTCAACGAAACCTTCTACACTTATCCCGCAAGTGCTACGAAAGGCTGCTTCACCGCTGTAACACTGTTACACTGTTACACTGTTAGAAGTTGCATCGAGAGCAGCGGTGAAACAGCCTTTCGTAGCACTTGCGGGATAAGTGTAGAAGGTTTCGTTGAACTCTTATCTTTTTACCTTGACCACACCTATGTCTCCTTTGGTGGAGAGGTGTTTTTGCAAAAACGGGGTATCTGCATCGGTTCGCGGGTTGCGCCTATTCTGTGCGACATTTTTTTGGCACACTGCGACCGCGCTATTCTTGAGAAGCTCGGAGGTGATAGCCTTTTTAAAATATACAGGTATGTTGATGATTATCTGGTCATCGCCCTCCCAGGGAACGAACTCACTGATAATAAGGTGGCTGACGTGATCGGCACGTTCACGTCCTGCTCTCATGGGTTAAAATTCACTCATGAGAGGACCACGGAGGGCTCGTTACAATTTTTGGATTTAAAACTAAAATTCTTAGATGACCATGTGTGCTGGGCTTACGAACCTCGCTCCAAGAAAGCTGTACTCCCTTTTAATTCTTCCCACTCCAAGTTAGTGAAAAGAGGTATTGCTTCTTCGTGCCTCGGAGCCGCTCTGAACAAATCCTGTCCTGAGGAAATGGGAAGGAGTTTCCTTCTGCAGGTAGATCGGCTCGCAAGTGCGGGTTTTCCGCTGAGATCCATTGTTGAAGCTGCAGAGGGCCTCAAAAAGAAATTTAGGGGTGCGGAAAGAAACGTTCTTGAACGCCAAAAAGTAAGAACCGCTGTAATGCCTTACATTCACGCAATGTCTCATAACTTAAAAAAGGTGGCGGAACGTTACGACGTTCCTGTCGTTTTTTTAGCCCCTAAAAAGCTTTCTGCGTTATGCAGGAAAATCAATGATCCCGAAGGGAAGAGTGACGAGTGTAAGAAAAAACACCAGAATAAGTTTGTAGAATGTCACACTGGTGTTGTGTATGACATTCCGCTTTCTTGCGGTAGGTCTTACGTAGGCCAAACTGGGCGTTGTGTGAATGATCGCGCAAGAGAGCATGCTGCTTCCTTAAAACAGTCACCTTCTGGGCACCTGGCTGTGCACTGCAACCGATGTGAGTGCACACCAGTTTTCAATGACGTGGCAATCCTGGGGCGATACAGAAAAAAGATTACAAGGGAAATTCATGAGGCGTATGCAATAAGGAAGGGTGCAGATAAGTGCATAAGCGAGCCTTCAGTGACTCTGTCAGAAAAAGAGTGTCTATTCTTGGATAAAGAGTGGGAAAGTGACGTTAGTGTTTCTTTTTTTTTTTTAAGTGTATATAAGACTATGTTTTTCCATAAATAAATCTTCAGTTGCGAGTGCGCCTTGTGTTGTCGTCTTCTTACCTTGTCCTGGTCTTTCGGCGCTTGTCTTTTTCCATTATGAACCAACTGGCCCAACTCACCATTTTGTTGCGATTCTGTCCCGACTTCTTACGACGCTTGGTTGTCTCAGCGGCGACACATCTGTAGGTAGTATGCTGCGATTTAGATCTTCAATTGCTTCTTCAGCTGGCACAAATATGTCAGGGCACTGCTTTGAGCATCGCATCGAGATCTCCTTAGTGATGTGCATGAAGCAATGGTAGCACAGGTAGTCCGTCGCACTCACTTTGGTGGAACAGTCAGGCGGAAGAATTTGCTTCAACGAGTTTAGGTCCAACTCGCCAACACTTCGAAAATTCCGCTGCTTTGGTATAGTCTTTTTGTGTTTGCAAAAGTAATCTACACAAAACACTCGTTCGGAGCTCCAGGACGTCTTCATAATGTATACATAAATAATAGAAATTAAACCCCAACTGATGGCATATAATTGCCAAGTGAAAGAACTACTGGGTGCACAAGTGACAAGTCCGAGGCTGAGGAGCTCACTCACTGCAAACGTACATTTGAAAAGAGAGGTCACAACTGAGGCTGTCGGCAAAGCTTGATCCACGTCAAAGGAAGAAAGAGTGAAAGTCTCCAGACAAAAAATTGTGGTCAGCGGCCTTCGAAAAAGACTTTCCGGAATCGCACTGTCGTCCCTCCACGCGCTGATATGAAAGCACCCGAGCTTCTACCACGTGGTTCATGACACAGCCTGAGCCATGTCGGCGACCGATTCGCGAGGGGTTGGCGGTGGGGTTACGTTGATGGTCACTCGGATTAGCCCTTGCTGTACTGAGCTACCGCCTGCAGTGCCTTATCGCCGGCTGGTGTCAACAACGAGAACACACACACCCTGTCTACACCAAAACTACAAGCGTTCACCGCACACGCGTCGCCGCCGCTTTTAAGCTTTTGTGAAATTGCTTTCTTTTGCCGCGGAGAACCGCCTTATCTTAACTACGCGCCTGAAATCCTTCCAGGCGGGCGTACACAATATCAAGCGTTTCGAGAAATGCCCGTGGAGTAGAACTATGGGAAAATTCGGAGCCCGCGATGTCGATATCGTCGCCGTTGTGTTAGTACGCCGTCGCGTACTGCAGTCCCCCGTTGAGGGAGGGGGGGGGGGGGGGCGGTCTTACTACGATAACATGGCGACAGCGTTTACACTCTATGTATTTACGCGAGGCTCGAGTAATTGGGGATAATGCTCCCGGTTGGTGTGCCCCTTTGTGCCTGATATTATCGCCCGTGACGCCAGCGAGTGAGATGGCGACAGGCATGACTGCTCAGTAAACAGGCGTCGGCGGCCATGTTTTGCTGGTTGAAGCGAACCCCCTTGTCCTTGACAGCGAGCGGGGAAATGCGAAAAAAAGATTGTGTCGGCCGTTTTGCTAGAACTAGCGACGAGTGTCGTCTGCGGTTTCCGGCAACTATTTTGCCATAATCGTGAGCTTAGCGAGGAAATGATTTTTGCTAGCCACAGAACACTACCACGCAGAAAGGGAATGCTTGAACATGTTTTTGTTCTGGATATATATCAGGGATATATATGAGAGAGAGAGAGAGATGAAGGTAGAGCGGAAGAGGGAATAGCATATAGTGTCGCAGGAGAATAAAGTAAACAAAGTTCCTAGTGGCCGATGGCTGCATGATCTTTTCTCGGATCACTAGTCCGTAATATGATACCTCTTTGTACACAGTAGTTTCTCCTTAATTTAAGTGTGTGAACGATTTCTTTAGTTATCATTGGCCTCATCTGAATAAAAATATATAAAAGATGTGTGTTGGTTTCATGAAACTAAAACTCAGAGTCAGTTCTTGTATAAAACACTGCTAAGTGTAGGCTTTGAAAAAGGACCCTACTTTGGGGAGTTGTATCTTCTTTCTCAATAAAATGATGCAACATGTTTTTAATGGAAATGAATGCCGAAATAGAGTATAACAGGTTACCTAAATTTTAAAAAAATCGAGGGTGGTGTTTTTTTTTTATTCGCATCGGAATTTTTCTTTGTTTGATTTTTTTTCCATGTTTGACTAAATATATCCTAACTATTGTATCACACAGATACCTTAGTTATTTTTTAAATATTAGCTATATATTAGTAGAATAATATCTGCAAATTATATCATAATGATTAAATTATTTCATGAGATACAGACCTCCAAAGTTTGCCATTTGTCGTTCGAGCAGGCATGTTTGTCAATTTTTAGAAAAATAAATAAATTTTAAATAAATATGATTACTTTATATTACAAGCAAGCTATACCCATAGTTTGCGCCTAAAGCGTATTAGAGTTCTCCTAATGTTATCGCTTTAGTTATTCACTCTCAAACGGGCCCCCTCCATCAGTGCGCGTTAATGCAACTGTCCACCACCTCATGCCTTACGATTTTTCCTGTCCCCAAGTATTTTTTCTAGTCAAAACTAAGTTTGGATTCGTTCATACCAGACACTAGACAATAACATATAAAAACATCAGTTGATTTGAAAATGTCGACTAGCCATCCTTTGGTCGATCTTATCTGAAATCACCCATGTCCTAATTAATTGGTCAATTTTGCTGTTATCTAAAATTATTCTCCACCCGTCACGTCAATCCGCCGAGCTATGCACACGAGAGCAGTGCAGAACCTGCAACAGGTACCCAATCTATGCAACAAAGAATAAGTTACACACCGTTGCCCGTGCGAAGATTGAAAAATCCTTGTCACCACAATTCGCGGCTTTAAAATTTATCTCACCTGTTTTGCTACGCCAGGGCTCGTTGCTTTCACGTAATTGTTCCAAGGCACTCCCAAGTATACACCGAGCTCAATGGACCGCAGAATAGTTTCAAACACACGCGCAATCATGTCCCAGTGGCAGTGCCAGATCCCCAAGAATTTCGCCCAGTTAACAGCAAAGGCTGTTTGGGCGCTGTATGATCTTGTGAGGTGAACAGCCGCTGAGAAGCTTTTTCTATCGCTAAGAAAAATCGCAACATCATCTGCGTACGCTAATATTTTAACATCACATGCATTTAAAAAAAACCACGTATGTTCTCACTCTTTATGACACTTAAGCAGTAGGGCTCAAGAAATATAGCGATCAACACCGGGGAAAGTGGGCACCCTTGCCGAACAGAAGATAACACAGAAATGCGCTTAGTTACTTGTTTGTTAATTATATAAGACTGGTCATGCAGTTACTATAGGCCATCTTTACTCCATCAAAATAATTTTACCCACGCCAACAGGGTTCAGAATGCAAAAAAGAACATCATGGGACACTCGATCAATAGCTTTTTCAAGGTCGACTTGCAACAGAGCAACATTTCGGAAATCAGCATCACATTATTCCAACACATTATGCGCAACATGAATGTTACTCATAATCGTACGTCCCTTGACACCGCACGTTTAATGTTCTCCCATTACATTTCCAATCACCGATTTCCTTCTTCTCGCAAGGATTTTCATTAGAATATTATAGTCCATATCAGGCTAGTGTAATCGGCCGGTAATTCTCCACATTATGGAGTTTAATAGTGTCTTCATTTTTGGGTTAAGGACTGTGCAGGTAAACAAAAACGAAGGCGGAAAACTTCTTTTACATAACATTCGCGATGCAATTATAGTAAAATGCAAGCTAAATCTTTTTTAGACTTTTTTACGAAAGGCAGCACCCAAACCATCAGAGCCGGGTGATTTTGCGCTTTGCAAATCATCAATGGATCTTTCTACTTCGGACATGCCCTATCGGCTGTTCTAACCATCCTTTTATTTTACTACTTATCTTTTGCAGAAGGGGCAAAATATTTTCTCAGAAGCCTTCTTCTTTTGGGGCTTTGTGACTCAGTAACCTTTCGTAGAATTTAAGAAAAACACGCTCAATTATGCTAGAGTCACGCGTCGAAACACCCTGATAAATAATTTCAAGTATTTCGCCGGCGCGTGCGCATTTCTTTTCTGTGGATAACGCTCGTTTTATTGGTGTTTAACCCGCGGGAAACTTTTCTGCCCGGGCACGTATTATCGCACCTCTGAAGAGCTCAGTATCTATGAGCTTTAGCTTGCTTTTTATTTCATTAATGCCGTCTATAAATAACCCTGGGGATTTACACTCTCTAGAAAAAGCTCCTTTAAAGTTGAGCGCAGCTGCTTTTCCTCTTTTTTTTTTTTTTTTTCTCTCGTACTTAAGAGTGGTTGATCTTTTCATGGCGTTCATTTTAAATGCTCGTTTAAATTCTTCGCATTCTCCGGTCATCTCACTCCCGCAGATGCTCCCTAAATGTTCAGTCAGTGTATTTATCTTGTCGTTAAACACGTCATCAAGGAGCTTGTAATTCTTTTTCGAGTTGTGCCAATTAAACATGTGTCACTCTTTCCTTTTTCACCCCAACCCGGAAGTGACAAGGCAGTGGTCGCTAAAGCACACCTGCTCTACACGATGGTGTTCACACAGCGGAACAAGCTCAACTGACACGTACTCTCAGTCTAGCCGTGCGTGGCTGCTTCCTTGGAAATGGGTAAACTGCACGCCCTTCGTGCCCTTTCCGCAATGTGCCACGTCCTCCAAGCAACGCTCATTTACCGGTTCATTCCAGACGTCGCCACTGCTATCCCTCCGGCGACCATGAGGGGTCCTGTCTTCTGGAGCCAATCTAGTGTTAAAATCCCCCACCACAACAAGCAATCGTTCGCACTTTAAATATTCCGCTGTACTTTAAAAAAATTGGCATCGTTCTGTCTCTGCGGTTGGTGCGTTGTTACACATTATACGAAACTTCTGAACTAAAAATCAAACATCCCAATACACGACTCTCCCATGTGAAGAACATTCTCAACAATAATACCCAAAGAAATTTTCAAAAAGATGCATACACCTCCCGACCTCCCTACCGCATGGCTTACGCATCCATCAGATGGCGACTCAAATTGGCGCACCATCTGCACGGTCTGCTCCTCGCTCTCAATCTTGATTGCCTGGGCCGCTATCACTTTGAGGTCGTTTTTCAAAAACAACCGTCTGAGCTGGCACTGCCTTCGGCTTGCAGATAGTCCTATTACGTTCAGTGTAGCTATACGCAGTGAAACTTCGAACTGTTCATGGCCTGAAAATTAAAAAAAAAAAAAAAAAATTAGGAGCTTATTACCTTGCGTCAGCTATCGGACACTCGCCAATCAGGGAGGTAGCGATGAAACGAGCTTACTGTGACAGCCGGTCTTCACGAGTCCTGGAAGGCGACCGGTTGCGTGTCGTATAGCGCCCTTTTTTCCCGGCAAGCGTATACTGATATTCCAGGCGTCGCAGTGCCTCGCTTGCGGCAGCACTGCTTGCACCCAGGTACTCTAGTCGCCGCTTGGAAGTCTCGCATCCAGGGACATTTCCTTACTGGGGCTGTTCTCCGGCACCACTTCCTTTTCCTTGCATGTAGCCATCTTCTCCGCTGCTGCCTTTACTGTAGCTGCATCCGAACCAGCTGAGCGTTCGAAATCCCCCGTGGTGTCCTGGAGCTTCGCGGTCCGCGTCTCGTCGGGCGCTGTGACCACAAAAGGCTCTTTTTTCCGTCAGGTTTCCCTTTGCATTTTTTTCTAGCGGTTACTGTTGCCTTTGAAGTCGCCGACACTGCAGGCGCTTGCGTTGAGGGCGCCGCCGCCTGTTCCGCCTCTTGTTCGTCCATCACAAGCTCGTTCGTATCTTCCTCGGCCTGGCGTCCTCCTGCGACGCGAGCGTATGATCGAACGCAGTCTTGGCGTTCGTGACCATATCCACGGCACTCACTACAGCGAGGCGCCCTCCAATCACGGCGAATATCTCCAGGCCGTTTGCACCGAAGGCACAGTGGTGCACGTCCTGGACCAACCATAAGTACAGGGCCTCCGATGAACCGAAGCTGCATGAGACAGGCTTTCCAGCGTCATGCCTTTCATCAGTGACAGCCGTGCCGCCCGAGGTCGACGACTCGACGCCGTCAAACCCGTCGATGTGCAATTTTTCTCGGGTATCTCTCTCACCACGCTGGACTCCTCCAGTGCCCTTTTCAGGGCGTCGTTGGGCACGTCGAAGGGCACCCAGTGAAGATAGAGTCGGACCTCTCGTCAATCAGGGTCCATCGGCAAACACCAACCTCCTTTCACCTTGAACTTCCCAGGCATCATCAGTTTCTTCTTGGCAGCAGTTGACTTGAGGCGGAGAATCCAAACGTCCCCCATCTGGAACACTCCCATACCGGTTACGGCGCTCAGGGCGCCAAGTTGCCGCAAAGGTTCCCTGAAATCTTCAATGCGGTGCGGCCGCACTCCGATATCAGCGTGCAGAAATGCCGTGCGTTCCGAAGTCATTCGCCGGTAGCGTCGGCGGAATAAACCGATAATCAGCGGGAACATCCAAAACCCTATCACCGCGGCCAAGCATGGACGCTTGCTCAGCTCCAACAGAGCCCCCGATTCCGCGTGCGCTTTCGTAGACCTTCGAAATTGGAATACGGCCACCGAGGCTCTTTGGAGCGTCTAGTTGAAAGTTGAAATTGTAGTAAATTTTGTGTGAAGCCTGCCTACTACTTGTAGCCCCGTTAATTTGTGCATTTGATGCTGTGCGTGTGTTCCGATTCTTATTATTATCTTCTTGTGTGCCAATATGAAGACCCGCGTGGTTATTTCTGAACATTTAAAATGAACAAAATAAATAATTAAATAAATATATAGAGATGCATTGGATGGTCTTTATTTTTAATTACACAAAAATAGCTCGAAGTATACACATTTTATGTCTAATATAAATCACATTTGGACATCGGCTGGCACGAGCTCGAAACTTCGCATAATTGTCTCGGGAGGCTATGGTTATACACGGTTTTACGTGCGCTTGTTTTGGGCCCTCACTTTAGAACTCTGTGCGTTGTGAGTCATGCGCGCTCTAACATTTTAATAGTGTGCCGCATATAATAGGGATACTCACAACTTCACAATTTGTACATACACTTTTGCTAGTGTTGAGAACATCGCATTGAACCAGAAAACTGAACTGTTTAACATGGTTTGCACGGGACGTCACCGCGGTGTATGCTGGAGGTCATTGCGATTTTTCTTGCTGAAAAGATCAAATCCAGTGGTGCAAAATGCACGCTGCAAAAGTTGCGCGCTCAGTGCAAGCAGAGAATTTGAGAGATACAAATTGGTCTTGCTTGGTGCAGCGTCGTGAGGAACAGCGCGAGCGTCTGGCAACACAAAAACGCTTTTTCTGGCAGCAGTGTTTTTGCAAACAAAGTAGTTTCCGGGACCATGCTTTCTGGTCTGTGCCGAAGATGCGGAGCAGAGGAAGCTTTAAAACAAAATATGTTTTTACAATCCCTCCCCCCTCTTCCAAACAAAATACTTATTGGTCCCAAGGGATCCCCTCTTCCATTTGGCGGTGTTAATTCGACAATTATATTTGTGTCATCGGTAAACAGTACTCGTATATATTTTTTTATTTATTTTGAATTTAAAAGTTGCGCAGTTTAAACAAAATACGGATGTAATCAAATATTGAAGAAGACCTTGAGAACGACACTCCTACGAAAATTAGAGCGGCTGCATCCGTTCCGTTCTTTTCGGATATTCCTCCCGTACACACTTGAAGCGTTATTTATTGTCGGATCTATAAGTCAGATTTAGTCATTTCAATGCTTGTCTTCTCGGGAAAACTTTTTAAAGCAGTTCAACAACACCGAAGATATGTTTTGAGTTCCTCAACGATGTGTACATGTAAAGCGGGTCGTGCAACAAAGTTTGTACTTTCACTAAATATCGCTAAGAGCTGATCCCTGACGTTAATTACTTGAAGAAAAAAAAAAAACACCCATTATTTCTTCTCTCAGCTCGGTAAGAGACGCAGCAAAATAAGAGGAAAATCACAGCTTTTCCTTTGTCAGCCCTCGAATAGAACAAGCGACGACATGATCTGACGCTAATTGTATACCCTGATGGTATTTGACGTCATGGTGTCTACGACGCAAATAAATCTCGTGACGTTTTCAATTTAGGTCGACCTGAAGCAGTGAGTCACGTAACTACGTCACGGAGCCACATGACGTCACGTCACTTGACAGTATGTCTTTACACCATGACGTCACGTGACAGCTTTACACACGATTAATCATTGTGCCAATACAGGAGCGCCACAAAAGCCCATAATTTCATATTTATTGTGCTTTGGTATATGGCAATTTGATCACTTCATTGAAATATAGCTCCCAATTTTTATTTCTCAAACATTCATTTTGTAATAAATAAAAAAAAATTGCCGTTAACCGTTTTGAAACGGTTACCGTTACATTTTTTTTCCGATTCAGTTCCGGTTCAGTTCCAAGATGGCGGCGAAGATTTCGGTTCGGTTCATTTCCGCTTCGGCTAAAAATAACGGTTCGGTTTCGGTTTTCGGTTACGTTCGGTTCCGGTTCCACATCCTGGACCAGGATGTCGCCACTATAATCGGAACATCCGTTCAAAAACTGACCTCGTACAGCACTAAACTGCATTACACTGCCGGTACCGAGAAGTTGGTAAAACTATGATAACACCGTTCATTTCTCAGGAAGAATATGCAGTACATGCAGGGTGATCACTGCACGTATTTTTTTTTATATAGTAAACTGTGGCATTTTATATCACCCCTTAGTCAATCTCTCAGTAACCGCTTCGAGCAAAAACGTCTGACGAAACCTAGAATTAAAGAAACGATGAGACGGTTCTTTTTTTTTTTTTTTTTTTTGCTTTGTTTGTATATTTTTTAGGGTGGGTTCTTGACGTCAGTGGGAGTGAAACGCCGGTTCGTTTTTCACCACACGCACTTTGTCACAGAAAAATTAAACAAAAAACGAGCAGCGTTCACCCCCTTAACTCGCAGCCAGAACAAGCGGCCACGTGATCTGGTGCCGATTATGTGCCGCCAATGTTGATCATAGCCACGGGCTGGGCTTGGCGAGGGACAGGACACGAGTTGAGTTCCAGACATTGCTATGGCTCGGCTGTTGTCGTCATTGCAGCGATTGGACACGGGCCACTACCCGAATGCTTCTCGAGCTATCGATTATCACGAACCCAAATGGGGTGTCCACGCAATGCTCAGGTGCAATTTATGAGCCGCACTCAAATATCGTCACTAGAGGATACTGCGATCTCCCAATTACGTCATCAAGTTTTGCGAAGGTGAGATTGAAGAAAAACGCTCGGTTTTGTCCTCGAAATTAGAGCGCAACAAAGGAGTTTCTAGGCCAGTGGCGTTGCGTGCGAGTATCCTTGTCTTCCACTAGTGCGAGTAAGCTCGTGTAAAGTAGCATTCCAATTTAACATCGTTGTACCGCACCTTTAAATTGCTTTTTCTGCGACCTTTGAGATTTTTCCAGGAACAAGCGAGACTCTCTCCTAAATTATTCTTCCACGTGAACTCGACACCGGGAGCGGAGCTACTGCCGCGGAACAGGACTTTGCGCGGTTCTCAAAACAACGCACTCGACTCTTTCCTGAGTTGCCTCAGCAGCCCGGCGCTGGGATCATGAAACATGCAGAAGGACCGCATCTCCGGTGAATATATGGCTGCACCACAACGCATCGCTATTTCATGACCCGGCGCACTCCCTCAAAGTTTTCCCTGAATGAAAAATTGCTAGCTGAGCTTACCCGCAAAAAGGCCGTCGGCCCTCGTTTAGTTGAAGAACAATAAAGAAGGACCTCCGCCGTGCTTATACTTTTTTCCGCTTCTTGCTCGCAGGTACAGCGGCAGCGATCGCCGCCATTCTTAAATACTTGATGGCCAAAAGGAGCCGCGGGGAGTAAGGCAATTTCCGCAGATGAATGTCTATCGCCGATGCTGGGGAAGCAAGGAGCAGCAGTCCCAATTACTTTTTCAAAGCGCCGACCATTGATTTCCTCTCCCGCGCTTCGCCACACCATTTCTTCTGTACTTAAGGGGGAAATGGACTGGAGCTGGAGAGGAAAGGGTGGGACATAAAACTGCGAACTGATACGCTATCGAAGCACAATGCGAAGGGCGGGTGCAAAAGTCGGGAAAGTCGGGAAATCGCGGGGCTATAAAGATGTAATGGCCGCGACTTCGACCGCAGGTGCAACGTGCGAAGCGGGACCTTCCAAGCCGAAAAAAGTCTACTAAAATACGAAATACCGGGCGATAGAAAACGAAGAACGCAGAAATGTTCAGAGTCCCGCTTTCATCTCTGGGGTACTTGTGCCGGAGCTATTAAATGCACCGCCGAGGTCCTCCTGTTATAAGGAGACTTGGATGGCTTCTGTCATTTTCATGTTTTTGATAAGAACTTACTTCGTTCAATTGAAGTCCACTAACACGTAAACAGGCAAGACCGAACACATATGCAGGGACATAGAAGCCGCTGCAAAGGACTTGCCAGAACTAACAAGACCTATACAACGGAGAGTCCCATATAGCTCTCGTAATTACCGTCACTGCAATCTCAGCTTAGTGTTTAAAATAAAGCCGCGATCGGCGGCTCCGAGGCAAAGCGCCTGCCAGCGAATACCCAGGTGGTGGCTTTGAATTCCGGCCCAAGTGCCCGCAATCTGACGGAGGATTACTGCGAAAGCGCAGATGATATTCTTATCATCCGAGTTCTCGCATCGCCAGCCTTGTGCCCGCTGCACAAATGATAACGTTAACGCTCCCACGCGCTTCACAGGTGCTTTAAGCCTTCCGAAAATTAACTCATTTCGGGCCTTTTGATGACGCTCAGAAAGTTTTAATTGGAGCCATACATTTATTTTCACTACTTACAAGTTAATTACTAAAGTTTATTTAGTAATTTACCTAATTGGTATTTTTTTTTGTATTGTTTTTTTGCAATCACTGACATCTGCCGTGGATGGCAGTATGTTCCCCAAAAGGGTTTGCTTTCCTCTCAACCACCCTATTAGTAGAAGATTTTGAAAGCCTTTACTGAAACACCCATTATATGACCATAGCAGCAGACAATTCGAGGTTGTTTCATTGACGGCCGTGAAAGGTCAGACCGCTTCGACAGTCCCTGAGCTCTACTGACCAAAGAGCTTTATGATGTATTCACACGACGGAGATTTCTTACACAGACAGGAGCAAGCGTCCCAGCGCATCGAGATCACGTGCGCCACATCACGGCTGCTTGCTATAGGGAGTATTCACTGGCGGCCATATCCGTGTGCGCTGCTGCTGAGCGCGTGCTGATGGCGAGCTTCCGCAGTCCCTTTGGAGCGTGCATTTAGCACCATCAAGGTTGCCGGTCTTAACAGGCTATTAATGTGAGCTCGTTCTGAGCATGCGCTCTAAACATCGCCCTCAAATATGGCGTCCAGGGAATGCCTCCTATAATCCGTTCATTGTTAAGGCCTGTTCACACATACAGAGGAGCGCGAAGTTAGCGCTACGTGAGCGCGCTCATGTGGCGCTTCCTAGCGCTTGACTTCGTTCTAATGTAGCGCGTGATTAGCGCTTTAGTAGCACCTTGTTAGCGCTCCAGAAGCGCCTAATTGTTAGCGCTCCAGTGGCGCCTTATTATAGTCGGATGCAACCTAAGAACAATCTTTTAGCTCCACCCACAAGCGCATTGCGCCCATGTGAAGTGCCTCCGCCGTCGAGAAAGTAGTTCGCTAGCAACGTTGCTTTTTCTTCCTCCAGGAAACGTGTCTTAAACTACTACAATATTTATTTAATTCATTCAGGACATTTAAATAAGTTAGAATACGTTTTTGTCAACGAAATAGCTGTTTAGTAAAGAAAGAAAGTCATGTCCAATGTACCGTCTTCCCAATTCATTTTCTGTCCAAGATACTGTCTGACATACCGCCTAACATACCTCTCAGCAGTGCTAAGCCTCGCGCCCGCTTCGAAATTTTTGTTGGCGATAGCGTCGCTGGATTCTCACGTTTTTGCGCAAAAACTTCTGCAAACGCAAGCCGATACCATTAAGATTTCGTGGCGTAACCTCGGGCACGTAAAACACGGTGCAAAAAAGCAGAATAATTGTCACGAGAAACTAGCGTCGCGTTGCTAAAACCAGCAGCCATGTTGAACTTCTTTTTTTTTTTTTTCAAAAGGATTGCGATTGGTACACGGAATCGCGACGTCATGAAAACGATTGGCTGGCGTTTCTCGGCGTAGGATTACATTTTCCTCTGAGAGGCATTTCCGGTTTTTTCTTAGCTTGCAACCAACTATAGCGCTTCAGTAGCGCCTTGATAGGGAGTTTTAGAATAGCGCACGCTAAAGCTTTGCGCACGCAAAGAATAGCGTCGTCGACACTGCGCATGCTCCGAACGCAAACCAGGTTTTGCGCTTTGCGTGCGCAATTTTAGCGCGCGCTATTTCTCGGAAATAGCGTGCGTACGCAAAGAGTCTTTGCGCTTCTCCAAGGAGGATTCGTGATGACAAGTTGGCTAAAGCCAAGACGAGCAGGGTTAAAAAAATGGCGGCTTGCAGGATTATGCTGGCGGCTGCTTTGGCGGCGTCGTGAGTGCAGGGTCGGCGGCATCCTCGCGACTGCGGTTTTCAATACGGGATGACATTGTACTCGGTTTGGCAACGATCACCGGCAACTTGATGCTTGCGACGCGCGAACATTTCTCGGCGAAGGTACGATGTGCGAAGCAACGTTGGTGCGAAGGTCAGTACACGAGACCTCTCTTGCCGAGGCGACGCAAGCGGACACGATCGGTCAACCGCTCGCGTCGCATTCTCATGTTTAAACAAATCTAAAATGCTACTCTGGACCAGGAAACTTTTTTTTTCTGAAGTAACAGCATTTCGTGTGTGAAATAAAAATTGTTACTGTATCTTGGTGGCGTCGCAAGCGCGAGATGCTTGGGCTTTTGCGTCGCGACGGAGAAACGCTATTCTAAAACTCTCTTGCGTCGCGTGCACAAGCGCTAAATTTAGCGCTAGCGTGCGCTAAAATTGCGTACGTTATTCTAAAACTCCCTGATAGCGCTTCAGCAGCGCCTTGTTAGCGCTTCTTGTACCGCGGTGCTGCGGATTAGCGCGTGCACTGCAGTTCCGGTTCCTGTGGTTGGGTGTGCATCAGCAGCACACTGACGGACATGAGGAACGCTGAAATATAAATGCGACAAAGGCTCTTGCATACGCAATTGGTGCATATGTGGGAGGACGGCTTAACGCCAAGAGCCTTCTGGGTGCGCGGAATCTTTCGCCACCGAGATACCGACGGGTACCCGGCGAACCTTGTTCCCGGGCTGAGGCACCGAGACACAGAGCTCTTTCGAAGGGGATTATTTCTTAACTGTGTGTCTTTGAAACCAGGGTCCCGCATACCGAATAGAAAGCGATGAGGCCGTACCCAATCATTTAGTCGCTCAGAGTCCATGACTCTGGGTCGTCTGCCCGACCGTTTGCTTGGAGAACGGCTCTTACTTCCTCTGCTTTCAATGCCAAATAAAAACAACAACGAAATCGCCGTGCACGCGCCCTTCCGCAGCAGCAGGCACGGCACGAGGAGTGTGAGATCGCTTACACTGCGCTGCTGAAGTGCTAACCCAGCGCCTACTGAAGCGCTTCTGAAACTGAGCGCCTACTGGAGCGCTTCTGGAGCGCTGACCGAGCGCTACGTCACGCGCAAGTAAGTGCCACACGAGCGCTGCTTGCAGCGCTCATGAAGCGCTAACTGAGCGCTCCGCTGTATGGGTGAACCGTCCTTTAAGCTAAACTACAGCCAATGCTGCAAGCACCAGCTAGCCGGCTCTCCTGGCTTTGAGACGGACTTTTTTAGGACGAGCGCTCATTTTCCCGAAGAACATTTCAAAGCTGCGACCTCATACTCTTTTGATTGCAGCATGGGCTGCAGTCTCAGCTTAAAGGGATGCTGAACCAAGCATTCCAGTGTCCATAATAAGTGGCGCACGTTTTTTCCACGAGCCAGTAGCCGCCGGTGTGCGCGAGCGTGCACGCAACGAAATTGACGTCATAGTCCCCTGCAGATTTGTGCCTATCTCAAATACTCTACTCAAGATATTGTATTTAAAATACCCTTTGAAGTATCTCGGTATCTTGCAAATACTTTTGATCAAGAGTATTTAATACTCTATCTTAATTACATTTCTGAGTATCTTGTACTCATTATCTCAAATACATTTTTGACATTCCGCCATTTTCCGAGTTTTCTGTATGAAGTGGCGTGGGCGTGGTACGAGCAAACGTGAACATCCTTCCCAGTAACGAAATCATGTTGCTAGCTCCGATTAGCTAAGGTGACTTCGATTGAGCTTGTGAAAACATGGCTTTTTTGCCGATAGTGACTCATATTTCAGCCCAGTGTCCGCACAACCAAGGTTTAGCCCTCGCCTTCCCAACGGCGCCTTTTCTTTCCTAGAGTTTCCCCCCAAAAATCCTCAAACAAAAGGGATGGTTTTACGCAAGTAAGGATAGCCACACTGAGGCGCAACGCAGACCGGAAAGCGACCTACGACAACAATGCAGACTTGAGCGTCAACATAATAACAAATAAAAAAATAATATAAAGTGGACACGCACAAAAAAAAATGTTTTGCTTTTTGTATAATTGACTTTGCTACGGCAAAGCGTCGAGGTTTTCTTTCGTTTATTTCTTTTTGTCTTCAGTCCATCACTTATTTCTTCCGCGAACAGTGTCTGTAAGCGAGCATTGATAACCAGTGGCCCATGAACAGTTTTATATTAAAATTAACATTAACTGCCCACTCAGTGCACCAAACAGTAATGGCATAAACGTCCACCTGAAAAAGGCTGACATCATCACATATTCATAGTTTGTATATGTATGTATGTATTTATTGATATATAAATAACGCAATTGTTAGCTTAGGGACTCACACCAGATGTCGCACCATCGACGATATCGTTTAAGTACAACAGCGGCCCGAAAACGGATCCTTGCGAAACGCCCGATGTCACGTCGACACATCCGGACTGACAGCCATTGAGCTCGACGCAATTGGAAACGCATCTCGGCCTTCTATATAATTAGCGGCAAGAGTAGCCAGCCGGTGCGCGCCCCTGCCGCCGACCCTCCGTCAGCCCATCCGAGCCCTGGGTGACATCCGCGAAGCGATCAAGAGCGAACCTGCGGGTCGTTTCCTTCTGGGCGCCCGAACACGTCGCGCTGTTGGCACGAAGCCAGGCGCTGCCTCGGGCGGCCACGGGCAGCAACAAAGAACACTGCCGGGGCTCAGCGAGGGCTGCGGGTCCAGGCTCCCAGCTCCCGTTTGCCGCCGCTCCCGTTTGCCGCCGCCAACGCTTCGAACCGTCCGGGACGCGCTATCGGATTGCAACGCGGCCAACGGGGCCTCGATACTCGGTGCGGTCCATTTGCGGACTGTTCTTCATCGGCGGGAATTGCGTGGGCCGCATTGTGTCGATAGCCGCGGTCAGAGCCTAGCCAACGTGTTCGCTGAGCGTCGGTGTTGTGGATGAAAGCTGCCAGTGTCCACGCGAGGCTCTAATCAACCGACCCGGTTTCTTTGTGTGCGCCCAGCGGGACACGTCGTCGGCGATGGGCTCTGGATGCTACGACTGGGGAAACCGGGTGCACTTCGTGGTCAAGCATCTCTACGGTGAGTCTTTTTTTATTCGAAAGCACTTCCGTATATGCTGTAAACGACTTGCTTTTCGCGGGCTCAATATTTTGCGATTTAGGTCAAAGTTGAAGTTTTGGAATAATGCGCGGGTTCTAATTTTCGCGACGCGGTGGGATCTCAATATAGATTCCAATATGTTGACATTTTACCCGGATGGTTCGCGGGACCTATTTTTCGCGAATTGTAGGCAATTCACGAAAATTCATCTGCATATGTTTGGTTATATCCTCCTCGGAGACCACGTACGGCCCGTGTTGTATATTTAATAACGTGGCTCTCGATTCTCGCGAATTATGATGTTACTGTGCCTCTAAATCTTATAAACAAAGAATACTACATGTACACGGGACGAGACATAGTGGGAGGATTTCTGGAGCACAAACGAGCACGTACCACGTGACACTAAGCGTCGTACCGCGTTCCACGCGGCGGCGTGTGTTTCCAGAACACCTCCGATTGGATACATTTCGTTTCTTGTGCATTAATAAGACAGGTAGGAAACGCCAGAAAGTCAAGGTGGAGTGGTTTAGAGGTTAGCGCACCCGACCGGACATTGGGAGGCCCGGAGTTCAAATCCTGGCTCCGCCGTTATTTTGGCTTTCGGCGGGTTCCTGAAAAGCTTTGATTCTTATATATATATATATATATAAAGTCAGCGCAGCGCCATGCACAGCGCTGACTTTGCGCTAAGCGCGTGCTGACGGGGGCGATCACCAGATTCGTATCGCGCCCACAAAAAGGTTGCTCATGACAGACGAGACTATAAGTAGATGACGACATGTATATATATATATATATCCTTCGTAGTGAAGACAAAGTAAAGGCCGGTTTCCACATCAAGTAGAGCGCTGCGTTGTCCACATGTCGTCATCTACTCATCGTCTCGTATGTCATGAGCCACCTTTTTGTGGGCGCGATACGAATCTGGTGATCGCCCCCGTCAGCACGCGCTTAGCGCAAAGTCAGCGTTGTGCTTAGCGCTGCGATGTGTGTGTGAGCGTGAACTAAAAGGAAGTTAGAAATGTTCTTGAAACACAAAAGACCAAGTTAGAGGTTTTTCTAGTGTATTGTTATCCCGTCAATCTGAATATCACGTTCGTTTTTCACGATAACTTAACTAAACGCGAGAAAGCACGAAAACCCTCCGACCGGTCGTTACGTCACAAGCAGATCTTTCGACCTCCAAGCACGTGTCGCCCGCGTGGACAGCGCGTGCAATTACAAGCTTGCCAGGTATCCCCCCTCGCACTGACACCAGTCGTTAGGTCTTTTTTTTTAACCGTTTTGAATACAACCAAAGTACGCGTACATAGCTTTGATAGGCACTGAAGATTCTGAAAACTTTGTATATGACGTCACGCTCCAAGAAGGAGGGGCTTGAACAGTACTTTAAAACAAAACAAAAAATATTTTCTGCAGACTCCGTGCACCAAATTAAAACTAATCTCGATATTCGTGACCCCGGAGGCCAAATGAAGACGAGTTTTGTGTTTCTTTTTCAAATACAGAACCGCTTCAGTTTCCCTTTAAGGAAGCGAGGGTTGAAACCGGAGGCGACAGAGCAGGAAAGGAATCCATCGATTGTGGATTGTTTCTTTTTCGTCCGACGTATCCGGCTCAAAATACGTATTTTTTAGTATGACTGCGTTTCCGTTTACCGTTCGGCAGCATCAGCTATCCACAGGCACTATTCGATGAAAGAGTTTCCGACTTCTTTAGCGAGACCGGCCAGACTGACTTGCGAGATTCCTCCCCGAGTGTAAATGTGCGACTTACATGATCTCGGGACTTTCAAAAAGAAAGACACATCTGGGATGCTTACCTCAAGCCCCGCTCCCAGTGCGACAAGCAAGCACTGCTTGCCGCATGTTTCTCCCTGCATCAGGATCCTGTCACCTTGGTCATACAAAAGCGCCCTGTAACAGACATGTCCGAAGCGTACATAAGTATGAAGAAAACATGTTTAGAACATGCGTAAGCGTAGATGCTTCTGTCATCAGCGAACATCGTTCCTTCGCTATGATGTTTGAGCAGTGCGATTAATTATATTGCAATAAGCGATAAGAGGAAGACGGAGCAGAGACTTCATAAAACGAATACCCTATTTACTCGATACTAAGCACCCCCTTTTTTCACACCCGCGATGTTTAAAGAGGGGGGGGGGGGGGGGGGGGTGCGCTTAGATTCGGAACATGCCCCGAAAATACGAAATTTGCCCGAGAAATATGAATTTATTATAATCAAAATGAAAGAATAAATGTTCTAAAGGAAATAAATAAAGTAAACACTGGAGAGTAGCTTTCTTGCCATCAGTTTGCACCACGGTCGACTATAGTCGCTACCGCGACCAGTCTTTTGAGGATGATGTAGAGCGCAGACTTCCGACCGTCGGCTTTGATGCACAGCATTACGGTCACCCTTTGCTTCTCACAGCCAGTCGTACGCACTTTTACTTCTCGGGCGCCTATTTTGTTGACGGTGCATGTTCTTGGCATGTCGATGTACACGGGGGTCTCATCGGCATTGCCGATCTGCCCGAGTCCGTAGCAAGATTCGCGACGCAGCTTCATCACATAACGTTGGAAGTTGACAAGCTTGTCCTCGAAGTCCGCCGGTAGCTCCTGGCAGATACTGGTGCGGCGTCTCAACAAGAGACCGTTCCTCTTCATCATCCGCTCCACCCAGTCTTGGCTTGTGCGGAACGCCGCACTCCGAACTGTTCAGCAACGCCCTGATTTCCGTTGTCTTCTGCGTAAGGAATAACCATTCTCTTGAACTTCATCGTGTATGAAGTTCTCTTCGCACTCATGATGGACGACTTCCACAAACCGACGAATAGGCTTAACAGGCTAAACAACCGACTGCAACAAGCGCAAGGAGACCAAACAAACAAAACATCTTCGATAGAGGGTGCGGCAACGAACCCTCTTTCGCAACCTGCACGGATCGGAAAGTGAAAAATGGTAAAGTCCTTGTGTCTGGGAAAAGTGGCGCATTCTCTTTCCTTCTCTTCTAAACACCATCCTTAACCCACCTCTAACTTCCGGTTTGCGACGGAGGCGCCCTCTGGAATTTCCCAAGTGTCTCGACGTCTCGGTCAGCTGAAGCGGTCGAGATGCCGATCGTGTGGACTTTTCTCGTCATATAAGTGTGACAATGACCTCATTGAGAGCCCGCATTCGTACCGGACCGTCCTGAAGCCGCTCTAGATCTGTTCGTCCAACCGTGGATCTCAAAAGTGCTTTGGATAATCGTCCCTACCGAGTTGCATTATCGGTCAGTGTTCTCGTGAGTGTCTTTCCACTCTTCGGCTCCACAGAAATTGCAAGTCGTTTTTAATCATCATATCAAACTGCCAAATTGTAATTATATTCTCGAAGATTTCAGGTGATTCACTACTCCTTTTTAATGTGTTCTTTGCGTTCTCTCAGGGGTGTTTGGTTTACAGGCTTTAAAAGCATTGGGAGGCATGAAGGGCAAAGTTTTGGTTGTATTTTTAACGGGGAAGCAGGGACGCGGTTGGAACCAGCAGCTAACCTAGCATTATTAGGCTTACTGCAGTACTATTCATGATAAAAATCGCTATACGTATCTTTGTGCGTGTGTTGTGTGCAAGCTGTAAAAATTGCGACGCCGGAGACACGCGTATGGAAGCGTCAGACGCTTCCATACGAGGTGCTCAGTGCAGCAACCCTTCAGAGTTTAATAAATAATATTTGCACTAATTGCCTCGCAGGGGCATTTACTAAAAATAAAAACTCCGTTTTTTTTTTTACTTTTTGTATTGTTTTATATTATATTATGTTGTGCGGGAAAGCAGACGCACGGGCTTTTTTTAGAGTGTGACAGCTTGTGCGCCGCATCGTGTTGAAACTTCAAGGAGCCTTCCTTCTCGTTTTTGTGTTTGTGTGGTTGTCCTGTTTTGACCGTGTCGACATATATTTTGGATTACATCTTTGAAGTCAGCTATTATTATGGTAAGTGCACTGCAACCTACTTGTTGGCAACGATTGGCCGTTCTTCTACGCGTATACTCTTCCAGATTATCTATATAATTATGCAGCGTCTATTCTCTCGGCAGCCGGAAAAATAATTTCCCCGAAAGTCTACATTTATAGTCTAGAATTACCTCGGTTCTTGTTTGCTTTGCAATCTTCTGAGTGTATAAAAGCTTGGAGTGCCTCCCAGATTTCACAGATCGCTTGCACGTTTGTACTTGTCTACAGAAGAGGTAATAAACTTCGAGGAGACTTGAAAACAATCATTTGTGTCTGTTTTCCTGTCCTATTGCAAGCACCTACGCGAGCACCTTGGTTCTACGTGTTTCCTCCATGTTATAAATAGGTTTATGAGTTTCGGGACGTCTTAAATAAGTTTAAGATAACCAACCTCCCAGCCGATACCCATTTAGGGCTAGCGCATAATTTGCCAATTCGAATGGCACCTTCAAATGTGTGGTCACGTGCCAGGTCAAAAGGGCACCCGTATCAAACGGGCACCTCTATCAAATGGGCATCCGTATCAAACGGGTACCCTTTCGAACGGGTACCGTGTCAAACGGGTACCCGTATCCCATAATCACGTTTGATCCAAGCGGGTCGACAAGTTTGCCACCCGTTTGATTGATACGGGTCGAACAGTTTGCCACCCATTTGAATTTCAAATGTTTTTTTTTTTTTTTTTCAGTAGGGTTGTCTGTATCTTTTTTGTTAATTTCTTCATACTGAAAGTACTAAAACAGTCAGCCCCATGGTTCCAATAACCACGATTCTCGCTGCTTTTAGACTCTCGGGCCAGCGTCCTAGGGCCGGGTGCAGACTTGGAAACCAGCTCTCGGTTTCAGCACATATTTGAGTGTTTGCGAATTTTACTGTTATACCATTTAATTTAGACCCGAAACTTCTCTAACATTTATACATAATAATTCTAAATTCTACTTCAAATCTAAGAAAATAGTCAACCAATTGCAGGTTGTTATTTCAGTGAAAGGGAAAGAGGAAAATACAAACAAATTTTAGAACCAAATTTGATCCAGAGAACATTGCAAGACATGCAAATGCAAGATTAATATCTTCATAAAAATGCACAGGCACAGATGAGGTCAGAGAGAACAAGGCAAATAAAGCAAACTTGAAATTAAAACTTAATTCTGAGGGAACATGGCAAAGCACATGCGAACATCACATTACAGCCACGATGAAAGTGAACAAGCACATATCAGAGAACAAAGCAAAGCAAATATGAAATTAAAATTTTACTGGAAGAGTACACGACAAAGCACATGCAGATATGAGGTTACAAGCGATGCTCATGAAAATGAGCAAGCACATATGAGGGTCACGGACAATGCAATTAAGGAAAATATGAACCTAAAACGTCATTAGAAGAAAACACGGAAAAGCACGAGCGAGCATCTCGTTACAGTCTCGAAAGTGAACAAGCACGTACCAGAGAATAAGGCAAAGCAAATATGAAATTAAAATTTCACTGGAAGAGTATATGACAAAGCACATGCAAACATGAGGCTACAATTTATCTTGATGAAAATGAGCAAGCACATTTGAGGGTAAAGGACAATGCAATTAAAGCAAATATGAAACTAAAACATCATCAGAAGAGAACACGGCAAAGCACATCTAAGCATGAGGTTGCAATGAAAATGGACAAGCACACATAAGGTTGAAGAAAACAAGACAAAGAAAACAAATATGAAATCATAACCTCATTCAAGGAAAGCATGGAAAACATGCAGTTATAATCTTACCGAGGCCTTAGGAGACAGTACAAGCAAAAGAGGTTGCAAGGACTTGGTAGTTCTTTAAGAAAAAATAACTAAACTTGTTACTAGTGTTAAACAATTTGCGTTTTTTGAGTGAGCTACTTTGTGATAGCTGAAATGAATTAAAAAAAGAAATACAAGAAAAGGGTTAGGTTAATTCAGTAGTTCTCGAACTCTAGTCCATCGACCTCCAGCGATCTGCAACATTACCTGGGTTCTACACCAATTTGGAGATTGGTCCACCATGGACAACTACACTAAAGAGTGTTTTTCATCTTTCCCTAAGATAGTTTAGGATGCCAAAATGACACCAACTTTGGTAAGCGCTGGGTTAACCTACACCGTTTCCATCTCATTTCATGTTGGTTGTGGCGGTGTGCATACCAACACTCCGGCTGCCACACTTAGCTGAATTTTTTTTTGTTTTTCCCTTCCATGCCTCGTTGTCTTTTCGAACGGGAATGCCCAGCCTTGTCCTTAGAAACAGTTTCAGTAGTTTTTCCAGGATTTCATGGCAATCTGAAAAGCAATTACTGAGTGACATTGAAGTCAAGATTTCCTCCTGGAGATCTTTTAGTGTGATGTCATTCATAATGAGGCTCGATTGGTTATTGCGGAAGTACGCCTCTGCATGCTCAACCACCTGCACCACCGGTGCAGAAGGGACCGTAAGGGTAGGATTTCAGTTGGGTCAGCCGATTTGCTTCGCCGTCCCCAGTTAAAGCTGCTATGCAAAGATTGCACGTCAGATTCTGTTTTACCTTGCGGTAAAATAGAATCTGAAAGGTACTGTAAGGATTCCTGCTCGGGCAGCCCAAGGTCCAGAAGCTCCTCTGGAGTGGCAATGCTGCCACCTCCAGCTTTTGGAGCATACTTTGATGGTATCCCTGCGAGCAGGAATCCTTGGTCGTCTGTGTAACTGCCGTCCTTGCTGGGACGCAGAAACCGCGCCATTGTGGCATGTTGAAGGGCACACCGAAATTCGGTGGGCCTGGGGACACTATTCTTAGAGCGGAGAGTTGAAAACAGGTTTTCAAGGGAATCCAGCGTCAAGCGACTTAAAAGTAGAAACTTAAAGTCCTTGTCGTTTAGGTAGAGCTCCTGAACCTGTAGAGCAGATGTAGAAAGGATAATGCCTGTCTGGATAGGGTTTCCACACTGGCTTCTCCGAGCTTTCAATAGAAATAATTTCAAACAGGTTTATAGTGCTCGTCAAAAACGCAACTGCCTCGTCGTGCTTAACTGAGTCAAATGTGCTCGCAGGAAGTTTTGTAGTTCAAGATGTCATGAGGCGAAACCATTTGAAAATAGTTTTAAAAAAAACATGCCGTTGTAAGAGCGACCCTCTCCAAAATCTGCCGTTCCACCAGGAGGCGCAAGGCAGCAGCAGTGTCGTTATTGAAGAGGGAGAATGCGAGACCCACCTTCATTTTCTCGAAGTGCCCAGGGTCCACTGAAGACTTTTAAGTGCGCAGCTATCTTGAGCTCTGAGGTGGAGTCAACCAGCTGTCTTGCGTATTCAATTTTCACCTCGTTTGTGGGCAACATGTTGTTTCTAACAACGTCGTCTGGGAGGTAGATAACCTGACCTTTCGTGAGGTGGTTGCGGAGGTTTTTCGAGAGGTGCGGTACATCCGCCATAAGAAAAAGCTGCCTGGAGGCGTCGCAGGGATGAGGGCAGGATACCCTGTGACGTCCATGCCTACTGACGGTAATAAAAAACTCCTTCCAGACGCCCAGGTTACTTCCTCCCATGTCCGTCACTATGACATTGACTCTCACGCCAATTGTTTCTACAGTTTGGAGACTGTCCACGATGAGCTCTTTGGCCTTTTTCGTGCTGTAGGAATTTCCTCTGAAATGAAACGCAATAGTCTGCTTCCAACGAGTAGAAAGGCCCCCAACATACAGACTAAGCTATGCGTGGGACGGCAGTGATGAGGAATGGTCCCGTCGGCTGGGCCAAGCGTTGACCTTGCAAGGACTGTGCCACTGGAGGCGTCATAGACGAGGCTGGGGGTCAGTTGCATCTCGTCGAGCATGAGTGTAGCATGCCGCTCCTTGGGGTTCAGCATGCTCATCTGTTAAAAAAAAAAGCTTTGTGATGCACGTGCTCACTTTAGTGAAGGCAGAGGGTTCCAAAGAGAAAACCTTCCTTAATTGGGAAACCTTGCTTTCGTTTGATTGATACATTACTCTTTGGGGCAAAAAGTGGCGTATGCAACGAAACCCTAGCAAGTGCAAATGAATGCGGGTTTCACGGCAAGACCCTGCAGCATATACATTGACCGACATTCAACTTGAATCCTTAAACTTGTACCGTTATCCTGGTGTTACTATATCATCGACTTTGACCGTGGAAACCTTAGAAAACTAATAATCGCCTATGCTAACATGTTAAGGCTCGTTCACACATTTGTAACCGAGTACGACCGAGAGAGAGAATACCGGTTTTGAGGCCCTTTACGACGTCGTAGCACCATCCAGTCCTAAGACGTCACAAGAGGCTTAAAAACTGGTCTCGTCCCTCTCGGTTGTACTCGGTCACAAGTGTGTGAACGAGCCTTAACCCAGGTAACACGAAAACATTATAATAATGTTATTTTTATGTTCGTCCCAAACGTTCGAGGAATGTTCTTAATGTCCGCCTGTATAAAGCTATTTGAACGTTTGGCAGAACATTCTTATAACGTTTTGATAAACGTTATTTGAACACTTGGAAAACAATTTTGCAACGTAAATACAATGTCTGGAAAACATTAGCATAACATTACTGTAAACATTGTAATAACATTTGTACAACATAAATAAATCCTTTACGCAGCGTTATTACAACAGAAATATAATGTTTACAAAACATTAAAATAATGTTCTGGTAAACGTTATAGTACCATTCGTAAAACATGTAATCACTACACTATAGCCGGTGACAGGTCAAGAACCAAGTAGAAGCTCCTCCCACCTTTTCCACTTGAGCAGAGCAAACGCTGGGGAGGAGCTCGCTTCCTCTCCAGCGTTCGCTCTACTAAAGAGGAAAGAGGTGGGATTTGCTTCTACTTGGTTCTTGACCTGTCACCGACTACAGCAAAATGTATGCAAAATGTTCGGAGGAGTGTTCTGAACCATGAAGACAAATATATACTGTAAAAGTCTGGTTCAGACAGTTGTGTTTGACTGCATTGCCAGGGCTGTTGCTGAGAGACGGTGAATTACCATGGCAACACCTGTCACGTACGGTAACTCAGTCGTCTTACCAAGGTGCAAGCCCTGCAACAAAGTCAAATTAGTGTTTGAAGTAGCCTTACTTCAGATGTGCCCGACACACAGTATATATTTGCCTTAATGGTTCAGAAGTGTTCCTCCAAACTTTGCAGACATTTCACCAGTGCAGTAACATTCTCTTCTGTTTCACAAGCATTAACACCCCTTGAAACAATATATGGTGGGCCAAAACAATTCTACACAGCAATGACACACTAGCTATTATTGAGTATTGTTTATTCAGAAGATGGGGGCTTTGCAATGAGCATAAAAATGTGAGGCACAATCATTATTAGACCTTTTCAAAACAACAGATTAACACATTTCAATATTCCACACCAGTGAAAAGACTAAATAAAACAGACATGTATGGTTTGTCTTCGCGACTCTTAACAGTCCCTCCAAACATCTTCCCTTAAAAACAATTGCATTTTTTTTCGTGAACACTAACCAAGCTATAGCTGCGCTTTTTGCTAATACAATCGTAGAAAAAAAATCAAGAAAAAAACAGCAAAGCTACAGTAGCGTGCAACCTCGAACTATGTGTGCGCGTCCTGCATGTGGCGTGGGGAGCTATCCCCTCTAAGTACTGGCTGATTGCGAGATTAGCGACTATCAACACCCAGGTATATGACCTGCACTGCTGACATACTGACAGTCATTTGCCTAAATTGGCGCACTGTACACTGAAATTGAAATGTTTTTTCAGCTGAACAGACATTGCGCTTTTCAAGAACTTTATTTGCAACGATGCATGCTTTTGGTTAAATATGGTTGTCGTGATGTGAATCAAAGCTTATTGTGCTTCACCGGAACTGTAGCGAAAACAAAAAGGAAAGACATTCTGTTGCGTTCCGCAATTCCAAGTACACACGATCAGCTTATTTGATACAGATAACCAGCCTTATCGAGATGCAGTGTAGAGAGTGCCACTCTAGGCGTATGGTCGTTAGTATGGTAGCAGGGCGGAAGAGCAGGTCATCTAAACGGATGCTGACAGCAGCTAATTTCACAGCTAGCTGCAGCGGCCAACGATACTAGTTCTTTTCACTGCCGTCATGAAGTGCGCGAGTATCTCGAGGCCGCACACTCCTGTGGCTTCGCTGAATCTTTCCACGTCTGTACATATATGTCAGAAAAGGATTCTACTCCATGTGACCTTTTAATTTATGATTATTGTAATATCTTTGCACTCTTCGCCCAAAGTTTTAAGTGAAATCTAAGCAGAGAATGATAAACAAGCAAGCAAAAGTTGATCTATGTTTATCATTCTCCCAAATTTGTCAAATCTGTTTGGCCATATAGTGGTTGTCCCAGCAATTGAACAGACTGTGTTTGTGAGAGGCATAATAATTTAAAATATTGAACACTAAACCATCACAAAGCTTCTTTGTGACAACAGATGTAAGCATAAATATAGAAAGACACTTGTTCGAAACATAAACAGCTGTGTGCGCCTCACACTTTCCAGGGGAGGAATAATCAGAAATTCATTTAGTCAGCTTAGCCATAATGCCACTCGACACACCACTAATTGAAGAAAAAAGTGTTCCTTTGGTAGAAAGTGTGGGATACGACTATCACCAGATTTAGCACAGCACAAACAAGCATCCATACAGGTGATTAATTGTAGAAGAACTTGTAGTTGGGCTAGTTGGTGAACGTTGGAAATCATAGCGTAAGGTGCAAAAAAGCAATGGACACAAGAGCGAAAGCACATACAGGTGCCACTCACAACTGTATTTGAAAAGTGCAGAGAGAAAGGAATACATACATTGTCATCTTCGTCACGTCCACGCATGCGCTTAGCCATGTGTTAGATTATGCGTATATCACATGGCTAAGCGCATGCGTGGACGTGATGAAGATAGATGTATTCCTTTCTTTCTGAACTTTTCAAATATATATAGTTGTGAGAGGCACCTGTATGTCTGTTTTCTCTCTTATGTCCGTTGTTTTTTTGCGCCGAACACCATGATTCCCAGTTGATTAATTGCAGTCTACCCCTGCTGTGAAAAGAAAACAATTTGGTACATGTTTATGAGTACATTTATTGACACTCCAAATTTGGAACACATGAGCAGCGACAATATTGCTAGACATGCAGTTAAAATTATTTTCCCTCTAAAAAAAAAAATTAAAGTGAACAATTCTGAAAAAAATTCACACTTTCGAAGAAGCTTGAAGGCCTGTAAATTGGGTTCATGAAGCTCGCATAATTAAAAAAAGGAGCGAAACTCAACAGTGTTTCTCTACCGCAAATATAAACTAGACATCACAACGACCTCAAACTCTGGTAGAATGTAGCCCTGGCGATTGGAGTAGGGTCCAAAAGTTTGAAAACACAACATTACATGGATCAAAAGATAATAATAAAAAAAAACTAAATTTCTCTATGAGCTGACGTCCATCTTAAGCCTAATTTGCGGTACATAAAAAATAGCACCGAGAATGCTAGCACTATTTTTGGTGGAAAAAGCTTGCCACCAGGAAAGAAAGAATGATTGTCTTTCCTGCTCACAAACTTTCTCATTAAAATGAATGCCACAAGAACTAAAATGTCATCTTACGGTTTTACAGTGGACTCACTTCATACCAAAATTGTTTCTCTTTATTATAATTTTATTAAATGTTCTCAAACGTTCACATCCTACTCCAACCGCGAGGGCGTTTCAGAGGAGTTTGAGCTCTCCGCGTTCTCATGCCGAGCAGCTAAAAATGTTCAAGTTGCAAAAGTAAAAATAGAGCTATAAAAAGCTTAAAAACTTGTCTGGAACACATGATTAAGAAAAGGCTTTAAAAGAAATGTCCACAACCGATGACTAGATGAAAGCAAGACAAAACAAAAACAAAAAAACAAAAACAAAAAAAAAACATTATTGCCATACTGAGCAGGTGGCAAATACTCATGAGTAAATTGTTTTTAAAGGATAAAATAAAACACCGAATGGCGTCTTTCTAGAGCTGAGATTCGCGCCAGCACTTCCTGCTTTGGACACGATGCTTAGGACTTCTTTGCCTGCAAACAAAACAACACAATACTAAATTCAAAACACCTAAACTTGTTAAAAAGGTGCTATAAAGGAAGCATAGCATGCTTTCCTGAACTTACTTCGCTTAATTCAATATTCAGCCCTTTGTCAAAGATTTGCAGGGATGACGGAGAGATATTGTGTGCAGTTGTCGACTAATAGCAAACATTTTGGTTGAAAAAGTAGCGCGAGTTGCACCTGTTTTCAAACAAGGTTCTCGAAAAGTTCCCCTGCCCTCCTTGCCATTGTGCATACCTGTGGGGACTGACACTTTCAGCTTTTGCAACAGGCGAAACAAACAGTCGTGTCTCCATGTGGGACCAGACCTCTCACTAGCATTTGCCCAAATTTCACGAAGAATTTCCAAAATCGCAAAGAAACTGCTGGCCACACCGTCGCACTGATGACCTAGCCCATGTCGCTACTATAGCTCGCTTGCCAAGCTCAAAAGACCTTCACTTAAAGGGACACTGACAGGGTATTTATGCTCGCTGAGGTTTTTAGTTTTACGTGACAAATGAGAGCTCAACTACCCAGAACAGAATTTGCGGCTCGAAATTCGGTTTCTTTCCGCCCGAAAACCGCCGATCAAGAACTGGCCGGTTCGAGTCTCGCTCACTCTCTTTTTCGCGGTCACGGGCCGTTTTCTAAGGTATCGATGCGACCACCAAATTTAATCAAAGTCGTGGGTCACTGAAGGCACACACTCATTATTAAAAATAGAAAAAAATATGAAACCCATTTTTTGTGGCTTCTAACAAGCTGTAAATACGTTGATTGAAAAAAAAAGTTCCACAGACAACCGGAAGCATTCTGTGCGTTCGTCATTTCGCGTATCGTGGGACTCGCGGGGACGGCGATGGCAGCGGACGACGGGCGTGGGACCTCTATTTCAGAACTGTCGTTCGCGGTACCGGCGAATTCTGTCTACCGTTAAAAGAGAAATTTGGGAGTGATCAAAAGAATTGGTATTCATCCCGTACGACACGCCCGGCCACCAAGCCGATTTGCACGAAGACGTCGCCGAGCCGTTGATCCCTTCTCGTGGCTGAAGACATCGCTCGCGCAAACGTCAAGCACGACGTGTCTACTTCGAGTTCAATATGCACGCGTACGATTTCTTTACTAGGTGCGAATGTCCCCAAAGCGTGGTGCTTCCCGACTTCGACCCAGGAGTGCTTTTGCTAGAGAAAAATCGACAGCAAACTTTCCAACTTACAGTTTACCGGCTGAATTGTTACTGGGGAAAGAGATCCTCCAGAATGCGATGCGCCAGTAGCTCAGTGGGAGAGACGTCCGGTTTACACGCGGTAGCACCGGGTTCGATCCCCCGTGGAACTTTATTTTTTTTTTCTTCAAACATTTTTCGATGTTTACATATATATTTTTACAATCATCACTGAAGAAACAAACAAAAAAATAACAAACTAATGTTGTGGACGATACTTCGCTGATTTAAATGGTATGGGATTTCCGTTTTGACACCTGCGAGCTCAATGTAATCACTTTCCACAAAATGCAAGGAGCATATAAATCAGGTAACGTCCGCTTTCCGAGGTGCCCGTATATGTTCTACAGGAATTGCAGCCAGCCGTTGGTCCCGATCCCGTTGATCTTTCGGAAACTCTGTCGCACAATGCCACTTTTTTTCGGATTCAGGAAATGTGAGCCAGCTCTTCACGCAATATCTGGGGGGTAATCTTTTCGGAGCCGATCATGGAAATTCACCACGGGCACTTACTACTCATGTCCAACTCCTCAATGTACAAAACAACTCATTTTGGAGTACAGAACAACGAGCGGAACAAACATAACTGCAAAAAAATCGCACGGCGAGCAGTTCCCGCACGCCCCATCGCACGCCGCATGTCCTGTCGTCTGCTACCGAAGAGGAGAAAAAAAAAAAAAACGCACGGTAGGGTGTAGCCACGTGACTTCCGCCACTCACTCTCTTCTCTCCACTTCTCCGACCTCCGTCGGGTTTCGGTTTCGGTTTCGAGGAGTTGCGTCTTTTGGCTTTATTAAAAAAATACGCTACTCTGTTGCAAAATATTAATTGGGTAGTCCTCCGACACCATAATAAAGCGCCTGGCAAAAAATAAATTTTTTTTTTGGGGGTGTCAGTGTCCCTTTAAGGCTGCGGTACCACGGCGGCCATCTTGAACAAAACATTAGTTGAACCGCCAGGGCGGCGTTGGCTGTCCGTATGAGCAAATGCTGCAAAGCCTGCGCGCCAATTTCAAAACCCTTTTTCCCGTCGCTTGCGACCTTGAGTTTCCTTCTCCACTCTTACGCCCCTCCTTTCACGTGTTCACCCTCTGGCGCGTCGCGCCCACGTTCATTGTTGGGAGGACAATGTACCGGATAATCCCCAACTTGAGGCCCCCTGCCAAAATTGTCCGGCTGCCAAGTGATTTGAGCGAGATGGGGTTTTGAAGCGGTATGGAAAAGTGGGACCGTCAATTTTGAACTATGCCTTTTCGATACTGCATAAGTTGTGTACGGGGCTGGCCAAGGCGGGTCCATATCACAAGAGCGAATGACATTTTAGCGAACGGCGACATTTGAGCGAATGGTCGTTTTAGCGAATAACGGGGGCGCGCGTTAACCCATCCGTCGCGCTGCGCCGCCGCTTCGCGGCGACAGTCTGCGGCAACTCATTACAAAAATATGAACTCACTTGGCCCACCCGAAAACGCCGCTTCGCGGCGTCCGACTATTCGCTAAAGTGTCGTTCGATGATACGTGGGCGTTCGCTAAAACGTCATTCGATCAAGTGAGTGCCTCCCGGCCAAGGCACGGGCGCGAGGACGTAACTGTATACAATGCTTGGGTTGCAGGAGCACTCGCGCGTAGAAATGGTAGGACGCGCTTTCTGAAATCACACGCCTACATTCCGCAGCGTTGCAATCCTACGAGTAAAACAGAGTACATCTTCGGACAGTGCGTGAGTTGATGCCGGCCGTACGAAAGACACACCTCGCGCTTCCTGTCACTACTGCCGCTGCTTGCACGCGCTGCCGATTGGCGGTCCTTCCTTTATTTTGTTTCGTCGCTTTTTTGAAAATACTGAAACTAATATTTTCTCAGACCCTGCTCATCGTACCTCTGCACTACAGTTGTGTAAACACATTGTGATGTAATTTGAGATATGGGACGGAGTGTCTACATTCTTATTTCGTGTGTGATGCCGGCATAATATTCCTTTGCTGCCAGAGGGTCAAAATAATGGTAGGGTCGGCAGCAAAAACTATTTCAATGACCGAATTATGATCAAACACCAGTAAGAACGTAAAAAAGAAATCACATGGGGACAATAAAAATATTGCTACAAGAGGATGGTGCGCGGGGCACAAACAATATTCGGAGTGACGTTGAGGGAACGCGACAAGCCAGATCTTTCCTGATGGCAGCCGTAAAAGTTGATCTGGTGCCTCGTTTTGATCGGCTTTGCACGGAAACTCGTCGACTACCGACTATCTTGTCAGTGGTGAACATAGTGAACATGAACTGGATGATTTTTTTTGTTGTTTTTGTTTCTGTAGTTAAATGAGAATATGGAAATATGAGACGTCCGCTGACGCTTGCGTCGGCTAACGGAACCTCAATCGCCGATCGCGGCCGATGTCATGGGCGTATACAAATACATCAAGTCGTCTGGGCGGGAGCAGTTGAAGCGCCGCACTTTTTTGGCCGGTCAGTAGTGACTCCGCGAATTCTGACTCGAGGCTACTCTGTGCGGAGGGAGCCGCTACTGAGCGCGACCAATCGGAAACCAAGGATGGCTGAAATTTCCTAATTGCCATGAGATTTGCAAATTCGTTCTTCCCGTCGTAGTAAATTCGTCCCAATCGCTATTCAATTTACTAATCGATTATTTGGATGAAAAGATATATTTCAAAATTCGTACGTGGCTCACCAAATGGCAATAAAATTGCTATAGGATTTCAAACCTATATAGTGTCACCCTAATTTACAAACTTGTTTCACTTGAAATTATAGTTCACGCGCAAGCGAGCTGGTGGAAGTCTATACTAAAAAGGCCAGAAACAAGAGAAACAAAAAATAAATAAATAAGAGCGGGATAAGCGCAACGCAGTCTCAAATCACAGCTGAAAATGGTTACTTGGTAAGTGTAAATGTCCAGACATTGTATTAGTAAAATGTATATATATATATATATATATATAAAGTCAAAAATGCGTACTGTCGGAGTTATTAATTCGAAGTTTATTCCGACGTTTCGAGCGGGGACCGTTCTTCATTAGGTGATGAAGAGTGGTCCCCGCTCGAAACGTCGTAGTAAACTTCGAATTAGTAACTCTGACAGTACGCATTTTTGCCTTTGTATATATATATATATATATATATATATATATATATATATATATATATATATATATATATATATCGAGAGAGAGAGAGAGATAGGTAGATAGATATTTTTCACTATTTGCTGACGGCCGAAACTAACTATGCAATACAATTTTCGCTAAAGGCTACCGTTATTTACAAAATATGACGAGCGTAGTTATTATATCTGCAATAATTTGATAGCAGAAACATAATTCGATCAAGCTACTTGATGAGTTGGCGTTCAATGAAGCGGTGTTCGATGAAATGTCCACTGTTCGATGAAACGCCAATCAATAAAACAGAGCTTCATCGGACGAAGATGCCTAGCTGTTGTGATCCGCAATATTTCGCGCAAAAACGAAAGACAACAGAATAAACAACAAGTAAAACCACAGAGCTGCCCCGCCTCATATCACCCTCAGTTGGAGCTCGACTGACACATTGCGCCGATCAAGCATCACCAACAGCTCAACACCTAAACGCCACGGCGTTCACTATCTTTGTTTGGTGATTCCACCCACTAATATAACAACTCATACAATGCGCCGTGATAAAGTGCTTTTTGTCTTTGTATATGTGTTTTCGTGACATCTAACCTCTGTTTGCGCTCTGACTAAGAATGAAACCATGTATACTAGAACATCGATAGTGGTCTCTATTTTTAGCAACGCTCGCTCACGTCTTGTCTTTGACGCAGTGGCATTCTCATCTCCCATACACGGACAATTGGACAAAATAGGTTGGTCGGCCTTCACTCATTAGCTGCGGAACGTTTTGACCGTGACGTATGTATAATTCAAAGAAGCACCGACAGGCGGGTGCCCCTTTGAAAACAAATCATGCTCGCGTAGAGATATTTAGCGGCTATAGTATAGTCCGTGGGTCTTTATTTCTAGGCCAACTCGTCGGCGTCAGTCGGTACAGGCGCTGGAGGCGTGATGAAAATGCTGGCAGATGTCGGCTTGACGAGCCCCACACTCTCCCCTTACATCAGATGGCAAATAAACCAACAACAATATTTGTCGACGGGCAATTGATTGAAGAGGCCAATCGGTAGTAGGATGACTCGACAAAGGGTAATTCATCAAAAATTCCAACTCGTTGACAATTGTCTGTGAGGCCATTCAGTTTCCACATTACACTCATCTTCTGTATTAGAACACATACACATGTTAGACATTTTAATATAAGCAAGTTTCGGGCACCGGATATTTTTTTGAAAAGCTGTTTCACCGAATTTCGCATCTCCCGGTTCGTCGAATTTTGATATGAAATCATAATAAAATTATTATACTTGTCACTTCTTCAATTAGAAATGGTTACAGATAATTATAAAATAAAAGTAGGCTTTCGCAAAAATTATGTCGATTATAGGCTATGCCAACGTAGCCGAACAGTAAAAAAAAAATGTTATGAGGGTGTTTTTGTAAGGGTTCAGGAAAGACAAAGGCGATTCTTCAAATGAGCACTGGTCACACAGGCCGACTGGTAACATAATTAAAATAAAAGCACCGACTTCACAGAACAGGAAAAAACAATTTCACTAGACGTTTCGCATCCCTTGTGGGAGGCATCTTCAGTAGTTACACAACAATGCCTGTGTAAGCTTCGTGGAGAAGGCCGCGTTTTCTGTTACACACGGATGTGTGTGTCCCTGCGAACAAACCACGATTCTAGGAGTTTTCGGGACCCCCATCTGTCCTACCTCGCCAAGGTCGTCGCGGCCGGGAAGTCAAAATAATGCCTTATTGTCCACACATAGTACACCAGTTCAGACTTCAGTCGGGTCGCGTGGGATGCGCACGTGACGTCACGCTTGTGTTTACAAAGCAAATGAAAAGTTCAACCTCAAGTCAACGCTATTTATCAAATATGCAGTGTTGCCAGATTGGGCTATATATAGCCAAATTGGGCTACATTTTTTTCTAGTTGGCGTCAAAATTTCGCCTTTGGCTATGTGGCTATATTTGGGCTATTTCTAAGGGTGCGGCGAACTCTTGTCGAACCTCAGGTTCGACGTCGAACTTTGAGGTTCGACTAGTTAATTTTCGAACTTCTAGACAGTTTCGTAAAAGAAATTGTTTCTCTTTTGGCTAGTCGAGAGGGGAGAGAGGAAGGAGAATGGCTTCAAACTTCTACAAACTTCAGGGTTTTCACAATGCGCAGAGAAGCAGTGCTAGCAGAGTTCAAGCGGTCTCCCCACAGCGCAGTGAAGCAAATCAGCACTGTTTTTACAGGTCCGGTAGCGCGTCTTCTACCCGGACGTAGACTGGACTCTTCAAATGCAGCTTTGGTGCCCATTGCGAAAATTCTTAGGCATCGCCAACTTTAAGAAAAGAAACACAATAAAAAATAGCTTGAACCGGAACGGGGGACGCTCATCATGTTTACAAACAAACCGGAGCGCCCCTAGTAGACGCCACCGGCGCCGCGCATGCGCGGTGGATGGTGGGCAAGAAGCCCGCCGTCGCCCATAAACAAACCATTGAATTGCGTTGTTGTCGGCGTCGGTGGGAGTCCCCGTGCTCTTTTTCGCGTTGGAATTGTTGATTCTACGCCCTCCTAACAATGTCTGACTACTTGAGCAGCTTCAGCAAAACTTTCGAGGCAAAACTTTGCGTGAATAATGTGACGTGCGGCGATTCATTTCACGTGGACGCCGCAGAATGGGCGCTAAAGCCTGACTCCCACGATGAGATTCTGCTCGCTATTTTCAGTCGCGACGTCGCTCGGACTGCAAAAGCGTGGACCGTAGCTGAGATGGTGGACATCGATATTGAAAACCGCAAGTAGAATCGGGCATTACAAGTCGGTGATGGCCACTGGTAACAATGATCAACAACTTCTTGTTTCTGTTTACACTTAGCCGACTTACCCCAACCAACCTTCAAATGTGTTTTGAGACCTGCACTTAGTTCTTATCGCAATTACCGGGTCAACGTTTGGCTTACGGGCCGCTGTCGTTTGGACGAGCTGACGACAAAAAGCAGCCAAGTTTGAAAGAGCAGACGACAGTTCGAACGCACGCGCAATGGAGTACGGGCAAGAAGCACCGCGTCCCGCGTCAACAAACCATTCGAATGTCACGTTGTAGGCGTCTGTGTGAGTCTGCATACTCTTTTTCGCGTTGGAGTTGTCGATTCTACGTCCTCATCGCAATGCCTTACCACTTGAATCGCCTGAGCGAAATTATCAAGGCTCGTTACGCCGCTAAACTTTCCGTAAATAATTTGACGTGCGGCGATTCATTCGCATGAACGCTGTAGAAATGGACGCCAAAACCATGAAGAGATTCTTGTAGCTATTTTCGGTCGCGACGTCGCTCGTGCTGCAAAAGTGTAAAAGGTAGCGGCGATGATCGACGTCGATACTGAAAATCGGAAGTGGGAACAGACCAAGCGTAACAAATAGGTGATGGCCACCGGTGCCAATAATTAACATCTTGTATCTACTGTTTACACCGAGCCTACTTAAGCCTTTTGAGGCCTGCAATTACTTCTTATTGCAATCACCGGGTCAAAGTTTGGTCTACGGGCCGCTTTTGTTTGAACGAGCAGACGACAAAAAGCAGACAGCTTTGAAAGAGCAGACGAAAGTTCGAACGATCAGGCGGCCGTGTGAATTTGAAGACGCACTGAACCCGTGGGTGGTCCAGACTTGAGGGTTTTCTCTCGTTCATGTTAGAACAAAGCAAATACATCTGGCGACCACAAATTGTGGCCCGCACACGCAATCGTAGTTCTACAGCGTCTGGTTTGCCCTTTTCACGGCTACTATCCACGTTCTCGGACGAACGGAGGGTGCAAAAACACATGAAAACTGATCTTCAAACCTTTCCAGACTGTCTTGGTAAAGCCCCCATCGCAGCATTTTGACGAGAAGGCAGGTTTTTTTGTCTCGTTTATTCCAAAGGAACACAGGAATGCATGTCTGGCACGGCGACTTCTGCCCACCGCCCCAGACCGGAAGTGCGTCCGGCGCGCCACCACCGCGGCGTGACGTAGGAGAGTTGAGTTGGTGTATACAAAGAAAAATAGACGGGTGGGTTATTGGTAAGAACCTTAGATATAGGGGGTGCTAGTTTAAAACTCCCAGTTCTGACTGTTCTGCTTCTACATTCTGTTCTTTTACTGTATGATTATATCTGCCGGGCTTCACAATACAGCTGTAGATGTATGTTTTCTATTTCTGAAAACCTACGAAGGATGGGTAATTGTTTCACAAATTTTCATCCTTCTGAAGCTTTTTATATATATATATATATCAGGGGACCTAATGTACACAAAAAGTGGCGCATCCGAGGGTTGAAAAAAATAATTTAACGTGTTGTTTTTTGCGCGTATGAAAAATTGTCAATAAAAGGCTTAAAAATCGTTGTTTTTTGTCTTGGCTTTTTTGAGCTATATTTATTTTATGGCTTTGGCTATATTTGGGCTATACCTCCCAGCCGTTTGGCGGTTTTTGTTGGGACCATCTGGCAACACTGCAAATATGTCCGTACTTCGTGGAAAGGGCCGCGGTTTTTCTTACACACGGATGTGTCTCTGAGAACAAACACGATTTTAGGAGATTTTCGGGACCCCCATCTTTGTCATAGGGTGACTCGTTTATCGGACTGTTCGTCGCAGCGAGAGTACAGGGAAGGATAATAATTCATACCCTATATCGTGCAGAAGAGAAGAATATTTAAAAAAAAAGAAAACGAAGCGAAAATTTCGATTTCCCTTCTTGTGGACAGGGCATTGTAGGTGAACGTGGCTTCCTTGTTTGATTCGCCAAAGTAGCAACAAAGAGGCATTTTACGATCGAGCGAGCACCGTCGGAAACACTGCCCAAAATAATTTTATAGGGAGTTTCACGGCTTTCCACTGCGACATAAGCACGTGGATAGAAAAACAAATATTGAATGATATAAATGTCGAATATTTTTGGCACGCTCACACCTGGTTTTTCTTCATAATTTGATGACTCATATGTTGATTTTGTTTGCGGAACAGTACTTCTGACCGGCAATTTTATTGCGTACGCGAAGCTTTTGCGTGCGATCCACTAAAGTTAATTATTTTGGGGTGTCCAAGTTGAAGCGGTGCGTGTTATTTTTCGATCTTTGTACGAATGATACAAAGTTTCACGTTTTCACCCTGTGAGTGAAGTGAGTTGGTCAGTGCTAGCATCGAAGGCTAACTTCGAACTCTAATTTTGAAATAATGTCTCTGTTGCCGCATCGCGGACAAAGATATATATGCTCTTATCACTGTAGCAGAATAATGTGGCAGGGTTTGTGCTCTTGTTATGATCGTGTACCATTGTAGTCGACGTCATCCCAGCACGGCGTATCGTTTTTGTATTCGGTTCAGCCCTGCAAACCACACTTAGGAAAAAAAATGAAAGTTTGCACCTTGTTTGTTCAATTTTTTGTTATACATATGCAGAAACACATTGCGCCCCGTGTTTTTGAAGGCACGGTAGACGGTGGTGACGGTGAGGTGACCGACCCCCATGTCAGCCGGCGTCTCGCTCGACCTCCTCGGAGGACAGGTCGTTTTTACTGGTGACTGGTGCATACGTGGAGCAACTCCGCGCGCATTGCGTTCTTCATCTCAGAGAACGCAATACATGACTCAGCTCTATCTCGTCATCGCTCCAAAATGACAAGTGGAATTCGCAACTGTAGTCGGTGACAGGTCAAGAACGGAGTGGGAGCTCCTCCCACCCTGTTCCACGTCAGCGGAGCGAACGGGGGAGAGGTGGTCGCCCCCTCTCCAGCGTTCGCAAATGGCAAATTTTAGTTTATTAGGCCACTAACTGACAATTTACGCTCGTTCCTTTACGTCCGCCGCAGCCGATAATGTTATCCCCGGGAATACCAAAAGTATAATTTCTTTCAGCAAAAAAAAAAAAACAAAAACAAAACAAAACATAATAATAAAACGCCCGGTATATCACAGCTTTGACAACGCTTCACGTGTGTGAGGTTCGATGACCGACAGAGAACCACCGCTGGTCGTGCTCCCGTAGCGGGGAAGTGCAATTTATGGAGACCGATCATATTATCAGAAAGGTGCAGACTAGGGAGCCATCATGTGCGCGAAGCGCACATGGAGGTACTCTAATGCAGACAATCCAGGAAAAGTATTCTTGCAACTATGAGGTTCCAGTTGTACTTACACATGCATTATCGTCAAATTTGACAGAGTTCCTTCCAACACTAAAGAGTTGTCAAGAGTGAAGATTATAAAGGAGAATATCAGCAGGAATCTATTGTCTGTTTACTGAAAACAAAACAAGCATCAGAAAAACGCATTTGTGCGGCCGGGGAGGCCAGAAGCACGGACTGCGCGCACCCAGCGTGGAACCAGCGAATGAGAGGGCACTCCTAGCAATCTGTTTTCAGAGCCACGGTATGCCTGCCGGCTGCCGGCCAAATGTCCACTTTAATTCTATTATGGCTTTCGAAACGTAAATACACGCTCGAGAATTTTCAACAATATCACGCGAGCGCCGACCGGCCTGTAGATCAGCGCATCGTCACGGCGCGAAGTAGTAATGACAGTACGCGCGTGCGCAGAAGAAACGCGCCGAAGTCGGCGTCGGCTGCTAAGCTGTTTCCCCAATCACGACCCACCCGTGGCGCGACGCCCACCGCTTGCTCCACCCCATAAGCAGGGGACCTAGTAATCAAAGCGACACACACGGTACGCAAACACGAACAGCAGCCAGTAGGAAGTACACCGACACGAGCTTAGTCAGCGAACGAAAAGACAGACACAAACTTCACTCTAGGCAAACAGAGCAGGGGTAGTTACAAGGATGAGAGGCGTGCGCAGACGGAGGTAAGCAGTGCACAATAAATACGAGAAAACTCGCAGCAACCGAAGAACCACGCAGCGAACACGTACGTGCACACGCACCAGAAGCACGTGCGTCACGCTGCGTATCTACGCGGAACTGGCGATTTTGGCATTTCGGTAATTTGAAACTTCGATATCGATTGCGTGAACAATTTATTCAGCAAACTAAACCGGTGGAGCCTCGCATAAAAAAAAAAATCGTTTGACAATATGAAAGCGACTGAAATTCTTCCTAAAAGCTATATTAGCAGAAAGTACCGTGTTATAAAGGACCTCACGAGTTTCGACCAAGTTTTCCAGCACGTTATTTTGCAAGAAACGGAAGAAGCCAAGCGTACAACCCGTTTCTGAAGCTGGCAACCACAGCTGGAATCAGCGCCATCCTCGGCAGTTTCCTGAACCTTGCGTAGTCACATTTCAGCCACCGCCACATAGAGGGCGCAACCAGACATCCAGTTTGTGTTTTCTGTGTGTTTTATGATTTTTTTAATAAATAGGCTCGATTAGTGAAAATGTGGGCTAATAATCAGGACCTGGAACAGTAATCTCCATTTAATACTAAAAATATCGGCCTAAATGTCTGCCAAAAAGGGTCAAAATACTCGGTTTTGACTATCAACAAATTCGGGATTTCGCCTATATTCAAACTTTTTTTATAGAAACTCAAAGGTGAAATTTAGAAAAAGGGCCTCTAATGACAAAGCGGAATATGTTTTTCTTTGCAGGTCTACAATTTTATTCAAATGCGCCAATCCCTAAGCGCTGTACCACTGTACTACCAAATGAAGTTTGCAAAAAAAAAAACTGTTTTTGTCACTTTTCACGTGAGCATTCCGAAAAAAGTTTAGGCCATATTACAATGAAATTTAACGTAGCTCTTTCTACCATAGTTGCAAACACATGTAAAAAGTTTAAAATAAAATGACCGAGTAGGCGGCCAAACATCCGCGACTGAATGTGCTTCCGCGAGGTACATTTTTTAAAGTAAATATCTGTCAAAATAAAATGAAAAACGAAAAAAGGGCCTCTAATGACAATGAACGCACTCTTCTTCTATAACATTCTAAAATTTGAAATAAATTGCTCCAATTGTGCACCCTGTACCACTGTACTACGAAACCATGTTTTGCCGAAAAGGCCAATGTTCGCGGGCGCCCACTGAATTAGTGTTTTGCACTAGGAAGACAAATCCTACATCAGAGGAAAGATAATGGTGTACAGGACAAGATGATATATAACACATAATTTTAGAAAGCTTGAACACGCCACAATCGCATTTCGAAAACGTGCGGAAAGCGTCATATGTCATGGCCGCCGTGGGACCGCAGCCTTAACCTGGACGACCGGATTGCAGTACCACCCGACTCTGAATCTGTGTCCACGCAAAGTTCACTGAAACCGTTCGGTAGCACTGCTTAAAACCTCTTTCGCTCCGTTGTCGCTGTCGCCTGCTCTGTCGACCATCAAATCCCTATCTGCCGCTACAAAAACCGAGTTCGGAAAAATGTCTGCAAGATGGTCGCGGACGCTCACGGCAATAATTCTTTTTTGCCGGTTGCACAGACGATGTAACGGTTTTCTGTCATTTAATTTTTCCCCTCTTGTTACTTTTGAAACAAAGAGAACGACAGGATACCAGTTTACGTCAGATTGTTTTCAAGAAAATAAGCGCGTGCACAGTGCGGTTATCAAAAAGGTGGTTACTTACGGTTCTCGAGTCCCGCCGTCCAGAAGCTGTTCGGTTGTCCGCTTTATCATTCAGCAGTCACCGTTGTGGAGGTGGCTGGACGTAGCTTAATTGGAAATCAAAGTAACTCAAAGTTCAAACTAGTTCAAGCTATTCAAACTGTCCCAGAAAATCGCTCGAAGAAATCAACCGGCGAAACCAGCGGTGGCAGGGGCCACAGTTGCAGTGGCGGGAACGCGGATGGATGAATATTGGCTGTTCCGGCTGTTCCCTTTATAATGGGTGGTAGCTTGCGCCACCTAGCCTCGAACTAATTAATTGAGAAAATTTTCCTTTTTTCTTTTTTCCGTTTTCTCCCGTACTTAATCCTCTTCCTTCACCTCCTTGCAACTATCACCGGGCAGGTAGAGTACTTTTCAGAAAGACCTTTAAAAAATCGGGCGAAAAAAACAGGAACCGGCGAACATATATTTTTTACATTATTTTATTGTTTTACAAATAAAGTTATTTGAATGTTTTATTTTTGAACATTATTTTATTGTCCTACAAATAAAGTTACATTAGCGTTTTATTATTAACACTGAAATAATGTTAGTAATAAATGTTCCAAAATCATTATTTTAAATTTCTATTTTTAACATTATTTGACAATTACATATGTGATGTTACATTAACGTTTCAATATTAACACAGAAATAATGTTAGTAATAAATGTTCCAAAATCATTATTTGAACATTCTATTTTTAACGTTATTTCACAGTTGCATATGTGATGTTACGTTAACGTTTCAATATTAACACAGAAATAACGTTAGTAATAAATGTTCCAAAATCATTATTTGAATGTTCTATTTTTAACGTTATTTCACAGTTACATATGTGATGTTAAATTAACGTTTCAATATTAACACAGAAATAATGTTAGTAATAAATGTTCCAAAATCATTATTTGAACGTCCTAATTCTAACGTTATTTCACAGTTACATATGTGATGTTACATTAACGTTTCAATATTAACACAGAAATAACGTTAGTAATAAATGTTCCAAAATCATTATTTGAACATTCTATTTTTAACGTTATTTCACAGTTACATATGTGATGTTAAATTAACGTCTCAATATTAACACAGAAATGACGTTAGTAATAAATGTTCCAAAATCATTATTTGAACATTCTATTTTTAACGTTATTTCACAGTTACATATGTGATGTTAAATTAACGTTTCAATATAAACACAGAAATAATGTTAGTAATAAATGTTCCAAAATCATTATTTGAACGTTCTATTTTTAACGTTATTTCGCAGTTACATATGTGATGTTATATTAATGTTAATAACACAACATATAACATTATATGTTTTACTGGAACGTTATACTAATGTTTCAAATACAACTAAAACATAATATGTTTAACTTGAACGTTACATTAATGTTCAGGTATAACACATAACGTTATTTAAACATACGCAACAATAAAATAACGTTACTACAATGTTTGGTGCTACCTGGGCAGGCTCGTTCACACACATGTATCACGGAACTTCAAGACGGCCTTAATTAAGTTAGAACTTCTTTATCTAAATGAAAAAAATACAGCCTCCATTTCAGATCTTAACCACGCCATTCTAAATGTAGCTCTTGAACTAGCTCCAAGATAATGCCGTTCATTTTATTCTCGCGTCTCCGACTGGTGCGTTTAGCTTCCTATGATGCCCATACATCAAAAGTGGTCCCCAAGTGGCAACAAATGACGTCACAGAAGCCGGAGTGTCATGCTGTTGACTGTCGCGATCCTGGTGGTTGGCCGTAGAAATGCTGGCAAAAAGCGCGAGCGAACGCGAGTGTCGCTGTCGTCACGGCGTCCCAGGCGTCCCAACTTCCGGCTGCTGTAGCTTCCGTGGACTGTCACAGAGGAGAGCGACCTGCAGCAGAACAGGCGTCCGTTATATCCACCACAGCTGCTGAGACACCACCAGGGTCGCGACCGGCGGCAGCATGACACTTCTATGACGTCATCAGGCGGAAATCGAGGGATCACTTTTTTGGCCGCGGTAAACACACCAGTCGGAGACGCGTTCCAGGCACCATACTTGCACGGCACGGGCGTCCATGGAACGCACGCAGGCAGTGTTGTGCGCGCTCTTCCGCTTCGCTCGCCGGTCCACACACTTGCGTTTGAGTGCGTTTGACTGCGTTGCGTCGAGAACCGAAAGCGAGTCACCGGCACATCTGTGCTTCGTATGAAGCGTGGAATCCAATTCAAGGAATCATCTTGGCACGCGATAGAAGCAGCAGTGATGTCCTGGTTTCTCGCTGCCGCAACGCAGTCAAACGCAACTGTCTGAACCAAGCTTTACACCGCTCACGCTTACGGTGGAAGGAAGTGTACAGCATCAACGCCACAACAGCTTTATCGTATTATATTTCAGACGCTGCCCGCATTGCTACGGAATATACCTCGCAAAACTTTGAGGCCTTCGTAAGGTTGAAGTCCTTTCGGCCGATTCGGTGAAGCCATGCCTTCCTCCGACCTTCGTTTTCTTTTTCAAAGGGAATACTGGAAAGCTTTCTTCCCTTCTCCGGTCGACTTTAACACCGGTAGGCGCAGCAGCCCGTCATAATGCGCGCATGAGCGCTGTGAGAGCGGTCAGCTGTAGCAACACCAGCCTGATATCAGGGCTCTTGCCTATGAACCTCTTCCCGCCAAGAGAGCGTTTGGGAAATTCATGGCGACCGGAAGCCCAAAACCGGAAGCCACATGTCACGTGACAACTGGCGAATAGTGTGCGCGGCGGATAGTTCAAAGAATGGCGTCACTTTTCCCAGGATAGAGGGGCTTTGCAAAATGGCGGTATGTGCTGCCATCTATTAACTGACGTTGAGACCAGGCCAACCAAGCCCCAACAGCCGTTCGCGACTCCGGCGCTCGGCGATACCGGCGTCTCTGGTCTCAAATTTCTTGTTAAGAGGGGGGTGCTTACATTCGCATGCAAACTTTTTTTTTCAGGTGTTTATTTTTAAAAGGGGTGGGGGGTTGAAATCGGGGGGTGCTTAGAATCGCGAAAATACGGTAGTTGGTCATTAGGGAGTTTTTGTAGACCGCGCTGCCCCCTCCGCTAAGCGTTCCGCAACGAAGAAGTTGCTACTACGCCTGCGCGCCGATAGCCTTGACTGTGGAGTTCCCGCTATCGTAGCGGGTTGCGGAGGGCCTTGCGGGACGGCGAAAACGATCTACGAAAACTCCCTATTGACTTCTAAACGAAAAGCGCCGCTATCAACAAGGACAAAAACGCCTTGTGGTGTTACTTCCTGCGTTTATATCCGCGCCCTATTTAAAAAAAATGTCTTGTTTTACGATTGTCACACGCGTTACATCTAAAGAGAAATGACATACTCAGGCTATCCGTGCAGATCGCGTGATTGCGTTAAAAGTTGTCTGAAAGTTCTAGTTTGTTGATACTTATAGGTTATGCCGCTTCCACCGCAATGTGCTCACTAAAAAGTAGATCTATGATCGGTGTTTAAAAGGGTTTGTGTTACATATAACCATGAGGTCCTTCTGAGATGTTCTCGCAACTCTGCCTCGTTTTCGCGATATACTCCTGCATTCTAAAGAAATACTAGGTAAACTCGTTGAGGAGTTCACCTGTCTGTAAAAACTCAGACCAAGAGTAAGGTGAAGAAGGGTACACACGGACGGTAATTGCAGAAGAAAATAAATCTGAATAGTTCGTTGACAGATTTCTTATTTGTAGCTCCAGAAACTTTTTTTTTTCATGTAAACTTTTTTTTTTGGTAATTCAGTGTCTGCTTTATTTAGAGACACATATATCTATCTATCTTTGGTGCGGAGTGATATAGTAATAATTTAATATCTGGAAGGCAGGGCCCGAATATCCGAACATGGCATGTGCTCTCCCGGCATTTATTTTGATTTTATTGCCGTGATCCTAGGGAGTTTTTAAAGATTTTATATTGTTGTGGACGGGAAATGTTTTTACTTTGAAGTTTTGAGGATACACTGTGAAATGAAGTCGTGTAATCAAACGAAGGAGAATGCTTTGTTTTTGGTTAATTGCTTTACAAAAAAATATGAAAGAAAATGTTCTTAATTGAAGAACTGTCAAATAGAATCGTGTAATCAAGCGAGGAAATGTGTTTCTTTTTTTTTTGCGTTTAATTGCTTAACAAAAAAAAAATTATAAAGAGAAAATTGTTTCGATAAATGCTAATTTTACTAACAAAATGTTCATCCAGTTATTTTTCCCCGTAAGAAATGCCGAAAGTGAGTAGCGTTCGAAATAACGATCAGTCCGTAATTACCCAGAAGAGGTGATTTTTACCGCTCTGTTCGTTACTCCGTTACGGCACTAGAATCGTCGTCATTTATTGAGGACTAGTTATAGCGATGGCTTCTACACAGCTTTCACCGAGATAAACAAGCGACATTGAGTAGTTTAGATTATATTAGGATTCTTGAACAACCTATTTAATCTCTGTCCTATCCATGGGGTCCATTTGGTTCTGCGTCGTCCATTTCGTGCGAGACTCTGGGGGGTCGACTAATTAATGTTCGGGGCCGTCCACTGCTTGCCTTAATTATCAGGCGCCCGGAGGAGACTTTTGCCTCCTTCGCATTACTGGTATTAACTCAGAAACATGAACGGGTGCATCATTATGCACCCGGTACGACACAAAAGGCTTCATCTTCCGGGTTATCCGCCGCGCCGCCAAGGTTCGGTGTCCGAGGTTGCGTTCATATTTATACCGCAGCCACGAAACCTCTATTGTTTACTCTCGGGGTTATCTTAATAACAATTTATAACGTCGCGTTTAGTGTTGCCATTTTATTTTGTATCCTTGCGTCTTTTATATTTTTTTTTTTTTTTTGCCACGTAAAAGAAACCTTATTACGAAACTCGACGTCAACTATTTAGTGTTGTGTTGTCAAGGCTAGTGTAGTTTTTGCAGGAGCGCAGCACCCGACTGCTGCGAGAGCACGTGGCCTTATTCGCACGCGCTCGAGTAACTACCTTTTGCAGAGGGGAGAACTGCGGAAGCTTCGTTGGCCTTGAGAACGTAGCATAAAATACTAGACGCCTAGTATAACCCATGTTTTCCGGTTTAACACGACGCAGCACTGGTCTTAATGCTGCACACAGAAGCACGAAAGTGCTTGCTTGAGACAGAAGCGACCATATGCAATGTGTGGCTCATTATTTTAAAGAAAATACTAACTTAGGGCCGCATACCAGACAATCTGAAGGCTGCAATGGTCGTTATCCCAAGGTGGGATTACAGGAATGTCTGAAAGTTGTCGCCCGATATCAGCTTTGCCTTCATTGTGTAAATTTTTCGAAAAAAAGCATCCGTTCTACGCTATGACGTGCATCTTTGAAAATCATAAACTTATGTCCTCCTGCCAATACGGTGTTGTCAAGGGCCGCGGCATACAGCCACTACTGGGAGAGCTATCGCACGTGTTGAACAGGAGTCTTGAAAATAGTCAATTTTCCAGTACCTTGTCCTTTCTATGTCTCCAAGGTGTTCGACATGGTTAGTCATAGGATACTCCTTCAAAATTCTAACCTTTATGGATCAGAAGTTTATTTCTTTCCCTTCTTGCTAACGTTTTAACTAACCGGTCCCAGGGGACTTTGGTTGGTGACAAAAATGATCTTGACCGAAAGCGGGAGTACCACAGGGTTCTATTTGGCCGCACCTATTTATTACCATTTATGCTAAAGACGTCCAATCTTGTGTACATAACCGTTCCCTTTGCCAGTAGTACGAGATGAAACCCTGCTTTTATCTCGTCATATGCAATATAGTACCGCGATAGATATGCTACAGGATTACGATATACCCATGTATGAATTGGTTTACGTTGAGCGTTATTAATATCAATTGCCCAAAAACGAAACTTGTCTTTTTTTCAAATCCGCTAGGAAGTGCTTTCCTATATAGACTTTTAATTCTCCATACGTCATGTTGTGCAAATTGTATGTCCGATTCCTATTTATCCTGAAACACGCAGACGGAAACTATTTTCAAAGGAATGAGAAGAGTATACTGTCTATTCTGTTCGATTAAGGTATTTGTCCCGATGTCGATTAGGATACTTATTATGTAGACATTGGGATACAGTATTTTAAGGTACAGCATTACTTTATTTGGCAACTGTCCCGGGCGATGGAATAACAGGATTGATGGTGTCTTCAAAGGTATGCTGAGAAGCCTAGCTTAAGGTGCAACCCCACCCTTGGTTAGTGTGATTCTGAACCAACAGATGGCGGTGGGATCGCCTTCCAAGCCTGTTCATCAATCCGAGAAATCGTGTGTGGTGGCGCTTCGATACAGTGGGGTATTTTTCTATATCCTGAATTTGACATCCCTGGCCCCTTGCTTGTTTTTCTCTGCACGAGCTTTCTTTAGAACGCGCACCGCTGCGCCAGTTCTCGTGCAAGGGGGCCAGTTGCCTACGCTCCGAGCTCACGTCTTCAGCAAGTGTGGGCAGAACAAAACGCGGAAATCGTCCTGAGCCAAATGGCGAGACACATGCACAACCAAACCACCGACGCGTTGAAATATATAAAATTGCCTGTGCGCCGTTACCGGAGATTTCAGAGGCCAATTACACATACTTCAATATGATCAGATTTATGTTAAAACGAATGAAGGTGACAAGAGGACGAATAGTGAACTAAAAAATAAAGGCTTAATCGGCGAACTTGTGCTAAACAAAAAAAAGTAAGGAAAGAGCGTCGAGGTAGCAGAAACGCAGGCGGCGATTCGGCAGCGTTACAGAGAGCGAGAGTGACTCGACGAGGTCACCGGCAGCTGCTTATCTACAGTGCGTCACTATCTCGAAAGTTCGGGACAGAAGGTTCGAGCGTCGCGCGCTCGGGGCGAGGATGAACTGGCACTTTCGAGAACAAGAAAACAGGGCGAAAGTTACGCCTGGGCAGTGGGGCCCTAAACTCTTCAAACACAAACTTGGAGCCGAAAGTTTGCGGAGCACGCCGATTGGACGTTGGAGAAAAAAGCGCTGAGTCATCGTCGTGATAGGCCAATCGGTGCGCTTCGTCAACTTCGGCCCCAACTTTGTGTTTGACGAGTTTAGAGGCCCTGGTGAAAAAATGAACGCAAATCTTCTAGAAGTCCGTGACTGAGCGTTGCTTTCTCGGCTCGGCGGGCGGCAATATGACGGGCCGGTGCTTTTGTCGTGCATGTGTCTGGCTCTTTGTGGATTTCCAGGAAAACGAGCTGACGGAAAGACTTGGGTGTCCAAAATTCTAGCCTAAGGAATTAACCACCTAAAAAATAAAAAAAAACTATTTTTGGGTGGTTAGGTGCCTCATTTAGGTAGCTGGGTGTTCATTTTGACCAAAACCACGAGACTGGAAAACACAAAAAAATGACACTCAGGTTTAGATGTTGAGTTTGGTTAACCCAAAGTAGGGCTGGTGCGGGAGTCATAATAAAAAGAATGCCGAGGTTAAAAATTAACTCACAGCAATAAATGATAAGAATTAATTATCATTAATTCGTTATTATAATAATTAACGAATTCAGTGATAAATGCAATGACTGGCCAGGCAAAAATTCTTGGTATGTGGATAGCTTTTCCACAGTTTAAGCATAATACACGATGTTACAAAAAAATTACAGGGTCTGTTTTTTTACCGCAAGAATAAACTAGGCATCGCCGAACGCTCATTTTCCGCCCGAAGGCAGCGCTAGAGGTCACAACCAGATGTCAAAGTTCAGCCCGATCCGATACTTTATTCAAAATTTAAGTTATTTTCTGAAACGTTCATTGGGAAAATGGCGGCCGACAGAGCTTTCGAATACATGCGGCTCTATGGCACCCGAAACCGAAAACGGGCAAAAATGGGCTTCATTTTCCCATTGAAATTTTCAGAAAATCACATAACTTTTGAATAAGGTGGTCGTTCGGGATGAAACTTTGGCATCTGGTTTTAACCTAGCGCTACCTTTTGGCGGAAAATGAGCGTTAAACGATGCGTAGTTTATTTTTGAAATGAAAAAAAAAATGTATTTTTTTTTTTTTGTGGCATCTTGTACCAGTCTTAATTTGGTGATTTGGTGATTTATGCGCGCAAAAAGTGGTGTGCAAAAATGAAAAAAAGATGCAAACGGGTACAGTTTGACATTGTATAAAATATACTGCAAGCACTCACATGGTACTTAAGAATGAAACAGCCCTATATTTTGCACTAGCGTTGAGTGTATCGAAAGTTAAGGGTGCATCAAAGGCTAAAGCTTGTACACATATACTGCTCAGGCCATTATGTTTGAAAGCTCATAGTACTTCATTACCCTCAGATTTGGTGTAAGTCCTCTCCTCATTGCTTACAAGAAAAAAAGGAAACATGCTAAGCTTTGGTTGATAGAAAAACTCCACCTGCTGACAGCTACCAATCATCTTGGCGCCGATTATGAGTATTCATTGCATGCCGACGGTCGCGTGCTTAGAACGAGTTTTTTTCCACGTGATTTCATACAATCACAATTGTTCTTGACAAACAGCAATGTTTACTCAGGCAAGCGGGCATATGTGAAGCTTATAATATTTTGTATTGATTGTGGCACACGTGGCAAGTTGCATAGGTTTTTTTACAATACGCGAAATAGAATGCTTCTGGGTCCTCCGTCGGAATGCGGGCACCTCGGCCGATATTTAAACCCAACAAATATAGATTTATGGACCAGTGCGTTTGCTCAGAGACACTGAGACGATTTAATGCTTTGTGTTTTGTTTTAATATCATTGCCACTTGAGGTGGTTTTTGAAACAAAATATTCCGACAAGCATAGTTTGATTGCGAAAATGGTGTTTCTATGTGATAAAAACATTAAAATATTTTTGCATACGTGGCGGAATCTGAAATGGCAGAATGCATTTCATGGCGCCCATTTCATTTGGATCGCGTCGGGAATGCGTACCGACGCACAGTAGAACGCGCGCAAAAGTAGCTGTGGTGCACCCGCAGCCTCGCGCTTCTGCTTCTGACATCTCTGGCTCGCTCACTGCGGGAATCCAGGCATCTGACACCGTGACATCTGGCGATTTTTCTGTCGTTCACGTGGCGTTCCAAGCGGCACACGACGGAAGATGCACATCAAGCTGTTCTTGAACACGTGTCGCCATCTGTACTTTATATTAAGAAACTACAATTTGCCGTAACTGAATGGGAAAAGTTTGAGGTCTTTAAACATTTCAACGTGTAATATGTCGATATGGAAGTTCTGGAAAATATAATATTGAAGGATGCTTCATAATTTAATGTCTCGTTATTTTGATTAGTTAACGTGATTCCGTTTTTATAGCGCCTTAAAATGATGCCATTTTAAACTTTATTTTTTATTTTAAAATATACACTATCTTGTATATCTCGTTGCTATCTCGTTGCTTACTTTTTTAATTTATTACATGCAACCAAACTCTCACGTAAATTATCGTGGACAATGGGACGTTATAACTCGAGAAATAATTTTTTCAACATTAGAGACTGCGGTCTATTAAAAAAATAAATTATTAACTAACAACTAAAAGTAATCGTAATTTTCAGACATTAAAGGATTGTCGAAAAACAGCTCTTTAATTTGACATTAACTTTATAATTGTAAGTTACATAGAACGAAAGTTATAAGCCGTCAAAAAAGCACCAAAACGTCCTGCACGGTGGGGTTGCACCTTAAAACTCGGAGTTTCTTGCAGAAGACACGTTGTCTAAATCGCTTCAGTTGCCTAATTTTGAGACATTATTAAAGCACTCCATTATTGCCAGACACTACTGGTACAGCTCCTTTAAGAATTTCAAGTGCCTGTTTTGGTTTTTCGGCATCAATTAACGGTTTAAGATGCCCAGAAAATAATATTGTGTTTGTGTTTGTGTCAGCAAAATAATACCCCGGATGCACGGACACAAAAAGGACGTAGACAAGACCGTCTTTGACACTGATAAAAGTTTTATTCACATCAGCCTCCCTATAGCCCACGACCCTCAGTCACTCCGAAAGGCATGTGGTCAGTATCAGTCTTATCTCTTACCTGATAGGAGAATAAACCCAACCCTCTGCACCCACTTCCACCCTACAGGGTCAGCCTCTCCAACAAGAGAAACACTTCCATTCCAACAAACTTTCTCCCTACGGAGTCAACATGTCCTGTCTGTTGTTGGGGAGCTTACCCCGTAGGGGGAAAGTGTGTCCTTGCGGGAGTGGAAGTGTTTCTCCTGTTAGAGATGGTCGACCCGGTAGGGTGAAAGGTAGGGGGGGGGGGGGGGGCAGAGGGGGGGTCTAGGATTTTTCGGATCAGGGCGTTCCGGTGTAGGACGTTTCGGTGCGGACTTTTCGGTGCAAGGACTTTTCGGTACACGGACGTTTCGGTGTACGGAATTCTCCGTGGACGGACATTTCGGTGTGGGATTTTTCTGTGCGCGGACATTCGGTACACGGACTTTTCGATGCATGGACATTTCAGTACACAGCCAATCAAAATCACGAGTTTCTTTTTTTTTTAAACGTAATATATATTTTTTATTTAACAATACTGCAGGTTCCGCTAGGGCCCCGGCAGGGGTGGAGGGTATATATAACGAAAAAGGAAAAACTTCAGTACAATGAAGCAACACTCTAACACCAGAAAGTAGCAAAAACAAATTCAAATCAATCCGTCAGACTCGTAGAGCTTGTAGCTGTTCAAGATGAGCTGTGAACAATCTCTTTAGGGAGTTCATTTCAACCAGTTATTGATTTTGGCAAAAAATTAGTTGTTTGAAAATGTTATTGTTATTGAGGTATGGTTCCAGTAATCTACCCTGACTGAATCGTGTGTCACGACATAAAACAGGTGTTAGGTAGCGGAAAACGTCAACCTTCAGGGGTCCATGGTAAAACAAGCAAAACAACTTGAGTCTCAGGTGTTTTCGACGTAAATGAAGATAATCTAATTTAAGTGTGTCTAACATTTGTGATGGACTGTCTGATCGCTGGAATCTATTGCAAATAAATCTTGCTGCTAGTTTTTTTGCATTTTTTCTAGTTCTTTGGTATTCCTTTGTGTGTATGGATCCCAAAGTACGCACGCACACTCTAAATGTGGCCTTACTAGTGTTCTATAAGCGCTAAGTTTAACAGAGGGCGGGGCTAACGGTAGCTTTCTTCTTAGAGACCACAGACTCTTGTGTGCAGTGGAGAACAAATGGGAAATGTGAGCGTCCCAACTCAAGTTTTTAGTAATTGTCACACCGAGGTATTTTACTTGCGTTGATTCTCCAAGCCTAACGCTGCCAATGAAGTAAGGTAATGTTTTTACCGTATTTTTTGTTTGTCACTCGGAGTTCTGTACATTTATCAAAATGTAATGGCATCTGCAACTCCTCACACCACTGGAAAATGTTTTGAAGAGCTCCGTTCAGTTTAATTTGAACTTCACTGGATTATATTTCTTTATGGACCACACAATCATCAGCAAAAAGCTGTATACTAACTCCTTCCCCCACAGTTTCAGTAATGTTATTTATATAAATAAGAAATAGAATGGGTCCGAGAACTGATCCTTTCGGGACTTTCGAAGTGACCGGCAAAGGACCTGAAGAGTGGTGGTTAATTTCTAGAATTTGGGAGCGATCCGTAAGGTAAGAATGGATGAATTCAACAAGGCTGCTTCTCATTCCTATTTTGTAGAGTTTTGTACTAGTTTGTTGTGCGGTACTTTGTCAAACACTTTTGCGAAATCTAGAAAAATGGCATCAAGCTGCTTTTTTTTTATTAATTGCTAGCGCGAAGTCGTGAAATATTGTAACCAGTTGCGTGACCGTTGACAGCCCATGCCGGAAGTAGGGGATGTTGGTTTCCAAATAGTCCGTAATATGTTTGCTATTGATATGGTCAGGCATTTTACAGCTAACGGAAGTGGGGATATTGGTAGGGGAAAAGTTACACACACTTTGTGCATCCCCACAATTCAAAACCGGCACAACACGCGCATAACGCCAGTCTGATGGAGGGTCCTTCTTCGCAATGACGAATAAAAAATAATTTACGAGCAACGGGACATCCACCCGGCATATCGCCAAAGAAATGCCGATGGTATATTATCGGGTCCACTTGATTGCTTAATATCCAGATTATGCAAAAGGTTAAAAAAGATGCCCTCCTGACACAGGGATCTCCCATCAGAGAGCGTGACTCACTCGCCTCACTGTCTGGCGTTTGCCTATGAACACTGAAAACAGACTGAAAGTACTGATTCAACACTACAACAATCTTTTCAGGATCAGTTACTTGGCAGCCGCCAACAGATCAACTTCAACTTTTTTTTTCTTTGTTCCAGATAAGAGCCTCCAGAACTTACTGGGTGCCTAATTTTTCTTTTAATTCTAGCTGCATTTTGGAAATATCTGAACGCTCCTGGGGGTGGTTCCGCCTTTTTCGCTGAAGACTGCGTTTTACTCGTTATCCATAGATTGTTTCGTCGTAATTTTTTTTTTCTTTTCGGGGATGAACTTGTTGATGCGGTGATTGCAGTTATTTTTGAATATGGTCCACAAGGTGTCAATCTCACATACCTGGCTAAAATAATCAAAATGAGTTTCCAAATAGTCCAATATACTCCCATCATCGGTGGCGCTGTAATTTTTAACCACATTTTTCTATAGCATACTCATGACTGTGTTTTTTTACAAAGCTTTTACGTGAAATACAGCAACTTATGGTCCGACAGTCAGTTTTGCACATCAACAGTGCTATCTGATTTAGGTGCCCAACAAATATTAAATTCAACATAGTCTTGTTGTGGAGCCCACCTTGATTGGCGATGAGACTACTTGATTTAGACCGCACGAAAATGCACGATCCAGTAAAAGCTCCCAATCGCGAGTTTGCACACCTCTTGGTCTCATGTTTGGCCAATCAATGCGCGACAAGTTTAACTCGCCAGCTAAAATTAGCCGCACTAGGTCATTACGAAAACGAGCCAAGTAGTCACTGGGATATTCTATAGTTTTAATATTTTTATTTTTATTTTGTTATAGTCATATAATAACACCCAGGACTACACTGTTCCCATAAAAGTCTATCTTACACCATAAACTCTCGTGGTTGGGTATGCCTGGCAGCAAAAATGTTTTCTATCAGCTTTTAAGATAATAGCAACACCACCCCCTCGAGACGGCCTGCTGTTCCAATGTATTTAATGAGTTGACGGAATTATTTCATTATCTGTATATAATGAGCACTATTTTAGCTAAAAATTCATTTTTTCGCACTTTATGATTTTGTAGACTCTGTCATCCATTTACGGTAATTTACTGATATACAAACTAAATGACTTTTTTAGGCGCAGTACCATCCTGCGTGAGGATTGGAGACGTTGGAGGTAATATATGGTTCGTTTGCCGGTGTATATTTTCCAACGTACGCACTAGAGACATCACGTCGTGTTTACGCGTTGGTTCGAATGAGGTGTTCTTGGCGTCTTTCGTAAAGGTATTGGCTTTATTATTCCTCATTCCCGTAGAAAAGGACCCAACAAAAAGAAGCTTGAGAATGTTTAAAATTACCCGAGTAAAAGTTGAGAAATTTCGTGAAACTTTGAGATGTCCTTTTTCCTGTGTCTTTTTTTTTTTTTCACCAAGTTTCCCATGTTTTACCGCAGTCTCGGGTAATTTTAACAGTCTCAAGCTTCTTGTTGCTGGAGCCGTTCCTACAGAAATCACCAATATTAAAACCAATAAATACCTTTACAGAAGGCGCCGAGAACGTCTGTATCGACGCGACGCGTAAACATCGATCGGCGATCGAACCTCTGATCACGGGACAGGATGCGGAAGCAGGGTTCGCTCATGGGATAGATTATTCGGACAAGATCGTCGCGTACCTCACCAAAAACACCAAAGATGAAGAGCGCGGAGGGCAGCCACCCAGCAAGGGGACAATCCAATGAAGATCGGAACGGAGTACCCTCGGTGACATCAAAGATCAAACTCCCAAAGTCGAAACTAATCCAATTCAACGGGCGCCTAAAGGACTGGCAACCCTTCTGGGAGCAATTCGATACCGCCATTTATCACAATCCGGAACTCACGCCATCAGAAAACTTTAACTATCTGCGATCCGCGCTGACCGGCGATGGAGCAGCCGCCGTCGATGGATTACGGCCGACCGCTGAGTGTTACACGGACGTCATCGAGCCCCTAAAGCATCGGTTTGGAAAGCAAGATACGCTGATCCAGGACCACATGGAAGGTCTCATGGACACAACCAGTGCCACTGCAACCGAACACCCGAGCCCTACGGCGTTTATACGACACTCTACAGGCGCATATCAGAGGCCTTAAAGCATTGGGGTGGGCGAAGAGGCGTATGGGGCTATGCTCTACACAGTTCTTTTGCGAGTGCTACCGACAGATATCACTCTCGATTTGAACCGGAAGATGTCGGCGGAGGAGACCGGGAATGCCAACGCCGCAAGGGCATTAATGACAGACGCCAGTTTGGAATCCGCCAATCACATCGGCAATGTCGAGGCAGGCACGCGTCCACCATATGCGACCCGAATTACGCGCCGGTACGAACGTCCACCAGATCGAATGAGATGGAACCGAAGGGCCCGGCACTGGTACGTGGTAGGAACAGCAAGCCAGCACTGCTACTACAAACGGTTACTGCAAGGGCAGAAGGTACAAACACAAGGAAACTTGCCCGCATTATTTTCGACAGCGGCAGTCAGCGCTCCTTCATAACTGAAGAACTGTCTAAGCGACTGAACTGCAAATTGCTCGGGACAGAGATCCTCACAATCAGCGCGTTCGGGGGCGAAAGCACTGAACGTACGTTTCGCAGGGTTCAGGTGACTTTGCGAGACCAGCTTCACAACAAAAGATATGATATCGACGCTCTCGAGACACTTACTACGTGTGAGCAGGATCTTCCGAGCCCAGATGAAGCCATTGTTTCAGCATTAGAGGAACTCGGCTGTCCCGTGGGAGACAACATGACCGGACTGAAACAACGCGGCGTCGACATACTGCTGAGATGAGACCACTACTGGGGATGCATCACAGGAAGAATTCACCGACTGAGCGGACGCCTAACTGCAGTAGAAACTGCATTCGGTTGGGCGGTCCAGGGACAAGCAGGCTCGGAATCGACCATCGTCAGTTGCTCCCAGGCGATCGTGCAGATACCAACGCTGCAGGATATAGAAACCAGATCGGTTCTCTGTCATTTCTGGGAGCTAGAAAGCGTGAGAGTTACCGACACGCCAGTAGAAGATCCCTCGGACAGCGCCGTGAGACGAGAGTTCGGAGCCAGCATTACCAAGACCGCCGGTAGATACGAAGTGAGCCTTCAATGGAAATCGGACGTAAGGCTGGCAGACAACATGGAGGTGGCAAGAAGGAGGTTGGAGAATTTGCGTAAGAAGTTGGCCAAAAATCAAAATCTCCTACAGATGTATGACGAACCCATTCGGCAATACCAAGACAACGACATGGCGGAGGGGTCGATGAAGGAACAGAGAATGAAGGTGCAGCAAGGCGTATTACATGCCCCACCAGGCTGTTCTCCGCAAGAACAGCAGCACCACAAAACTTAGAATTGTGTTTGACGCTTCCTCCTACGGCGCAAACTGTAAATCCCTGAACGAAAACTTGGAGAATGGATCGAACATGACCCCAGATCTCGTCGCCCTACTTCTGGGGTTTATGATGCACCCAATAGCGTCAGTGGCGGATGTGGGGAAGGCTTTCCTACAGATCATGTTTGGGACCCCGAGGGTCTGCCTGCATGATCCGCCGCTTGCGGCAGCCAGAATGTATGGGAAAATGGCGGACCTTCTCCTCTAGAGTTAGTATGTATGATCTCTATGGCTCGCGGTGCCATTTTTCGCAGCGCTTGCTCAAATGTCGAGTAAAGGCGGAGGATTGTGACGCACTGCGGTTCCTCTGGTACGAAGAGCCACCGATCCCAAATCAACCGGTACCAGAGATAACCTGGCCAATGAAGAGTGTGACTATCGGTGCAACGTCAAGCCCGTTCCCTTTGACGGCTACCTTGCGGTACCATTTCGCGGCGATGGAAAACACGTACCCAACAACGGCCGAAAAATTAAGCAAGTCCGTGTATGTTGATGACCTGTTGACCGGAGCGAGCAACGAAGACGAGGCCAAGAAATTGTACGCCGAGGCGAACGAGGCAGGCCGGTATGAGACTTCAAAAGTGGGATTCAAATAGCGGATCACTAGCGGAGGTGCTGGAGGAGGACGGCGCAGGCCAAAAACCACTTGGACAAGTCATGGGTGTGCTCAAGGTGCTCGGAGTGACTTGAACCCAAAGAGGACAGTCTCATGTTTTCGCCAGAGCACGTGATGCAGACTGCTAACCACCAAGAAAATACGAAGCGCTTCGTGCTACAAATGACAGCTCGCTCTTACGACCCTCTGGGATTCTTGTCACCATTCGTCGTGAGAGCCAAGATCCTGTTCCATGAAATCTGGAAACTAAACCTGGTCTGGGACGATTTGCTAACAGATCACCTGCAAGACGAGTAAGCCTGGTGGTGCAGCAAACTTGTCGAGCTAGAAAGGGTCAAGATCCCAAGGTTTTGCGACGATAGATTGCGCGGCAAGGTGACTCATCGAACATTGCATATCTTCGCCAACGCCAGCACCGCTGCCTACGGAGTCATAGTCTACCTTCGCACTACGGACGACGCAGGAGTGACGACGATGACGTTATTGCGTGCCAAAGGCCGACTTAATTGCACCCCTCGAAACTGTCACGCTGGCGAGATTGGAACTGATGGCCAGCTTGATCGTATCAAAGTTGTCGAAATACGTTCAAACCTGCCTTGAGATTGAGGTGAAGGATGTTCACTTCTGGGCGGATTCAATGATCACGCTTTACTGGATCAAAGGAGAGGCCTCCCGACGGATGCTGTTCGTCAAGAATCGAGTGCAAGAGATCCAGGACAATTGTGAAGGCGCGATGTGACACCGCTTCCCGGGAAAAGGAAAATCCCGCTGACCTCATGACACGAGGTCTGACCGCACCCCAGTTGGTCTTGAGTTCGCTGTAGTGGTCGGGGCCGAGTTGGTTGCCGCTGTCAGCGACAGAATTGCCCAAGGAAATGTGCGGAGAACACCCTCGAGGTGCCCTCGAGGAGAAAGGATCGAGAGCAGAAGGGTTTGAAGTCACTGTAACACCCATTCTAGAGTTGATCGATATCTCGCAATTCAGCTCTGCTTCAAGGATCAACAGAAAAAAAGGCTAATATTTTTTTATTCCTCCACAACGTCAGGTCAACTGAAAGACGAACGGGACCACTGACAGCCGAGGAGATCGAGGCAGCGCGAACTCACTGAATAAAAGAGGCGCGGAGCTCGGCGTTCGCTCCCGAGCTTCGCTGCGCGACCAACGCTACGAAGACCCCGCCTGGTTCTCCCCTCCAAGACTTGGCCACTTTCATCAATCAGCTGGGAGTACTTCGCAATCGAAGTCGCCTCCAGTCTGTCAACATGACGTGTGACGAACGAAACCCGGTCGTCCTGCGCAAGCAGCATCGATATTCAACTTTGCTGGCAATCGACGCGCACCGACACCTGCTGCCACGCGGGAGTCAGAAATACTCTCATGCAGCTCCGTAGCCAGTATTGGATCCTGCGGGGCCGAGAGCTGACGAAGAAAATGGTGTGTTCCTGCGTGACCTGTCAGCGATTTAGCGCGACCCCCGCGAGTGTCCCCAGGGTACCCTTGGCGGATGCACGGACAACACGAGCGGACCGAGGTAATCGGCACAGGCTTTGCGGGCCCCCTTTATATCAAGGGCAAGGACCTCAACTGCAAGTCCTACGTGGTGCTGTTCACGTGTGCGGTCACGCGGGCTGTGCACCTGGAGTTGGTTCCAGACCTGTCGACCCGGAGCTTTCTCTTTGCCTTCCGTCGATTTGTGTCGCGCCGAGGGCTGTGCCGTGTGATTTATTCCGACAATGCCTCGACCTTTAAACGAGCGTCCAAGGAACTCACGGAATCCTGGAAGACGTTGCGCCTCCCAGACGTGGTCAACCACTTTGCGAAGGCGGGTATCCAGTGGAGGTTTATTGTCGAGAGAGCCCAATGTTGGGGAGGTTTTTACGAAAGGCTTGTGCGCTCGGTAAAAGTGTCTTCAAAAAAATTTATCGGAAGGAACTGTCTAGACACAGAAGAATTGACCGCCGTTCTGATTGAGGTGGAGGCCGTGTTGAATTCGCGGCCATTAACGTTTGTGCACGACGGGGTCGGAGGGGGCAACCCGCTCACACCAGCCAGTCTCCGAGTTGGGAGGCGGCTGACGACACTTCCGCCGACGGGTGGGGACACGCTCGCTTCCACACCGGAGGCGCTTCGCGTGCTCTGGTGGCAGCGAAAACAACTGCTTAACCGATTTTAGGGAACAGGCAGGGAAGAGTACCTTCGAGAACTGAGATCAGCGCACGCCACTCAGAACAGGCAGTCTGCGCCCTGCAGAGGGAAGCTCGGACGAGTGGAAAAAGTGTTCCACGGCCGAGAGTCTCGGATCCGGTCGTGTGAGATCCGCGTGCGTCGCTGCACCATTTCGTGAAGGTCAGTGCAGCTTGTGTATCCGTTGGAGTTAACAGAAGTTCAGAATGGACTCCCATCCATTCGGTGGGGAGTGTGTTGAAACGTTTAAGTGAGAGAGAGGTGACGCTTTATTAAAATATTTGGGCGGACTTAGCCTTGCCGATTAGGCCGGCATTGTCCCGCCCAGAAATGAAAATGAAATAATAAAATGAATAAAACTAACTGAAATAAATGATGATTGAAGAAGAAAAGAACACACACACGCACACAACACAAAAAAAAACAATAAAACTTAGTGTTTTGTCTTGTTTCGAAGATAAGTCACAAGTCCAGTCACGCACACTTCCGATCTTTCAACTGTTGATGGCACTCAGTATTTCATTCTCTAGTCGTGCTTGTAGTCCAGTCGCCTGGAGGAAGTTTAGGAAAAGGGTCTGTAGTAGCTTTCTTCGAGCTCTTCTTCCAGTTGGATATATTAAATCTGTAATGTCGTTGATCTTGAAGTGATGCCTGTTAAGTTCTTGAGCGAAGTCCTTTCGATGACTCTCGAATTTATTACAATCACAAAGCAGGTGATTTAAATCTTCTGTAACACCACAACTGTCGCAGGAGGCTGAAGGTACCTTACCCCATCTGTGCAAAAGTTGTCTGGTGCGAGCGGTTCCGGTGCGAAGTCGGTAAAGTAGAGTTGCCTCCTTGCGGCGTAGGCTTCCACTGAGACAGGGCTGATGTTGGCTATTTTGTTCCTCCGACAAAGAGCCGAGATGTTCTTTGACACGTATGCGGAAAGCTTTCGGGTCGTCGGGTGTGTGTATTGTTCGCTCTTTATTGTGTGCGTTCGTAGCAAGGTTGTCCGCTCTTTCATTTCCGGCAAGTCCAACGTGGGCGGGAATCCATTGAAAACATATTTTGAAACCGGAGTCCTCAAGGGATTCTGCCGCGGACCGAGCAGCCACCGCGATTTCCGATGTTCCTTGTATATGTTTTAGCTGTTGCAGTGCACACCGAGAGTCTGTGAGCACAACTACTTTTTGCGGTGTAAATCTCTTAAGAGTATGGAGTGCTTCCACAATTGCTATTATTTCTGCGGTCGTGGAGGACACCATTTGGTCGATACGGCCGCTCAAAAGGTTATAGGCTGGGACATTATATAGGCGGCTGTGCTACTTCTTTTATGACGATTTACAGAACCATCCGTGTAAACTTGCAAAAAATCTTTAAATGTTGTTTCAATGTACTCCGTCGCTGTCATTTTCAGCACCACTTCGTTTGATATTTTCTTGTTTGGTATACCCGGGATCTTCTCATTGCATTTTGGGATGTATGCCTCCCATGGGGGCTTAGGTTGGTAGTCAAAACTATCTAGGCGCGCTTCTGATTGCCACCCTAGGTGTTTCAGAGTTTGTAAAGAAATGTGAAAGCGCGAACTCGTCCTTTTCGCTAGTCGTTGGAGCAGGCTCCTTCCAGTAGCTGTTTCGTGCAAGCGGAGCTTCTGTAGGAGTAGCTGTTGCGTTGCCAAAAGAGGCAGTGGCAGAGCTTGTGCCTCTATGTACACCAGGTCATTTCTGGCAGAACTGGGGACACCAAGGCTTGTACGAAGTCCTCGTCTGTGGATGCGTTCGAGAAGTTCAGAGTCGGACCGTGATAACTTCATATAAGGGAGGGCGTATAAGATGCGGGAAACTACTAATGCTGAATGGAGACGTAGCATAGACCTTGAAGAGTTCCCCCACGACTGTCCTGCCACCCTCCTAATGGCATTTCTCACTACTGCTGTGGACTTTGCCGTAGCCATTGCCTGTGAGTGCCAATTCAGCCGAGAATTGATAGAGAAGCCTAGAAATCGATGCTGCCGGACACGACGAATCGGAGTTCCGTTTACCTGAAGATCTATTCGCGTGCTGTTTCGATATTTTCCAGGAAAAAGAATGAACGCCGTCTTCTCTGGTGAAAACTGGAGTCCGCACTCAGCTAAGTACTTGCTCGAGGCTTTAATCGCAGCTTGAGCAGCATTTCGTAGATCATGATGCCTGAAGCCTGAAGTCCAAATACAAATATCATCCGCGTAAATTGACATACTATAGTCGGTTGCAAGCTAAGAAAAAACCGGAAATGCCTCTCAGAGGAAAATGTAATCCTACGCCGAGAAACGCCAGCCAATCGTTTTCATGACGTCACGATTCCGTGGACCAATCGCGATCCTTTTGAAAAAAAAAAAAAAAGCTAAACATGGCTGCTGGCCTTAGCAACGCGACGCTAGTTTCTCGTGACAATTATTTTGCTTTTTTGCACCGTGCTTTACGTGCCCGAGGTCACGCCACGAAATCTTAATGGTATCGGCTTGCGTTTGCAGCAGTTTTTGCGCGACAACGTGAGAATCCAGCGACACTATCGCCAACGAACATTTCGAAGCGGGCGCGAGGCTTAGCACTGCTGAGAGCTGGAAGACGGTATGTTAGACAGTATCTTGGACAGAAAATGAATTGGGAAGACGGTACATTGGACATGACTTTCTTTCTTTACTAAACAGCTATTGCGTTGACAAAAACGTATTCTAACTTATTTAAATTTCCTGAATGAATTAAATAAATATTTTAGTAGTTTAAGACACGTTTCCTGGAGGAAGAAAAAGCAACGTTGCTAGCGAACTACTTTCTCGACGGCGGAGGCACTTCAGATGGGCGCAATATGCTTGTGGGTGGAGCTAAAAGATTGTTCTCAGGTTGCTTCCGACTATAGTAGGAAGAGTGTACTTGGGGAGTGCTTCTGGTAACTTTGACAAAAGGATATTAAAAAGTATCGGTGATAGTACACTTCCTTGGGGCAGGCCACAAAGGGATTTACGGTGCGAGCTCACTGTTCGGGTCAGCTGAACTTGGAGCGTTCATCCAGCGAAAACATTCTTTAGGAACACCTGTAAACGACCCGTCATTCCAAGTTGTGTTAGCTTTCTCAGAACTGCGGAATGCTGTACATTGTCATAAGCCTGGCTGATGTCAAAGAATATTGCCAGAGTTGAGTTCTTGTTGTAGTGATTATGCTCAACAGCACTCAATAGGTCAATCACACTATCCGCTGTTGAGAGGCCTTTTCTGAATCCGGTCATCTCTTTGGGTAATAGTTGATATTTCTCAAGCCACCACGAGAAACGGGAATGGATCATTCGCTCCATAAGTTTCGCTACGCATGACGTTAGCGATATAGGTCGATATGAAGATGATGTTGTTCTCGGTTTTCCTGGCTTGTGTATAGGAACAACCCATGCTGTTCGCCAAGTTTGGGGTATATTTCCCGTTGTCCATATGATATTGAAGGAATTCATAAGTTCCTCTAGTCGTCCGTCAGGTAAGTTTTGGAGCATCTGATTTGTGATCCCGTCAGGACCTGGTGCACTTTTTCTGCGACACATTTTTAGTGCAGCGGCTAGTTCGCCTGCGGTGAAGAGAGCGTCAAGAGGTGATTTCTTTTTTACCGCGTAGCTTTCCGCTCCAACCTCACTTCGAGGCGTCGAAAAATAATCCGCAAAGCTTTCTAGTGTGTCTTTTAGATTTTCGCCCAGACGAAGCGCCATTGAAGCGTAAGATGTATGCGTCTCGTTTTTCCCCGTAAAGCAGTTCAAAATTCGCCAAATGTGGGTTCCAGGCTTGTTAGCATCGGCCGACGCTGTGCTGTCATCCCACTGCTCGCGCTTGGTCTTTTTTTGCATATCGACGAATGATTGCATTTATTCTATTTAGCAGGGTTTTTACTTCACGTGTATAGATTCGCTGAAGTTTTCTTTCTACTTGTCTACGTTGCGCAAAATGCTTAAATAGTGTCAAGTCGGGCTCGGGATAATGGCTTGGAAGGCGCATTCTGATTGTGGCTCTTTCAGCACTAATCACTATCGCCTGGTCTAGGGGTTCCGGTGATGCTGTGAGATCTTTTCTGTAATTGTCCCAGTGAATGAAGTGTCCAATGCGTTGCTGTGTTGAGCAAACGCCTGCTAACTCTATAAATATGGGATAGTGATCACTGCCCATTGTATCTGGATAGGTTCTCCATTGTATGCTGAGGTCTGATGAGTATGCCGTGATGTCTATTGCACTGTATGTGTTAGGTGATCTAAAAAATGTCGGACTTCCGTCATTTGCTATAGCCAAATCAGAATCCTCAAAAGCCTGAGCCAGTGCTTTCCCTCTAGCATCATCTTTTGCACTCCCCCAGAGGCTGTGATGCGCGTTCCAGTCACCGCATAACACAATAGGGTCTGAGCAGCGTTTGCACAGTTCGGCAACCGCACTCGCGACAGTAGCTTTGCCCTTCCCCGGACGCACATAGGCTGAGCCGATGTATAGTGGATGTCCACCTACGACTACATGTGCTGCTACCAGTTCGAGATGTTCTGTGCACAGGTCACTTGTGTCAGTCCTATGTTGGGGAAGCTTTTTTCGTATAAATAACGCCGCAGATCCGTGGGGAAATCCTTTCATTGTGGGATTTTTGTAGCATGTGTATCCGGAAATACTACCATTATTTGGTAGTCCTGCTTCACTAAATGCTAAGATTGGTATTTGGTAAGTTTGTAAATATAAGGACAGTGCCGCCAATCTTACTGGGAGGCTCGCACAGTTCCATTGCATTATTAATGGCACATTTCTTTGTTTAGGGGGAACTGTTGATTGATGTTTTGGATCCTGGGCCATAACTACATCCATTTTCGGATCATGTCAGTAATTGTCACTTCGAAAACCATAATTCCTTGTAGTACCATTTTTAGATGGCCTGGAGGTAGTTGGGCAATGAAGCCTCGTATGGCAGAGAAAAGCAAACTTACTATGTCGTTGACATTTGATGTCCCAGGCAGATCAGTTTCTCTCTTTGGGTGTAGTGGGACATTTTCTGTCACTCTACTTTAGAGGCGTCTACCCGTCGACGAAGCCCGGTGAGCTTGGGACACGTTGGGGTCTTGCGATTTTCTGGGTGGTAAGGGAGGAAACTCCTCCTCGAGTAGCGTCTGTTTCTTTGTTAGATTCTTACTGGCGCTGTTCCTTTTCCTATATTTTCGTCGCCCCTCCTGTGGTTTCATGCCAGATGTTGTTTGGCTGTCTGTAGGTTTTGACATCGCAACTGGTGCAACAGGTGATTTCTGCGATGCGGCCGTATCGTTGACCTCCACGGCCTCCACTGGCTTCAAAGCCTGTCGTGGTCCATTGACAAAAGCCTTGCTTCTTGCGAGTGCTCCGAGGCGCACTTTGCAGTTGACGTAGCTTGCGGGATGGTCCCCACCGCAGTTTGCACACTTCACGGGGTCTTCTCCCTTCCAGTCTTTGGTTGCGTGTGGTCCTGCGCACTTTTTGCACTTGACAGCGTTCTTGCAGTATTTGGCTATGTGTCCGAGTGCCTGGCAGTTGAAACATCGGGAGGGGGCTTCAACATAATCGCAGACCTCATGTATGGTGAACCCAAGGCTCACTCTTACTGGGCGCTCTGTGTTTGGCCGGAAAGTTAGAACGACTCGGTCAGTCGGTTTAGCCCCTTCGCCAACCTTTGCGCGACGTTGGTAGAGTCGGCGGGCTGCGATCACACCAGCCGGTTCCAGGAATTCCGTTAGCTCGCTGTCCGAGTACCAATCAGGTACCCCTGTCACGAGGCCGTTGTTCCGCATGTAGGTCTTCGGTATGGTTGCTTGGACCGCAACTCCACAGAGAGAACGAACCTTCAGCAGCTTGTTCACGGTAGCAGCGTCTGCAACATCTACAAGGAGACCTCCCCGAGCAGTGAAATGATGTCTCACAAGAGGGGCGTTTGCCGCTGCCGCTATTTCTTCGCTTAGTTTGAGCGGATTCTGTTTTTGGAGTCGTTGGTCATCTTTGACTGGGGTCAGTAAAACTGGCACACCAGTTGTTGGCTGACGTCGGTGTGTAACGAGTATGAATCCCTCCAGGTCACTTTTCTCCTCGTCGACGTGCATGGTAGAGTCTGATGTTACTTCAGACGCTCCTATGTCCTCATCTTGGTCGTCATCGTCAGGTTTGTCGTCATTTTCTCCTTTGCGTCGCTTGACACCCTTGAGCGCTTGACCTGATGTTCTCTCTTGGCCTGGCTGGCCGGCTTGATCTTTCGCTAATGCCGTCACCGAAGGGCCTGATTGCGGTCTTCCATCTGATGAAGGCTCTCCATCGGAGTTTTCTATGATGGAAAATCCGGGAGCACCTTGGTAGGACCCAGATTTAAAGTGTCCACGTAGCTGGCGGCCTTCAGGAGTATGATTTGTAGGTCCGGGTATAAAAGAGGCTTACTTCTTTCGTAGCGAAGGAACAGATCAGGCTCTAATCCAGAGGCCTCGGCAATCTTTCAAAAATAATGTGGAACGCAGAAAAAGGATCGACCATCTACAAGGTGCTTCTTCTTCTTTTTCAAACGTTTAAGTGGTTCGGGGTAAACCATATCCCTGGCACTCAGAGATCGAAGACGACAAAATAAAAAAGAGAAGATTGAGAGCTCGTGCGTCGAATCAACATGGCAACGACACGCCAGATCGCATCGCTTGCAGCTTGTAGATAGTGTAAATAAAAGTTTGCTTGAACGTAACCATCAACGACTACCAGAGCTCCCTACAGATAGAAATTGCCCTACAGCGACTTTTTGACCGCTTTAATAAGACTGGATACCCAAAAGATAATGTGATTAAGGAGTTTATTCTAGTTTTCCTCAACAAAAAAAAAGGACAAAGAAAAGACGGCGAAGCGAATGGTTTTCCCCTTTTTTCATAAAATTTCTTATAACCCTAGGTCTATCGAAATAAAACACAACACTCAGCACAACATTTCAGAATGATTTTAAACTAAGTCGTTTAACCTGTTTTGTTAAGAAAAGGCAAGTTGTAATAAAAAGCACTGAAAAAATTAGGTCGATTTTGTATCTTGAGCTTCGTTTGATTCTGGTCCTTGTGACATAGGACAAACAAAACGTTGCGCCAGAAATTCGAACTTTTAAACATGTATAGTCCGCGGACTATAGCCCGGAAAATACGGTACTCGGAGGTGTCGAAACACATTTAATTTAGTGTTAGAATCGTGTACCTTTATGGCAGTCCACTACAGTGGTATTGTTCGAAAAAGATCATAAACGGTAGCTAAAAGAATCGACCACAACTGGGCAGCACGGAAACGCGGTAAAAAAACACTAACTCTTTTTAGACATAAAATTGCAAAGGTTTCTTTATATTTCACACTTTTAAGCTATTCTGGTCTTCGTAAGTTTTTTTATGTCTACGTTTTTGTTTTGTTCCACGGTGAAAATCACTGATAAGCTTTAACAAAGTTAACCCCCCCCCCTCCCTTTTTTTTCGAATTGTTGTAGTTATCCGTTCCTGTTAGTGTTTGCACACGTACGTTGCGGAAAAGTAGTTTCCTTCTTTGTGTGCTTTTTCTGTCTTCTTTTTTCCGTTAGTAAGGATGCCTGAAGCCTATTAAAACTCGATTTCAAACAATCTCAGCGCCGTTCGAGCCTTGTGTGCTTCCTCTGCTTCATCGACGTCTTTCTTCCTAGTCTCAGGGTTTTTCAGTTTTTAATTTAAAACAACCTTTAAAGGGATGGTGAACCGAAACTTGGATTTCAGAAAACAATGCAGGAGCTGTAGGCGGGACGCTACGATCCCTACTACATTTTTCGTAAGGCGATATCTTGAATCGACGGCCGTATTTTTTGGAAAAAAAAAGGTCGAGATTGAACGAGGCCGACGAGGCGCGTGACGTCAAGATATCTTGTTTCCTCCTCTGTTCGCTTTGCCCTCTCAAGGCGGCGAGGCGGAGAAGACGCGAGGCCGTTCCATCTTGTGGGAAAATCAAGACGTGAACGTACCTGTCAAATGCGCCTCCTTTTTTTGAAAAATACGGTCATCCGTTTAATATATCGTTGTATGAGTGAGGTTTTCATGTTTGTAGCATTCCGTTGCACGCTTTTGCTGCCGTGCTTTGTGGAATCCAGATTCCCGTTCAGCATCCCTTTAAAGATGAGGCCATTTAACTTAGCTGGTTCTAGAGAACGTACTTTGCCTGTTCTGGAGAATCTCTATTGGGAGCCGACGTCGTGCGGCAAAGCCCCTCTAACGAAGACATCCTAGCTCAATTTGAGCGGAGGTCTGTTGTCGCTTTTCTCAATTGGAGGTCATATGCTACTCAATAGTTTGCCATCACGGCAAAAAGTTAAGGAGTTTAAAAAAAAATAAAAACTGGAGTTTTTTTTTAAATATCGCCGTGCAATTTTGATACCTTTAAATGAATGACTTACGTTTCTGCATTGATGACAAAACTACAATGACCGCTAAGCAAATCTCTTTTTTTATATTCGTAAGTTGCATTTGAAGACGCACATTTTGATTTTTTGCGACATTTTTCATAAAGGTTTTTCTTGGTCAAAAATTTGAATGTTTCGCTAGGACGTGTTATTTTGTTTTAGTTTGCAAAGGAATGATATCTTTTTTTTTTTCTTTTTGCATATGTGATTTTTTGATATTCGGTGTGCACGTTGTAAATTGTCTATAAAATAAATTCAAAACATTTTAAATACGTGCCTGCTATGGTGGGACGCTGGCGGCTGTGCAAATTACCATAGGGAAGTCTCAACATTGTCCACGCCTTGAGCTTCTCAATTGTATATCTCTTGGAAAAATTTAGCTACGGCGCGTTTACATATAGCTGAATGTTCCTCGCAAGAACAAGGCTTTCACATATATATGTTTTTACAGAAATATCAAAAATATGTCTCGGACAGTCATTGTACGATCTGACGTGGAAACACGTTGTAATATTCGAGGACTGTACGCCCTATGGACCATACTACAGTGTCTAGAGAGTGTTAGTGGCAAGAGCGGTGGCCGCCCCGTGAAGATTTTGTGCGTAGACGACCCCCTAGCGCTGCTGTTCTGAGCCCTAGGAACGTGCCCCGTCAGCCTCGTCGTCGGCGCTGCCTGGCGTGTACTACTGTGGTTCGACTGGAGCTTTTCGCGACGCAGAACAATTGCTAATGTGAGAAATTGTAGGTCTTCCTTTGGATTAATGGCTGTAGAGTGTATGTCATCCTCTACTTTCAATATTCGCGTGTTTTTGAGGGAGATTATTTGATTAATATTGACCCCCCCCCCCCTTCCCAGTACTGACAGGTCGTTCAGCAACGCTATCACTTCGGATACACGCTTAATAGAGGCGGAAGAAACCAGGCGATACCGATATAACAAGGGAAAAGCGACATACAAATCTCAATAAATCTCTCACTTTTTTAATGGTGAGAGGAACAATAAACTGGTGTATTGTTTTTTGTCATCGTGTTGCTGATGCAGGGACCAGCGTTGTGTAAGGTGCACGCCCGAGCGCGTTTGGGAACGGCCAAGGTGCCACTGCAACTGGCGAAAATATAACAAATTGTTTTTTTGTGGAAAACAGTTTATGAAGAAAAAATACCTCAATTGGGAGTACATGAAGCATTAAAATACAATATAAACACAAACTACAACAACCCCCAATACGAAAAAAAAGTATTGCCAACACACTGGTTTATGACCTCTCAAAAGTTGTAATACACTTCATCGACATACACAGCAAGCAGATGATAGATATCCAGCAACATAGTACGCAAAAAGACTACAAAATAGTCCTAATATATTGTGGATAGAATCCTAACCTCTTCAACATTCACGATGTGCACGCAGTCCCGAAGGAAAAGGCGCGGTTCAAAATATCTCTCGCACATCGCTGATGTCCCGGAGAGGCCTTCTGGATTCAGATTTCGTTCCCACTGAAGTCTGCGCGGCTCCTCCTTTGGCGCACGAAACAGCAACGGCTTGCGATCGCTAGTTCTCCAGCTGCCCTCGTTGACCGGGATAGCCTGACTTGCATCCCGGCGCGAAGCAGTGCGGGTCCGTCTTTTTTCTTGCACTCATGACCGAGACGGCAACGGAACGGTGAACACTCCCCACCACTACACCACAAAGAAAAGCGCTACGGTGCAACCTTCGGGAGAAGCGAACCGCCTCAGCCTCGCCTTCTTCTTCGCTCATCGCACATCTGCCACAAATTCTCCTAGGGCCCGGGGAAGGTCCTTAAAGATCTCGGGTACTGTAAAGAAAACTACCCGGTGTTTACGAATCCTCCTCCACCCTGGGAAGACGAAATAGTGGTTGACACTAGACCCACTCCGAAAAATTAAGGAAAGAATGAAGTGACGAGAAAAAATCACACCGGAAGTACATATCATATCACAATCATCATCACTAGACGTGGCACCGCGGGCCTCCATGGTACGGGCCAACGTTACTAGAACCACTCAGTTGGGAAACTGCCATAGAGACAGCTCTGAAAAAGTGGCTCCAATCTGTCCACCAGAACCGAGCTAATGGCGCCGCCATTTCTTCCGCAGCGGCCACTCGAGGAACTGCACGCTACTTCTATTTTGGTTTTAATCGTATTAACGGCATTAGCGCACACGTATGAGGAAGAGAGAAGGGACAGAAAAGAGCGCTACACTCACAACTGTATTTACAAAGATGAAGAAAAGAAAGAACATCGTCCAGCTCCCCATAAAGATGAAAAAGGAAGAAGAGGAAGCAGAAATATAAAACAGGAATATAAAACACAAAGTCGGGTGTTCCCTCGCGCGCACAGGCTTGATACACTGGTTCTTTGAATAAACCCTAAAACCTTTTTTGGCTGTGCCTTCGTTGTCGTGGTGCAGGGTGTGTTTGCATGTCTTCGCTCGCGCCTGGTCACCCGTGTCAGGGGGGAAGACGAACCCATCATCCATGGTCGGCTGCCGCCGGGTCGTCGTGCCTGACGTCTCGCGGCACCCGTGACTCATGCGAGTTCTGCATTGTCCGTCTTAAAAAGTCTGTTTCCTTGCTTGTCAAGGCTACCGATGCAACACTAATGCATTTAGTAGCTGCGGATATGATGTAGAAGGCTTCTACCACTTCGCGGGTCATTTTATCCTTGTGCCTCTCTAGGGTTATTGTTTCCCCGAACAGCGGATTACAATTGCACTCCTTGCAATGTGTTGCAAGATGGCCTCCCACTGTGGCTCTCAAAGAATAATCATGCTCGCGAAGTCGGTCGTTAAGACACCTGCCTGTTTGCCCTACGTAGACCTTGCCGCACGAGAGTGGAATCTTGTATACCACGCCTGAAGTGCACGGAACAAAAGGTTTAGCATGTTTTTTTGTGCACCTCTGTCTTGTGGCACCTTCGGCTTGCGAGTTGACTATGGAGCAAATTTTGCTCATTTTTTGCGGGGCTGAAAATACCACTCGGACCCCATACCGACCTGCCACGTTCTTTAAATTGTGTGACGTCTTGTGAAGGTACGGGATTACCACCGGTCTTGTCTTTTCTACATCTTGTTTCTTGGCTTGGATGTAGAAAAGACAAGACCGGTGGTAATCCCGTACCTTCACAAGACGTCACACAATTTAAAGAACGTGGCAGGTCGGTATGGGGTCCGAGTGGTATTTTCAGCCCCGCAAAAAATGAGCAAAATTTGCTCCATAGTCAACTCGCAAGCCGAAGGTGCCACAAGACAGAGGTGCACAAAAAAACATGCTAAACCTTTTGTTCCGTGCACTTCAGGCGTGGTATACAAGATTCCACTCTCGTGCGGCAAGGTCTACGTAGGGCAAACAGGCAGGTGTCTTAACGACCGACTTCGCGAGCATGATTATTCTTTGAGAGCCACAGTGGGAGGCCATCTTGCAACACATTGCAAGGAGTGCAATTGTAATCCGCTGTTCGGGGAAACAATAACCCTAGAGAGGCACAAGGATAAAATGACCCGCGAAGTGGTAGAAGCCTTCTACATCATATCCGCAGCTACTAAATGCATTAGTGTTGCATCGGTAGCCTTGACAAGCAAGGAAAAAAACTTTTTAAGACGGACAATGCAGAACTCGCATGAGTCACGGGTGCCGCGAGACGTCAGGCACGACGACCCAGCGGCAGCCGACCATGGATGATGGGTTCGTCTTCCCCCCTGACACGGGTGACCAGGCGCGAGCGAAGACATGCAAACACACCCTGCACCACGACAACGAAGGCACAGCCAAAAAAGGTTTTAGGGTTTATTCAAAGAACCAGTGTATCAAGCCTGTGCGCGCGAGGGAACACCCGACTTTGTGTTTTATATTCCTGTTTTATATTTCTGCTTCCTCTTCTTCCTTTTTCATCTTTATGGGGAGCTGGACGATGTTCTTTCTTTTCTTCATCTTTGTAAATACAGTTGTGAGTGTAGCGCTCTTTTCTGTCCCTTCTCTCTTCCTCATACGTGTGCGCTAATGCCGTTAATATGTCTAACTACCAACTAGCCCAGTTATCAACCCTTTTATGGTTTTAATCGGCCATTTTAGCGCCGAAACAGATACAGCAGTAGAGGTTACAGGGGTGCCACCCCCGTCTCCCCAGCGGACTCGCCGCGAATTACTACCGAAGTTAAAATGCACCTAGGTCGGGACGCGCTACCTGAAAGCACCGCTGAGGCATGGTGGTATAAAAACAACATTAATTGTTCCGCAAAACCTTGCAAACTAAAGATTATAAAAACATCACGCGCCCTTCATTTTGTACTAAATAAACTCCAATAAATTTCATACAAAAAGAGTCTTTTCGGTTTGTGTTTACGCAAAAGCATGCTTTCTAAAAGCTCAAGGTGACCACAGTACAGACAAATGATAAAGAGTGGCGATGTCGTCGTATTTGGCTCGGTCTCGGTGGACGCCAGCGGCCGAGGTTTCGACGGCGAGTTTCCTAACTGAGTGTTCTAGTAACGTTGGTACGGGCTGTCGCCTTTCCGCGGTGCCACGGCTCTCCTGAGCCAATAAAGACTATAATTATCATCATTATCACCTAGACGAGGTGTTAGCACTTCTCGAAGACGACGAGGACGCTGTTATATACACGGACGCAACAAAAAACGAAAGTGGCACAGCCATCGCATACTACAGTGCTAACACCCACAAACGCTTCGCCGCTACTCTATGCAGCGAAACCAACGTCAAGGAAGCTGAACTTCAAGCTATAGAGGCCATCATAGAATTCAGGGACGTAAAACTAAAACGTAGACTTTATATCCACACAGACTGCAAAGAAGCAGTTCAAGAATGCAGCAAACACGACAGTCGCAGCAAGACCGTCCGAACAATCAAGACGACGGCCAAACAACTTCGAGTTGAAGGATATAGCATTAAAATTCGATGAATCCCTGGTCACCAAAGTATCCAAGAGAACGACGAGGCGCATGCAGCCGCACGGGAACAGCTACAGGCATCCCTGTCCGGCCAAGGCTCAATTCGCCCCGTCGACAGAAAGGACACAATAGAAGAGACCGATCCGGCTGAACTTAAAGCACAAGAACGCGAAGAGAGAAGAGAGAAGAAGACGTCGCAACGAACTACTCCAACAAGACGAACACTCGCTCCCCTTGACGTCGTACAGCCGATGGAAGAGGGTGAGCCTGCGAAGACTCCGCACAGGAACGGCCATGACCACAGCCAGAATAAACAAGTTTAAATGGAAAGACGACGAAGAAGACCCACAAGCCGGATTATGCGAAGGATGCCTTGTGCCCGCGGATACATAGCGTATATTCTGGGATTGTCCAAGGAGTGCAGAAGAAAGAAAGAATGCTTTGGAGTCGCTCTCCCAGCCTGTGAGACCAAGCTGCCCTGCAAGAATAGATCCTCCATGTCGGTTGCCCCGAACACCGGAACGCAATATTAGATTCTCTGATCGACTACATAAAGTCTGCAGGGCTTGTACATTGTATATAACTCCCTCCACCTTCCTCCCCTTCCTCCTGTCACCAATGTCTAGTTTCAAGGGCGGCAGGCATCCCCCCACCCTCAGTTCCACAAATAAAACATTTTCTAACCTCACCTAGGGCCCGGAACTCCAGCGCCGCTCGCGGCCATCTACGTCGACCGTCTTCACGCGGCCCATTGCAAGCGGGCGCCGCTCTTGCCACTACAACCTCTAGAACACTGTAGACTAGACATAGCTTGCCCAAAACGTCATTCGCGGCCATGCCGGTATTTTATCTGCCACAAGCGTTTAGTTCACCGCGTTAGTTCCACACCGGAGAAGTAGTAGCTCCAGGGAACCAGCAAGTAGAAATAACCGTCAGTACGCAGCAAAGACTACTCCTGCAAGCTATTACAGCGGAGCTGTTAATGGCTAGGTTCCCGAGGATCGTGTCCGGTACGATACACTTGTCGACAAAAACGCCCCTGGGCACCTACCGCCATCTATAAGCGACAGCGGCAAGCACACAACCAGTATGGTTGCCGCCGTCGCCGGTAGATGGCGCCAACCTTTCCAGCTATCTAGGGTGCCTACATGTCTGTCTGTCTCAGGGTGAAGACATCCATTGTTGCCCTGAATGTTCCAGCGCGTGACGCTCTCGCGGACTCGGTGCGTGACTCGGGCGGTAAAATGGCGTCTATGCATTAGTTAAAGCTACGCGCTCGAGCTTAGTGACACCGGTTTGCGCGCACTTCAAAATGCATAAAAAAACGATTGGGCGGAAAAATGGCCGAGATGTCACCACTCAAGCAAAAGCGCGCGTGTGTATGAAGGCACTCTACAGCTATCCAGCAGCTAGAGCCAGAGTTGCGCGTCTGTTTTCCACGTGCCGCCGCGCCGCTACTCGCCGAGATCCAATCACGTGAGGAGCTGGATCAAGTGCCGTGCAGCAAAGTACGTTGGGCGCGCCCCGCCGTATGTTTCCCTGCTTTTGAGCGCGCCGCGCGCCTCGAACGCGCGGCGTCGCTATTTGCCGAATTCAGCCACGTGATGAGCTGGATCAACATGCCGTGCAGTAAAGACAGCGCTACGGGGATGAACACGAAACTCTGGCTCCCGTAGGGAGCCTATAGACGCTTTACACACGCGCCAGAATACAGCCGCCATTGCTGACCTTTTCTTCTTTTACCGAGATACTGAGCCACTGAAATTGGTGTGGACGAGCCTCCACAAAAGCCAATGCTGTGGAGAAAGACAGAATAAAATCTAAGATGGCAATAACCTGGCCTGCTATGGTAATAATGGAGTGAAGTAAACGTAATCAGGGGAAACAAAAACTGAAAGTCAGTTATGGCGGTGCCCATGCACAGCTGCAGCACGTCTATACAAGAACTCTACAGCTATCATAGAAAAATGGATAGTTGGGCGGCGCGTTGGTGGGAATTCATCGTAGGAAACAGCGCGAAAAACAGACGACGATAAAGAAAAAGCACACGCAACGAGCACAGCGCTCGTCACGTGTGTTTCTTCGTCCTCGTCTGTTTTGCGCGCTGTTTCCTACGCTCTTATCAGTTTCGGTCTGGACTCAGGATGGGTCGGCCGCGCGCTCTTTCGGGGAAAGAAGACTGGCTGCGGAAGGAGCGGCGACGTACGCAGCAGCGCGAATGGGTCCGTAACCGCCGCAGAGCCGCTGTCGCCTCGACTTCCACTGCGTCGAGCGCTTCAGATTCCCTTGCCAAAGAAGAGCACATCGCTCGCCTGGAAAGCTGCCGCCGAGAAGAGAACCGGCGATGTAAAGGGCGCCGGCGGGCCAACGCCACGGTCGACGATCGTGCCACGGAGGCCAAGCGCAAGCGCGAGGCCCGGCGATGACTGCACTCCACGCCGGCTGAACAGTTCCCGGGCGCGACGGCGATGCTCCGGAGGGAGTTCGTGGATTACCCGTTTGGCGTCACGTGCGCCGTGTGCAACCGACTCTGGGTCGCCGGAGGCGTATCCACGATCGGCGGCGTGTCGGACGAGAAGAAGCGGAAAACGGGCGCGTGTGCGTTGCGGCAGTGTATGCAGTACAGCTCCGCTCGTCTTCCTTCTTCACGAGAGTGCAAAGGCTGAACTTTTTTTTTAATTTTATTGAAGCGATGAGTGAAACGCAGAGGGGTAAGTCTGGACTTCTGCCCTTGCTGGCTACTCTGCACAGGGGAAGGGATTAAGGAATAAAAAGGTGGGGTGTGGTGCTTAATGCATATGAAAAGAGAGAACTGAAAGGATGGAGGTATGTATATGAGGTATTCATTGGGCGCAATATTTGAGCGCTTCATACACGAACTCAACTCTGTTACGTCACGGCGCGGCGGTGGCGCGTCCGGCGCATTTCCGGTCCGGGGGCTGTGGGCGGTAGTCGCCATGCCAGACGTGAATTCAAGACAAAAAGCTGCCTTCTCGTCAAAACGCCGCGACTGGGGCTGTACCAAAAGAGTCAAGAAAGGTTTGGGGGTCAGCTTTGATGTGTTTTATGCCTGCTCGGTTCGTCCGAGAACGAGAACCGCAAAAAAGAAAAATCCAGACGCTAACGGACCATGATTGCTGGTGCGGGAAGCACTTAGGGTTGAATTCACGAATACTTGTGGTCGTCAGATTTTTTTTTTTTTTTTTTTTTTTTTTGTTCCAACCTGAACGCGGAACCACCAAGTAGTACGAACCACCTGTCGACAGCGTTCAGTGCGTCTCCAAGCTCAAACGGCTGCCTGATCGTTCGAACTTTCGTCTGCTCTTTTCAACGTTTCTGCTTGTTGTTGTCTGCTTTTGCAAACGTTTCTGCTTGCTGTCGTCTGCTCGTTGAAATGACAGCGGCCCATGGACCAAACATTGACCCAGAAATTATGGGAAGAAGTAAGTGCTGGCCTCAAAAGACTTAAGTTTGAAGGTTGGGGGGGGTAAGTAGGCTCGGTGTAAGCAGTAGATACAAGGAGATGTTGATCATTGTTACCAGTTACCATCACTGACTTATTATGCCTGATTCCCTTGGTCTGATTATGCTTGCGATTTTCAATATCGACGTCGACCATCTCAGCTACGGTTCACACTTTTGCAGCCCGAGCGACATCATGACTGAAAATGGCGAACAGGATCTCATCATGCGAATCAAATTTTAGCGTCCACTCTGCGGCGTCAACACGGAATGAATCGTCTCATGCCACATTATTCACGCGAAGTTTTGCGGTGTAACGAGGCTCGTTTTTGTCGCTGAGGCCGCTAAAGTAGTCAGACATCGCCAGGAAAATGTAGAATCAATAATTCCAATGCAAAAAAGGGCAGGGGGACTCACACGGACGCCGACAATATCGCATTCCAATGGTTTGTTTATGAACGGCGGCGAGCTTCTTGTCCACACTCCCTCGCGCATGCGCGGCGCCGGTGGCGTCCGCTAGGGGCGCTCCGGTTTGTTTGTAAACATGAGTTAGTCTATACAGAGCGCATCCTGGAAAGGGAGGGCTAGGGAGAGGGGGGTCCTTTGTGGGGTCCCAGCATCCTCCTTATTGTGTGTGAAAAACCGAGATCTAGAGGATGTGGAATCCACGTTGCGGAAGCACTTTCGAAGCTTTAACACATACAATGAAGTAGACGCGTTAGCGTTCTCTGCCAAGTCTCATCCAGGACTAAGTGACTCCACGAGCGAGCCATAGTGCCGCGAACTGGCGCTGGTTCTAAGGAACTCATGACGTGGCGGAATTGCAACGAAACTTCACAGACCGCCACCAGGCGCAATTTTGAAAACTGCTCATTCGTTTTGAAATTTTTCTTTTTTTTCTTTTTTCTTTTTTTTTTTACTTTTCTGCTTGCAGCCCAGAAACACAAGTCTATAGTCGGATGCAACCTGAGAACAATCTTTTAGCTCCACCCACAAGCGCATTGCGCCCATCTGAAGTGCCTCCGCCGTCGAGAAAGTAGTTCGCTAGCAACGTTGCTTTTTCTTCCTTCAGGAAACGTGTCTTAAGCTACTACAATATTTATTTAATTCATTCAGGACATTTAAATAAGTTAGAATACGTTTTTGTCAACGAAATAGCTGTTTAGTAAAGAAAGAAAGTCATTTCCAATGTACCGTTTTACCAATTCATTTTCTGTCCAAGATACTGTCTAACATACCGTCTTCTCACCTCTCAGCAGTGCTAAGCCTCGCGCCCGCTTCGAAATTTTCGTTGGCGATAGCGTCGCTGGTTTCTCACGTTGTCGCGCAAAAACTGCTGCAAACGCAAGCCGATACCATTAAGATTTCGTGGCGTAACCTCGGGCAGGTAAAACACGGTGCAAAAAAGCAGAATAATTGTCACGAGAAACTAGCGTCGCGTTGCTAAGGCCAGCAGCCATGTTAAGCTTTTTTTTTCAAAAGGATCGCGCTTGGTGCACGGAATCGTGACGTCATGAAAACGATTGGCTGGCGTTTCTCGGCGTAGGATTCCATTTTCCTCTGAGAGGCATTTCCGGTTTTTCCTTAGCTTGCAACCGACTATAGACTAGTGATCTTGGGCTGCCGCCATAGCATAGACCACATCTAAACAAAGAAATAAGTGCAAACAGTTCTTTTTCGTACTCTTTTAATGGGAAATCACAGTAGTAGAGTCCATGTATTTCCTATGGCAAAATTTGGTCCTTATGTTTATTAAAAAGACCATGAAATGATTTTTCAACTTTTTTCTAAATAAAGACCCCTATTAATTTTTAATGTTCATGGAACCCGAAACTGGAATCAGTTTTCGTTTTATTTCCTCCCCTTTTGCACCAAAATAAAGAAGAAACTCAAGTCTGATTTTCTCCTCGACTCGGACGGACTCGGCCTTCAAGATGTGAAATCACCTGACCGTAACGTAAAGTCGTAGAGCAGTGATTTCCCTACACCCCCCCCCCCCCCCCCCCCCCTTTTACGGGGGTGTACTTCCTGCCCCCTTATTTTTCCGAAAACACCCCCTTAATTCGCAACGACTCCTATTAGCCCTGAGAGCGAACACAAGCGTCGCTGCGGTCGCCGCGCCCGGATTGGGTGAGGTGTTCCGTGACGTCAGGGAGGGGACTCCGCTCCGCGATCTCGCATCGGCTCGCTTCCCAGCACCGGTTTCCTGGTTCGGCGTTGTGTGCCGCAAGCTCTTCGAGGAGCTGGACTTCGTTTACCCGGTGTAAAAGACGTTGAGTTGGGCCGGTATTGACGTACATTTTATAAGCCTGCTTGTCCCTTTTAACTTTAGAATTGGGTTAAAAATTCCGAAAGCTATCGGCGGAGGCAATTCCGCCGATGAACCTCCCCGTCCGTCCACACGACACAAGGCAATCTTGCGAGGGGTCGGTGAAGCGGTGGCGCGAGTGTTTCAGACGCTGGAATTCTGTTCCTTGCACGTTCATGATTTAAGACGATATTACATCCCGCTTTCAAGGCATTTGAAGTGGCATTTATATCATAGGCCTTTGGGCGGTCGGCAAATTCTCTCGCGACCCTGACTCTGCGCTGCCACTCTGCATGCGCTGGTTCGCAGATGTTTTAAAGGCCCTGCGTCTGATGATCTTGAAAGTGCTCGTGGAACAGGGTTGTTTTAAATAAATGTAGCTTCTTCGCGAATTAATTATATAGTTTACACACGCATGCAGGCATATTTCTTAGAAGCTGCACAATTACTGGAAATTAGTTTGTATGGTAGCAGCAAAAACGGCCGAATTGCCCCCAGTTGTTTGTATATGTATTGAACTGCCAAACTATGCACGGCAATAGTGCCGTAATATGGAATGTTTATACTTTTTCCTGACATTCTTTATTCCAGCCTTGGGTATTCCGAAAATACACCGTTTAGTCTGAATTGTCATTTCCAATTAAAAGGGACACTGCTGCAGGTCCCCAAAAGCTTAATCAGCCTCCAAACTCCCTACAGCTGGACTCTGACAAAAAAGGAAAACAGGATTAAAAGCAAGCATTCGAACGTCTGTCCAGTGGTAGACGCAGCACTAGTAGCAGAAAATGTGGATCCTGTGAAGGGCGACAGTCTGCGTGAAAAAAAGCTTTTGGTATTTTAGCTTCAGGTCGATTCGATTTAAGTAAAATCTCAATTTTAGGGCTTAAGGGACTAATAACGAGCTAGACACCTTCGCTTACGTTTGTTATGCATTACTTGAGGGTAGATATAAACAAGTCCACCTATACCACCCGTGTAGTCCATTCAAATACTATCCGAATCCAGCAAAGGTCAAATGCGAGCAATGTATATAATAAATGTTCCTTGTTTTTTTTTTTTGTTTTTTTGTTTTCACTTTGCCCCTGCACTTGGGTTGTCTTACTTGTAATTCTCTCTTCATGGCCCAGGCTGTATTTAACATGTTGCTCGAGCAACATGCAGCTTTTCTGCTTCGGCGATCTTGTTTAAAAACAGAGATACAAAAAAAAAATATACATAACCTGCCAATTCATTCAGACCATCAGCAGCATTTATTGTGCAAAATGTAAATCTATAGTGATGCTCCTGCAATTGTGGCCATATGTCTTTATTTTCATATACCAGCTGCGATTCATGCGTTGCCTGCCCTGTCAACCATGCTTAAAATGTTGGTTGAAGTTTCGCCTGTAGCTACAGGCCATACCTCAATAAAGGCACATATAAAAATTTACACTTCCTACGAAAAACACGCTTAAAAAAATGAAATAGAAACGAGCGCGCCGTCAGCTAGCGTCGTCCCAGCCTCCACAGAGCGAGCGGGCCGAGTCGGGGAAAAATTCTCTCCTCGCCGTGACGTCACCCCCGTTCGCCGTAAGGGGGCGCCACGCGAACTTCTCGGGGCTAATAGCCTCAATGCCCCCCTAACCCCCCCCCCCCCCCCCCCCCTAAAAATTTAGACACCCCCCTAATTTGAATTCCTGGGGAACCCCCGTCGTGGAGTTATTATAATGTCAGCCAGAGGTTCAACTGGCGCTAGTGTCTATGCGACCTCCGGGAGGCAAACTGAAGCAGACTGCGGTCAATCATCTTTTCCGGTGTTCCTGTGCATTCCTATGGGAAAACGCGCGTGCATTTTGCCTCTTCGCCAGACAGTAACATAGATCACTTTTGTCATTTGGGCCGTACCGAATAGTATGTACCTTTACTAACATTGTAAAAGCGTAATTGCTTTAGTTACAGCATTTTTGTTTACCAGTGAACGATGTTAAACTTTGCTATATTTCAGGCCCAAACCTCTGTTCCATATCAGGTGTATCAAAACGAGCGACGATTCTAAGCAGAATAGCAATCGAAAGGCATTTAGAGTGTTTTCAAGGTTCGCAAGTATTCCGGTGTTGCTTATGTATTGCTAATATGCCAGATCCTGTCACATATACAAAAATGACCCCGTTTTGCATCGTTACGAGTGGTTAAAGACGTTCAAAACGTAGAGAATAAATTTTGTGGGCAATGAAAGGTGTGTCTTGTTATTATTTCCTATGTCAGGCAGCTTTCATCGGGACCCGTTCCCTGGCTTCTCCCATTTTTCAAAGATTTCGAGCGTGTGGGTGATGTTTTGAAAGCGGAACAAGCATCTTCGCACATATTCATGAGCAGAAAGAATAAACCAGGACTAATTTATTGTTTTCGTCGTCTGCATAAACAAGGAGGTGCTTATCCAGTGTTACTGCGTAGTTGTTGCCACCTGTCTGGGTTTTTCACATGTCCTTCGTTCGTTTGGCACGTATGACACCTGTATCCCCATGCTGGAATGCGCCGACGCCGTATTCGCGCTAACAGTGTACGACACTGCACATAAATACATATGTGAAGCTGTTTAGCACCGTTTTAATGCCACGAATTAGAAGTGAAAGCGCCGTAACTGAACAATTATTTCTACTGCGTGACTGAAGCGTGTTCCAATCTACCTACAGTGCGTATGAATTATTCGTGAAGTTTTCTCTTATAATTGAGCGCAGGAAGAAAATGAACTCGCTTTTTCCCACAGAAACACATTACCGGAAGTCATTCTCCGTCTGGTTTCTGTCTGCTTCAATTTGCAACAGCACATTAACGCCATTTGAACCTCTAGCGTACCTTATACACGAGCTCATGTTTACAAACAGGAGCGCCCCTAGCGGCACGCCACTGACGCCAGGCATGCGCGATGGAGTGTGGGCAACAAGCACCGCGTTCCACGTCAACAGACCATTGGAATTTCACGTTGTCGTCGTCTGTGTGAGTCTGCGTGCTTTTTTCGGCGTTTGAATAGTCGATTATACGTTCTCACAGCAATATCTTACCACTTTAGTCGCCTGAGCGAAATTATTGAGGCTCGCTACGCCGCAAAACGTTGCGTAAATAACTTGACGTGCGGCGATTCATTCGCGTGAACGCCGCACAATGGACGCCAAAGCATGATGAGATTTTTCTCGTTGTTTTCGGTCGCGATGTCGCTCGTGCTGCAAATGTGTAGAGTGTAGCGGCGTTGATCAACGTCGATACTGAAAATCGGAAGCGGAAACGGACCAAGTGAGTCAGGCGTAACAAGTCGCTGGTGGCCAATGGTGCCAATGATCAACATCTTGTATCTTTGTTTGTGGGATTTGCTACAAACACAGGTACCGAGAGAGTAAAGAAAGGGTTATCTCAACAGCGGCGGCGATCTCAAAAAAGACGTCAAACCTAGTAGCGCGGTCCCTACATCTCCGCGGCAATATAGACGACGTTCAGGGCTACATTACCGCGGTTCGGTTCGAGAAATTACCGGTCGGTGCCATTGATCGACTACTTGTCTCACTCTCTCCAATATAGCGGAAGAAAAGACACACGTACCAGAGTAAGGACAGAGTCCAAGAGCGTTTATTAAACACTCCCCAAAAAAACTGCAATGTCCCAATCCGAAATGCCCCCCGCGCCGGCAAGGTAAGAAAAGGTCCTTACCTGCCAGACGCGGGGTTCCGGGAGAGCCAAGACCGGGGAAGCATCGGAGAAGTCGCCGACACACGTCCTATCTCTTTCGTGGTCACCGGACGGGTCCCTTTCCCGAAAGTGGGAAAACAAGAGGCGAAACCTCCTCGCCGGTCAGCAGTGATCCGCATCCGAGCGGGGGAACGGAAATCAGTCCCCCCGTGAAAGAGTGAGAGAGGGATCCTCCAAGACAGGGGACCCTCCGCTTCACGAACAGCTCACGACAAAGGAGGCCGAGTGCTCCGACCCGCAGCCATTATCACAGCCATCGGGGAAGGGAGACCACATGTTTTAAACACATTTTGTTTTAACACTTTTTGCTTTGAAAGCCAAACTGGCACCTAGAAAATTAGAAGTTTATAACTTGTAAATAGTAAATACGCGAATGAATAAGGCGGCTCTAGATATTTTGGCAGTCAGGCGCCCTAGGCTCGTCAAATGCATAGTTGGGGAGCAGGTTTATGGAGCGCGCCTATTGGACACTCCCAACGTTGACCTCGCGCTTTGTTCGCAAAAGCCCAATCGGCGCGCCCGGCGAACTTTCGGATAAGAAGGGCGAAAAACCGGTCTCCTGTAGACGGAACACGAATATTGTTCTTTCAGTGGTGTGACAGCACCGGTGACGTATTCCGAGTTCCGCTGAACGGGCTCAATGTTGGAAATATTTCAACCCGCAACGACCGGGAGGGCGCTCCACGCTTCTTGGAAACCCTACAAAGGTACACAGGGAGGCTTACGGAGTACTCGGTTTTGTTTCATTCTCCTCATAGAATCCAGTGAAAATTCCCACAAAAGGAGATATTTCTTCCTCTACCGCTTGTGGCGTCTACCACTGCCAACACATCCTATACTAGGAAGGCCTCAGCGCTTGCAAGTCTGGATGTAAAGATGGCGGAGAGTGAAAATCATGGCCCTGGCGGCCGGTGGCGGTGCCGGCACGGTGACTTCTCGGCGTTTGTGAAGGTGGACACACGAGTGTGCACTAGCCGGGATATGTAGTACATTTCAGTGGAAACATTTGTGCCGTCTCCCCACTGTATGTTTTTGCTCCAACGCCAAGCCGACGTGCTGTGCACGTCTTTGTGTCGGGATAGTATTTTTATGAATGCACAGGATGGTTTCGATTGCCGGATTCATAGATGAAATATACCACAATTTCAGCTCCATTTCTGTTGTAGATGCAGTAGCCCTTGACAAGAAGCTTTCTGAACTGCTTGCATTCACGCAGAAAATTTATTTTTGAGGTTGTGTTGTTGCCCAGACTTACTTAAACGCAGATAGCATTGCAGATCGTCGAACTGTCTGCTGCATGACACAGATATGTTGATGTGACTTGTATATAAGTTAAAAAAAGGGAATACATTTGCCAGGGTAAAGTATCTACAACCCATTATTCATGCCTACATTACTGGCTAATCGGAATTTGTATACTTCGTCGCAGGCATGAGACGAAGGACACAACAGTCTTATCCTATTAATGTTGCGGGGTAAGCTCAAAAATTTTTGTTTGAAGATAAATCTTCGAACCTTGAATTGGAAGATATATGACAAGATTTCATGTAATTTTAGCTGGCAAAAATATGTAAAGTCGCCCGCAGAATAAATTAAATTATTTATGTAAATTCCTGGCACAAAAAAAAAAACAATTCTAGGCCAAAAGAAACAGCGGACCATTAGCTTTGCTTTTAAATACACTGCTGTTAGTTTCAGGGAAGAATACAGTTATCACATGTGTTTACTACGATCTAACAATTGCCTGCGCGTCTACTGACCCGCAAAACACTGGAAGAGCCAGTCTCTGCAATCTACAAAATCACCTCAGCAAATAATGAGGCGGAAAATCTGTTTAGACCTAAAATAAGGTCTGCGCTGTGGCATTATGCAATGCATGCATGACGCTTTGCATTGGGTAATGCCACAGCGCAGACTTCATTTTAAGGTTTAAGCGGATGTACCGCCTCATCATTCGCTGAGCTGATTACGTAGATCACAGAGATTGGCTCTTCCAGTGTTTTGCGGGTAAGTAGACGCGCAGGAACTTCTTGAATTGTACGTCAACCGTGTTGGTATTCTGACTTGTAATGTCGTTTTTAATCTTTCTTTATTATGCAATGTCTGGCAAGTATTCTTTATAATCAATACATCTTGCGGGGATAATTACATCATTCACCATATCTGCGCGTTTTCCCCTTTTCTGGGGTGGCCAGAGCCACGAACAGGGGCCCTAATCTGCACACTTGGCGGAAAAGTCGGCGAGAAATTCGGCTGCTCTGATTGGCCGGCGCCAAGGTCAAGTTTGGCGTTGGCTAATCGCGGCCGCCAGATTTCTCGCCGTCGTTTTGGCCAAGCGTCCAGCTTAGGGCCCCAGCAGTCTCGACCCCATCGCCCCATTCCTCCTTCATTTCTATTGGTCATAGTTTGTAACACCAAACACACCGTGATTGGCCGCCTAGAGAACTGCCGTGACGTCAGCTCATCGACTGCTTCGCCCGTCGGTGCGCCGGTGCGTCGCCCAAACACATGCAGACACTTTGGACCCGCAATGGAACCCGAAAGTTATACAAAATTTCCGCGTTCCTCTAAGCCACCCAAGCAGCACGGATTTTGGCCAAGCAATGGCCAATGTCTGGCGATGGTCTTTTGGCCAGTGGCCATGCATTGGCCAAAGCTTGGCCGATTGTTGATGGCCAGTAGCCAGATAAAGGCCAGTCACCGGCCAGTCTCTGGCCACTGTCTGGCCGCTTGGCCAAGGAACATTGCCAGCCGTTGGCCAATGATGCCAACTCTGTGCTGCTTGAGCAGGGGTCTCCACCCCTCGGAGCGCGGGCCGAGGTCGGCGCGGCCTTTCCAATTAAGCTCGGCCCGTGGGTCACTTGACACCAGCCCCGCTGGGTAACCGGGCAAAAGTTCACCCGTTTTTTTCACAAGCCCGGACAAAAGCTCAGCTCTTTTTTTTTTTTTTTTTTTGCTACCCGGGCGAAACACGGACTGGGATAAAGTGCGGACGCGATGGACATTGCACCATTTTTAGGAGAACTGGCATCTCATCCCATGGAAAGGTGTCGACAGATAAACCATAACAGGCAGAGAAGCAACGATTTGGGACCAAAAATTAGGTCACTGAAACTTAGTGGAGCAGATAAGATGAAGCTTGCTTGACTCAAGGTATGACGGAGCACCCATGTGCCACGCCCAAGAAATTTCGTGAACCGAAGTTTTTGAACCCGAAGAGTGACCGACGAAGCGAAGTCATCCTTTGGTGACCTCGCTTTGTCATTGCACTTATGTCACGTAAAAGCGCACGTAAAGGTTAGGCACAATATCTCTTCATTACTAATGCATGGGTTTTCTTGGGGTTCGGGGTAATATTTGAAGTGAATTTTCTATTCTAATGAGCAAACCCTGCGCCTGTCAGATTTAATTTATCGTTGCATTTTAGTGCCGCATGCATGCGCCTGAGTTGTCCGCACTCGTGTTAAGACAACATAAAATTTTCTCCTGGTGAGCTTTTGTCCGGGTCTGTGAAAAAATGGGTGCGCTTTTGTCCGGTGAGCTTTTGTTCGGGATTCTGTAGAAGCGTATGCGATTGGGCTAGTTGGTGATCCATGTATGTGAGGTTAAAAGCGCTAAAAACAACGGACAAGTAAAAGAAACGTACAACACAGAGCGCTCTGTGTTGTACGTTTCTTTTACTTGTCCGTTGTTTTTAGCGCTTTTAACCTCACATACATGTTCGGGATTCGCCCTGCTGCTACCGGCGCAAAAATAAGCGCGCGTAAAGAAATAGCTCCGGAACCAGCACCAACTGCCTGAACGAAGAGGGAAAAAGGAAGAACTATCGTAAGGCGCATCTTCTCATCATAATATTAATCGCATCACCAGCATCCTCATTCTTAGACCTCTGCTTTATATCTGCGTAATAACATACGTTAAAACTAGTTTGCGTTCCCAGGTATATTGTGCCAAATGTCCCGTGTCGTTGTACTGCATATTACCAGCATCAGTTGCACGTATCTACTTCTCATTCGCCTTCTGTCTTTTTGGAACGTGCCAAAGCTTCTATGAACTTTGCTTTATGCCTGGTGAGTCTTCTGAGTCCCTCGTGTAATGTCGTAATTAGCTCAGTATTTTATTCTAATACACCCATCGTCGAGGTAAACAACAAGAAACAACATGGCGGCGTCATGTTACCATTATCACTTCCAGTTGTTGGGTGTTGTGCGTTTTCCCTCGTGTTTTCTTATGGGGCTAGCAGGATTACGCGCGCGTATTATTGGAGTTTGCCTCCTAATAATAGAACCCGTTGCAAAAAAATGAAAATCAAAGTATGTAATAGGTTTTAAAATCGCCGACCCGTTCGACCAACAGTTGCAGAAATATTCGTGAAGAGCGGCCTTGGTACCCGTAAGTGACTTGTCCCGAGACGGCGTGGCTTGACTACGTTATGCAGATTTCTAGGGACCACCACAACCGCGAGTGAAGACCGATTCACAGATTGGAGCACGAGTATACGGTACGACAACTTACGACGGCGAGTTGTCAGAACTAGCGTGATTCGTATGTCCCGTGTAAGGCTTCGTGCTAAGCAGCAACGTCCCGGTGGCTCGGGGTCAGTTCATACAACGTAGTCGGACGCCACTAATATATGGGAATGGGCCTTTATCCGTGCTTCGTACGAAATACGGCGACACGGCAATCGATTCGAGGATTAGCTGGACAGGCGGCATACCGTAGCACGAATACGGTAGTACAAAACACTTTTTTCCGAGAGAAGTAGCTGGTGAGGTGACCAAGCTCTTTTTTGGAATGCGCTCTCTCTTTATCGATAAATTTTCCAAAAAAAAATTGAACATAGACCTAAAAGCATGTTCGGAATGAGGTATGTACATCTTAAAGTGTATCTGGCAACTATTGCATACCTCTTTTTTAACCAAGACATTCCCGAGACGCTGGGCATGTTTTTTCCACGCGTGTACTTTCAAACGCCTGTGCTTTGGGACGACAAAATGGGGACATTGGATCGTGTTGTTTCATTTAATGGTGGTATCATCGCACAAGCTAATATGTTGATGTCCTGTGGATTCAACCCTGGGTGGAACACCATCATGTGGCTGAGGGAAGTTGACCGCACGGGAATATACTTGGCGGACCGAGCGACGCGACAGGTCACAAAAGAGGCCCGAGAAGCAAGGCGATAAGCCGAAAAGCGAAGACATGACTTTAGCAATGACTACCAAGTTGTCGGTAATTGAAGAAACGAATCTAAAGGTGTTTCTGCCAATCGCAGTTTGTTGTTTACATGTTTCTTTAACTTTAATCTTAATTACGTTAAAACAGTGTTTTTCAGTAAAAAGGTACCATTTTTTTAACCTGTCATTATCAAAGGTTGATTGTTAATTCTTGCCACCTACATGGGTGTGCAAAAGTACTGAACTAAAATTAAAAATATGCACTTCACAGTTTTTGCGTTGCACATGTTTAATAAACTAAGAGAGCTAAGATTTCAATACTCGAAATACAAATATTGCAAAATAATTAATTTTTAATTAGTTTTGTTACTTCTAATTTAGTGTACAAAATACAAAATTTTGAACAAATTGATCCATATATATGACAGGATTACTCCCAATAATTACCGAGAAAAGTGTTCCTCAATATGACCTAAAATGCATGGGGAGTATAGGATTTAGGTACCCTGTGCCCATAAGCGACTGAAGATATAAAAATCCTGCGTCCGTGAATGTGCGAAGTTACGTTTTTCTTGCATTGCAGATATTGACAACAACGGCTATCTGGACAGCCATGACTTTGAATGCTTAGCATTGGTGAGTAAATTTCCTTTATTTACTTGTCGGCTCGTCCGTGGTCACTGTGAGATTTCTAAATACATGGCCTACTATATCCCCGCTCCTTGTGAGACATTCTTTCTTAAGGCCCGTTCACACTCTTGCAAACCGAGCACGACCAAGAGAAATGAGACCTGTTGAAACCTCTTAAAATTTCTTAGGACGAGAAAACACACTGACACGCTGGCACCATCTATGCGGTAACCCTGGAACTGCGTTTCACAAAAGCGAAGGTTTTGCGGGATTTCCGAGGTCAAATGTGCATAATACCTATACAAAAGCCTCGTTTATAACGTTGACAAAAGTTTTTCGAGCCATGAAAGAAAGGATACTACGCCAAAGAAATAGAAAATATGCCGGACCGCCAAGTTTACATTGCTACCCAATAGATGACGCCAGTGTGTCCTCTCGTCGTAAGAGGTATTAAGTTTCAAGGCACAAGGTTCTAAGAGGTCGCAAGTGTGTGAACCGGACTTTATCGGCTCATTTACTGCGACAGAAGACGATGCCCTTCATATATTTTGAGCAGCTAAAGAAGGGCGTGGTCTTTGTTCTTCCGACGACGCCTCATACTCATTAGCTGCGGCAATGAAAGAACACACCCCGTGTCTCTTAAAGTGTCGGTGTGCAGCCCTAAGCTGACAGTCCGGTGGAAGACATGCTTTCTGATCCGGTCCTGCGTCTGTCTTCGTGATCGCGCCCATAGCCACGCGCCGGGGACAGCTGATCAAAGGGAGGCTGTTGGTTGGTGCGACGAGAACGTAGCTTCACTGCACTTTCGGCCTTGGAATGAGCGGGGCATAGAATGGTTCCAAGTTGCCATCACGAAACATAAAATTTCGAGTGGTCGTTTAACAGCCACCATATGTAAGATGGTACTGCGAAGGACACGACGTCAACTTGTTTGCTACCGCAGGGCCCAAGCGTAGACGCCACTCGGCGTGGGCTTGTCTGTCACGCAAAAGCGCGCGTCACCAATCTCAACGAATGTTGCAGGAACGACACGGTATTTCCGTGAAAAACAATGGCTTCCCGCGAGAAGCGACATTGTTACTAAGCAGAAATATTTCTGGAAATTGTAGCTCGGTGATTCTTCAGATACTTTCCCATATAGATTTGTTTGCTTTTCATTTACAGTTATTTGTGCGTTTAAATGAAAAAAGTAAACCTTTAAAGGGACACTCAATTCCCAACAAATTAATATTTTAGTTTTCTGTAGAAAACACGTGCTTCACAAAATAAATTTATCTCTGCCTACAAGAAATGGCATCTTCCTAATATTTACGTCGTGAGAAGCATTTCATTCCAGCTGCGATCCCCATACTATTTTCTTCTTCGATTAAATTAGTAGTCATGTCATGAGTAGTCAATTAAAGCCCACAAAACCCGATACAAAAATAATGTTAAAATGACTAGTCATGTCTGAATACACTCAAGTCACAGCGATATCTGTGACCATAGAGTTAATATAATGTACGCTAGAAGGTCCACTAGCCACGACCTACTGCCACTGGCGCTAGTGTGCTGTTGCAAATTGAACCGGACAGCAACCAGTCGAAAGTTCACTTCCGGTGAAGCATTTCTTTGGAAAAAGGAAAGTGAAATTTTCCCCTGCACTTGAATATAATATAAAACACCACGAATAATTCGCACATGATAGATGGCGTGGAACATTTTTCAGTCACGCAGGCAAAAATATTAACCAGTTACCGTTTTTCTTTTCCTCGAATATATGGCATTAAACACAGTGTTAAAACAGCTTCATAATGCATTTAAGTGCACTGTTGGGTACTGTTAGCGCGAACACGGCGTCGGCGCTTTTCAGCATGGGGGATATAAGTGCCAAACGAACAAAGGGCATCTGGAACACCAAAAGAGAGGGCAGGAACCAGGAACTCCTTGTGCATGTAGACGATCAAAGTAAATTGAAGGCCACGTGATACAGTCTGATTTGCAATAAATAAGTACCGCTTTATTCTTTCTGCTCACGAATGTGTACGAAGATGCTCATTATGCGTTCAAGACATCACCCGCACGATCCAAATCTTTGAAAGTAGGGAGACACCAGAGTTTAATACGCGATAAAAGCTGCCCGATGTAGGAAATAATAATAAAGAAAAACTTTCATAGCCCACGTAGTTCATACTTTATGTTTTAAATGTTTTAACCGCTCATAAAGATGCATGACGGGGTCATTTTCATATACGTGACAGGACGGGCATATCAGCAATATGTAAGCGTCACCTGAATCCTAGTGAACCTTGAAAACGCTTTGCATCATATTCAATTGGTATTTTGCTTAGATTCGTCGCTCCTGTTTACACACCTTCTCGGAAACGCAGTTTTGGAATTGCGAAATTGCAGATTGCAGCGTTGAGAAACGCTGCAATCTGATTGGCTGCCAAGTGATCATGAAACGTTCTGGACGTACCCTGCGTTCTTCGCGCCCTCGGTGACTACAAATATTTGTCCGTCTTTGCACATTTTCACCGTCTCCCGAATGCCGTTTAAAAAAAAAAAAACTTTGAAACGTGAGAGCACTTGTTCCACGAGTCCGTGCTCGTGAGTAATTCTGCCTGGTGCCGGGGACAGCGGCAGACCCTCGTGGAGGGCAAAGGGGAGTTTTCGCGAGACCGGCACGAGAGGAACCTGGACATCATGCTGGGCCTCTGGAACGAGATTGCGGACCTCGCCGACTTCAACAAGGTCTGCTGTCTCCCCTCGTAGCCCTCTTTTGTGCGAACCAAAAGTATTTAAGCGCGCATCAGTTTCCCCCAGTGGACGGCGCCGTTGCGGCACAATAGTATGAACAGCCTTTTTTTTTTTTTATATGGATTCGTTTTGATAGAACTCAGCGGTTGAAACCGAAATGGGCGCGTCTCCCACAATGGCAAAAAAAGAAGAGAGGTTAAAGCGGGCAGTTATTTATAACGATTCCCGGAAAGGCGAATCTAACGAAGCTATTAAATACGGTTTTGAAAAGAAAGGCGCAGTGTCTAATTAGCCTTTTGAAACATATTAAACACAAATTCACGATAGTATTTCATAAAAGTATCTGACGATTGCCCGGTAGATTGAAATTCTAGGTATATGTTTTCAGAAATCATTTGACGGGAGCTTTTATTACGATCAAAAGTAACTCGTAAAAATCTAAAGAAAAATAAATGCTCAGCATCGTTATTGTTTTCATCGCTCCTTGAGTGATTTCACAGCAATCACTTCTTCACCGCGATGATACAGACTAGCTATTTGTTTCTTTTTCACATTTCGGCTGAGTCGATGCGGCACGTTTACCTTTTACTGAAGAACTTCAGTTTTACACTAATTAGCTGTGCATATAGTAAAACCAAAGATGGCAGAATGGCAGAAGGAATGCAAATTCTGGATCAGCTTCGCAGCAGATTCCTAGGGGATAGATGAGTACAAGATAACTTATTGATCATCACTCGATGTGCATACATAGTAATGACCAGCCAAAATTCTTTATGAGTAACTTTAGTGGGCATTGGGAAAGCGCACGGTAATGTGAGTCAGAAACTCTGAGACCGGCTGAAGGAAAGCGGTCTCAGAGTTTCTGAAGCAAATTTGGTAACGCTTTTGCAAATACTGTGCACGGGTAACGGTGGTTTTATTTGAATTCCACATAACATTTCATTTCTTTTTCAATAACTATGCGTTTATAATATATTTTTAACAATTTAATTTTAGGATAGCTCAAGTGCTCGTATTCAACGAAACTCCCCTTCAAAAAAATTAGAACTTAAAATCTTCATAGAACAACTTCTAAAGTGCCACCTGATGGAATGCGTCAAAAACGCGATTTAGTTTTCTTTTATTTATTTATTTTTATTTATTTACTGATACTGCCGGCCGCCGTAGGGCAGCCAAGGTAAAAAGAATACATCGATCAACTTTTACGAAAAAACAAACACAAAGTGTAATAGCGCAGCAAAAAAAAACAAAAAAAAACTTTACGTATATAATTACGAACACACGCACGTCTTTTCGCACATTTGGTCGTTGTTTACAACCTGTTGAGTTTCTTTACAGTGTTCGTATATTTCCAATTTTTAAAGACCATTACGAACTATTTTCAAAAATAAAAAGCTTGGTTTTAACTTTTATGATTATTTTTTTTCAAAATCGCGGAGTCGCTACCGCGAGTAATTTTGCCTCATATTCTTATTCTCGTATAGATACTGAACCGTTATGAACTCGGACATAAAACAACTATCAGTATGTAGCTTCAAACATAAATATATTGTTCGAGTTGATGAGTATGACAAAATTATTTATATCTTGCCCAAAACATTTGACATTAAAAAAAAAGATTTTCATAAAGGTTTCTATATTTTTTTTTTTTTTTTTTTTTTGAGAGCGCAGCTTTTAGGCGCCTTTTTCGGGCTTGAGCGGCGTCGCCGTCGGCGTAGCTGAGGGTTGCATTATGGGAAGTTTCCCATAATGACGTCACACGTGACGTCACGTGTGACATCACGAGGGTCATCCTCACGAGGGCCACGAGGGTTATTCTCACGAACGTTACGAAAGTCATGAGGGTTACCCTCGTGACGTCACACGTGACGCAACGTGTGACGTCAATTTAGGAAGCACGTGACCTATGGCGTTACGCGACGTCACACGCGTCTAACTGCCAATATTCCTGCTAAATGTACCCCCGTAACGCCATATGTAACGTAAAGAGGGTGAGCTTTCCCGCTAAATTTAGCGGAAAATTTTCCTCGCTAAATTTAGCGGGGAAGGAAGAGGGCATGCCCTTGCCTCCGTACGTTCCCCTCCTCCTCCTCAAGATCTGCGCTCTAATTCAGCGTTTCAGAAAATTGTAAATGTATATTTTTTTGTGTGTGTCAATTGCTCACTACCTCAACATTCACCCGATATAAATATTGGTTTACGTTTTTTTCGTTGTATTTTTAGACAACCAGTTCAATAGTCCTCTTTTTTGCAACGAACTCGTAAAGAACCCTAAATTTTGAGGTATTTGAGATAGTTTGTCACAAAAATCCAATATTTACTTTTATCTTTTCTTTCCATGGATTTCTTATAAGATACAAAATCACTGGATATAAATATTGCTCGACCTTGTTTTGATGTGTTTTCGGAACAACCAGTAAATCAGTCACGTTTTGACTAAAATTTACTCTCATTTTCGGCTAGGGAATGCTGCATTCACCGCAAGGTTCCCGGGGTCTCAATGATCATGGATTGTGCAGAAAAAAAAAAAAATATGTCGCATCGTCGTGCAATCTTTGTTATATCTTTTTCACAATATGAGGTGTAACCCCAATGAACAACACTTCTACAATAAAGCACTTCGCCCTAATTAGGTCGCCTCTAATCACAGACCATGGCGAGTCAGCCTCCATGCTTTTCACTTTTGACAGGAGAGTATCGTTTTTTTATTAGAGTAATCGCCGAAGTGTTACGTGCCAAAGAGGAATTCAGAGAAGGGGGAAAGCACTGTTAGATCAATCGCCTGTGCAGCCAGTTAGCGTGCCTGTCATGGCCGAGCGCCATTTTCGCACATCGGATTGAGCATTGAATGTGAGCTAGCTTCGACAATCATGATAATCTGCTTTCCGATACGAGTGGCACCAAATTTAAATATTATTTGGTGAGGAGTTCAAAATAAAAAATAGCATTCTCCTTAGTTGCGCAGGACGAACTCGTCGCATCCCTAAGCAAGATTCACAACATAGTTAGGTAGCCAGAAAGAACTACATCTCATCAAACACATCGTTGCGCAGCTGGAAATGAAAGCTATTTCGCTGTATTTAGTTTTAAAAGGTAAACAAGTTAAAAACATATATATTGCTTTGAATTTTTTTAATAGATTATATGTTATATGTAAGAATTTTAACCATTCGTTTTTTTTTCTCAAAACGTTTGCTTTTTTTTTCTTTACTTTTTACATCTACGGCCTTTTGTTATAGATTACGGGCTATTAATACTGTTCAATCTTTTTATTTAATTTTAATGGTCTTTATAAATACCCAAAGCCCCTCGATTTGTTTGCGTTTGCCTCGCAAGTAGCGTCAAATACTTGCACGAGGCCGCATGGAGCAGCCCTCGAAAGCAAATGGTGGCATTGAAATGAGCGGCCCTTGGAAACGAATAGCGGCGGAACACCCGCTCGTGGCGTATCTCTTGCGCGTTTCCACAATAACGTCCGGCGGTACTTGAAGGCATGAATTGTATCGAGAGCCTTTCTAGATACCGCTCTTGCAGTGTCATCAGTGCGCCCTCAGGCTAGCTCCAACCTAATAGCTTCAAGGCAGCGTCGCAAACAATCGCGAGAAAAAGAAAATAATAAAAACACCACAAAAAGTTTGTTACTGTATATAATAATTTTGAAATGAGTGTGGTTTTTTACGACAGGTCGAAGTAGCATCTTCATATTATATCCTGTGCGCACTTCACATGAAAGCTCTTATCAAAAACAATATTTTCTCACGGGCCATGACTGCTCGGATTAGAATGCCCCGTGTGCTTTATGTTCCTGCAGAACCTTTGAGTTCAAGTTTCTGAGAGCTTTCTTTATATTGAAATTTATGTTCTAACGATTATGGTCAGAACTATTATTGCGCGTGGAAAATTTAGCGACCACCCAAGCATGGTCTCGAAGAATTGAACTGTATGAACAATTTCATATCTGGTTCTGCGGGTCAATGAGCCCCTCAGCTGCATTCCATAAACGCAAGGTAGACCTTTAGCTAAAAAACGTTTTACAGCGGAGCTGTTAAGGGCTAGGTTTCCGAGGATCGTGTCCGGTACAAAACACTTGTCGACAAAAATGGCTCCGCTCTGGACAGCTACCGCCATCTATAAGCGACGGCGGCAAGCACTCAACCAGTATGGTTGCCGCCGCCGCTCGTAGATGGCGCCCACCTTTCCAGCTATCTAGGGTGCCTGCATGTCTGTCTGTCTCAGGGTGAAGACATCTATTGTTGCCCTGAATCTGCCAGCGCGTGACGCTCTCACGGTCCCGGTGCGTGACTAGGGCGGTAAAATGGCGTCTATGCATTAGCCAAAGCTAAGCGCTCGAGCTGAGTGACACCGGATTGCATGCACTTCAAAATGCATAAACAAACGATTGGGCGGAAAGATGGCTGAGATGTCACCACTCAAGCAAAAGCGCGCGTGTGTATGAAGGCACTCTACAGCTATCATAGAACAATGGAAAGAATGGAATGGAAAGTGGGAATTCATCGTAGGAAACAGCGCGAGAAACAGACGACGTCAAAGAAGAAGCACACGCAAGGAGCGCAGCGCTCGTCACGTGTGTTTCTTCGTCCTCGTCTATTTTGCGCGCTGTTTCCTACGCTCTTATCAGTTTCGGTTTGGACTCAGGATGGGTCAGCCGCGCGCCCTTTCGGGGAAAGAAGACTGGCTGCGGAAGGAACGGCGACGTACACAGCAGCGCGAATGGGTCCGTAACCGCCGCAAAGCCGCTGTCGCCTCGACTTTCACTGCGTCGAGCGCTTCGGATTCCCCTGCCAAAGAAGAGCACATCACTCGCCTGGAAAGCAGCCACCGAGAACAGAACCGGCGATGTAAAGGGCGCCGGCGGGCCAACGCCACGGTCGACGATCGTCCCACGGAGGCCAAGCGCAAGCGCAAGGCTCGGCGACGACTGCAGTCCACGCCGACTGAACAGTTTTCGGTCGCGACGGCGATGTTGCGGAGGGAGTTCGTGGATTACCCGTTTGGCGTCACGTGCGCCGTGTGCCACCGACTTTGGTCGCCGGAGGCGAATCTACGATCGGCGGCGTTTTGGACGAAAAGAAGCGGGAAACGGGCGCGTGTGTTTTGCGGCAGTGTATCGAGTACGCAGCTCCGCTGGTCTTCCTTCTTCAAGAAAGTGCAAAGGCTGAACGTTTTTTTTTTTTTTTTATAGAACCATTCAACGGTTGAAGAGCGGAGGGTCGTTGAACAGGTGGACAGGTTGTTTTCGTTACGAGGTCTACGAGGTTTTGAGTAAACCGCGCGCAGAAAGAGGTTTGGCAGTACTCTTTTAACCGATGTACAAAGTCAAGCTCATTTAAACGACATGATAAAATATAACTAGATTTTTTGTACTATCGGGGAAAAATGAAATGCGAACAGAGGAGCGCGTGGCTCGCGGTACAGGCTGCGCCACCTGGAAGTGAGCCTAGGGGCGAGGGTGCGTGGCCTACTCCGATGTGTTCACGCCCTTCGCTCTGCGCTCCCCATGCTTCGGCAGTGCGCCTCTCAGTGCGCTGAGAGCTATCACCGCTATCTTTGCTCGCTCGGCGTGTGCGGCGAGCTTCTTCGCACCGCACGCGCTGAGCCAGCAAAGATAGCGGTGACGCTTGCAGCGTACTGAGAGGCGAACTGCCGAAGCTTGAAGAGCGCTGAGCGAGGGGCGTGAACACATCGGAGTAGGCCACGCACCCTCGCCCCTAGGCTCACTTCCAGGTGGCGCAGCCTGTACCGCGAGCCACGCGCTCCTCTGTTCGCATTTCATTTTTCCCCGATAGTATGTTTTCTCGTCTTTTTAGATTGTTTCCAACTGTTCGTTGAAGCTATTATACCAAAGCCTGAGGTTTATAGACTCCACAGTGCAGCTGTATAGAGATTTTCCTTTGAATAAATACGACAAAAAAGGTAAAACAATATTTATAGCCCGTTGTTTACGACGACATGGGCAATAAATGATAAAAGTTAAAATCAAACATTGTTGAGAAAAGGAATACATTCAAAAGATTATTTTAAAATCAGTTTTAGAACATCAGAAGCAATATTTAACTTATTCGACCCTGTTTATCTACACGAACAAAATACTACAAAATAGTTTTCATTTATGGTTACTTACCGACATGAGCTTCATGGCGTGGCCCCCGATTGCTTGCTCCCGCCATTCAAATTTAATGCAGGCTTGACGTAGGATGTAAGCATGACCTGTAGACGCGACTAAGCGGTACATTCTTTATAAAGGCGTACCTAATAATATTGAAATGTGGTGTCATCTATATCACAAACCCGCTTAGCGTACTTCTTCACGTAAATTTGTGTATTTCAAATTTAGACAATACAGAATTGCCTTGGAGCTGTAGCAAAAGGCAAAAGCAAATGTCTCCTGACTGGGCCCCTAGCACAAGACTACACTTGCAACACGAGCAAAACTACAACACAGCAACGCAAATACAACATGAAAACTGCAAACACACTAGTATATACAAAACACACAACGCAACAACAATTTGAAATAAAAGGCATTGAAGCCATTAAAGCCCATAAAAAGTCAAGTAACATGATTTAGGAAATACAGCTTTGATTGTCTCCTGAAAGTCAGGGTAAATGTTGAGGATCGAGGTTTTGAGTTTGCCAATTTAATAGTTTTTGCAAAATGTCTATGTCTAAAATTGAAGTCTGCCTAACATAAATGGCATACGACGACGACAAGCATGATAAGCCGCGGCATGGTTAGCGTTTTCCTTGTTTTTCTTCGGTTTTCTTTTTTTTCTTGTTTTTCTTTGTCACCTAATATTTCAGCGATTGTTATTGTAAATAAAATACTTTTCTACGAGAGTTACAAATATGAACACTGACTCCCCATGGCCTATCAGTGAAGGCGGCCTGATTGAACAAAGATCTTCTTTTTAGCTAGGGATAATGTTTTGTGGTGACACCTGATATTGCTAAAATTATATAACAGAAAACGCATCATGGCAAAGTAGTTTTTTATTCGTTATTTTTTTTTTTTTTTTGCAAAATCTTTTACAATTGATCTTTGCGGCAAAGACAGCCTTCCTGAACCGGAGATTGGGATTCAAGGTGACTTATTATGCTGCTCGTCCCGAGAAGACATCAAAAGAAGGTCTGCCAATATTTATATTCCAGCACGCGGGGCTAAGCAAGCAACGCTCGGCCGTGGACTTCTAGAAGGTTCGCGTTTCTTCAAACTCAGGTCGTAACTTTTAGAATTTCTTCCGACTTGTTCTCGAAAGTGCCTGTTCATTCTCACCCCAAACGCTCGACGTTCAAACCTTCTGGGCAGAAGGTTCGAGCGTCGAGTGAACCTTTGAGATGCTTGTTGTATCAGCGATTTTGTATTCTACGCTGGCCTTGTCATGTATCAGCAGTGCGGAGCACACGTTATCGCCTGCCGTGATAAGCAGCGCCGCCGGGTAACCTTTTATTCGTTTTTACTTATATAAGAGATACGCGAACTGTATAGACAGCAGATGCTGTCTGGCAATAAACGTGTTAAAACAGACTGCGTTGTCCTACGTAACAATTCTGACACACGCTAGATAAGGAGCTGCGCGGAACTTTGTGGAGTCAGTCTTGCTCTCGCTTGCTCTTACGCCGCCAAATTGCCGCCCGCTTTCTGCTGTTTCGACGCTCGCTCTTTATTTTGTTTGGCACAAGTTTACCCATTAAATTATTATTCTCAGTTGTGGGCAATCCACCACAAAGAGAAAAGAAAATAAATACTGCATTTTTTTTAGAAACTCTACCTCGAGTATTTTGTAATTTTAGGTTCCTTACATGTTTGGGGAAAATAAGAGGCCTATTGAACTGGTTGTCTCAAAAATATAACAAAATGCACGTCGAGCAATATTTATATCCGGTAAATGTTAACGTAAAGAGCATCCAACAAAATAAAAATAAAATTATGACATTTACTAGAACATTTATTTCAAAATGTGAAGAATTTAGATTCTTAGCAAGTTTAGGGCAAGATAAAATAATATTTTCATATTGACCAACTCGAACAATATATCGTAAGATAGCTTATGTTTAAAGCTACATACTGAAAGTTTCTTTTTTTTATGTCAGGGTTCTTAACGGTTCAGATTCTATGACAATTTGGAAATGAGGCAAAATCACTCGCAGTACCAAGTTTGCGATTTTGTAGAAAAAATAAAATAATAGTAACCATAAAAACTTGAAATAAACGCTTTATTTCTAAAGATAGTTCGCAATCGTCCTTAAAAATTGAAGATATGTTAGCACAGTCAATAAACTCCACAAATTACAAACAGCGGCCAAATTTGCAAAAAACAAAAAAATATCAAACCGAGTTTTTAACGCATTGCACCAGGTGGCACTCCAGAATGTTTGCTATGAAACTCTTGAGTTGTGATTTCTTAAAGCACAGTTTCGTTCATTCTTGGACTTAACCTATCATTTATATTTATATTTCTTTTATTCCGAACCCCTCCCCTCCCTCTCCCTGACAAGATTGGTCAAATTCAAATAAAACCACCCAATCGAAAATGCCGAACCTTAACTTCACGTGAACCTGGTTTCTTCACATGCGCAATGTCTATACCCGGGGTAGAAAAAGGCGAACTTGTTTGTAAACAGCATGTTGATCTGTATTGACCTATTTGGATTCAATGGCGCCGATGGACTTACAGCGACTAGCGCGCTATCCTTTTGCTTCGCGCAGGACGGCCACGTGACCGTGGAGGAGTTCAAGCAAGCTGTTCAGAACCTGTGCGTGGGCAAGACCTTCGAGCAATTCCCTCAACCACTCAAGCACGCCATCAACTGCAAGTACGCCACAGCGGACGCCAATGGCACGTATGCTTAACCTCTCATAAAGCAGCAGCCTCGCATTCTCGTGTATAGACTGAAAGCTTATCCGTCCATATTTTTTTTTCACGTAGGAAAACGTCATGAGCGATAAAGAAATCGGCTCTTTATACAAATAAACGCAACCGTTATATCCAGAATTGCGTTTCCTGAGGAACGCAACAGACACTGACGTCCAGTCATTCGTGATGATTGAAAACCTGAGACTGTGGTTTGAATAACAGAAAATCGTGAAGTAGAAAGAAAAGGGACAGACAACGTCTCAAACTCGGCTAAAAACTTTATTGCCTCTACGTCTTATATACACCTCCCCCGGACGTCGAACGTCGCCACCACCACAACAGTTGATCACTGAACTACTAACAAGAGACCGGAATGACAATACACCGAACCGCAACCAATACTAAAAAAAATCGTTATACAAACAGAAACACAAGTTCGTCACCACCGCACCCGGAAGGACTTGGACGCGGACAATGTAACACTAGCACTTGGAAACACAGAAAGACCGCCTCTAACTTAACCCCCCTTTCCCCTGAACTGAACCATGAATCACACACTGTCGCCAACAATATCCCCCATACGATCCCGAACCCAACAATGCAAACAACTGCGAAGTAGCCTCCTCCCCTTTTACGTTCACCCCACACTAGATCTTTACAGTCGAACAAACTTTTTTGACTCGCTTCCAATTTGCAGTGACGCTTGGCTAATGCGATTTCTCCATGTTTTTATGCGAACAGTTTCTCGCACCACACGTATCATCTCCTTACGCTCTTTGTGTACGATTTCTGTCTCTGACCAGTTCGCTGTACATGCATTACACTCCTGGAGATGCCTCGCTAGTTCAGAGTTTGAAGCGTTGATTCGCACATTCCGTTTACATTCTGTCAGCCTATCGTTAATGCATCTTGCAGTCTGACCAACATATTTAAAGCCGCATTCCAAAGGAATCTCATACACTACTCCACTGACACATGGAACAGATCTGTCGCGATGCATTTTTTTACATTCTTTCTGTCCTGCCTCAAAAGGAGTCAGTTTAGCTCATTTGAAATCACATGTGAAAACGGTGTTAACCCCAAATCTTTCTGCACATGCCTTCAAGTTATGCGAAATGACGTGAAAATATGGAACGGCAGCCCCGTCGGTTCTTGACACTTCGCTTATCTTGCTTATCTTCGATCTGTAGAGCAAGCTGCCGTTTCATGAAGGATTCTTGATAGCCGGCCCTCTCCAGCCTTCCCCATTGTCGTTTCAAAGACTGCTCCATGTAATGAATTTATGACCTTTATAGAGCGTTTTGGGTCAGAGACTTCACTACCCCTGCCTTTACAATTTTAGAATGACAACTCTGCTTCAATAGGACGGGTTTTGGTGCCTGCTTCCCATATTCCCGACACAGCCTACTGCCCACATGAATGCGTAAATCCAAAAATTGAATGACATTTTCCTCCGGCTTTTCCACAGTGAAACACAGCATCGAGGCCGCTGAACTTATTACATTTTGTAGACTATCCGAAAGGTTATCGTCATGTATAACTTACACCAGCTCGCCTGCACTTTAACCGTGTTTTCATTGATCCTCCAGTCATTGCCTTCCGATCGCGACCCCGTCTGTTTTAGCGTTGCCATGTCTTCATGCTCCACCTTTTTTAAACAAAGATTTTCGCAGCTCTAGGTACTACGAGGGTAGAACGGCCTTGTTTCGCCCCCAGAACCAAGTCACAGACAAACCGCTGGAAATCGCCAAACTATTCGCTGCCCACTGCTCTTTGGTCAACGCTAGCATAACGGCGGACGGCTTGGATGGCTCCGAGACGAATGACCACCCTCAACTGCACATGCACAGCGGTTCTCAAAAGGGGACTCTCCTTCATCGGCTTCTCATGTGAGTCACTACGGCAGGCCATCAGTAAAATCAGGCCCACCCAAGGCGAGGGACCAGATGGAATATCACCTGCTTTTTTTCAAGATGGTCTCACTTCATGCTCTACCGTCGCTGTTGATGGTTTTCCCGGGTCTTCTGGATGAAGGCGTCGTGCCAGAGTCTTGGCGACGGGCCCTTGTTGCCCCTGTTCACAAAGGACATGGGAAACCCTCCAACAACCCCCGAAGCTATCGTCCTTTGTCGATTGCACCAATTGTGTGTCGAACTTTCGAGAGTGTCGTCAACTCATGCCTCCTGGACTTCCTCGAAAACACTTCACAGATATCGCCATTGCAACATGGGTTTTGTCAAAACAGAAGTCGCTACTCTGTCTCACTACATCAGCAACAACATGAACAACCGAGTGGCAGCAGACCTGGTGCAATAGCCCAATCTCACTGAGCGTTCGGCGCATGCGTGACGCCGCCATAACGTTAGCTCACAGGAGGCAGAAGGCAGTACACGAGAGGGCTCGTGCTGTCTCGTGCTCTGCACGCCAAGAGCTCCAGCGGGGTTGTCGCGCGTGAAAAAAACACTGAAGTTCCCTCGATGGACTGCGGCAGCGGTGGCGTAGTCAAACTTGCTGGTGAGATCGGTCTATTCGACTTAACAAACGCTTTCAACACCCTCAACCTAATTATCTTGAAGCGGACATTGGGTGGGGCAGGCATAAGCGGCCCTTGGCTGGTGTGGCTGTGTGACTTTGTTGCAGACCACAGCCAGCAGGTAGTATACAGGGGCACTCGCTCTGATGAGTGGAAGGTTAAATCAGGCGTACCGCAGGGCTCGGTTCTCAAACCGACTTTGTTTCTTATACGCGTAAATGGCATGCCGCAGAGCGAGAGGCTTCTGGTGGCCCAGTATCCTGACGACACCTCCATCCTGTCGCCCGCCTCTGACCCCAGTAGCTGTCAGCACCTCCAGGACTACCTTGAGGGAGTGGAGCATTGGGCCCTTACCAACGACCTCCATCTGAGTCCCAGCAAGAGCGGCGTAATGCGTTTCAGTGCCAGCAGGAAAACTGAGTCACCTGCATACAGACTTATAGGTGCCAATCTGGTGCCCTGCGAGACGCTCACCATCCTTAGAGTGGTGTTCTCTCCAACGCTGGATTTTTCAACCCACATCGCTGGTCTCCATTTTCCACCTTTTTCAAAAAAAGATTTTCGCAGCTATACGTACTGACAAGGGTAGAATGGCAGAGAAGCTTCAGTTGTTCCGCCTTCGGCAACGCTTCAGCGTCTCGTGAGTGGGTCTTCAGAGCGGAGCCTCAGACAACTGCGGAAGACCGTAGCGAAATATTCTCGTAGCGACTCCTCCGTCTCGGTGTACCCTCTTCTGCCTCCTCAGTTTTCGCGCTTGGTTGCTGTTGTCACGAGCTCTCTTGGCAGCCGGCCATCTTCCACTGACAAGGATGTCGCGATGCGGCGCTGCGAGACCTGAAATATAGATGCACGCTGGGTCAAAGAGATAGCAACACGCATAGCCTCATGCATACGCGGCCAAATTTCGACACTTGGTACTGGAGTTAGCAAATTGGTCGGCTTGTCCTAGTCGAATTTATTATTCGCGCTGCGGCCAGTTTTTGCCCGCGATTCTTGTGGTAATTCTACTCGGATTCGATTCTGGCGGCAAAATCCGTCGGTCTCTTTTCCGTAAAATGATCATTTACCGGATCTCTTGTAAGGGTGTTTAATTGACAGGCGCTAGTGAGAGTGCGTCGTTCAGATCACGTTTTTCTTTCAAGAGCCTGAAACGTACTGCCACTTTTCGCCCGAGCTCCAGGCGGCCAGAGAGAACATAAGTCAGACTGTAAACGCTATCTTGACACCCACTCGAATCGCAGCATGAGCCTTGGGATGCCGACTCGCAGAGGAGCCGCGTGTCGTTTATTGCCTCCCACGCACCATACAATCGCTGAGTGAAAATTAAATAAATGAGAAGAAATGAAATGACTTCGTGAGTCATCCGACAATTTAAAAAAACAGCATGCATACTTTTTTATTATTCAAAGGTGAGATGTGTTAAACCGTTTTTGTTGAAATATTACCCACTTCGTAAACAAATATCTCTTCTGTCACGCGTCCCCTAACCTTTTCACTTCAACACATATAGCGGAGTAATTGACCTCAAGTATACACTCTAAAAACGGGTATTACTTTACATCCTTTTGTCCTATATAATACACCCCAAAACTTCATTTCGACGTATAGCGCCCTATAGTCCAACAGGCAACCCCGAATTTTACGAGGGGCTTGATATTGACAACGGTGGGATATAACTTGTTAAATAGCTAAAGTGCGTATCAAAGACCACAAAAAGAAAACACCTAGTTTTTGCAGTTGGGCTAAGAAAACTCCGATAATTTTTTTTGTAGTCAATAACACGTACATTGGCTATCTTAATAAGTTGTACCACACTGCTATCAAGTCCCTCGTAAAATTTGGGGCCGCCTGTTTGATTATAGGGCGCTGTACGTTAAATTGAAGTTTTGAGGTGTATTATATGGGACAAAGGGTGTAATAATACACCCTTCTTTCTGAGAGTGATACACCGTTACGAGACTCGTTCAAGCTACAACTATTTTCATTTCTAAAAATAACTTCTCCGGAATGATGCCAAGCAAAAACCAAAAAGGAATTGAGCGGATTGAGGAAAGGGGAGGAAGATAACGGTGGGAGCTTGAAGAAGCCTCGTGAAAAATTGAGTTGTTCACAAACTCACAGAAAAACACTTAATTGTGATGCAGATATGTGTGGTACTGAGAAGGATGGTTAGTGCCTTCCCTGAAGCCCCTGGTGCATTCTGAGTTAATAATCTTGTACCATGGGGAGACTGGTGTAGTACCGTTGTTTCGAACAAATGACGTAAGAAAACAGCTTCTTTGACCTCCAAAATATTTTATTACTATGCATTACAGAAATAAGTATCAAATAAATTACACAGTTCACGGGCAAATTGAGACCTCATCATCGCGGCAATAACTATAATTTATTGAACATCAGCAAAAACAAAATAAAACAATTTTGAATGTGCGTTGCAAGGTTACTCAAATGCAACCTAATGAATCTCAGATGCAAGGTTTTTGGAGAAGGAGAGAGAGAAGGGGAAGTGTAGTCAGTAGTAGGCAGCAGAGCAGATAAACGGGGAATGTTCTCACAAGTGGAGGATTTCTTTTCGGATCAATGGCCTCGACGCATAAAGGTGTGAGAAGGTGGTTATGCTTTCGCAGGAATAGTTTCTAAAAGTGGACGACGAATAACAGGTTCTGTGAAAGAAGACAAAACAAAAAAGCTTCGTTCTTTCAATTACTTGACATCCTCGCTAGGAAATGGAAACGTAAAGGGTCCTTGTTCAGCGTGTTTTCCCGTAGCTCAATGTTTCGCCCAATTGAGTCGTTGGTTATTTTTAGGTCGTCTGCCTCGATCGATCACAAATCAGACGCAAGTAGTGCGTCAGGTGTTCAATCGGCAAATTATTGACTGAACACGAGTCCCAGGCTCCCAGCCAAACGCTGCGTCTGAAACAGTCAACGTTTCTTGCCACCACAGGGAACTACTTGAAGCGTTATTCTCATGCATTCCAAACAATTCTATCGAAGATCTGCGGGCACGAACGAGGGGCCTGTTTTAGTGCCTTAAAGGGCAACTCCGCTTTATTTTTGATATTTAGAAAACTATGTAGCCGTCTTCAGTATGATATAGGAAGACCCCATGTCAAATATTACGATCTAATTCCGTTTATATATTTAATAAACTGGCCAGCAAACCTTCAAGCGGGCCAAGTCGCCGAAATCTGCCAACTCTAGCGTGCGGCGCGAGCCGCAATCGTCAGCGCAGTCAATGCGACGGAGTTGGAGCGGCCAACGTTGAACCACTACGTCGGAGGCATGACTACGTCATTCTCACGTTTTGCTTGTTTTTACTTCTCAGAGCGAAATTGAACGATGACGTCATGAGTTTCTCCTCCCGGTGTTGGCTGACCGGGCGTTCACGTGATCACCGCAACACGGATGCGCTAGTTTGCGCAGCTCTTTCTCCTCTTTGGCCTTCTCCCCTTCCCCCTCTCCCCCGGGCTATCACCGTCCACGCCATGCAAAGCGACCTGCCCGCGTCCAATAAAAAAAAAAAAAAAAAGACCTGCCCGCGTCCCGTGTCCTGTTTCTCGCTCCCTCCCGAACGTCACAAGACCACGTGGTTCGACGTGACGTGCCCATGACTCTGACTACCGGAGACCAATGTTGCCTGACGCAACCAAAGTTTCGGTTTCGGTATCAGCTGATGTTTAAATTAGGATTACACAAATAATATTCCACATTTCGCGAATCCGAAGACCTAGAGTTGTTTAGTAGTGCTTTGTGAATTTGAATCACATGGAAGCCTAAATTTTTCGGAATTGAGCGGAGTTGCCCTTTAAGCGCGAGACACATACGCGTCAAAACTGTCCGATCTGACGTGCGAACGGTCGGAAAAATGGCTCCTGCGACTCGCCGCACTCGACAAATCGAGACGCGTCGTGGCGTCGTTCCGTTCAGCTCCGCCCAGTTTCGGGTATCGCTCTACCGGATGGGTGGATGGATTATAGTGGCTGTAATTATAACGGACGGTAGCTCGCGCCACCTAGCTTAGAAACCTGAAATACTCCCCACGCCATTCGTGGTTTTTCTGACTTTAAAATGAACGCAATATTTTTTATTATATTTCATGTAAGTGTGCGTGCCCGAAGATTTTACGTGAGGTTACTTTTCTGCTCAACATCACTTAAATACAGTGGACCGCAGCGGACCTTGGGAGCCATCCCAGCGAAACGAGCACTGCGTACAAACCACATGACTACGCACCATTGCTGCCTTTCTTCCGAAGGTCACATGACACTCACATGACGTTGGAATGGCTCGTAGCGTCCGCTGCTGTCCATCGTAAGGTGAACCGGAGTATATTCGGGTTCCAACGGTCTCCATCGGTCCCAGAAGGCCGGCTCGCCATGGCGCGGAAAACTCCGATGGCTGCCGGACGGAGCCCCCGTCCGACGGTGCGGCGAAAACCGTCGCCTCCGGACGTCGTTCCGACAATTCGCCCGTCGGATCGGACAGCTTTGACGCGCATGTGTGTCGCACTTTAATTAGCGACCGTCCTCGTAAAACTTCGACGCTATACAACGTTTATGTTAAAGCAGACTTGCGCTCGTTACTTGAAAAATGAAATAGATTACAATTACAAATTACTTAGCCTCAAATGTAGTGGATTACCGTTACAAATTACTTTTGCTGGAAAGTAAAGGAATATTTTATTCGTTACCAGTTACTTTCACGTTACTTTTTCCGCACGCTTGTCTAGGAAACAATAGAAACAATTTATGTTTTTTTTTTACAAATGTTCCGCAACACTACTTTTTATTTCTCATACGCCCGTCTTATGGTAGTCTTTGGAAGGATAAAATATGGTATTGAAGAGAAAGAGTGTATGTGCACTCCGTTCACCTGTAAGCTGACAAGGCACCGAAGGCTGCAACTGCAACCGCCATCCCGCTAGCTTACGGCCTCCGGAAATGACCCCTGGAATCGTGCAGAAGAAGCTAGCGGTGCGCATGCTCAGTAGCAGCGCCTACCTCCGCTACGAGATTCGGAGCTAATGAAGCGATCTGCGAAAGCTCCCTTTTGACTCGGGTGTTTCGCCAGTTATTCCCAAGAAAAGAAAAAATTGGTTCTAACGTTACAATGTATAGCCAATGCAGAATGCAGGTGTCCCAGCTTACCTTGATGTGTTTCCGTAGATTAGAGTTTGTTGTTCTTGCTGATGACAATGTGTGTGTGCGTTTTTTGTTTTGTTTTGTTTTGTCAAGAAAAGTATGCACTGAAACTATAGGTTCTTCCTAATGCCCTGAATTTTGATCATCTCATTAGAGATGGCCATGGAGACGACAGATACTCCATAACCGAAAACTTGACCAGTCAGAGAACAGATGGCGCTTACAAGTTATCGAATGTCCATAGGTTCTCAATTTCACACCAATATTCGTGGAGGCCAGGGGCATGGAGGGTTTAGAGAGCAAGAGAAGTGGTGTCCATCGGTCTCACAAAACGATACAGGATAATACCACTTTTACGCGTTCTGCCTCTCTCTCTCGGTCAGCCCTCCTTAGTAGCCCTAACCCCCCCCCCCCCCCCCCCCGCCCTTTATGTTGGCAGTGGACTGTAAAGTGAGGAGTGGGCCCGAACACCATGCCCAGACAAGTAAACCAAGAGAAATATCGTCCGTACCCTCCAAGACGATGCCCTTAGCATCGCGCCGGGCGCTTTTTAGCCGTACCTCAAGAACGAGCTAGAATACAGTAGCGCACACCAAAGACAAAGAGAATCGCGCGAGGCTACATCGTCTCTTACGTGAGTTAAAAAATCCTCGAATCTAGGGGGTAAGGACCCGCGTTTGATGTCTGTGCAGGTGGCGGGAGACGTCGAAGAAGTTGCAAAGAGTGAAACGGTGTAAAAGACAAAACACAAATAAACGCGCAGAGCTTTCTCCTGCCCGGGAGAAGAAGAAAAACGCGATGGAATGCGACGGAAAGCCTACTCGATCTTTGTCTTTCGTATATTGGTACATGCCTTGCCCGTTTTTCCAGTGGCCCTAGTGGACGGTCATGCAAAAAATCGTGTTTTCTTTTCGGCTATTCTCCCTTTCCTGATGTTTTCTATTTTCTTGAACTTGCTCTCTTTATGCGACTGAATATTCTGCTCGTATTGCTCCAGTTACTGTATTATGCTCAAATGTTTAAATGGTAACGAGTAATTAAAGTAATCCGTTACCAATATTTAGTGACAAAATTACATTACAAATTCCTTAAAAAAAGTAACGTGGTAATTACAAAATTACTTGAAAAAAGTAAAGGATTACAAGTAACCCGTTACTTGTAACGGACTACTCCCCAAGCGTGCATCAAAGCGGGATACGCGTGCGAGAAAAAGCTGCGTCGCGTCGCGCTGCTGAGCGCCGTAACCGTAGCAACCGTCAATGACGAGTTAGAACGACAGCGCCGGTTGCTCTGGTTCCGCGCTCGACAGTGCGACGTGACGCGAGTTTTGCTCACACGTGTCTCCCGGTTTCAGGCAGCGAAGGCTACAGCGCGAAATTGTGGTTTTGCGGCGTATATGTTTGCGGAAGAAGCCCACGCGCTACCTCTCGAAGCAAGCAGCGCCGGTTGATTCCCGTCTGTATCCTTCGCTGCCCTCTCAACTCAAAGGTGAACGAAAGTTAGTCCGGTCACGCGCTCGAGTTAGTTACTGCAGTCGTACATGTCTAGTCATGCAAAAGGAAACGTGACGGTTTATTTTGGAAAGTACTAATTTGTCCACCGTGTTTTGGAGACTTGAACTGACGAAATTTCGACAACGTGCACGGCTTACGGTTGCTTGGTTGGTGTCGTTGATGTGACCGAGCAGCTGGTGCTGACTCGCCCTCTTTTTAGCCGTCGGGGACCCCTATTTTAAAACTTCATAATCTCTTACGTGGAAGAGATGGTATTGCATGGTTAAACCATTCATGTGCGGATCGCTCGAAGGTTGAGCTGCATGGAGCGAAATAAGCGACGAATTTCGCCCGGCCCCGGTAGCACCGCGCGTGGCGTCAAAACCGTGTGTGTCCGCGCGCAAACCGAGTGCCGTCGGGCGATGTCCGTCGGTTTCTCGCCGCATACTCGACCTACGGATCATAGCCTCGAAGGACTTTGCAATTTCCATTAGGTGTGACGCGACTTGAACTGTGAAAAGGGATTTACGTGCCATATGCCACATATTCAAAGCTACAATGTAGATCGCGTTTGGACCAGGGGTTTCCCCAAGAATTGAAATTAGGGGGAGTGTCTACATTTTTAGGGAAGGAAGCGGGGAGGGGTAGGGAGGGGCGGCGGGCATTGAGAATAGACGAGTCGTTTCAAATTAAGGGGGTGCCTTCAGAAAACAAGGAGAGTGTACAGCCCCCTAGGGGGTGTGTTGGGAAATCACTGGTTTGGACTCGTCGTGGAGTCACGATGAACGGAAATCATCTTACGAATGCGCTTTGCACAGGTCTGCTCGTAAAAAGAAAACACTCCTCCGCTCGTCCCATAGGGACTGGCCTCCATGGAGCGAATATCTTGCGCCGGCGAACTTCCCCTGGCAGCACATTTGCTTCGCACTTGGTGGCCTTTGTCGCCAGTCCTTGAGCGGACCAAACGCCGCGGTGTTTTTCGATGGTTCATATTAGCACACAGTACAGCGCACTACTGCAAACGTACTCTCGCTCCTTACATTACACTAGACATACACTGCCCTGATTGTGGGTGCGAGGTTCATCTTCCATCTTCTACAATTTTAGGTAGGCACAGTTGTCAGTTAACGAGTTAAATTATTGAAGCCGAACACATCGTCAGGAATTATGAAAACTGTATCAGTACACCATCTTTGAACCTGACAGAAAAAAAATAAGCATCTAGGAGATTGGATCGCGTGATTCAGGAAATGCGGTAGTTCCAGACGTAGAAGACGACAAAGTGTATAAAAACTAGTTGTCAGTCAGCGCGGTTCGTTTGAATTTTTTCTTTCTGCTTGTGTGTAAGGTTTGAGTGTACTTTTGCAGTAGTGCGCTGTACTGTGTGTTAATATGAGCGACCGGCTCGCCCAAGCTGCTACATTAACAAGATATTGTTCGCTGGTTCGTTGAGCGGGCTATCCTAAAACTGTGGGGAAAAAGCCATGTGCGCGCAAGTCTGCATTTCTGCAGCAGTGTCACTGACAGCTCAACGAAACGCAGGGCATTGTGTGAACGCATTTCGCTCGGTGAGTTGTTCTTTGGCGTTCTTACCTACTTTATAATGGCACTGCCAGGGGAGCCACAATGTTTGTTCACGACCTCTTAAACTGACTACAGTGGTCTGAAAATCTGCTGCTGTATAGAAAGGCTTCCATTTGCGACGCAAGTGATCTTTTTGCTGTTCTTTTCCAGGGGACGGGCTGTTATCGCTGGACGAATTCCGACTGGAGTGCATCAGTCGGCAAGCAATTCGAGACTTGGATGAAATAGATGACAGCTATCAAAGGCTCATCACGGTGCGTACCCTTTATACCTTTTCGGTAAAAGGGACACTAGACTACTAACAACGGACGCTTGCATGCGAGCCAAAATCGTCTTTTGCAGAAGTACAAAAAACAAGACGCCGCTGCCGAAATTTTATCAAGTATATTTCTTTGTATGGCCTGCAATAAGAACATTTAAGATGTAAATGACCTTTCCAGAACTTATTTATACACTCATAAAATTAGTTTCTAAAGTAGAAGTCCTCGTGATTTCGTATAATATGTTTGTTATCGGGAATTGACAAAAGTTACATCGTACATGTGAGGAAATGCACTGTGAGTACGAGAGTCCTTCGGAAGGAGCTAAAACCTGAGATGATTTTGCTGCTTCGTAAATCAAAAGTAGAATATAGTTAGCATACTGAATGTATTTGGAAAACCTTTCAGGCACATGAGACTCGCAAGTCGTAATAATAATTACGTTTTCCCGTAAAAGCCATCTTTCCGCACCGGCATTATGGACAATTGCGTACAAAAAAATGTAAATAACCATCTCTGGTGACATCGTATGAATGAAAGTTTAACGGCGTTCATTGAACCTTTTGATTCACAATTAAAAAACGACGATGACGACAACCTATAGAGGGGGAAATATGAGATACAATATTTTAATGGCAAGCTCTGCCTAACTTTTAACTATTACTTTTCTTGCTGGCACACATTGCGCACGCGCACACACGCATTAATTGAACTTCACTTGGAGCGCAACACATGTTTGCTTTTCAATACTAGAATATTGCAAGTGCGAGCAGAATGTGTCTGCAGCCTCTCTTGTGCACCATTCGCGCTTGCAGGGTGCCTTTTGTTTTAAACTATATGTAGGTGGACGCATACGATAGTGAACCAGAAGATCATGCACGTGATCTTCTTAACACTAGTCTTCATCATCCCGACATCCAGTTCACTACTGGTCCTCCTGGTATTCTGCCAGAAATGAAATGTGCCCTAAGAACGATCAGAAGTCCGCCAACAACTTCAGCAGTCACAGAACAGTGTATCCGCATCCTTGTTGGTTTATCGTATCACTAAAGTTAAAAAAACTAAATGTATTCCTTTTATTATTTTTTCTCTCGTAGGTGCGTAAGAGTTACTTTAATATCACAGCGTTGAAGCTGATATTCTGCGAATAATAGCGGCAGTAGTAGAAATATTTGCAATGACCTCTGGACTGCGGAAGTAACATAAGGTAAAAACAAAGCATCGTGCCCGTTCAAATATGTGTCTAAAATTTCACCATCGAGGGCTTGCACAGGACGCGGTGCGCTAGAAATACGTCATGTCCCTTAGCAAAGAAAAACCTAACTATTCTTGAGAACAGCTTTCTGTCGAAATGAAAACATTTCTATGGGTGCCCATGTGCTCGCGTGTCGATGTTTGGATAGATTTGGAATAGAAAATTTATAAAGTGCAGTAGGACTAAGATTTCAACGTGTACCGCGCTATTCGCGTTGGTTGCGTCCAAAGCAACTAAAGCGATAGCAACGACAAAGGCAATCAACCAGGATGTCGAACCGAAACTTTTTTGATTCGGTTTATGTTAGGGTTGACATCTTCCGCTTCGGTTCAGGTTCAGCTCCAAAGGGGGAAAAAATGACCGCATCTCCACGTGGTGAATGATTTGATTGGGGCGAAGCTCTGGTGATGCTGATGATACTGATTTTATTGTTCATAAGTAGTCCTGATGGTGCTGATTTTTTTTTATTGCTCATAGGTAGTGCTGAGTTCCGGGTTGCGTTTCAACTTCATTATCACAGCGTTATGGTCGGTGAAATGCAGAGAGCCAGCGGTTCCTCTAGCGCATCAGCTTGGATCCGCTAGAAGCCGTAAACACATCACCACCGCTTAAGTCAACGGTCCATGTGGTTATATACGCAGTTGAGCATTTGACCGCAGCGCCCTCTCGTCTATAAACGTTGAGCCAATGCATGCAAAGTTTAACACGATTATATACGCATTTGACCGCAGCGCCCTCTCCTGTATAGACGTTGAGCGGCTACCTGCAACGTTTCATTCATGACAGAAACCCCAGCTCTTGAGTTACTACCACATCTCAGAGCCCCCTACTCGTCCCGCAGTCGTGGCCGAGTGGTTAAGGCTATGGACTAGAAATTTATTCGGGTCTCCCCGCGCGGGTTCGAATCCTGTCGACTGCGCAAACATTTTTTTCTTTTTATGTGAGCACGGACGCCGGACGGACGGACGGACGGACGGACGGACGGACGGACGGGCAAGGCTAGACCCTAAGGAGCTTCGCCCCTAATAACGGTTCAAACCGGTTTAAACCGGTTCATACCGGTCCATATAACTGTTCAAGAAAGGTGAAAATTTAACCTTGAAGAGGATTACTACAATATAAAATGAGCGCTCATTTATTGATTCTGTGTACTCCATCTGACTAGTGAAATGATCTTCAAAACTTCAAAACGTGACATAGGACTGGGTACAAATCTTTTATTCACCAAAGACAAAATAAAAATATCTGCTACAGGAATGGACGAGTGTCTCTCCAAAACTGTTGCATGAACACGCCATATTAATTTTACTGATGGGTACACTTTGCCCTGGTTGCGTGAAACGACCGGAGGAAAAGGACATAATCTAGTATGCCCGGGCTCAGTAGCGTTCGTTGGCATAATAGGATGTATTTTGACCCCAAGAAGAACATTTCCACGCTCACTTGCGTGTCCGGCACTGCTAGAACGACGAGTGGAAGTGATTATAATTTGGGACGCCGGGACTTTTCCTTTTCCCAAAATTCCAAGGCATTGCTACGCTTCCTAATTCGGGGAACCTTTTCTGAGCCGTCTAGTAGGGTCTGAGTTTCCCCAAAGATCGAAGAATGGGCGCTAAATGCTTTCAGGAAGTTGTTTCTATTTCCACGAGGAAGCTGCGAAGTCGTAATCAGGGCAAGTGGAACTCCCCGTTGTGCACGCTTCTTGAGGTTACTGTGGCTTGTCATCTTCTTCATGCGCGCGAAGCTTCCTCCATGCCAGTAGCAGATGCTGCTTTGCTCTGTATGTACCTCTCCTCGCTTGCTAGCGTGACATGGTATCGAGAATCCTAAAATAGAGCCGCCCAGAATATGTCGCTTTCGAGCAACGCGTTCTCTCGCCTTTTCATGGCAGCGGCCAGCTGATTTGCGACCGGAGTGTCAATTTTTGACGTCTCAATTCGACACGAGAGCCATGCTCACTAGAAGTCCCCCAAAGTTAGTTGCTCCCTTTGAAGCTACACTGTTGCTCCCTAGGCTGGCCCCAGGGAGACAACTACGTTGCTTATCGATTGTCGGTCTTCTTGAGTAAGGCGGTGTTCATCATCGGTCTGCGATATGCTAATCACAGAACTCTCTCAGCTCCAGCAATCGTCCCCTCATGGCCCGGGTGGTCATCCACCTCGTAACGCAATCCAGGATGGGATTCTTCAGATTGAGCTTCCGAAGTATAGACAGCACGGTCTGCGAACTCATTTTTTTACAATTTTTCGGGCCTTCTGTACGATGTCGATAGTGGTTGTAGACATGAGAGCGTCATGTACAGCGAGCTGCAGCGTGTTCCCAGAGGAAAAGACATACACACCCTATTCAAGTATGTACCAACTAGCTTAAGTAAAACCTGTAGTGTACCCAGCTCAACTTAATTTCCGAAGAAGAGGTCCCTCATCTGAAAAAGTAAAAGCTCACTCTAATTCTTTGAAGTAGGGGGCACCATCTCAGGCCCACTGTACGCATGCACGTCTTCCTCTTCTGACTCGGAATGGACGGATCTTACTACGACCGAACCAGTAGATTATTCTGCTAAGAGAATAGCTGTTTTCAGCAATTTGGCTCCGTTGCCTGTCGTTATACTGTAGGCCTGCTCTGGGGCGCGTCGTACATTGAAAGTACTTGAAAAAAAATTGTCATTTAAAGGGATCATGAAACGATTTTCCTACTTCTTCCTCCTTAGCTTTAATCCTCAACTCAAATGCGAATTGTGAAATCACGTCGTCGTGGCATTCTTCGGCACCGGTGCGATGACTCCGAGCTTCCACCGCGCTTTTTATGCACACCATAGAACTTGTCATTCCCCATTGACGATAAGTTCCGTCAGGGCACTCATTGGCCACGAACGCGAATCTAAATGTTCGTCGACGGATTGATTGTTGACGAGCGCGTACGTCAGAATGACGTAGTTCTCGTGTCCAATGCGTGAGCTGGGCTCAGCTGACGTCAGGTTGGCACCGCTGACGCGCTTTGGGAACCGCGGATGTACCATAGTGAAAAGGCGGAGTGCTTTCGAAGGAAAGAAGGTACAAAATAGTCCGCTATATTTTCAAATGTTCGTACCGAAAAGCTGGCTTTTGACTTTCTACCCTCTTCCTTTTGGCCAACTAAACGATATGCGATTAGTAAAGTCCCATTTTAAAATGATTTAGCCCAGCGCTAAATTCGTTTCATGGCCCCTTTAAATGTTTCGCGGTCTGTCGCTCGAAAAAAAAATTTTTTTAATTGCCAACGTTTGCAGGTTTTTTTTTTTTTTTTTTTTTTTTTTTTTGCCATTTTCCACGTATTGGACGTTTACGCCGAGAACTGCGTGTTCCGGGCGCGTGGCGCGGTCGATTTTCAGTGACACTAACCGTGCCCTAGCGACTCTCTTCTGGCAATTTCTGCCTCTTCTAAAGGCCGGTTCAGACGTTGGCGTATGAGTGCGTTTGACTGCGTTGCGTCGAGAACCGAAAGCGAGTCACCGGCACATCTGTGCTTCGTAAGAAGTGTGAAATCCAAGCAAGGAATCATCTTGGCACGCGATAAAAGCAGCAGGGATGTCCTGGTTTCTCGCAGCCGCAACGCAGTTAAACGCAGCCAAACGGAACTGTCTGAACCAGGCTTAAGACCTTCTGCCGGGCGCTTTCGGCACTTACTGTGACGCGATTATTGAGGACCTTCAGCATGGGATAGGTATTTTTCAAAACCCGGAGACATCTTTTCCCCATCCTTTCTCCTTTTCCTGTCCCAACATTGTTGAATGAATGCGCTCTGTCTCTGCACGTTATCGTGCAGACATGAGCGCGACTGTCCGTTTGCACCTGTTGCTGCTTTGGTCGGCGTGGACTTATCTCCACATTCTTTCGTTCGCTGCGGCACTCCTGCAGTATCAGCAGCGTTGCCGTCAGATTCGGACGCCTTACACTCAAACGTTGCTCGTCAATTTCGGTGTAATCGCAAGTTCTATCAATGAATGGACGCTCATGCAAGATGAGACCATCTGAATTAAGTCTTTAGTCATAAAAAAGTTGTCCTTGAGCGTTGCGCGCGCTCCTATAAGCTGAAGCTTATACTAGGATGTGTATTTTCTTGTGTTTATAAGAAAAATCGGCAGGTGTTTTCTTGAATGGGCACATATTATAGGGAACAAAACAATCATTCCAGCATTATACCCGTGCCGCACGGGCAACTCGAATGCCATTTACAGCGAATGACATTTGAGCGGACGGCCAATCAGCGCGCGACACTCCGGGCGTGGCGCATTCCACGCGCGACAGATTGCGGGCTGATTCGCCGATCACACAAATGTCATTTGTTGTAAATGGCATTCGAGTTGCCCGTGCGGCATGGGTATTACTCAGATTTGCAACATGTACGTGCATTCCTCCAACAGGCGCTTCATCGGCAAACGAACGACGCAGGAAAGAATTGTGGATGAAGACCCGATCGAACGACTGGTGGAGCCGGATAGTTTTAACCCGGTTCACCGACAACATCTGGAAAAAGAAATTCCGAATGACTCGTGCATCCTTCAACGAGCTGGTGTCACTTGTATCACCTCTTATGTCTCCTAAGCCTTACTGTCTGAGAGCACACGTGCCCTCAAAAAAAAAAAAAAAGTGGCTATCGCTTTCCACAAAATGGCAAGCTGTTGCGAATACCGGGTCGTAGCAAATCAGTTCTGTGTAAGAGCACCGTGAAGAAACGCGTCTACATGTTCTGCCGTACCATCGTTAAGTATTACCTACATGAATACATACGACCGCCATCAACAGAAGAAGCAGAAAACATTTCACGAAACTTTGAAGCGAGGTGCCACCTTTTAGGTATTTTTGGAGCCATTGATGGCACTCATGTCCCAACCCTGGCGCCCAAGAAAGGATATCGAGATTTCGTCAACAGAAAGATTTGGACTTCCTTGAACGTTCAAGCTATAGACCTTTCCAGAAAAGGGCTGCTGGCCGGTTTCATTTTCAGTGTTCGTGCGTATCGCGCGTGATTTGCTCGCTTTCCGAAGCGTCGCACACGCGCGTGCTGAGCTGTGGAGATCGCACGCTGAGCTGTGGATTTGTAAACATTGGAAAGGTCTATAGTGGATGATCGTGGCCAGTAAGTTTCTGTAACCTACTGAGTGCTTACTCCATCGACCACTAAGCTGACAGGGCGGTTTAGAGTGCCTTCATACACACGATGTAGGCACCCTAGGGCGGTTGAAGCTACAGCTCACCGGAATGAAGCATGGTGCCAGGCGCCAAAACAACGGACACAATGAAGTAGACACACACACAGGCACCTGTGTGTGTGTCTTATCCCATGTTTGCGCTGTTTTTGCGCCGTACACCATGCTTCATAATGTTCACTAACTAGCCGAACCACAAGCCCTTCTACAACTCACCGGAAAAATGGACTGGCAAGCTTTTACCCAACCTCAATCTTTGCACATGAGCATGCAGAAAGGGTTCAATCATGTTGAACTGACACTTGACTGGCGCGAGCATGCCGCCTCCGGTTCCCCGAGCTATCGAGTGGGCGAATTGAACTTGTTTTGTTTCTAGACGCATGCCTGTTTTGAAGCAGCAGATGTCCAAAGTAACCGAGGAACAATAGAAACGACAAATATGGGTCACCCTTGCATGTTGGTTCTTTAGATGGGTTTCATGTGCAATGGCACAGCATCAGTCACGGTATTTGTAGTTTTTACATTTCGGAGCATCACATGTAATGTCCCTGGAAGTGCACTAGATACACCAGTTCTAAGGCTGCCCACGGTGTACCTTAAGAGCGAAGAACTTCTGCCAAGGGAGGAAAGAATACTTCGTGAACGTTCAATTCCATTCATGCTGCTCGGTGACCCTACCTATCCCCGACTGCCTGGGATTTTGAGTACTATGCCTGGTCAAGTGACCGAAGGAGGGACAGGGCAACAAACAACGGACAGACACAAACAGGGCAGTGGCGGACGGCGGGGTGTTGTATCACAGGGACGCCTGTTAATCCTCGTTCACGCCGCTTCGCGGCGACAGTCTACCGGCGGCAAATTACAAAGTGACACAGGCGAACTATTCGCCACTCCAACTGACTATAGATGGCACAACTCGTTTTCCAAAATGGCGGTTATAATGGGAGTCGGAGATGCCTTTTCAGTGTGCTGGCTTGACTGAGCGACAGAAATTGTTCCTGCTTATAGGATGAAGCTAGATGATTATGAGCGCAGGTCACCTCTTTATCCTGAAAGCTAAAACGGTGTTTAGCGTAGTATTTACGCCAGGAGGCACGTCTTTATTCTGGAAAGAAACCGAAACTAACCTCTATTTTGGGTTTAATTTCAAAGTATTGGTGTGAATATCGGATTCTTTCATAACTCAAGGTGTATCTCAGCGTTATGATTAAGCTAAAGAAGTTGTTGGCAGAAGCTTTATTTTGTGACACACGTGCCCGATCCAGGCACTTTAAAATAATTTGGAGTTCAGTGTTCCTTCAAAGACAGTTTTTTTTATAGACCTTAGAGGTAACATATAAAATTGTATTTGTTGAACAAATATGTGCTGATATACGTGTGTTCTCGCTCTTTTTTCTCGCCCAGATAATTGTCACGTGAAATAATGAACTGCGGGTTTTTAATGGATGTTTGGGTATTTAGATGATTCATTGCTTTAATTCCCAACACAAGAGAAACAAAATCAATCCAAATTGTACAAAATATCACCACGGGCGCCTAGTTTAGAATATGTTCGTAAAACGTATAAATAAAAGGTAAATGTTCTCACTACAAAAACCCAAAGACAGAATCCGAGTCAAACAATAGAAGTAGGAGGGTTTTTTTTTTAAGCAACGGGTGACGCATATGACTTTATGTTCCACACAGTGTTTGGCTGTTTCTTTATAAATATATCTCGATAAAGATGTCAAAATTTTACATATGCTAAAAATAAAACGAACTGAGGCCTTTCTGAAAAGTTGTTTATGGTTAGATGGCGTATATGTCTGACCGTAGCATTCATTATTGGTCCTACATTGTCGCTATTTGTATTATTAACAATAATAGAAGGAAGATATTTGAACGCGTAGTTTTTCAAGCTCTAAAATAATTTGTTGCTTGAGATCTAAATTCAAACGCGCGAAAAAGTATGGCAATTAAACGTGACCAGATTATCATCACTGCAGCATTGCACGATTTTAATTAACGAGTCATAAAATGTAAATACTTTAAAGTGAATGCAAACGTTCTAGCTAACCTGATCAATTCATGTAAAACTACATTAATTGTGGGCAACGCATATGGTGTTATCAAAGTCGCGACCTTTGACAATTGGGAATCCTTACAAAGTCGCCGGCAATACTTTCAAAACAAATGCCGCCCCCCTCCCCTTGGAAAGGCATGACATTGACAAGACAACGGCGCATAAGAATTTTTTTTTCTCTAAAAATTATTTTTTTTTTTTAAAGGGGGGGCATTTTTCCGGAGCATTTAGTCTCTTAATTCTTACGCGCCGTCGCCTTGCCAATTTTATGTCTTTCCAGTTCGAAGGACGCCTGCCCGCTTGCAGGCGTGCTCACTGCAGTAGTTTCGTTGGAGTTGGAAACCGGTGATACGGCAGTGAGTTTTAGTATTGCATATACGAATGAACGCAAGTGCTGTGTGTTTGCGTTAGCTCTGCGTGTTCCACACTGCGCGTGCGCGGAGCCCAAGATTGCGGTCTTCGATTGGCGCATTGCGATGACGCGCAAGCACAACGTGGAGCAGGCAACTCGAACGGAAATGCAGTTGTGTTTGCTTCTTTACGCAATACTAAAGCTCTCCAGTAAAGTACAATCCCACACCGGCTGCAACACTATGATGGGGCGGTGAAGAGTGTTATTTGCGTCAGGAAATGACATTTGGCGAACCCAGATCGCGGCCAGTTGCGCCGTGCCAGCTGAGCAGGAGAATCGGGGGACCCTCAACAGAGCGCTTCCCGTCTCCGCCACGGGAGGGCGACCCACGAGTTGGAGACGCGAATAGGTATTTGGCGATAAACTAAAGGCTCACGTTCCCGTGTGCTGACCGACGCGACCCGCCTCGTTCACGCCGCTTCGTGGCGACCCTCTGCTGCGGCACATCACAAGGCGACGCGATGACCGCAGCTAACGGTAAATATTTGGCTGACAAACCCCCAACGCCGCGTGGTTGAGCGCTAAAAGCACCGAAATCTCTCGAGGCGGCATCTCTATATCCGAGGCGGCATCTGTGTACGCGCGTAGCACTGGCGCGCGTTTTAACCAGCCAGTGCTTGCGCATATTCGTGACGGGCGTCAAAAAAGGCCTATCAAAAAGGCCTTGAATACGCCCCGTGTTTTACTCCGCGAGGAAGCAGCTCTAAGCGTCCCGGTCTGAAGGTCCCCTTTTCCCGAAGAGCTCGAAGCGTCCCGAATTATCTCCTCGTATGTTTACGTCGAAACTTGAGTCTCCCAAAAGCGGATAGAACGAAGCTTCCTGGAAACACCGGTTTTCGTGTGGAGGCATGCGGTTTAGAGAAACTCGTTTTAGCTAACGCCATTTTGCCGACCCCAGTTCTTCGATTCTTTTTATAGATAAACACAGTTTAAAGAGAATCGCGATGAGCCTCCTTTTAGCGAGATCGACCGCCGCGAAGCGGCGTGTACGAATGGGTCAGGTGAGTTAACAGCTTTGTAATGAGCCATTGCAAACTGCCGCCATGAAGCGGCGTTAATGCAGGGGAGTTTGGGGACCGATAACAACGGCGAATTCCTTGAAGACAGCCAGGGGAGCTTGTGAGTGGCGATCCGCATCCACGTGACGAGTACGCTCTAATTCCTTTGTCCAAGGACTCAAGCGGAGCCAAGTTCCCCCCGGCAAAAAAAATGTGCGAAAGCGGGCCAGGGTACGGCATACGCCGTCACTTTTGAAAACGCTTTATCTATAGTGAGAGGAGACACGCATTCTGGGGTCCTAATTAAGCTGGACAGTCGGGGACAATGTCGGCGAGATTTCTAACCGCCGCGATTAGCCAGCGTCGCGCTTGAACTTAGCTCCGGCAAATCGCCGAGGTCACAAATCTCCCCGACTTCATCGCCCACCGTCCAGCCTAGAGCCCCTGCTGTGTCCAGTTCTGACAGCCTTTTAGTGTGCATCGCAGTTCAATTTGCTTGTAGCGCCTAATTTCAGCGTGTCTGTCGTGGTCAGAGCTCCAAAGCCGCTGAATCCGCAGGACGAAGACCGAAAGCGGGGCGGCATCACCCTGTCTCGCTACCAGGAGCTCTTCGCCGAGTTCCTGGGCTGCCCGGACGTCTCAGGCCAGGGGATCTTCCTGTTCGGTCCGCTGCCGGACTACGCCTGAGCTCGCCTACCCAAGAGGAGCCGCCGGTCGCTGAGCCCAACAAGCTCCTTGGCGCACGTCGGGATCCCAGTCTAGGGTCGAAAGACTCAACATTTCTGCGTAGAGTTGTACCAAGTCGGTTCGATGATTTCCTTACCGTGTTGCGCACCCAAAAGCTCCAACTTGCTTTTTTTTAATTATTAGGAGGTTGTATTATCAACGATTACAAACAATTAGAAAAGCCCCCTGAAAAAAAAAATGGTCCCTTCGGGGAAACATTTTCGGCGGCGTCGATGTACAGATTATGACTGTAAAGGGATAATTAGCTACTTGATTACCTAAACTTCAAGAGCTCACTGTTCAGACTTTTGTCTTCGGCGGCGCCTTTCGCGCAATAATGAAATAAATGTTGTTCGAATTCAGGCAACTAACTTTTGATCCGCGCTATATTCTAGTAAATTAAGAACCACAAGGGGGCCATGATGCAGGCACAAAAACAAAAGGTCGACGGAGGCCCCACCTGGAAGTGACGTCGTTCTTCACCGCGGGCCTGGAAAGAAAACCATCGCAAGCTCATCCAATGCGCAGTTTCAGCGAATAAAGGGGGCGCTGCGGAACTCAAATATGGTGGTCAAGAGGGTGATCGGTTCGCCTCGTGGGCCTCAAACTTAATCGGAATCGACGTGTTCTGGGACAGATAATACTGTACGATCAACTTCAGCATTTCCTTCGGCCGTGATTTATTATGTTTTTGTTTAAGATGAACAGGAAGATAGTTGAACATTTGAAAAAAACATTGTAGCTGCGGGCCACGCAACACAAGAGGTCACCCACCGCTGACTGGTCGCCCAAGGTTAGCATAAAAAAATTGAGCGCCGCAACTCCTTTGATACGCCGCTATTCAGCAGTACGTCACTAGACGAGGCGCCTCTGCGTTAAACACGATTTATGTTATGTCACGATTTGTGTGGCAAGTGTTGATCGCCAAGGAAGCAGTACAGTACGGTTGCTCCTTGGGCAAGGACCGAAAACCTTCGGAAACAACGGCAAGCAGGATAAGATCAATTTCAGTTTCGTGAACGTCATTCAAAACGTTAATTTCTTTTCGGGCATATTACAATGCGATGGACCAAATCGCTTCATTGTCACCTTGCAAGAACGAATCGCTCGACGGCTATCATTCGCGGGGCTGGTGGCAGAGGCACGAGTCCGCGGCGGATTATTTGGGTTTCTCCTTTCTCTTCCTTTATTGTCAGTAAACGTCGTTGTAAGTAGCGCTCTTTTCTGCCCTCTCCTTCTTCTCTCTACCTTGTGCGCTAAATACCTCAACATATGAGCTACGAATCATTCGAGAATATTTTGCGCAGTACCCCAAACGTTATGCGCACTACGCCCGTCCAAATATTGCCCTCATGTGCAAGCCTTGTACATTGGCCCAAAAATAACGAGGAAACAATCCCTGAAATATAACACGGTTTACCGTCGAACAGCACAATTTCGAGTAGGTAGGTGGTTATTTATGCTATGCTCGGGAATGGAGCAAACTCAAGATGCAGCAGTGAACGAGGTCGTCCACAAAAGCCGTGATTATCTCGAGTCAGAAGGTCAATCAAAAGACCATACGCGGAATGCGACAGTGTCGACAAAGAGAGAGCGCACATAGATAGCACTTGTGCACTTTTAAGTGTACCTAATGCACGTAGTGCACTTGCATTGGTTATATTCAAAGCCACGTTTAACCCGCCTTTGCTCTCAGAATTAATCTTCAGAATTTACGAGGGAGCACTTGTTTACCATCCGTCGACTGTGACAACTTTTGTTTAGGGCAAGTGCATTCTCGGCAAGCGGAGCACCGACGATGACACCATCGACGGCCACTTCCACGTCCGAAGACAGCTCCGTGAGAATCATCTAGCCACCGAACACACACAGACCGCGAACAAGATGCTTTCGAGGTAGGAGCAGAGCTTCTTGTAGGGAGAAGCCCACTGGGCCGAACGATCACCGCCGAACGGCGGATCCGGTGACGAGCGGACGCAGGCCGTGCTTTCCTTGACGCGTTGTTGCCGCGTTGCACATTTAGTTGCACATCACCATTGCCCGTTTATCGTCCTATCGCCGTGAGTTGTGGCGGTGTTTTTGAGCCTCCCCTACTTGCGACCCTCCACAGCAAAACAATCACCCTCTTTTCGTTTTTGAGGTTGGCCGCCAGGGTGAAGACACCCTTGCTGGAACTTGCGGATAGACCCGTAGCTCTCAAGATTGGAGCAGCTTCCCTCGCGAGCAAAAACTGTATTTTTGGGTCACGCTTCCGTTGTGGGTCGCGTTGCGCCCTTTCCAACGCCCCGTTAGAGTTCATAGGCAGGCGCCGAGTGACACTCAAGGCTCTGTTATACACCGTGTCGAGCGTAGCAAACGCGGCGTAGCGTAGCGTTCAAAGATGCTGATTGGTCGCAGGTATCGAGTTCCTGCTCGCCGGCCAATGAAAGGGGCGAGTTCTGCGCTATACGCTGTGTTCGCTGTGCTCAGTGTTAGAGTATAACAGAGCCTCGACAGACGTTAGTTTACGCTCGTGGATCTTGCACAATGAGACGCTGGGACGCCGCTAGAAATTTAAATGGTCGCGTCTCGCGGACGCTTCCGGAGGCCCCTCTCTCGTGTCTCGGTTCCCCCTGGCTTAAAGAAACAGGCCAATGCCGGAAGAAATGGGTTTTCCTACACAATCTATTCCGAAAATCCCGGCTGAATGGATTCCTGAAATTCTTTATCGAGAAATAAAAGCTTATATATGCTTCCCTCAAAACAATTTAGGCGGAATCATACAGCAATTGGACGACACAAACTATTTTCGGTGTGCTGACAGCCCTGGCACAAAAGTTCAACTTTGTTTCAACTGTCGCTTCTTTGTGCAAACATATGCCTTGGAAGAAGGTAGGCTCGTTTAAATCTACTGACATTATTTGTTTTTTTTAAGAAAAAGCATACGCTGTGGGTAAGGACGCACAATTACATATTATATTTGGTGGCACAAGCTCACGAGAACGTTAAATGTGATCGAAAAGCGCCGTTAACGCGGGTTATAAAATTACTCTCGAATGTTAGCTATTCGTTTAATCTAGCATTGATAAACCCGTCCTTGTTTTGAGTTTTCGTTCATAAGTGTTATGACCGAATGTTATTCACAAAACTTACAGCCTTCCGTTTCTTTTCTTTTTTAGGGGGCGTAGAGATAGTGAGCCACACATTTTCTGACGGCACGCGAGGAGTGGCAGGCTGAGGCCACTTAGGCATCAAGCCTCCTTGCACAACCGCAAATCGATAGAACTTGAAGCTATAAGGTTTAAAAGCGCAAACAGACGATAGGAAATAACACAAACGTTCGAGTTATTTCCTCTCGTCGTTATTTCCCCGTTCTTTGTGCTGCATCCTATTGCCCCTGTCTGTCTACACTTTTAAACCTTATACCTACCATGAACCAACTAGCCCAAACCAAAGTTTTAATGGGAACTTGAAGCAACTGGACGCGCTGAATACTTCGATCAGATAGTCGCCCCTAAAACCTGCAACTATTCTTCCGAAAAGTCATGCGGCATATCTGGCCCACTGCTGCGGCACAAAAAAAGAGTTGGGCTTTCAGTCATGTCAATAACATTATGTACGTGACTTGTCGAAAGAAGGATGGATCCTCAATTTTATGTTAATACGATTTGCTAAGCCTTAAAAGTGAACCTTGAGGCAATTTTATGGCCGCTTTCTGGTCACAGTAAGCATTCTTCCGAACTTCCGGTATTTGATATTTTGTGTCATTGTATGTGCACTGCTCTTGAAACTTAATGCCGCCACTACCTTACTTAAATATTGATCTATTGCTGGTTACTCAAAGCTAAATTGGTCACTGCAGTAGATGGAATGAGGTCCAAAAATAACAAATAGTGATAAAAACGTACCATCTCGTAACGGCGTTAAGTTTATGTAACACTATTTCTACACGGTATATGCAAGCTTTTCTGTTGTTGTTGTTGTTGTTTTTAAGAAAAAACAAAGATAGAAAGTGCTAAACTAGACCAGCCTCTCATAAGGTTCTCGTGCGTCGCGAAGCGGCAGTTGGAAAATGGTTAAATTTTCTGCTATGCCGCTCGGCGCGAAATTAAAAATATAGATTCTAAAAATATTTTCCTTTGTTCCTATTGCGACAGTATGCAGGATAGGTCGCTAAGGGAATATCCTTTATAAACTATTGATTTTCCTTGCTCAATTTAGATAAGTTTTCCTTTTCTTTTACTTCCGATTTCTTCAATTTCTTTAAGTAAACAAGCTGGAGGGTCGTTGGTATGAGAACCTACAGATAATATATATGCCGTGCTTAATTATTGGTTCCTATGAAGCCAGCCAACAAATGATGAACAACTTGGCAGAAACAAATATCTACCACCTAACTTCGCATCTTAAATTATAAGTTCAAATATATCGTTATTTCGAATATACGAATTTATAAATCCAAGCTATATATTGCATTTGATTATATTGGATGTTCTAGATCACACCGAGCGCACTTCGTGCGCAAAAGAAAAAAAAATGTTTAAAATTGAATTTTTAAGAAAATGTACGTTGAAATTTGTACTTTTAGAGTTTCCTCTCTTATTCAAAGGCGTTTTTCGCCAACATACCTTTATTTGATTGTAACGATAACGTGCCTGTTGAAGATGTATTTGTTTAAAATATGAGGTCAAAAACTTTTCGCCTAAACCAAAGGTATCATTGTGGCTGTGTTCCAAATCTTACCCAAATGGATCGAAGTTACCCCGGCAGATCGTATCACGTGACAGCACAGATTGAAAAACGCTGGACGGGGGTAGGATTTAGAACGCCAAGGTAGAAAACCCTTACCCTGGAGTAGGATCGAGTAAATTTTGGAACACGGCCTGTGTGTGTGTCATGGTTAAAATGCATTATATATATATATGTGACCTAAATCAGTCTAGGTTTTTGTCTGAATTGAAGGGTGGCTGTGGTGTTTTGTGTTGTGAGTGAGGGTCGTGCGGTCGCGACCTCGAAAAAGATGTTCCGTGGTTTTGTGGCGGTTGTAGTTCTGTATATAAGGAGGGTGATTGAATAAAATTATCCGCTGAGTTAGAAACGTAGAGACGTTGTCTATTCCTGTTACTTTCTCTTCCGCTGTAAAAAAACAATCCCTCCTTCTGCCCCAGTCTTGGGTTGAAAAGCATCATGGCAACAATAAACTTTTATTATAATCTTACACTTTTGATGTAGCTTAAAAAGTCGTGTAAAAAGTGTTTTGTTGTTGGGATGCTATCTGAGCCTGGAGAAGCTCCCAAATACGTTACCTGTGACGATCGCCCAAATCGCAAAAGCCTTCTTTGGCCCTTTACGAGTCAAAAACTCGAAAACTAAAAGTATCACGCAAAAACGGTTTTCAATTTTGTCCTAGTGATGAATTTTCCCAGCATATATATATATATATATATAGCATATACTTTTCCTGCGTTTTTGAGATATCACTCCCTTTTCCGGCACTATTTGAGATTAAATCGCCCATATTATTTACAGTTTTCTTACATTACTTTATAGTGGAAATTAGGGCTGGGCACTTGATCGATTAACCTACCGATTAATCGATGAATGCTTTAATCGTGATTAATTTCTTTTATCCGGTTCATCGGTTACATTTTTAAAATAAGAAAACAAGCAAAACATCAACGCTTTCCCCACGCAGACCTGGACGAGTACACATGTATGAAGGCAAGCTTTAGGCGAAAGTTTGACCCAATAGTTAATTGTAGCGGTGAGATTTGTAACTCCAAATAAGTGGAGAAGGTTGTACGTCTCCCAGCCGCTTCAACGCCGTGCGAATGTCCGTTCAGCGGAGCAGATCACACTCTGAACAATCAAAGGAGTTCGCTATTGCCGGGGAATATCAACGAACCTTTTCGCCTCCGCGGTCAAAGTAATAATTTGTGATTGCGAATGTCACTTGGCTGTTCGCATCTACAGATTGATTAAAAATCCGAAATTGCCACATTGCCCCGTTTATCACATATTCAGCAAAGGCCAAAAAGTATTTGTTTAAACATCGTTTTTATTTGTTAGGCATAGAAACGAACAAACCTAATTAATCGAATAATTAATCAATTAAAGGGTGGCGATTAATTGGGTTAAAATTTTTAATCGACGCCCAGCCCTAGTGGCAATAGTTCACTGAAACGCATAGCCTTTTGCCCATGTCAAGTCCAGCGTAGCATGACTGAGCTAGGAAATCAATATAGTCTTCCCGTAACTCTAAAGTATTCCCCAAAGCCTTCCCAGCTATGGTTAGTCACTCTCATTGAGTCGATTATTTATAAAACTTGTCACCTATGCCTTATATTGGACTAGCAACCTAGAGTCATTAGTGATCTGTTGTAGTCATATTTTCTGTCCACTTAGGTTATCAAAACATATATAGCCAAAGAAAACCTTTTCTGTTTTGTTTTTTTTTCTTCTTTCATCACAATCAAAATTGAATGACACCAACAACGTAAAACTTTTCAATTTCATGCCGATTTAATGATTCAATAAAAAAGGCCGTTCCGTGGCATTCCTCACAGCCATATGATAAAAAAAAATTGGTTTGTGTGTGTGTTTATACAGCCTAGAACTTGGTCTCCCTCACAGGGGCGACGAGTCTCCCAGCTGTAGATGAGAAATTTAGCCAGTGCGGTACAGCCGCTAGCCTGGGGTCTTTAACGTGCATCACGCAGTAGTGATACACGACCGCATGCCGGTACGATGCTCATCCAGATCGAAACGGGCAGGGGTGGGGCTCGAACCCAGGATCCCTAGGTTCTACAGCGCGAGCTTTCGCTCCACGTGCTCCGAGCTGGTGTGCGCTAAAGTAGTGTGCGCTAGACCACTCGGCCACCGATCCCCCCCATATGATCAAACTAGTGGTTGTAGAAAGTTTTTTCACCTTTTCACACAGCTGAATATTTGAATTTGATAATCGTTAGCAGATCGTATACGTTGGTAAAAAAGTATGTAAATGTTTATTGGGTAAAAGATTCTATACAGCCTACGGTAAAAATCTAGATGAAGTGAGCTAAAAAAGGTAATCCTTATTGGGTTCATTTCGTCCGCATGTGGCTCCATGACATGAGAGAGAGAGAGAACAAACATCTTTATTGCATCCAGTCCGATGCTTGCTTTGGTCACCACTCCTCGTCCAGGGTGCTTTTCACGTGCTGGACCAGGAGGGGCCAACGGGTAGGCTCATACTTAGGAGGGGGGTTAATCCAATCCTCCCAGCTCTGGGGGCGATGTGCAGGTGGCAACCTGCTTATGGTGGCGTTTCTGGCTGGTATGATGCCTGTGCAAGCCCATAATTGGTGCTCATTGTTCGGGTAGCCTCCACAACTTCTGCATCTGGGCGTACCTGGCGCTCCATGACATGAGCGACTAAGCATTCCTGAAAAGAGGTGTAAACGTCGAAAAGAAACACTGAAAATTAGTGATAAATCTTCTCTTCATAGACCAAATATATACAGGGTATTCCACGTACATTGAGCCAAGGTTTAAAATATTGTTGTGCATTTTAGGAAGACGAAACCAAACGAATACGTTTTTTCATTGCTTGCAGCAAGTCAACTAGGTTATTTTTTGGTATTTTGCCCAATTAACTAGTTATGATTAATTAATAACGTTTAAAATATTCAATATAGAGCAAACGTTCTAAATACAAAGCTTTAAAGGGTCCTGATAAACATCCAATTTAGTGATTTTATCAAGAAACCTGAACAGTTTTCTTTTATGAGCTTCAAAAAACGTTTGCGAATTATGAAAAAAAAATAAAAAATAAAACTGTGACTTTGCTCATGTCCACCTTGTATTGCAACCCTCTCAGTCGTGGCTTGAATAAACTAGGCCTGTATGCTGAGTAGAGTACTGTTGACTTAGCGCTGTTAAGAAATTTGCGGTTTTTTTTCTGTTTTTTTTTTTTTTTTCATAATTCGGGCACTTTTTTTGAAGCCCGGGAAAGCGAACCGTGTTAGAGGTTTCTTGATAAAAATCCCTGAATAGACCGATCTCACCAAGCGTTCGGAGCATGCGCGAGGCTGCCATAACTTTAGTTCACAGCACCGTGTAGTTCACAGGAAGCAATCGGCAGTGCACGAGACTGCTCGTGCTTTGCACGCGCGGAGCTACAGCAAGGTTGTCGCACGCGCAGAAAGACTAAAGTTCCCTCGATGCAATGCGGCAGCGGGGGCGTAGTCAAACTGGCTGGTGAGATCGGTCTTCCTTTCAATAAATGCTAATTTCTCTATTGGATGTGTCATAATCGATCGCAATTGAACTAGTGCACCGACGACGACGACGAGCACGACGTGCGTGCACGAGCAGAGAGCTCATAAAGGGACTTTCGAGCGGCAGCAGGACAAGCGGTCGCTGATGGCCGTCACCGAATAAAACCCAGTTATTATTCGGTGGTGTAGCTGTTGTCGGCACGAACACAACACTGGCGACGAGGGACTACGAGCAAACGAAACCTGGGAGAGCCACCGCAAGCCATGCCGACGCAAGGAACCATTGAAGCCTTCACAGGCAAGTCCTGGTCGTCATGGATCGAGCGCTTAGGTTTCTACTTCGTGGCAAATTCAATCACCAATGTAGAAAAGAAGAGAGCACTGCTGCTTACGCTTTGTGGCCCGGAGACTTACGACATCGTCCGAGCTTTGGTAGTTCCTAGAACACCTGCCACTGTCAGCTTCGAGGAACTTGTGTCCATCCTTGGAGCACATTTTGACCCTCAGGATAGCTAGGTTCGACATTGTACATGTACCTTTTTTTAGTACACGGAAGTGACGTCATCACGTCTGATTGGTTGGAAACAAAAGTGACGTAATTTCCCTAGAAAAATGTGGGCGGAGTCGGCAAAACTGGGCGGAGTCGGCTACCGGACGTGACAACAAAATGACGTTTCATTTTGTACCGAGTACGTTTCAAAAGGTACTTGCTCGGAACTAGGTGTCATTGGCAGCATGTGTTCGGCGGCGAGGCGTCGCCGTCTCGTCAATTCGTCTTCTTCTTTAATAGAGCTTTTTTTTTTTTTTTCGCCAGAAAGGCTGTATCGGGAACACCGCGATGCATTCGAGCTCCCGGAGGAGATCTTTTGGAAGCAATACCGCCTGCCCAAGATCGTGGTGCGGTGGTTGTGCGACGAACTTCGCGAGGAACCGGAGGTGGGAAAGTGCGTACCTCGTGGACGGTCATAACTGTGGAGCTTCAAGTGTTGTGTGCACTGCGCTTCTACGGCACGGGAAGCTTCCAAGGCATGGTGGCGAGCGACGAACACGTAGCGCGGGACCAAAAGACAGTCAGCGTTGCGGTCCGCGCCGTGTCCGTCGCTATCGTGCTTCGTCTCGGGGTCCAGCGTGGCTGGATCCACTTTCCGAGGCGCCGAGCGAGAGGTTCGACGCGGAGAAGGGCTTCAGGCTGTTCGGCAGGATACCCGGCGTCATCAGTTGCGTGGACGGGACCATGGTCTCCATCGTCGGCCCGTCCAAAAACGACCCCACCGTCACGAAGGCGGCGTACTGGTGCCGCAAGTACTTCTACGCCCTCAACGTGATGGTGGTAAGTACACTCATGTTACGTTGTCAAAACGCGCCCCAAATCTCTAGAAAAAAAAAACATATTGCCGATACGGTTTAAGTACGCCGTTTTATGACTGCGGGCTGTGGGGTCTTACGACTGCGCGAGCGTGTGCTCTACGTAGCATGTGAGCCGTGAGACGCTTCTCCCAAAAATAATACTTGTCTGTTAAAACGTGCAAGCTTCCGTAAAAAGAAAACAAAAAAAAAACACATTATTTTTGTTTCAAGGTAGTTAGTTGTACCTTGCATCCAGGAAGGTGTGTTGACATGCATGTGTCAGACAAAATAACTTAAAAGGTTCTGAAATTGCGACTGCTTTGTGAACCATAAAAACAATCTACTACTTGTGGATTCAGGTAATTACATGTCAATATCTCTCTCACTTTCAGGTGTGTGACGCCGACTGCCGGATAATGTGCATCGACCCACGGTATCCCGGGTCGGTGCACGACTCCTTCGTGTGGCAATTTTCCTGGCTCCGAAACCAACTCGAGCAAGGGCAGGTGCCACGCGACGGCCGGTTCCTGCTTGGTGAGCATACTAAATTCATTCCTTACGCACACGGTGGCTCCCACTGCTTGAAAGCCACAGTACCACACGTACTGTGCTTGTTGTGAGGCACACAGACACAGTTGCTGGAACTCCTTGAAGTGAGACAACACCCAAAGTTTGGCCATTAATCTCTGTTTATGTCCACATAACTCTCACACTCTGCAGACTACGAAAGCCACACTACACCAATCTCACGACAGTGATAGACTATGCAAAGCATGCGACCGCAGTGCGAGTCGCTGTCCGGTTCGGCCCACTCACTGTTACTGTCTGCCTGTACCCTCTTGCTGGTTGGTTTTTGCATGAAGTTGGAGCTCTTTCACTGATACCTGGGGGCTCGCCTGGTCGCTTTGACGGTCGTCAGTTTGTACGGAATGGGATCAATTCCTCCTTGGCCACTTGGGGCTCGCCAAATCTGTCCTCGGGTCGTCTCTGTCCCACACACTGGATTCTTTTCCCTCACCCTTCTTCTTCGGTCTGCCTATATAGCTCCTCCTATTAGACCCTCCGTGTCCCAACAGGAGCTGACTCCTTTCCAGTCTAACCACCCCCTCTCTTTTCCCCATCTCCAACTCCACCGAGGATTAGGAAAGAGGTTCGTCGAACTGGCGCCTTATCCCCTTGCTTGCCAAAGACAAGGCCAGCGTGTTCTGCTCTGCCCGTGCCTAAGGTCACGGCCACACTCCCAAAAGCAACAGAGCTTTTATCTGTCGGATGCAAGGGCCTAATAATGCACTTGCATACAACACAGCACCCCTAAGGAATCGTGCACACATCCCATACAACCCACCAGGAAAACACATAGTTACATGAAATAACAGGGAGTTTGCAGGCAAGCTGGTGCTAATTAATCATAATGTAAACTGATACTGTAGTACAGAAATATTAACACACTTTTAAGTCACACTTAAGTTACATTATAATTGACATAGTTGCACACAACTGTTTTCTTGCCTTTTATTTTAAAAAGTAAAGAATGTAATATGTTCCATCCTCTACATGTGCAGGTGACAGCGGCTACCCCTTGGAGCCTTGGCTCATCACCCCTGTCCCCAGGAACCACGCGACCTCCACCGCTTGCGGCCGGTTTAATAAGGCGCATTCCTCGATCAGGTCTGTTGTGGAGCGCTGCATCGGGCTGTTGAAAAACAGATTCCGGTGTCTGCAAAGGCACCGGGCTCTGTATTACCACCCTTCAACAGCCACCGCCATTATTTCGGCATGTGCAGTGCTCCACAACATCTGCCTTGCATCGAGCGAGCCAGAACCGGAGTCAGACTCCGACCCTGAAGAGTCAGAGTTGGAGTCTGAGCCGAGCTCGGACGGTTCTGAGCCGAGCTCGGAGAGGTCAGCGTCGGCTCCCGAGAGGCTGGCTCCTGCCGGCCCTCCGGTCGGCCTTCCGGTCGGCCTCTCGGACAGGGGGAAGGCTCTGAGGCAGCGCCTTGTCGCCCGGTTCGGAACCCGCCGCAGACGTGCCCGTGCGGAGCGCCACACGCAAGGGGTCCGCCGCCACGACGGTAGTCCCGACCACCAGGGACACCGTCGGGAAGCCCCTCAGCGCCCTCGCTGCGGTGGTGCCCAGCACGGACGCCGCCAGCGACAGGGAACCTCTCGCCACCACGACTGAGGTCCTGACCACCAAGGACCCCGTCACATCCTTGCCCTCAGTGAAGCCCTCCCCGTGGAAGCCGTAAAGTGCACACTTCGCTTCCTGCTCCACAGTCATGGCCGTCCACAAGCTACATACTCTCTTCAGCTCCTACACCTTGTGAAGTTCGTCGCACAGCCAGCGTGCTGCCACCGGATACGTGTCGAGTGCATCGCGGTGAAATCGATACAGCCTTTTTTTTTTTATTTTTATGAGCAGAAGGCACGAGACGCAGTCGACAGTGACAGAAAAGGTTCGGAGGTTTAGCTGCCAGACCAACAGGTCATCTGGATTGCCCCTGCAAAGAACTCAGAAATAATTTAGGCTACCTCTAGAAAGAAATGCTTGCTTTTGCAGAGATTGCTTTCTTAGTTGCTGATTGAACCAGGGATATTGTTGTCATGGACATTGTTTCATTTTACAAATGTTTCAAAGCGTCTTGCCTTCTGCTCTATTTTATTATCTCTTTTATGGTACTTCATCAAAGTTAGGTGATTGTGTTATCTCAAGACAGTGCACATGTAGTTTGTTTTAAAAATTGCTTTATTTCTTAAAGAAAAACCTGTGACTTCATGAATAAAAGTGTGATAACATGGAATGTAATATTTCATTCTTGGAAGTAAAACTGAGCATCGACTGGAACCATGTAAGCAATTGGGCAATCTTAAGTATATATCACAGATATCTTGTTGAACACTCTGGTCTTATTTGAGCACAATAGTTAAATTTCGAAAGGAAAAAAATATATATATATTCTCTGACTAGCATACCACCATATAAACACTGGACCACTTTGAAAGAATTATCACAGATGTTGCGCCAAACATTCTTATTTGAGCACAGCAATAGCAAGTTCTCGAAATATAAAAAAATTGTTTCTGACTAAAGCAGCCGTCACTCGCGCGCTCCCCGTTGGTTCCGCCGACCCCTCCGCTGCCCCCGGCACACCCGGCTCCTCGTGGTTCGACATTTTGGTTTGAAGAAGGCGCGTAGCGCACATCCCGCATAATATTGGAACAACTTTCTCTCCAATTAATTCTTAAATGTATTGCAAAAGGGTACAAAAAAGCGGTTTGTTTTAACGACGCCCAAAAGGTTTTGATTGTTTTTCAATACTTTTACCTGTACTAGAACAGATGCGACGGCCAGCGACGCACAGGATTGGTTGCCGTTCCTTCGCTAAACGCAGGAACTGCTCCCCGCGTCGTAGTAAATCCTACCCCGTATCCCGCGCGTAGGGACGCCTCAGGGAATGCGTAGCTACTTCCGCTCGTCGGTGGTTGGCTCCGGACGTCGCTGAAACGGGTGACGGGTGTCAAGTTTGCGATGACGTAGCGGCGTCAAAGTGGGCAGAGCCGCCACGTGAGTGTTGCTAGGATACGCTCCTCCTTTGCATTACGTCACTTCCATGTACCTTTTCTCAAATGTCCAACCTAGCGATCCAGGATAGCTAGGTTCGACATTGTACATGTACCTTTTTTTAGTACACGGAAGTGACGTCATCACGTCTGATTGGTTGGAAACAAAAGTGACGTAATTTCCCTAGAAAAATGAGGGCGGAGTCGGCAAAACTGGGCGGAGTCGGCTACCGGACGTGACAACAAAATGACGTTTCGTTTTGTACCGAGTACCTTTCAAAAGGTACTTGCTCGGAACTAGGTGTCATTGGCAGCATGTGTTCGGCGGCGAGGCGTCGCCGTCTCGCCAATTCGTCTTTTTCTTTAATAGAGCTTTTTTTTTTCGCCAGAAAGGCTGTATCGGGAACCCCGCGATGCATTCGAGCTCCCGGAGGAGATCTTTTGGAAGCAATACCGCCTGCCCAAGATCGTGGTGCGGTGGTTGTGCGACGAACTTCGCGAGGAACCGGAGGTGGGGAGAGTGCGTACCTTGTGGACGGTCATGACTGTGGAGCTTCAAGTGTTGTGTGCACTGCGCTTCTGCGGCACGGGGAGCATCCAAGGCATGGTGGCGAGCGACGAACACGTAGCGCGGGACCAAAAGACAGTCAACGTTGCGGTCCGCGCCGTGTCCGTCGCTATCGTGCGTCGTCTCGGGGTCCAGCGTGGCTGGATCCACTTCCCCGAGACGCCGAGCGAGAGGTTCGACGCGGAGAAGGGCTTCAGGCTGTTCGGCAGGATACCCGGCGTCATCAGTTGCGTGGACGGGACCATGGTCTCCATCGTCGGCCCGTCCAAGAACGACCCCACCGTCACGAAGGCGGCGTACTGGTGCCGCAAGTACTTCTACGCCCTCAACGTGATGGTGGTAAGTACACTCATGGTACGTTGTCGAAACGCGCCCCAAATCTGTAGAAAAAAAAACGTATTGCCGATACGGTTTAAGTATGTTGTTTTATGACTGCGGGCTGTGGGGTCTCACGACTGCGCGAGCGTGTGCTCTACGTAGCATGTGAGCCGTGAGACTCTTCTCCCAAAAATAATACTTGTCTGTTAAAACGTGCAAGCTTCCGTAAAAAAAAAAAAAACACATTATTTTTGTTTCAAGGTAGTTAGTTGTACCTTGCATCCAGGAAGGTGTGTTGACATGCATGTGTCAGACAAAATAACTTAAAAGGTTCTGAAATTGCGACTGCTTTGTGAACCATAAGTACAATCTACGACTTGTGGATTCAGGTAATTACATGTCAATATCTCTCTCACTTTCAGGTGTGTGACGCCGACTGCCGGATAATGTGCATCGACCCACGGTATCCCGGGTCGGTGTACGACTCCTTCGTGTGGCAATTTTCCTGGCTCCGAAACCAACTCGAGCAAGGGCAGCTGCCACGCGACGGCCGGTTCCTGCTTGGTGAGCATACTAAATTCATTCCTTACGCACACGGTGGCTCCCACTGCTTGAAAGCCACAGTACCACACGTACTGTGCTTGTTGTGAGGCACACAGACAAAGTGGCTGGAACTCCTTGAAGTGAGACAACACCCAAAGTTTGGCCATTAATCTCTGTTTATGTCCACATAACTCTCACACTCTGCAGGCTACGAAAGCCACACTACACCAATCTCACGACAGTGATAGACTGTGCAAGGCATGCGACCGCAGTGCGAGTCGCTGTCCGGTTCGGCCCACTCACTGTTACTGTCTGCCTGTACCCTCTTGCTGGTTGGTTTTTGCATGAAGTTGGAGCTCTTTCACTGATACCTGGGGGCTCGCCTGGTCGCTTTGACGGTCGTCAGTTTGTACGGAATGGGATCAATTCCTCCTTGGCCACTTGGGGCTCGCCAAATCTCTCCTCGGGTCGTCTCTGTCCCACACACTGGATTCTTTTCCCTGACCCTTCTTCTTCGGTCTGCCTATATAGCTCCTCCTATTAGACCGTCCGTGTCCCAACAGGACCTGACTCCTTTCCAATCTACCCACCCCCTCTCTTTTCCCCATCTCCAACTCCACCGAGGATTAGAAAAGAGGTTCGTCGAACTGGCGCCTTATCCCCTTGCTTGCCAAAGACAAGGCCAGCGTGTTCTGCTCTGCCCATGCCTAAGGTCACGGCCACACTCCCAAAAGCAACAAAGCTTTTATCTGTCGGATGCAAGGGCCTAATAATGCACTTGCATACAACACAGCACCCCTAAGGAATCGTGCACACATCCCATACAACCCACCAGGAAAACACATAGTTACATGATATAACAGGGAGTTTGCAGGCAAGCTGGTGCTAATTAATCATAATGTAAACTGATACTGTAGTGCAGAAATATTAACACACTTTTAAGTCACACTTAAGTTACATTATAATTGACATGGTTGCACACAGCTGTTTTCTTGCCTTTTATTTTAAAAAGTAAAGAATGTAATATGTTCCATCCTCTACATGTGCAGGTGACAGCGGCTACCCCTTGGAGCCTTGGCTCATCACCCCTGTCCCCGGGAACCACGCGACCTCCACCGCTTGCGGCCGGTTTAATAAGGCGCATTCCTCGATCAGGTCTGTTGTGGAGCGCTGCATCGGGCTGTTGAAAAACAGATTCCGGTGTCTGCAAAGGCACCGGGCTCTGTAATACCACCCTTCAACAGCCACCGCCATTATTTCGGCATGTGCAGTGCTCCACAACATCTGCCTGGCATCGAGCGAGCCAGAACCGGAGTCAGACTCCGACCCTGAAGAGTCAGAGTTGGAGTCTGAGCCAAGCTCGGACGGTTCTGAGCCGAGCTCGGAGAGGTCAGCGTCGGCTCCCGAGAGGCTGGCTCCTGCCGGCCCTCCGGTCGGCCTTCCGGTCGGCCTCTCGGACAGGGGGAAGGCTCTGAGGCAGCGCCTTGTCGCCCGGTTCGGAACCCGCCGCAGGTGTGCCCGTGCGGAGCGCCACACGCAAGGGGTCCGCAACCACGACGGTAGTCCCGACCACCAGGGACACCTTCGGGAAGCCCCTCCGCGCCCTCGCTGCGGCGGTGCCCAGCACGGACGCCGCCAGCGACAGGGAACCTCTCGCCACCACGACTGAGGTCCTGACCACCAAGGACCCCGTCACATCCTTGCCCTCAGTGAAGCCCTCCCCGTGGAAGCCGTAAAGTGCACACTTCGCTTCCTGCTCCACAGTCATGGCCGTCCACAAGCTACATACTCTCTTCAGCTCCTACACCTTGTGAAGTTCGTCGCACAGCCAGCGTGCTGCCTCCAGATACGTGTCGAGTGCATCGCGGTGAAATCGATACAGCCTTTTTTTTTTATTTTTATGAGCAGAAGGCACGAGACGCAGTCGACAGTGACAGAAACGGTTCGGAGGTTTAGTTGCCAGACCAACAGGTCATCTGGATTGCCCCTGCAAAGAACTCAGAAGTAATTTAGACTACCTCTAGAAAGAAATGCTTGCTTTTGCAGAGATTGCTTTCTTAGTTGCTGATTGAGCCAGGGATATTGTTGTCATGGACATTGTTTCATTTTACAAATGCTTCAAGGCGTCTTGCCTTCTGCTCCATTTTATTATCTCTTTAAAGGTACTTCATCAAAGTTAGGTGATTGTGTTATCTCAAGACAGTGCACATGTAGTTTGTTTTGAAAATTGCTTTATTTCTTAAAGAAAAACCTGTGACTTCATGAATAAAAGTGTGATAACATGGAATGTAATATTTCATTCTTGGAAGTAAAACTGAGCATCGACTGGAACCATGTAAGCAATTGGGCAATCTTAAGTATATATCACAGATATCTTGTTGAACACTCTGGTCTTATTTGAGCACAATAGTTAAATTTCGAAAGGAAAACAATATATATATATTCTCTGACTAGCATACCACCATATAAACACTGAACCACTTTGAAAGAATTATCACAGATGTTGCGCCAAACATTCTTATTTGAGCACAGCAATAGCAAGTTCTCGAAAGATAAAAAAATTGTTTCTGACTAAAGCAGCCGTCACTCGCGCGCTCCCCGTTGGTTCCGCCGACCCCTCCGCTGCCCCCGGCTCACCCGGCTCCTCGTGGTTCGACATTTTGGTTTGAAGAAGGCGCGTTGCGCACATCCCGCATAATATTGGAACAACTTTCTCTCCAATTAATTCTTAAATTTATTGCAAAAGGGTACAAAAAAGCGGTTTGTTTTAACAACGCCCAAAAGGTTTTGATTGTTTTTCAATACTTTTACCTGTACTAGAACAGATGCGACGGCCAGCGACGCACAGGATTGGTTGCCGTTCCTTCGCTAAACGCAGGAACTGCTCCCCGCGTCGTAGTAAATCCTACCCCGTATCCCGCGCGTAGGGACGCCTCAGGGAATGCGTAGCTACTTCCGCTCGTCGGTGGTTGGCTCCGGACGTCGCTGAAACGGGTGACGGGTGTCAAGTTTGCGATGACGTAGCGGCGTCAAAGTGGGCAGAGCCGCCACGTGAGTGTTGCTAGGATACGCTCCTCCTTTGCATTACGTCACTTCCATGTACCTTTTCACAAATGTCCAACCTAGCGATCCAGGCCTCGGAACTCTACAGCCGGTTCAAGTTCCAGCGCAGGGACCAGCTAGTCGACGAGTCGATAAATGACTATGTCGCGGCCCTGAAACAATTGGCAGTAGATTGCAACTTCAGTCTACCGACTACCTCAACAACAGCTGTTGCAACGACGTCATCGCAGCATCCACCGGCAGCTCTGACCTTTCGCTGCCGAGGCTACTACTGGGACACCAGCAACGCCACGGCAGGACACCAGACTGGCCTTGGACATCATGCTGCGCGACAGATTTGTCTGCGGCAAACGCGACGAGCTACTGCAGCAACGCCTGTTCGCAGAACAAGATCTGACATTTTCTGCAGCTTTGGACATTGCAGTCAGAGCTGAGAGCGCGTCTAAGCAACAGAAAGAAATCAAAAGCAAAGTTGAGCCACAAGTGAACAAAACAGAAAAGAAAAACAAGGATTCCTCGACACAGCAGGGACGCCGTTGCTACCGTTGTACAGGACAACATGATCCGCAGGAGTGCCGTTTCAAAAACACGGACTGCAGGTACTGCAACAAGCGCGGACATATTGAAAAGGCTTGTATTGCTAAGAAAAAGCAACAAGGAAGCAAGACACGCAAGAAAGCCAACCACATGATGGCAGCGACAGAGGAAACGAGCGGGACAGCAACCAGCCCTGGATGCTCATTTTATGAGCTTAACAAGCTGGCGACGACTGCAGACGTCCCCAAGTTCCAGGTTACGCTTCGAATTGATGGCAAGTCGCTCGTATTCGAAGTGGATTCGGGGGCTGCCTGCTCATTGATCAGCGAGGAAACCTTCCGCAACTCATGGCCCCGGAATCCGCCGAAGCTTACGCACGACGACACAGAATTGCACACTTGGAGCGGAGAAGGACTAAAGCTCCGTTTCCAAGCTGCCGTCAGATTCAAGTCTAAGGACTTCGTGCTACCGCTTCCGGTAATGCAGGGATCCGGCTGCAACCTCTTGGGGCGCGATTGGTTCCAAGCTCTCCACATCAGAGTACGGGGAATAAAACAATTGCAACAGCGGAACACGCCACCACAAGTACAGGCGGTTTTGCAAAGCCATTCCGCGGTATTCCAGGAGGACATTTCGGGATACGCTGTACCCCTGGTGCAGTTGGAATTGGAGGAAGGAGCGACCCCCAAGTTCTGCAAGGCTCGCCCAGCGCCTCTTGCACTGCGACCAGCAGTCACCCAGGAGCTCTCCCGACTGGAAGGACAACGAATAATCGAACCAGTACAGCATTCAGACGGGGCCACTCCTCTTGTCCTTTTCCGTAAAAAGATTCCATGCAAGCTACGAGGTCCTCGGGCGGTATTCGACGCTTTCTGTCGTTATTCCTGCACCCTATGACCGAGCAATGGTGTCCCGATGACCGGGGGACTGTTGCCATCGAAGCCCGTGGCTCTAATTAAGTTTGCGAGTCTAAAACAGAAAAGAAAGCGCGAAAGAAGTTGGGGCACAGCAGACACCCAACACCGGCCAAGCCTCTCATCCGGGACTTTTACTCTTTCTACACAATCAGAAAGGGGGAAAGCGCCGGTAGCCCTTTCCCCTTTTTTCTCTCGCTCTCAAAATGGCGCTACCCACGATAAAACGGTCAGGCGAGGTTCGTGTCACCAGGGGGGCTAAGCTCGCCTCCGGCGGGAATCTCTCCGATGCCACGCCACGAGGGAGGAGAGGAGCTTCTTTTGACTCCGCCCCGGCGAGTTTCCCACTCCCCCTCTTATATTTCCGACCCCCCCCCCCCCCCCCCCCCCGGCGGCGAGTTCCCCAGCGTAGCTCCGATTTTTCCCTGCGCTCCGCAGTGAAGGGTTTTTATTTTATTTAAATCGGGGGATCGGTGGCCGGCTGGGCTAGCGCACAGCAGCTCGAAGCACGTCGAGGGAAAGGTCCGTTTCAGAACCTAGGATCCTGAGTTCAATCCCCACCCCTGCCCTTTTCGATGTTGATGAGCATCGTACCGGCGTGCATCGTGCCGGCGTGCATCGATGAGCATCGTACCGGCGTGATGGATGTTAAAGACCCCAGGCTAGCGGTTGTACGGCACTGGCTAAATTCCTCGGAGAATCGCCCCCGTTGAGGCAGACCACGTTTTCGGCAGTATCAACATACATACAGCCCAATTTTCTTTATTTAAATCGTAAATGACAAATAAGAATAGGTAACAGCAGGGATGCTAATTATACAAACATTGCTTGGATATGACCTAGTTAACTAGACATTGTGATGGTTTGCTGCGCCACGGATGCAAGAAAAACGCTCTTGATAAAGATTGAAACTAAAGCAGAGAATAGACGAAAAACAACATACAGGAATGGCGCAGACTAACAACTGTGTAATTTCTTTCTCATCTTTCTCCCCCCACACCGCCACACAGACACATTGTGTTTTTCTTTTTTTTTTTTTCAAGGTAGGGTGCACGTGGAGCGAAAGCTCGCGCTGCAGAACCCAGGATCGTTGATTCATCCCCACCACTGCCCGTGTCGATCTGGATGAGCATCGTACCGGCATGCGGTCGTGTATCACTACTGCGTGATGCACGTTAAAGGCCTGTTCACACATGCAGCGGAGCGCTACAAGCATAGCGCTGACCTCGCGCTAAGGGCGTGCTGACGGGAGCGTTCACCAGCTTTGTATCGCACCGTCAATACTGTTGCTCATGGCAGACGATAACTAGCTGACGGCACGTGAGGAGCGCTACATCAGCGCTTCGCTGCATGTGAGAACCGGCCTTAAAAACCCTAGGCTAGCAGTCATACTGCACGGGCTAAATTGCTTATCTACTGTAGGTATCAATGTCGCAATGTTCAGGCATGTTCTCCTGCTTATAAACAACTAACGGCCAATTTTTTTTTGTCAAAATACGGTGTGGAAGGAGAAAGATGAGAAAGAAATTACACAGTTGTTAGTCTGCGCCATTCATGTACATTGCTTTCCTTCTATCATCTGTTTTAGTTTCAATTTTATCAAGGACGTTTATCTTGCATCTACGCAGCGCAGCAACCCATCAAAATAATTGTAAAAGCCTGTAGGTAATGATAAATTGCGTTCCTGGTTGCAGATTGCCGTAAAAACACATTTGTTTCTAGGATTCACTTTGTAGATTTTGTATGTAGGATTCACGACGGGGACAACAGTCCATTCACGGCTCCATCGCCTCAAGCCCGGATCGCCACACAGTTCATCGCACAGCCACCTTACCACGTCTTTCGAGAGGCGATAGTGCTGTTGAAAATGAACGTCATCCATGTCCAACACGTTGGTGTGGTTTAAATACTATGCCGACGGCAAAACACGAACGAAAACGCTGCCATTTTGGACGCTTCTCCCTGATCTCGCGCCCAACTCGCCCAAACTCGCCTAGGTCGGAGCCGGCAAGCTTTTCCCATCCGCGGCGGCTTCTGCCACGTCACAATGACGTCACCGCATCTTGCCGTGAGTTCCGAATGTGCAACTCTCCGACTGCCTCAAACCCTCCGTTTAAAGGTGTACGGAAACCAAATTTTAGAGCCCATCTCTTTGCTTGAACATAAAGAGGGTTAAAATAGGACTTCACCGATACCAATATTCCGTAGGATAACGCGTGAAAACGAATTTTAAAATGAATAAAACGATAACCAAAAACCACCTCGTGGATGTCTGTGAAGATTCGATGGAATGCCGTGACGACAACATGCCCGTAAGAGCAGCGCCACAACGGGAAGATACGGACACTCATAGGCATTACTTAGGCCTGAACGTAGTACCGAGGCGCTTTGGTGGAGAATGCAACAGCAGAGTTGGCCACCGTTCGTTTTAGTACCGTGTGGTCTTTCCGGCAACGCTTCTTTGGGGTAGTTTGGAGGTTGCGTACGTGCGATGCAATATTCACCCTACGAAATGTCTGTTTAAACGGGCCCGCATGCCCACCTTTCCTGATTACGAGATAGCCGCCTTCGGCGACCGCAACTGATAACGAACTCGATCGCTAAGAAGTCAACACAACTACCGTCGTGGCTGAAAGGCGACGGCCCGTACGGCTCTGCAAAGCGGCGCGCATGTAAACAAATCCCTGCGGCACTTTTCGGGGATGCGGGAGGAAGCCAACGCCCAGGAAGATACGTTTGAAGTAAAAGAGTGTCAGCAAGATCCACGTAAATACCTGTTCGCACTGGGAGCAGAACCGCACTGGCATTGCGTTCTTGGTAACCGCTTCGGGAACGGTCTTTTACAACCGATTTTATGAACCGCTGGGCTTCTAGACAATCGCAACTCGATGCTGACGAGACGCTCGGCAGAGAAAGACTGGACCGGCATTGAGTCGCTCCCAAAAACTCCTCTAACGTATCATGTCGAAATAAAATGGACATCTAAAAAAAGTGTACGTACCCAAGTTGCGAAGGCAATTCATATGGCATTTATTTAAGCTCTATAACACACACACAAAAAAAAGAAAGGAGATTGAATCGAGGAGAGTGTCCCTCCTCGACGAGATCGTTCGTCACCGCTGCATCTGAAAAGCTAGGTACGACGAGGGGAAAGACTGGTCTTCTTACCCCAAATTAGAGGTCAGGGTTCAAACTATTCATTCGAGGAGGGTCCACAGAGGTCGCGTGGGCGTATTCCATTCATCAAGCCAGCCGATCGTGTGCAGATAAGATGGTCTTGCCCCGGATCGTCGAAGTGTTTTGCTAAGCCTACCGTCTGTGGTGGTCGCTTGGTCGGTGGGTCCTTGTCGTTGCAGCTTTTTCAGGTATCCGTGGTTCTAGCGTTTGTCTCCGCCGCGGCGTTCAGTTTCAATTAATTTTTTTTGTCTTCTTTTCTTTCGTTGGGACGCGCACAGAGAGCACATAGAAATGCACGTTGGTCGTTGCGACGACGTAAGCGAGCGATGTAGCCGGCGATGTAAATGGACCTTTTCCGAGAAGCGTTCTGCGCACGCGCGAGCGCCCGATGCCAAGCGGTGGAAGTCGGCACGAAAAAATCGAGGAAATTCGGAATGAGGCTGTAAATCGACGAGTAGAACACGTAATTGCAGCATATATATAATTGTGTTACACAAAAAAAGAAAGTGGATGGAAAGAAAAACACGACGTTTGGGTGGACGCTACGGATTTCCTTCTTTAAAGTCGCGCTAGGCCTAGCTCGTTGCGTTGGGCACGCGACGCTGCTCAGAGAGCGAAGCAACTGGTAACGTAGCTCCCATTATCGATGGTAGCGCAGGTAGGTCACTTCCTTGATTTTTAGTTCGTGCAGTCACCGCCTGGTGCCGTCGGTATTTGGAAAAGGTCCATTTGATCATAAAAAGTGCGTAAAGCTTTGTAGCTGTCGTAGGCGTGGTCGTAGAATCTCAACGTGCGAAAAACTTGCAATAATTTCGCTTCGTGAATACGGCACTTTTTTAGGTTTTACTGAAAGATCGTTTTGTGAATAAGCTCTGTTACCTGTTGCGGACGACGAAGGCAAGACAGACGTGTCGTACAAATGACTCTAGGCAGAATCGCTTCTCGGCCATCATGGCCTGGTGATGTAGCGACGTGGCGGCATCTTCGTCCTTATTAATGTCATCTACCCACCGCTCTCGTCGCGTTGGTCGGCGACCATTTCACTCGAAGCCGCTCCGCCGGCTCCGCAATATACTACTACAGCCCTCGGGTACTTCGACTATCCGAGATTGTAACACGCTGACGCCACCAAGTGGCAAGACTCGTAACTACGGTACGCTTGGCCCTCCGAGGCATGATGACGTCAAGACCGCGCCGGATCTCCCGAGGTGCATCGCGCTCTTCGACGGCTGATTTTGAAGCGCTCGCCGAAATCCAGGCATTTAGAACGAAAAATACAGCCATCCGCTTGAAATATGACTATGCGATTATCAATTACAGGTTAATCTGATTCCATTTGATTTATCTCTAGGTGTTTCCTGTATATTTTAAGTTTCGATTCAGTACCCCTTAACGCCACGATCTAGGGAGTGTCTGCGCGTGTCGTCATGCACGGCGCCGACCAATCGCGGCGGTTGGCGAGTTTGGCGGAGAACTCGCCTCCATCTCGCCGCGCCGAGCTTAGCCCCCCAGAACGCAAATGCACTCAGCAGACTGCCTCTACCAGGCAATGTAGGCGAACCCTGCCTGCCGGGAGACGTGCTGATGTTGGCACTTTCTCCAATTCCTCAACTTTCACCTGAGCAGATTGCAGAAATGACAGGACAAGACAAGATTTTGACTCGCGTGTACAAGGCTGTTCAAGAAGGCGTCTACAAAGTTTGAAGGGCGAAGACTATCGTCCATACACGAGTATCGCGAATGAGCTGTTGACCGTCAACCGTTCTCTCACTCGCGGTTCAAGAATTATAGTTCCTACAGCATGCAGAGCCCAAGTATTGGATTTGCTGCACGCTGGCCACAGAGGCGTGGTGACCATGAAGAGCACCGCGCGTGGATATGTGTGGTGGCCCGGCATAGATAGGGACATTGAGCGAAAGGCAAGATCGTGCCTTACATGTCAGGAGCACCAGCGCTCTCCACCACAAGTAACCGCTCCAGATTGGCACCGAGCGTCGCAACCATGGGAAACAATTCATGCCGATTTTGCTGGTCCACTGGAAGGAAAAATGTTTCTAATTGTTGTGGATGCTTACAGCAAGTGGCTGGAGGTGCGACAAATGAAAAATATTCAATCCAGCTCAGTCATCGAGGAGTTTAGGAACTTGTTTGCAACATTTGGACTATCAGAAAAGGTAGTTACGGGTAACGGAACATCGTTCGTGTCACAAGAAACGGAAGCGTTCTTTAAGAACAACGGTATCAAGCACATCACCAGGACCCCTAAACTCGTCAAACACAAAGTTGGGGCCGAAGTTGACGGAGCACACCGATTGGTCCATCGTGACGATGACTTCGCGCTTTTTTCGCCAACGCCCAATCAGCGCGCTCAGTGAACTTTCGGCTGCAATTTTGTGTTTGACTAGTTTAGGGTCCCAGTGCTCCGTACCATCCGGCAACAAACGGACAAGCCGAACGAATGGTGCAAGAAACCAAACAAGCACTGGCCAAAGACAACGCAGGTGGTGCTGCCTGCAGACTTGCTCGGTTTCTCTTTAAGCAGCATACAACTACAAGTGCGACAACAGAGGAGACGCCAGCCATGTTGATGTTTGGACGACAATTGTCAACTGCAATCACTCGGCTGAGTCGTATCGAAACCGACCAAGGGAGGAAAACCGCAGAAAATACTAAGCAGTCTTGTTCCCCCAGGAACATTTCTATCGGCCGAAACGTATTTGTGAAAGATTTCACCCAGCCGGGACACTGGATGCCGGGCACTGTCACAAAGAGGATGGGATCTCGATCTGGCTAGTCGCTACGAAGCGAGGGGCTGTTCGGCGCCATGAGGACCACATCAGCAACCGAGCTAACCAACAATCAAACCAGCCGGTTGCGGAAGCGTGTCTAGAGGACACGAGTAGAAAGTCAGCTGAAGGCCCAGCGCCCCAGTGGACTATTCCAATTAACGGTGAACCACCAAAAAAAAACGTCGAGCACAATACGCCAGTACCAGTCACTAGCACGCAACCCTACGGAGCATCATCCAGACCGGTACGCCTGAGAAGGCTGCCTGACCGATATGGTGACTGTCTCTAAAGGGGGGAGAAGTGTCATAATCGATCGCAATTGAACTAGTGCACCGACGACGACGACGAGCACGACGTGGGTGCACGAGCAGAGAGCTCGTAAAGGGACTTTCGAGCGGCAGCAGGACAAGCGGTCGCTGATGGCCGTCACCGAATAAAACCCAGTTATTATTCGGTGGTGTAGCTGTTATCGGCACGAACACAACGGATGTTTCTGAGGACGCTCTTCAACTTTTTCTTTGAAACGTTTGCTCTAAAATCAATATTTAAAAAGTTCATTAATTAGCCTTAATTAATTATTTAAATGGGTAAAATACAAAACATATCATGACATGCTCCAAACAATGACAAACCTTATTTTTTGGGGGTTCGTTTTCCTAAATGCATCAACGTATGTATAAACCTTGACTCAAGTTACGTGAAATACCCTGTATATATATATATATATATATATATATATACAGGGTGTTTTTTTTTTATTCTTACACCTTTGTTAAAAAAAACGTGAAAGCTACACTAATACGGTTTGTGCAGGTTGGTTATACGGCCAGGCGGACAGTATGCGGGTGGCTAATCTTTGCGATAAGTCGGCTAATTAATTAAAATTCATAAATTAACTTTTTAATTACTGAAAATAAACATATGGTTTCAATTAGAAATTTGCTGAGCACCATCCGAAAACCCCTAAATCAACTATTTTTAGCAGGATATAACGCCGGGGCAGCGCTTTACGGCGTTCTGTAAAAACGCTTCATTTGGACGCGTTTCTAGATTTCGTTTTCTTATCAGAGCGCATCGACGCGCCCGCGATCCTGCTCCCCAGTGGTCGCGGCGCGAAGCCACCTCTTCGCCTCCTTCGTAGAATGGAGGGAAGTAGGGCGCACTATACTTCGTTTCAGCTTCAGTCCAGGCGCAGCCGACGCTATGATTCTATGGGACCAATGAAGCAGCCTTAAAAGCGCGACACTGGGCTTTCTCTGTTTATGATTGGTTCAGCGATGACAGAACGCGTGCAGAAACATGACGAACACCATGATGGTGCGCTTTCGACGCTGTTTGATTGGTCCCATCAACTCCCAGCGTCGGTTGCGTCTGGACTGGAGGTGAAACGAGGTATAGGGTGCCTTCATGTGCGCTTTAGGGCGCACGTGTGATGCGCGTCTCAGCCAATCGGGAGCAGGACCGCGGGCGCGTAGATGCGCTCCGATAAGAAAACGAAATCTAGAAACGCGTCCAAATGGAGCGTTTTACAGAACGCCGTAAAACGCTGCCCCGGCGTTATATCCTGCTAAAAATAGTTGATTTAGGGGTTTTTGGATGGTGCTCAGCAAATTTCTAATTGAAACCATTAGTTTATTTTCAGTAATTAAAAAGTTAATTAACGAATTTTAATTAATTAGCCGACTTATCGCAAAGATTAGCCACCCACATACGGTCCGCTTGGCCGTATAACCCACCTGCACAAACCGCATTAGTGTAGCTTTCACGTTTTTTTTAAACAAATGTGCAATAAAAAGAAACCTGTATATATATATATATTAAAACATTTTAATAGTTTCTTGTGCGTAGTCGTGGATGCCGTTGGCGTTAGGAGTTAACGAGTCAAACAATCCAGCCGTTCTGCTTATTTGCCGTACTTGGATTGCGGTACAAGAGTATATAGCTATTGTTGTGACCGCTCGTCGAGGCGTCAGTAAGCCCTGCCTGACGGCTACCTGTACATCAAGCCAAAAGGCGACGACAAGACCCTGAGACGAGACAGGTGTCAGGGTGTTGCTGTGGACGAGCTGACACCGCAGCTGAGACGACCACTGGGACACAAGGTTGCAGATGCCAGCTACCCAGTAACAATAATTCCGCTGCCGCGCTTCTGCACGATCAAGTAAACACCGCAGTCGTCCGGACAACACCTATAGGAAAGTTGCAGCTGCCTGCTTACATGGGGCACAACAAGGGGTCATTGCGAAACTGCACCAATTACCATTAATAAAAAGAAAAATGAACAAGTTTTCAAGGGAACGCAATAGTTGTGGCAATCAGTTGCCGAACGACGATCCATCGGGAAACTGATTCGGCGACACTGTGACATTTTATCGAGAGTTCGTTTTACCGAACGGATCTCGCGTTCGCCTCAGTAACACATCGTGCGGCGTTATGTCGAAAGCATCACGCAAAGAGTCTCGACCGCTGGTTTCCAGATGACAGCCTAGCTTGCCGAACCCTTGCCTAAATTAAAGACTGCGAACGTCCTTGTCTGTCTCCATGCAACGTCATCACAGTCGAAAGGGGCCAAATTAGCAACTGGACACCAATCTGATGCCGAGCGTCCTTCGGCGCGTTCATTGACCACGAGGCGCAGCCGAGCACTGACGCAGAGCTCGTATCCAATCTCTGTATTTGCTCGATCTAACTATGATGACGTCAATATTCTAGTGCACACGTTTGACTTTTCAAAAGAGTTTTCGCAATTTTGCTGCAATAGTTACCAGGTCAATATTGGCGGTATGTTTTCCATTATCAATAAAATAAGAGGCTTTCTTAAGGAAACGACAATGCATCTGTAAGATCACAGCTCATTCGTATTCACACGAGGGAGAAATCCCGGGGATTTCTCCCCGGCACGCGCGCATCACGAGACGAAAACGCGAGGCTTTTGCACATCGCAAAGCCTGACGTTTTCGTCGTGGGGTGCGCGTGCCGCGGAGAAATCCCCGGGATTTCTCCCTCGTGTGAACACCCCTTAATACACATTTCGAACCGCTCTGTGTTCTAAATCCCGAAGCACCGTACTCCAAATATTCTACCCCTTCCACGCAATATTGTGCCTCTAAAACGTCAAGCGAAACCCCTGGTGACGCTCCTTGTTCATAATACTTGTAATGTACAGCCCACAAGAACCATTTACACTCAAACACGCACACCAGCAAAGATTAATCACTCACTCAGCGCTGACTATCAACTCAGTTATACATCGTCTTCTCCTACACCTTAGCATGTCAACCACGCTTCGTTATCTTCTCTCTGTTGCAAGGCAAGAGAGATGTGCCAGATGTGCGCGTTACATTGAAAGTGTTAAGAATAGCCAGCTCGCCCTGACGGATAATAACCGTAAATGACAATCGCACGTTTGTATATTGAACGACTGGCTATATTTTTTGTTCCAAACGGTGCACTCGAGCAAGCGCTCGAAGAGAAGCGAACGGAGAGCCCGGTGCGTCATGGCATATCCGGCGCAAACAAAAGCAGAAAGAAAAGATTTCCCGCGTTCGTGGAGTAGCAAGGCAGGCGTAGCTTTGTCCTTGGTGGCGTTGTCAGCGTTGTGGTGGTGTCAATAGCGTCGGCGCGTTACAACCGAGCCGTTTGAAGTACCCGTGGGGTCACGAGCCTGTGGCTGGCCCTAGGAGCACGTAGCTTCCACAACACTGTCAGCTTAGGGCTGAACGGAATGGGAAAGCAACTTTTGTTCGAGTTTTGAGCGACGGGTTCTAGGGGGAGATTGGCTGTGTCCGGTTGTACGAACGAGGGTCCGAGAAAGAGGGCAGTAGAGGGGAGTCTTTCCAAAATTTGGTCTTTCCTTCCCGCCTTCTTGGGCCGTTTGGTACAATGCGCGACTTGTGAGTTGAGGAGGAAAGCTAGCTAAGAGGGAAGATGTTGAAATGCCAAAGAGCGGCGCTGCTCCGAAGGAATCTGCTACGTAACGACTACGTAGCAGATTCCACAACGTTGCTAGACTACCTCCGAAATAGGCTCTGCATGCATCCACCAGGAGAACATTGAAAGATCGTTTATTTAGCTTTAAAATTAGTTTTCTTCTGCTTTCCAACGAAAGACCGGTGCTTTTGAGGTGAGGGTGCAACATGCAACACATTCAAGCTAGAAAATCAGCGCTGGAATTTCGTTTCTCTGTCACTGTAAATGTATGGTCACTGTAAATTCGTAATTTCCATTAGACTTCTTCCGACCATTAGATTTCTTCCGACCTGCTATAACAGACAGCGAATGCAATAGCAGCCAGAAAATTTAATGTAGCCAGAAGTAATATTTTAGCAGCTTTTTGTTTTCATATGTTGCATATAATGACATTCTACAAAGGTTCACAAGAATGGCTTGAAATATCTGTTACGAAGTTACGGGAATATACCAGACATGCTTTAACTGAAACGCTGTTCCAGATGTCAACACACGGAACACCGTTTTACATTACATTCTTGTTCCTGTATGCGGAAAAGCCTTCCACATGTGAATATGTGGGACGCTGTTTTATATGCCGCCTTCACAACTTACCTGAAACACTGCTCTACATAAACTAAGAGGTTTATGGAACAGATATTTCCCTCGTTAAAGGGGAACTCCGCCGATTTCTTCATAGTCCCCGATTTACTTGAAATTTTGCTAAACTCGCCAAACAACATCGCCAAAATAGTATCCCAAATATTAGGTCAAAATAATTTTTTTTTCACGAAGTTATTGAATTTACAATTTTGGTCCTCACCGTGTTTTTCAAACTGAAAGTCTCTACTGGCAACAATAAAAGAGTGACGTCAGTGGAAGTGCAGGGGTTCACTCTTTGGACTGTAGAATGTGTTCCCAATTTATTCGAAGCAGTTTCATGGTGTCAAATGAATGCTTTGGAAGCTCGCTCCAGTCCCCGCGCTCCATCACGGAACAAATGATTGGCATATTCTATTTTTTAGACTGCTCGCCCGACTGGCAAGCTGACCTTCCTATGACGTCACGGCCCTGAAAAGGGCGGGTATATTTGAATGTTTGTTTTTGCATGATTTTCATTTGCCGATTTCGCAATAACTATTATGAATTTCACGATACTATATAGCGTACCAGAAAGGGTAAAGGCCGGGGAGTCAGAAAATATAGTTAGTTGAGGTAGCTCAAAAATCGGCGGAGTACCCCTTTAAGCATACCTTTTTTTGCGAAAAAGTTCCAGTTACTAGTTGGAACCAGAGTGGAACGAGATTATGAATGTACAGACGGCTACAGGCGACGCCGGCATCGCTCCATGGGGCAGTAAATGATTTCACATTAGCTGTCCCATGAAGCGATGCATGGCAGTCTAACACAAAATATACAGGAAAGACCAAGTAGAAAACGTCCGATGCATTTCATTGGCGTAACCTTAATTAACCGAAGTTATTTTCGTTTCCCGTTACAATCAGCGCCGGGGCTGGTTGGCAGTAATAAAACTTAAGAGGGCATAGTACCTCCAAGCGCCATAGAGAATACATGTAGATTTTTGACATTTTCAAAAAATCCCTACATGAGAACCGCTCTTTGTATTTGCTTGACACTTTTACGATAAAGAGATTAATACTTAATTGTTTCATTGGCGCAAATCATATCTCTCAGTATTTACTACAAATATATATTTTTAAATCGTGAAATTGACTCAAAACGGCAGTTTTGACACTTTTTGGGTTAATGACGTTTTACATAATCTACCAATTTTTAGAAAACAGTTGTGTTCTCGCAAGTGCCTCCAAACTTTAATACGGAATCGATTGGTATCAAAATAATTAGTGTAGGTTAATCCGTTTCGGAACTACCGCGATATTTCCGAAAACGAGTTTCTTTCTTTCGAAAAAAAAAAAAAATTTTTGGTGTGTTTTGCATTTTGTTCTTTTCCCGCTAGATGGCGGTATCTGTCCATAGTTTGCGTAGTTCGGTGCACACATTTTTTTTTTTTTTTTTGTATTCATACGCGATTTTTCGTTCGAGCGATAGCGAACGCGGTTCAGTTCAACGCTGCGGCGCTTGGCGTTTGGTGCGTTCGAATGTTTGCCGTTCGGAAGTGTTGCGTTCGCCTCTGTCGCCGTGGGTCGACCCGTACGAAAATGTCAGATGGGAGCGGTCCCAGTTCGGGTCGGCGGAGTTCTGAACTTCTGGACAGTTCCGATCAGCGCGATTCTGGGCGTAACCAGTCGAATCCAGTGAGACGCAACGCACTGGAATCGCACGGTGATCGGTGAATCTGATCCGCTCCCCTTGTTCCAGTAGGGTCTGCTCCCAGCCAGCGGCTCCCAGCCAGCGGGCGCGCAAACTGTGGGCAGCCGAATGCAGCTAACGGAGTTCCCGGTCGGGCCGATTGGGGCGCCGCGTCGCTGGCTTCTCTCTCGTACGTCCACCCAAAGAGCAGATTCGTTGGTCTAGCCAACAGTCTCACGCCAGACTGTTTCGCCGCTGTACTTTTGAGCGCTGGCGTCGTGAATAGGATCTTCGCTACCAAAACCGAAGCACTCTGGGCTCTTCCGACCAATCACCAACCTTCAGTGTGAGGGCAAACGACCGTTTTTGTCTTCTCTTTTTGCTTGAGCTCGTCACTCCAAGCTTTCAAACGGTTCCGCGCGTGTTGAAATCGAAAGTGTAGATTTTACGGAGTACGGAGCTGCGCGTCTGCGCTCAGAAAATGATTAGAGGGATTAGAGACGTCTCTAGTTTGACAGAGATTCTGCCGAGTGGGTTGCGTGCCTCATGACGGCGTATTACGGAGTCTACTGCGCGGCCAAGTGGAGTAACAGTTCTTCAAAAGAACTCGGAGTGCTTATTCTTCCGGTTTCCAACAAACGGCGGGTGAGCCTTTATATCAAACTTTTTTGTCAACGTTCGAAACTGGAAGCATTGAAATATATGATCTCTCAATCTTTCCATTACAGCATCGAAATGGATTGCGTATGCAAAGCGCCAGGACTTCGGAGCCTGCCGGTGAGCAAGCTGCGTCCGTGTCGTCTGTGCAGCAAGCACGCCGGTGCAACCGCGTTTGCAAAATGTAGGAAGATTCGTTTGCGGAAAAACACGTGCCTCACCGTTCTTTTTACGAATCTGTTGCTGCAAGGACTGGTTCCTCCAAGTGAGTTGCTGTCAGAGTCTTTAGTTAATTTGACAGCTTCTAGGATAGAGTACCTAAAAGCGCCCACAGTCAGTCACTCCAGAAGATTTTTTTTCTTCTTTGCGTTGCCAATTAGCGAGTTTGTTTATGGTTTATTTATCGTTTATTCTTATGGAGCTTGCCTCCAACCCTGCGTTAACTAAATTAAAATGCAAGCCTGCTTTATATCTGAGTTGATTAGTTTGTTTGGGTATTCAGCATTTTTGTTTGTAGGAGTTGTTTATAGACGCATTTAGGTAATTCGATTATAAGTGCTGTTCTGTTAGTTTGTATATTAAAGCAGTTAATTTGTTTTTTACATATTTGATAACGTTTACTGCCTACTACAGTTCTTGGTTCCGCTTAAGGGGCGGTGGACTGCCGACGGAGTTTGTAAATACGTGCTTGGAATACTGCAACTAATTTGAATGGTGTTCAATAAAATATACATTTCAATGAACGTGCTGTTTTTGTTTTATTGCACTGGTAATTAATATCTCGCGAAGCGCATTTGTTGCGAAGTGTAGCGCGCGCGGCTCGTCTGCTCGACCGGTGCCGCGCTGGCCGCTCGCAGCGGCCAGCGCGACACCGATCGAGCAAACGAGGAAAACAAACCGAAAAAAAAAATATAATAAAATAAAACAAGGAGCGGGAGGAAGAGAAAGAGGGGGAGGAGGAGAACCGGAGGGCGCCTGCCGCGCCTGCGCACGCCAACGACATTGGTGGCGCCATCTGGCGGTCTCCCAATATTTTATTTGATTTCATTTTATTCACGATACCAGAGGCACTCCTCCTACAAATGCCCGCCCTGTTTTAAAAAGTTTTGGCCCATTTGACTGACTGACTGATTTACTTTTTTCAGTCTCACGCCCTACTTTCTGCCACTTGCGACTTGTGGCGCTAGTTTCTCCTTACCACGGTGGAGGCTACAGCTGCACTCGGCTGCTGTGGGCGCGCATATGCGTGACTGGAGGAGGGGAGGGAGGGGGGGGATGGCGGAGAACTTTCGCCACCTTCGCGGTCTCTCGCGTGTCACGTGTTAGGGACAGGCGCCTCCGCTGCATCCCCTACGCGGGCGCTGCGAGCGGGCATTCTCCGCGCGCGCGCCCGGCTGGCCCGACCACAGTTTATCATACACAGTTTGCCCACTGTAGAATAAGCCTGTGGTAATCGCAAACCACGTGATCGAGGGCCTTGTGTGAATAAAAGTACATTGTAGAACTAAACTCATTACATATTACTCACACAATATTAATTATATTGATAACCTAATAATTTAAAAAGAGCGAAAGTTCCTTAAACAATTATTTAAACTCGTAAAAGCGCCCTCTCACAACGGATGGGGTAACTAACCACATTTTATGCTTCGTTTTTATTGTTTTGCTTTTCAAGATGGCGGCCCCCACGGCATTTTGTGTACCCGGTTCTCGCGTCCGCTTGCGTTGCGCTTTCGCTTTTGTTGTGACGTGCGCACCACTGGACGACAATCACAGGTAATTTATTCACACAAGAGTTATTTCAAGCAGGCAAATGTTTATTTTCGCTCTACATAGTACAATTTATAAAACGTTACAAACAGCACATGCAATGATGCGGTTGCTGACGGGTATTATCGAACATACACGGTAGTACAAACAGTTTGAATGTTAGCCTTCAAGCTATGTGCATAAACAATGATAAACCTAAGATCAACAAACAGTCTAAACACGTAGAAGTCGCGGTAAAGGTATTTCAAAACAGCTATTCATAAACCATGCAAAAAAAAAAATCTGAACAGACGCGACAGTTTTACATAACGAGTGCGATTACAAACCAGTTGCTTTAACAGTAACTACAGGCTAATGTGGTAAAGAATAAAGCTGTGCTTGGAGGTGCATTTGACCTGCCTGTCCTTTCCCCCCCAAGATGAATGTTCAACACACCTGGGGCGTATGTTCGACGACAAATGTTTCGTTTCTCCTAAAAAGAAACGGAAGTGATGGAAGTGAAGATATTGCGTCTGATTGGTTAGAGGCTCAAATGATGAAAGTTCCCGCTTTCGTTATTTGAGCCTCTAACTAATCAGACGCAATATCGTCACTTCCATCACTTCCCTTTCTTCTTAGGAGAAACAAGACATTTGTCGAACATTGCCCCCCTGGTCAGTTTTCTATGATATGTTGGATCTAGCCAGTCAATTTTTTCAGCACAATGTTAAGCTGTTAGGTTCGATGACAGCGCGCCTTTACAACTCTCCGTCTCCTGATCTGCCTAACGGGGCTACTGGCCCTTCGACAAAAATATCACCTATCATCGACAAACCGTAAGCACCTAGAATGCCACTTTCTGACTGCAGCATCACCATTGAACATTGTAATCCATGGAAGCAACCTCCTGGCTCAGCATTCTTCACTCATCGCCCTCGCCAACCTCACCTAATCTCGTTATTGCTGATCACTGGTGAAGCACACCCGCCAGCAATATGAAAGTGAACACCTTGCCTGGATTCTTGCCCGTTTTACAGCTCCCTAAAGCTATACTGACTCTCAACGTATCAAATAGTACGTGCCTTGAGGGTCTAAACTTTGCGTTCTAGCCTTCTTCTGGAACAGAGCTTGTTCCAAAACTTGCGGGAGCGTCAAAAACAAGAAGAGGGCTGTTCACCTTCATATCGCTCACGGGTGTACCGTCAAACTCCGGCTCACGTCCCACCTGCCCCTGCTGTTTCCTGTCTGTCGACAATGTTGCCACTCTCCAATGCAACATTTATGATTTGTGGTTCCACCAGAAATGTGAAGATGTATCTCTCGCTTTGTATAGACGCCTCTCCTCATTATCAACCGAGTGGCTCTGTGCGGCGTGCCAGCTCCCACCCCTGGCCGATGACCTCTTTCCATCCGCTAAGCAGCACAGAGCCCCTGTGTACCCCACCATCATCGCCAACTCTACCAAGTAGTTCTCCGACCCGCCTCCAGCGAGCGACATCGGCAGCATTCACCGTTCGCATGACAACTCCGCGTTTGGCATAGTTGTCGTGTGAAAAGTGCGCGATCGGAGTCTACAGACTCCAATCCCGTTTGGTTTTCCAACATTTGCTTCCTAAAAAACAACCTTCCTGACTTTAAAGCGCTGAAGTAATCTTTCCCGAATACAATATTCGCTGTGTGCGAGACATGGCTGGACGCCTGTTTTTGGTGGGCAATTAATGGGGAATTGATCAATCTCGCACAATTCTCTTTATTCCAGCAAAACTGTCCCTCCTTGGGGCGAAGGAGTCCGTCTTCGCCATGCCATAACACCTGCCCTGCCAACGTCTCGACCACCTCACCCCTTCGGGTCTAGAAGCCATCTTTGTCGAGGCATTTTGTAAACATGGAAAGCTTCTTCTGGTGTCTACCTACTGCCCACCCTCCCTCCATGAACAATCGTACGCCCTCCTCCAAAAGAGCCTACAGCGCGTCGACCCCAGCAAGTTCTCTGCACTGTTCATCTGATCCACTTGATGACATGCTGTAAGACGTATTGGAAACTGCTGGCCTCACCCAACTTCATGACGCCTCATTCTACATTTCTCAAAACAGCAACGCTACATTCCTCGACCTCGTCTGCACCAATAATCCCACCTTATCCTACCGCTGCACAGTGAAATCCAGCCTACCAGGCAGTGATCGCAGTGCTCTCCTAACTAATATCCATTGCCCTAAGCGAGGTCATCAAGCCAAGAAGTTCCAGTAGTTCTAAAAAACCGATTTCCCTCATCTCAATCAGCTCATCCACCTCGCTCCCTGGTTCATCGTGTTTGATCACCCATCGGCTGACGAGGCCGACGACCTCTCACTCAACATATCAGCAATTCAGCACAAATGTGTTCACCCTAAGGATCAATAGGAGGCACGGCAGCCTTCCATAGATGACAAAGGAGATTGCAGTCTTAATCAGACGTAAACACTGACTATTCAAAAAAGTGCCTCTAAATCCCACTCATCTTTACCAAGCCCACCAGGCACGTACCGAAGTCAAGCATCTCATTCATATCTCCCATAACGATTACCTACCAACTAAGAGCAAAAGCAACCTGCCAGCCCAAACTCTTGGGCATGTTTTCACTATAAAAAAAAAATGTTCCACGCGCCGGTCTTCACACATCACGGCAGGCCCTATTCTAATCTTGACGACATAGCACAGCTCTTCTCTTACCACATTTCTCGGGCTGTAGCATTACTTGACCCTACCGCACCTAACCTTTGTCCCACCCAACCCACAACTCAGCCAATCAAGGCCACACCAGCAATCACACTCTCTTCCATAGTCATTCTTCAAAGTGAAACCTACAAAGCCCTCGCCTGTGACAACTCCTCTCAACGCCCTAGATGAGACAGCCTCCACCCTGCATTGCTTAAATCCTGTGCTGGCTGTACCTCCCCCGTCCTCACTCGCCTCTTCAACGATTTTCTCTCCCACAGCTCTGTTCCTAAATCCTGGAAAGTTGAGTCAGTAACGCCTCTCAAAAAGGGACACGGTGCCCCCTCAAGTCTAACATCCACTTGTGACGGAGTGTATTACCGACTCATTCGGTGCTGTGCGTGCGGGCATGTGTGTGTGTGTGTGTCCCACCGTGGCGTTCGCGCCAGATTACAAAGAATCCTCGCCTCACGGCCAGGGGAAGAAAAGAGGACAAAGAAGAGGGACAGCAAAAAAAGGGCGGTTTAGCCATCGCAAGCCTTCGGACGGAGAACGTTGTAGCAGTTGTCTGTGTTGCGAACTAGTCCTGGGTACTGTCTCTCCTCAACGTCGGGGCCCGACGTTGAGGAGAGACAGTACCCAGGACTAGTTCCGGCACATATAACTTTATCTAAACTCGGCTTGAGTTCGCGACACAGACAACTGCTACGACGTTCTCCGTCCGAAGGCTTGCGATGGCTAAACCAAACAATGGAGCCCCCGCCAATATGGTTTCCGCCCGGCAGGAGCTGCGAATCGGCCCTTGCAGCTTTCACTTATGCACTCAGCACCAGCCTCGACAACCGAACTCCGTGCGAGATCGTCCAGTTAGACTTCAGAAAGGCTTTTAACAGCGCAGACCACAGCTTGTTTCTATCCAAACTCCAACAGATGGGAATCTACGGCATGAGGAATTAAAAATTTACTTTTTCACACTACCTTATTCTTCAAGGGCTCTTTACGTGATTTAGCACAAACTGGAAACACTACTAACAGGTAGGGTGTCCACTGAGCTAGGTTATGTGTGCCATTGCGTGTCAAAGGGGCTTTGAGAAAACTAATTGAAGAACACTTTGTCCAAGCTCAAGAGAAAAAATCTTGTTCTTGACCACTGGCTAACACAACATGATGGGAGCAACCGGTTATTGTTTTCTTCCGGTGACTTCAGAACGAGGTCTACTGGCACGACAACCAGCTGTGGTTGTCGTGCTGATCCCTAAGACAGATTGTGATGAGGAAGAGCTAGAGATAAAATTTAAAAGCGCTAACAAAGACTAGGACAAAAAGGGAGGCGAACAGGACGAGCGCTTACTCTCAACTGAACATTTAGCGCTTTTAAATTTTATATCATGAGCCAACTCGCCCGCTTTGCCACTTTAGTAAGGGCTAGAGCCCTCCTAGCCACTGTTTTTTCCCAGATATGCAGAACTACCTTTACTGCACTTACCCAACCATTTACACAGTTTGTTATATGACAAGTTGCAGATTATTGTCAAGTGACCACTTGTGGCTGCGACATTCACAACATTCCTCATGAGGAATGTTATGCCGCAATGTCAATTTCTGTGGCCCTATTACAGCTATAATCTGTTTCAGCCTAATTTTACAAAGAAAAGCACTGCCGCCCTTTGGAGCTAATCAGAGCAACGAAGCAAGTTTTGTGAGAGCTCTCCGTAGGAGGAGTATACTCCGACAATATGTTGTCCCGTCCCTCAGCCAAATGTTCCAATTGTCTCGTTGGTGCCGTAGCTTTGGTAATGCCCTGTAAGCTGCAGAAGGATGAGTCAACCTAGTTCCAGTAACAGTTCACCTCACGTACGAATATGACCAGAAAATGCTCAAGCCACCCAAGGATGAGGGTCGACGAATTTCCCAGCGTACGGTCTCCGATTTTCTTCTTGTGGCCCAGATGATGAGCTGCCTCTTGAGTTTTCTCACTTCATCCCCCTGGTTACTGATGGTCCTTGTCTCTGGTGTCCGGCCCTTGCAGCTTGCCTCCACACGTTTGTCGCCCTCGTGGTATTCTCTGTGATTCTCCGAGGAACCATCGTACTGGAACAAGAAAGTAACAGTATACTGTGAATGGACAAAGCGAGACACACCTTATACTCAGGGCCAGATCCAGAACTCCGTTTGGGGGGGGGGGGGGGGGGGGCGGGGGGGGGGGGGGGGGCAGAAAGTTTGTAAGGATGCTATTCTTCCCTTCTTTTGTGTGCACCGGGGGGTCCAGCCATGTCAAATTGCCCTCCGAGATGGGGGGAGGGGGGGGGGGGGGGTCGACTTTGTTTGTGGGGGGGGGGCCGCCCCCGTCGCCCCCCCTTGGATCTCCCCCTTGGATCTGTCCCTGCTTATACTTCTAAATTAGATAAGTACTGTGGGTCTTACTGCATGACGTGCCAAGCGGAGATAAATAATGTCTGGAGCTTGACGGGGGGAGGAGGGGTCTCGACGCATGCTGGACGACAGGTGCCAGATGCTGCCATATCCACAGGGTATCCTGACGAGAGAGAGAAGACAGGTGTGAGTCCAGGAAATTGGCATGTTTGAGCAACACTTTTTAGAGGTGCCTTCCCGTTAATTCCCTTCAAGGGACATCCATCTGACTAGTTAATTCAGAATTATGTTCAATGTACCCAGTCAACTTGCTTAGCCAAATGCAAATATATAACAAGTGGTAAATTCACTTTTTATAATGTTGCGTGTTTTTTTGTTTTGTTTTTTATATCTTATGCTATGATGCCAACTTCTCTTTTATGATTTTACAGATTAGCAAATCCAAGGTTCGGTCCTGATCCGCGTCATTTGCTACTATATTTATATATTTCCAGTAAAGTGGTGTGAAAGTTTCGATAAGTGGAGGTTGCGCGTGAACAAGCAATTCATTACGTTCGACCGTTTTACAAGTCACGTCCGACGTACATACGACTAAGAAATTAATCGAGTCACATACACTGCGTTGGAGAAAAGACGATCGTGCCATGGCCTGACGCGAAGGACAGCACGAGCACTTTAAAATGTATGCACTCACCAGCAACGAACTTGAAGCTGAATCCCGGAATCTCGAACGGCGAAGTGAGTCCCCGACTTTTTGGCTTCTTGCCTGAGCAGGCCCATTTAGAACACATTCATAGCGCGATTCAGTAACTCACGTGGCATTAAAACGCCAAGCGAGGATCCAACCGAAAGGGAAATGTACTAGGAAAGAGAAATTCGCTGAACAGCAACACCGACAACGCCGACAACGAGACCGGCGACATGGCTTCGGTTAGGGCAATGAACTTTTTGAAGCTAACGGTAACTGCTCGATTTTTTCTTTCCATGTTGGTTTATCATTATTACCTAGCTTATTATGTTTTCTAAAAATAATAACACTAACGCACTCAATTTAGTCAATTGCGATTCTTTTTTACCCTGTTTTTTTGTTTGTTTTTGTTTGACAACTTCAGTTGTCGCCATCCGGCTTGAGGAGCGCTGTGTATGCGCGATTACCGGAAGTGGCCTTGAGTGGGACCACTGGTTATGATTCCACTGTGGGCCCGACTTTGTCTGCGAGTCAGTTTAGTTTTGTTCTTCGCGCTCGTTGCACGGTCGGTCGGCGCTCGACCGGCGTCGACGTTCGCGCTGCGGGCGCACGGATACTGACGCGCCCATCGTTGCCCTGGATGGATACCTACTGACCTCGGCTTCGCATCTTTATTCAGTGTGAAGCTGCCGACCCATTGCACTTTGATTTGGCATCTGGATGCGCTTGGCGCTGCTGTGCTTGGTGACAATACTTGGACAACTCGGATACCGCTTGCCCGCCGGAACTTCCCGATGCACTCCATCACTGGATACTGTGCTTGTGCGTGCTGTGTGTGTGTTCCGTGCACCGTGTTTGGCGACGACGCGCGCCTTGCATTCATTGTCTGTTGCAGTCAGCGGCAGCGCTTCGACAGTTTCGGTTCTTCTCCGCTCCCGTCGGACTGCCGGCCGGCGGCGACGTTCGCGCTGCGGGCGCACGGATACTGACGCGCCTATCGTTGCCGGATACCCACTGACCGCGGCTTTGAATCTTTATATAGTATGAAGCTGCCGACCCATTGCAGTTTGGCTCGGCATCTGGTTGCGCTGGTGTGCTTGGTGACAATACTTGGGCAACTTGGATACCGCTTGCCCGCCGGAACTTCCCGACGCACTCAACACTGGATACTGTGCTTGTGCGTGCTGTGTGTGTGTGTTCCGTGCACTGTTTAATGACGACGCGACGACGCCTGGACGACCGTGTGCGCCGCCATAATTACCGCTGCGCTCACCACTGGACTCTACAGAAGTCTTCCGTGCGATGCCCTTAGCCGTTACAAGCGAGAGATCGTCGCGATTTCAGACCCACTCCGCCTGGGTCTGAAATCACGACGATCTCTCGGTTGTAACGGCTAAGGGCATAACACGAAATTCTTTTGTAGAGTCCAGTGGTGAGCGCAGCGGGAATTCCGGCGGTGCAACGGTCCTGGGTTTAAAAATGGGACTGGAACTGCGCGGTTCCAGGCTGGATACAAGCTGGTGCCCCAATTTTGGGTCTAGGCGAAACCGGCATTTTTCATTCCGGCCTGAATCTGACATTTTCGCACGGGTTCCTACGGCAAGCGAAAGCTAAAGAGGTCCCTGATTGAGAATACTCGTAAGCGACAGTGTGTGGAAGCTTCGCACGTTGAGGTTCCTGGTGAGATCGAGCCATCGCGTTCCAGCCCGGATGGTTTTTGTTAGCGAGAGGAGCGAAGGTGGTCCTCAAGCTGCGACCGTGTGAGGCTCGCCGTAAGGTTTTCTTTTGCGGCCGTATTCCGCGACCGTATCCTGTTTCATTGTGGACGCCGAGGCGTCAATGTGCGTGTTTTCGCACGTGTTAAATTCACCTTGGAGCTATGGGTCCAAGACAACCGTCCTATGGCAAGCGGACCGCGAGGTGTTCCACAACCTCGTGGTCCGTCAATGCGTTGTGCTTGTTTGTACTTCTTTTTTTGTGACGCAAAGTTTTATTTTGTCGTCATCTTTCACTGAAACGTCCTTCCGCCTTGGGGTCGTGGAAGTCGGGGATGAAACGCGCACAGAGTAGATCGTTCTTTGCCTCCTTTATATTTTTCACGGACGTTCTGTGAGCTCCGTACGGTTCGTGGCCACCGCAATCTGACGCGGGGAAAAGCGGGTCGCCTGATCTGTAGTCAGGGTATTCCTAGGGGAGGGTGATAACTCGCTGTTCTTCTGGAAATTCACAGATTGCCCAAAATGGTGACATGGGTAATCATTATGGTATGTTTTTTTCCGGTGTCTATTTTTGAGCAAAAAGTCAGTGCATGTTTTTCGGTGCTTATTTTTTTAAACACCAATTTATTATGATTGAACGTCTCGTGATGACGCTATAAAGCGTTGATAACCGAGGAAGAAAAATGCGATTGGAGAAGAACATTTCAAATTTCTAATTCTATTCACATATCTCATACGCTCTTCTCGTGGGAGCATCTATCCCAACGAAAAATGCCCGAGTCATGTAGCTGTGAACGCATAATCGGTGTACAATCTTTTGGCCTGGAGAGCTATTGCACACGCTCGAACGCGCTTCACAGCCCAGTAGACGAAGTTGGTGGCACCCAGAAGGCGAGTTTTTGAATGGTCTGTAGTAGGCAAAAGAAACAAATAACAATCAACGCATCTCAGTTCCCCAAGCGAAGAGGCGCGTTTCTAAGGTCAATGGTTCCGGACGACACTAATGTTGTTGACGTTGTCTTCCAAGAACCACACCGACCTATGAATTGGCACTGGAAGGATGGAGGATTGACGAGATAAAATGTTTTACAAACTTCTGCAAAGGGGGGCGTTTCGAAGAAACTAGCCTTCGCTAGGGCGGGAACAGTCACCGACTGGAGTGTTTTGGTTTTACCCAGGCCGAATAGAATATTTCGAATCACCCGAGTTTTTCGGTTGTAACCAATTTAGTATTTTCATCACCGGCGGATGTTTATCAACTCAGAATAATAAAGTTTGTCCTGAAAATCGTGTCTTTTTTTTTTTGGTGAATAGAGGTGATTTGTTTAGTTCAAAACTTCGCATTATCAAAATTACAAACATCGAAACGCTGCTTGAAAGTTGCTAAAAGGCCAAAGCGCCGGAAGGCAACCCTGAACTGCAACAATATTTATTTACTTCGACTTCAAAACGTATTTTTTGTAAGGTAAACTGGACGAGGGCAAGAAAGGAGGGAGAATGAAAGGGCCGGGAAGGGAAAGGTAGTTTCAGCAGATCGTTTCCGCAACCCGCTAAGCTCCAGTTTAGGTCTGAGTCATCCGCCACGAGACCTTGAACTATGCAGAAAAGACTGGAGGCGTGCATGCTCAGTTGCGGCGCCTTCTTTGGGGATACCGATACGGAGGAGAAAAACGGCCTGCTAAACCTCGCTATCTCCAAAGCTGACTGGTAACGTCACGCAGAGGAAACGGCGGCCAAACGTTCCGGGCGATGAAAATCAACCTCCTTTCGAGATATGCTCATGAAGGTGGTGCATATGTTATGTTTGCAGCGAAATTAATGATGCTCGTTACACCGCAAAACGGATGTGTGGAGAGGGTGCTGCGGTCTAACAAAATGGCGCCGTCCTGAGAGCTCTAAATGGAATGGTCTATATATATGGCCTCGGAGGACCGCCGAGCTCATCAAATAACCCCAGCGAAGACAAGATATCGCTCTCTTGCGGCAACACAAAAATATTCCGTAATATAATTTGTACATTCGTTACTTTCACAACACCATGGTGCCTTGTATTTTATCCTTTCCTCGTTCATATTTCTTTCTGCGCATTAAGGTTGCTATGGCGACAGGTGCGACTTCACTCTTGATTTTGAACGTTAGCTGAGAGCAGATACCCATAAATTGGGGCGAGTAATGACTCAGGATATTGCAGTGCGTCCGGGATTTATGTTTTTATATAGTCAATAGATTTGTTTTGTGGAGTTGGCAACCCACCGCAGTTCTCCAGCCGTTATATATTTGGAAGGCTGCCATGCAGTGAGGGAAAAATGTGACTTCGGTTACCGCGTGTAGTTCGAGGTCAGCGGGGCCAAGACAGCAGCGGAGAGTGGGGAACTGCGGGCGCTGACAACGTCCGTCCCGAGATACAGAACGAGGCGATCGAAGCGCGCTCCCTTTGCATCTACGCTTTGCCTTGGTTCAACTGTTCGTCAGGGTGAGTTGTTTCTGATACAGTGACTTTCGTCGGTTGTTTCTGCGGAAATAAAGCAAAACGACATTAAATATTGTCATTGCAAATGATGTTTTACCAGCTTTTGCGTTTATGACAGAGAAAACTTGCTATTTTGTCTCACCGGGACCGACAATGTCTGCTTCTGTGCATTGCCATTTCGAGGCGACTGCAAAGCATGGGAAGAGGCTGGGCCTTTTTGTTCTATATTATTATATTATCTCTATGTTCGATGTAGACCATCGCGATGCTCGTAAGAGCCATCCATGCAAAGTCCTACTTTTGTCTCCCGCCTGACTCTGTAGAACCACAGAGCTCGTCAAACACCACAAACAAATTGGGAGCGTTCGCGCTTTTGCAGCAGCATCAGTTCTTCTGAAAAAGCTCCTTCAATAGATCTAGAAGCCTTGTCTATGCTTTATTATTTTCAACCGCATATAAACGCGACGTTCTACTTGTAAAACGTCCAACAAGTAAAAAATGTTCGATGGCATCCGTCGTATATTCATTACTTCCATAATATCGTGCCACCTCGTACCATAATCTTCCCCTGACATCACGGTACACCTCACCCAATCAGGGCGCGGCGACCGCAGCGACACTTGTGTTCGCTCTCGGAGCTAATACTTGTGTGCAAATATACGTGTAGCAGTTTTGCAACGTTGGAAAGCATCGGAATGGCTCAGGATAACTGCGGATTTGATACTCGGGGAAGATAAGACGGGGACATTGGTACCTGGGGGAAACAGACCGTGGCGTTTCAGACAGGGGAACCGCCGGGGGACAAACGTGCTACAAGCGCATACCCTTCCAAGGTCATCGCTTGGGCGACGACAGGCGCCCAAAAAAACCTTCATTTTCTTCTTTTTCTTTAGGGGGGGGGGGGGGGGGGGGGGGAGGGGGGTTGTTTAGGCGCTGATTGTCTTCCTCCTTTGTGGCTTTTGACAGACGCACAACGAGACTGGCAGAAGAAGCGCATGATTCATTTATTTCGATGGAGGCGTTCTGTCTGTGTATGCGAACATGTTTTTTTCCCCTTTTAGTAGTTAGTTGTTCTGGCCTTGACTCGGGTTCCAGTGGGTGCGTTGTCGTTGTATGTCCACTATCTTTTTTTTTTTTTTCAGTTTATGTTAGTTTTTGCGCTGATGGGGTATCAAGGTAGACGAAAAGAAAAAAAAAATTATGCCTTGACAAAAAAAGAAACTAAGAAGTTGTTGTTGCGATCATGAACGTTTCCAAAGCCCGGAGCACCCTGCCTTCGTTCCCGTGACGTGTCGCCGGCTTTCGCGTAGCACCCCTCAATTCTGAAGGCCACTGTCTCCTTCAGGGAAGACGATTTTAGGAGCCTGCAGTGTTACCACAGGTGCAGGATTGAGAACGTAACCCATGCCATAGCCTCCTCTATACGGAAAAAGCCTGGCACATCGACGACGGAGCCATAGGGCGCGCGGCCGCAGGAAAAAGGAGAGGAGGAGGGCGCCGAACGGTGACCAATATGGTAGCGCAGAACAGAAAGGGCAGACCTAGACAGCGAGCGCTTGGGTCATGAGCGGCCGCTTCCCGAACCACGCTCTTTTTTGTGTTTTCGTCACCGTCGTTTTCGTACTCCGGGAGAAACGGGCGCGGCGATTCGAAAGGGCGCAGGGAGAAACGGGAAAGGGTGGACATGAGTTTCTCCTCTCCACGATAGCGACAAGAAAAGAGAGAGAGAAAAAAAAAAAGATTGTTTCTGCGTTTGGCCGCTCGCTCTTTTGTGGCGCTAGCAGGCAAGGTTCTCTCCGCTCCCGTTTCTCCGCCCCTCCTTTCCCATTTACGGCGGCCGTCTTTTCACGCGACGCGCCAGGCTTTCTCCGTATAGAGGAGGCTATGCCCATGCACTTGAAGAGAAGGGGAAGCTCTCTTCTTATAGGGACTCTCTTTTATGAGTTTCCACGTCGCGATTGTCCTAATAAATAAACTGTCACTTATTTCTGGCTCGTGGCTTCCAAGCACTGCGCGCAACTAGTGAGATAGGGTATAGTCATAGCTGATTAACACGATGCATATCTCTAACGCACAATAGTTTTGCGAAATCAAGGTTTCGCTGAAATGGATAACTCTCACGTACAGTTCGACGCGCAATACCTTTGACGTATTGACTCGCGAGAGATGCCCCCGACACGGCTAAGTCTGGCGGTGTTTGAGACCTAACATCTAAATTTTGTTGCCTTACCTGTAATTATTTCGCGCGCATTTTGCACCATATCGAAGTGAAAGCGCATAATGAAAGTGACGCTCGTTTTCCGCTCGATGGAAATTTCACACCAGCTCGTTCTCTTTGCTTGTACGTTGAGCGTTTTCCAGCGATGAGGAGCGTTCATCAAGAAAAAAAAAAGTACGATTTCATCCTTCGTGCACTCATTACTTCTATAACACTGAGCCACCTCGTATCCTTTTGTTTTTCTTTCATGGTACTAATTTCTTTCTGCGCATTACGGCTGTTACGACGCTAAGTCTGTCTGCCCTTCGAATTTGAACTTAGGCTCAGATCAGGGACGAACCAGTTTAAATCAGGAAAATATAATTAACACTGTAGCAAAGTAAATCTATCATCTAAACGGTGGATTTGAAAGCGCAAAAGACTGAGAAGAGAAGGGGGGACAGGACAGAGCGCTCTGTCCTGTACCCTCCTTCTCTTCTCAGTCTTTTGCGCTTTCAAATCCACCGTCTAGGTGTTCAACCAACTAGCCCCCCAATTAATTCTGATAAATCTATCATATCGATCGGAAATACGATTTGGCACATTCCATCTGAACACATATTGTGCACAGCGAATGCAATAGCGAGTCAGCGTGCAAAACGCCGCCACACTGAACTACTATAACATCTCAGCGATTTTTGCATAGCACCGAGCACGGAAAACAAAACAAAAAAAACAGTTATTCATTCACATAAACGAAGCAAATTTATTTAAAGCCCGGACACTCCGTACGTTCAGTCTGCCTAAGGTTATCAATAGACTCGGCCATGTCATTTGTCGAAACAAATAAAAGACGTTGGCGAAACTGATTACACAGAATAAGTGAATCTAACGCACGTATTTTCCCAACTGACGGTCGCGCGCCTTCAATACCCTTTCCAATTGTCACTGCACACCTTGGACACACTTTGGGGAGCAACGCATATTTACATCGCCGCCCGAGGTCTTTACTGAACGTGTGGTGCTGACAAAAATAAAACTAACCTGTCTTTCAATCGCTCACGGCAAAATGAGATTTCGAAAACACGGTACTGTCCGTCACTCGAGATAAAAACCCAAGCTATAGAAACGTGCGTCCTAAAAAAGGGGACCAACATTTTTATTCCTACCTCAGAACAGAAACGAGCGCTACCCACTGCATCACCCAGCGCAGAGGCCGGACTCAGCCACCGCTCGTATTATCACTGACGTCCGATGCAACGCACACCGACTCCTGAGCTGACTGACCAGAGACATACCAAGCGCGCGCGAGGGAGGGAGAAACTTCCTCCGCCGAGAGAACACCATAGAGTAATAATCTACACAAGGTAAAGAGCGGACACTGCCGTAGGCCCCAGCGTCCCGTATAACAACTAGCGCGCCAAACGGTCGATGAGAAAAGCTTACTCTTGATTCCGGTTCCGGTGGTTTAAGTTTCGGTTTCGTTTCCGGTGCTTTTTTTGCCGAGCATGCTGTCGCGCGGCTTCTCTTGCTTGATGGCACAAATGCTTCTGATTAGAGGCTTCACACCGCGAAAGAGCAAAAATTATTGTTTTTTCTGCTGTGAAATATTAAGATATCTCTTCTTGTCATACTGCTTCCGTTTGTTTACGTGTTTACGAAGCATTTTCAGGCAACAACAAAAAGTGCTTCGGAATGATTTATTTTGAGGTCAATCATAAACAGACTTGGACAGTTCAGAATCGCGAAGTATTCTTCATGAGGGCACACACATTCATCTCAAGAAGAAACGTTACAAGAGTCCCACATTTACCAACACTCCAAACCAGAACTTTCCAGTGATGCTAAACGGTTTGATTGAATTAATGATTGTTTGTCACAATGCTGAGCAGTTTCAGTAATGTGGACATGTGGCCATAGCTATCATTAACAAGTACTGTAAGCGACTTTATTGTTGTGAGCTCGACATTTAGCGATGTGCCAGTTTCGGGAATATTTCGCGGGCACAAACTTTCACCACCGTGAGTGACATTGCATGTATTCATGTCCATAGGGCAACTTATTCACGTTACCAATTTTTTGTGAACTTGATCAAATCGCGATATTTGCGAAAATTAGGTCCACGCGAAGATTAGGTCGTTTACGCTATTAGAGCACAGCCTAGACCGCACAGAATTCAAAGGAGCAGATTCAATGTCAATATACACTACACTATTTAGTAGCCTAACACTTCCCGTAGGCTAACAAAAAGGACCTCACACACACCCAGGGAATATTCAACGTTTCCATGCATATTCAACACAATGTGTGTACAGCAGAAAATATAGCAATGCTAGTACAGGGCCTGTGGGAAATTACAGCAAGAACAGGCAGCTAAGGTCAAACCACCTAACAGTGTTAGGTAATAAAAATATACAAAAAATCTGTTACCAAAGTAATATACAACATTTGGTCAATATACAAGGCACATTGATTAAAACATTAACATATCGGACATGTTCGGCATATACTCCACGCACGCACCCATCAAAGATCACTTTGCTACAAAACGTCCTCATCCCGTATATAAAAAAACTATGTCCTGCATTATAAAGTTGCAAGAAAGCCAGAAATATAATCGGCATGCAAACTGCACAACCCAATTAAAAATCGTTATTTCATAGGCGCCTGAAACACCATACCATACTAAGCTTTGAACTTGTCGAGTTGAGCGCCAGCAACAGAATAATGAAACCAAACTTTTTCCAAGTTTCGATTGATAAAGTGCACATGCCACCACAACCGCACCCTGCCAAACATCTTCAAAAACCTCCGCTGACACTCCTCGGAGCATAAATGCAAAAAACCAATACGCGACAGATGGTGATACAAAACATCACAGACATTGCGCAGGTGTGCTACGCTTTCTATAACACAGATAAAGTGAGATTCCAGGCTCTGAATGTAAGTGAAAGTAGCCTCCGAAGGCACAGTTAAGTTGCCGAACATCTTTCCTGGAACATGAAAGGCTTTAAGCATCGTAAAATATTGGTGGGGCCAGTTCAAGTTGTCAGACCCTTCCCTCAGTGACCCAGAACAGAGACAACCCTGTGAACGTTTTTCCAGGAACAGCTTGATAAGAAATCCTGCAACATAATAGGTAGCAGAGTCGTCTATTATGTTAGAGTCTTTACTTGATGCAAGTTCCGAAATTTCGTCCAATGAAGGGAAGTCGTCCACGAGGGCACATTCCACGGCATCAGCGATTAACGTTGTCTCTAGTGAAAACGGGGACATCTCCTGAAGGAGGTTAGTGTTGTCATCTTCAACATTTCTCTTTTCCGAGAGTTTTAGGAGCTTCCTAATCCCAATGTGCCTCAGTCCACAAGTAAACTGATACAAATTAGGATTGGTGTCGCAGCAGTGTTGTTGCCTCGTCTGCCCGAAAATATTTTCGAGGGCATCTTGCTGCAGTCGCCGTGCCAAAAGAAAGCCGAAGTTATATTTCTCAGAAATATCCTCCCAGAGCATGAGGACGGCCCTGATAGTAACCTGCCACCCAGTGACTGTTTGTGGCTGCCGTCTACCCTCAAACTTCCAGGCCGCCACCCATGGAAGTTGGTTGCAAAGGAAATCAACGATTTCAGTGTCGCCCTTTCTAATCGCATAGCGTTACTTTTGTTCAGATTTTTTTGGTCTCGAGCTGTTAAGACAGTCAAAAAGTTTGTCCATGCGGTCACAAAAGTATGCCGTTGTTCGAGGCGGGGTTTAGGCCGCACGTCCGGAAGCTTCCTGGCTCGAGACGACGTCCATTCCCCGAAGTGAAGAACCCAGGGGTTCAGTGGAGGTGGGAGTCTTGGTAACGTAACGAACGGTTTAATTACATGGTAGCGATACAGTTGTCAAATCCGAGAGAACAACGGAGCAGCCTCGCGCTCCGCCTTATATAGGGTCCGTTTCTCCCTCACTCTCCGCCAGGGCAGCCAGTGCGATGCAGCAACCCGCCGTCAAGTGCGACGTAGCCAAAGTTCTCCGCAGTTAGGCCATGCCTCTCTCCCTTTCCCGAGTGCACCAACCACCACGCACACACACACGTCCCGCTAACGTCACGGGCGCGTTGAGACTTGTTGCCGCAGGCCCCGTCACGCAGGCGACGGTCCCGGACTCGTCGGGACTCGTTTCGCGCAGGCCCCGACAAGCGGGCGACGGTCCCGGACTCGTCTTGACTCGTTTCCGCAGCGTTGAAACTCGGAAGAAGGTCGCCGAAGGTTCCATTCTTAACAGCCCCTCCGGGGCCAGGGAAACCTCGAATGGCCGGTGGTACTATCGCTGGCCTGAAGAGGTGGGCTTCGAGTAGGCCTTGAGAAGACGCTGCAAGCACTAAGTAAACTCCCAAACCTCTCACAACGGAGGCATCAGCGGAAACGTCCCCCACAACACCACGCCACACCGCAGTCAAACGCTCGGAATCCGCCAGAGACCCGCCAGACTGGATTACGGATTACCAAAATTTGCCAAAACAATGCAATTTAAAACCTTAGGACCATTTCGGGTATCGAGACCCGCTGTCGCCAAAAAACTCATTTTTCCAAAGAGGTCACTATGAACAAAATACAAAAAGACAAAAACTCTTCGCAATTTGTGAGGTCATTTTGGGGTTTTAACGAAGTGCCCCCACTTAGATCCTCATTCCCGTGGATGACGAAAACCTCCGAGATCATCCCTACTCTTTTTGGTGATATCAGAAAAATCTGCTCAACCCATCGGCATTGCTTTTAAATTTGCCTTTCCTCTTTCTTACGCTGAAGTCATAGTGATCGATTTTCACGTGATTTCTAGACGTGAAAATGCGGTCCTTATAGCGCCGATAAAACAATCCGCCTTTTTCATGCCCCGTCATATTGGTCCTAGCAATCTCCTGAGCTGTACCGCGAAACCCTGACACACTAGGGTCGCTCTTCTGCTCGACTGTCAAAGACGCTCTGTCTACTCGTAACGGAGGACCAAAGTTACGTGACGCCGCAGCTACGAGAGATCCTTTAATGATCCCGTCTTCCTCCGCCTTTTTCGCCGGCGCGTTGGGACGGCGTACGCTCTCTAGTGCTACGAGGTCGGGCTGCTCTACAACCCGGACCCCCTCATCCCGTTTCTCTGCCTCCAACTCTGGGAGTGCTTGCTCCCCGTCAGCTGCCTTTCGCTCTGGATCACTCGTTAACAAAGGGGCGAGCTGACGCGATTTGGACCTCGTACATGACTGAACTAGTCCTCCTCCCAGTTGTTGACCCCTTTCGCGCAGCAAGAAATCTGACCTGTTAGAAAACAAATAGGGATACTCCAACGGGACTGTTTGCGAGACAGCCGCCTCTGTCACTAGCTCTCCGAACGGGCCAGTTATCCTTACTCTCGCCATAGGCAGACAGACACTGTGCTTCTCGAGCAGCTGCTTGATCCAAACTACCTTTCCAGTAAAGTCGGATGTCGTTACATACGACGGATGAACAACGTCCATCGTCGCTGCACTGTCACGAAGCACCCTGCACGGCTTTCCGTTTACCTGGAGCTCGTGAAGATAGGGACGAAGAAGCTCCAGGTCCCTGTCACTACCGCTCACGTACGAGACCACAACCCGCGGTTTGTTACACCTGGCCGCTGTGTGTCCCGGCTCCTGACAGTTGTAGCACAGGAACGGCTTCCTTGCCTCGAACTGCCCTTTTTGGCTTTTCCGTGCCTCGTCTCCGTTCGAGGGATCTCCGCTCGAGGGATCTCCGCTCTTTTCTGGGACCTTTTGTCCTGTTTCTGGCTTCTCGGGCCTTTTTTCTCGCGAGCCGTTTCCCTGTTGGAAGGGCTTGCGCTGATCGCTCCGGCCGGGTTCGCTTTCCTCTCCGCTCAGCTTTCTACGCGTTGCGTACTCCTCGGCTAGCTCAGCGGCCCTTTCGACAGAGTCGACTCCTACCCTATCCTGCACCCAGAGCTTGACTGACTGCGGAATGCTACGAAAGAACTGTTCGAGGCACACACACTCGACTACCTTGTCTCGGCTTTCGTACACTTCCTCGCTCTTCAACCATTCTATCAAGTTGGTTTTAAGCCCGTACGCGAATTCCGAGTAGCCCTCGCTGCTCTTTTTGGATGCGTTTCTAAACCTTTGACGGAATGCCTCGGCAGAAAGGCGATACCGCTTCAAAAGGCTCGACTTCACCTTGTCGTAGTCGTCCGCGTCTCTAGCACTAAGGCGCGCGACAACCTCTGCAGCCTCACAGGGCAACAAAGTCAAAAGCCGTTGCGGCCACGTTTCTGGGGCGAAGCTCAACTTCTCACATGTCCTCTCAAAGTTAACTAAGAATAGGCCCACGTCTTCCCCAACTTTAAACGGCTGCAGGAGCTTCTTCATTTGATACGACTCGGCCTCACTTGCTCGTACCGGAGCCCCAACTCTACTGTTCTGCGAGTTTAATCGCTGCTGTTCAATTTCGAGCTCTAGCCTTTTTAGCGCTCGTTCCTCTCTTGCTGCAGCCTGCTCCTGTTCTCGTTCCTCTTTCGCCGCAGCTTCACTTTTAGCGTTCTGAAGTAATTCCCACGCAATTTTAATTTCCTCTGCTTCCGCGCTCTCTGAAATTGCTTTACTGATCTCAGATTTCTTCATCTTTTGCTCCACCTCCACACCCAATTCTTCACATAAACAGAGTAAATCTGTTCTCAGTAACCTCATTAGATCCATGATCGCTGCTTTCTAGCTTTGGCTTTGTTCTAAAACTTGTCGCGAGGTTGTACAAAAACCTAGCGCACGAGTCAAACACTAAGTATTCCCAGCAGTTCAAAATTAATTACCCATAATCTGAAGCCTGGCGAATCTCAAAGCAAAGTCCAAACGCTCACCCACAGATGTAGCACGATGTCGCATGGTCTGATCCCAACCGCTGCCAACCAGTTGTTCGAGGCGGGGTTTAGGCCGCACGTCCGGAAGCTTCCTGGCTCGAGACGACGTCCATTCCCCGAAGTGAAGAACCCAGGGGTTCAGTGGAGGTGGGAGTCTTGGTAACGTAACGAACGGTTTAATTACATGGTAGCGATACAGTCGTCAAATCCGAGAGAACAACGGAGCAGCCTCGCGCTCCGCCTTATATAGACCTTTCCAGCGGCAGTCTCGAACGAAGTGATTTCCAGCGCGCATCCCTGGTTTTGAGAGTGTACGTCAGTGTTGCCCGACTGCGCTGAGCTGTGGGTTTTCTCGTCAGTAGGCTGTGGCAGCCTGCGTACGAGCAATTTCGAACGCTGGTGGCGGCAAAATCGCCTCGCTTTATTTTTTCTTCTGTGTTCTATGGCGAAGAGAATTTCTCGAAATTATTAGGAAAGCGTTGAATTATTTTTGAGAACAAAAACAAACAAATGAAAGCTAGTTTCGGTGAGTCCGTGTGCGACAGAACAAATGCAACTGGGATGTTTGTTTCATTTTATGCTGATCTTTTTAACGGCACCATACACTCAGCCGTGTCAACCTACAAAGATCTTAACTGCCTAACATATTTGACCACACCAGAGGACAGCCGAACTGCATGGGTATTGCCCCCTCACTATATGGAATTCAACGAGTCTCATCAATCGAACAAAATATATTGTACGTACCCCTCGGTGTCGCGTTATCCGAACAGGATTTGAGAAAGGTCTCAAATAACACAGCATATCCAATATACAGTGTCGACGATAGTCACTTCACGACGATCGGACGGAATCCTGCTTGTCTTGGGGTACGTTTTGAAAAGTAATGTTTTTTTTCACACAGCACTAAGCAAATGAACGAACGTGTCTATTTAGAACTTCCCATACCCCGGACCCTATCAGCTACTTCTTGCCAAGACCGGGGACATATCCGGGAAGGCTTTTCGGAGATTATCTCAACGGAAATAATCCTCGAAGAACGTCGAACGGCCTGCGTCGCGGGCTGCTTGACGTTCGCTTTCTTCGCTCGCTCTCTTCATTCGTTTCCTGCGAAGGTCCAGCAGGCTACAAGCCCTGGTATTGCCTGGTTCTCACAGAGGAAGATTACAAACACACGCAAGCATCCTGAACAGACAAATAGAGTAAAAACTTCCAAGAAAAGCCGGCGAACTCCGAACACACAATGCAGGTGGGGAGCCGCGCTGACCGGGTTTCCACAGCTCAGGCGGGTGGCAGAACTTTTTGGCTGATAGGGGTCGCTCGAGTCGCAAAATGGCGACGGCCAGCGAGCTGTTTCTGGAAAGGTCTATAGGGTCCGTTTCTCCCTCACTCCCCGCCAGGGCAGCCAGTGCGATGCAGCAACCCGCCGTCGAGTGCGACGTAGCCAAAGTTCTCCGCAGTTAGGCCATGCCTCTCTCCCTTTCCCGAGCGCACCAACCACCACGCACACACACACGTCCCGCTAACGTCACGGGCGCGTTGAGACTTGTTGCCGCAGGCCCCGTCACGCAGGCGACGGTCCCGGACTCGTCGGGACTCGTTTCGCGCAGGCCCCGACAAGCGGGCGACGGTCCCGGACTCGTCTTGACTCGTTTCCGCAGCGTTGAAACTCGGAAGAAGGTCGCCGAAGGTTCCATTCTTAACACCGTGGACATGGCCGCCTCAGGGAGCTGTCTGGCATACACAAGAGCTAAAAGTGCAACGCATACTGATGAACTGAGGACCTGAGTCCCACGTTTCACCTTCATGTTACTGAAAGGTTTCTGGTAAATATGCCGGTCTTTCAGTTTCGGGGCTAATCGTAGTAGCATCTCGTGCGTGGAGTGGTAAAGTCGCACAATGTAGTTCTAGTCTAAGTTTCACTCCCGATGTGAAGCTTGTGGTTGATTATTAGGTGTTTAATGGCGCAAAAAGCAACATAGACCATGCTGCGCCAAAGAGATAATTAAAAGACTCTATAGTAGAAGGAAGGAATTACTATGCAATGCACTATGCAGAGGATCTATAACTGGTGCAGGTAGCCAGTTTTTTTAAGAAAATCTAAAATGTGATCAAAAGGAACTAAAGGTTCATCTCCCAGTAAGAAGACTGGATGAAATGGAAGATATCCAGAAAGTAAAGGAAAACTCGTCCGGCGTTCCTGATCAAAAAATTTGCAGTGCCATAGAATATGCAGTATAGTTAGCGATTCACCGCAATGCTCACAGACTGGGGTGTCCTCACCACAAAGAAGATGTCGATGGGTGATACGTGAATGTCCAATTCTCAAGCGACACATTAAGACTTCATGGCGACGGTCTCTATGGTGCGAACTCTCCCATAACTCCAAACGTGGTTTGATAACATGTAGCTTATTATTTATTTCTTTGTCCCAGTCTTGCTGCCAGGCATAATAAACTGCTTTTTTGAGAACCGGTTTAAAATCTTCTTGAGGCAGCTGAACAGGTGTTTCCAGAGCATCCTTAACGGAGGCTGCTAGCCTATCCGCCTTTTCATTACCTGAAATCCCCACATGGCTTGGTACCCAGCACAGCTTGATATTGTATCCCATTTGGAAAGCCAGGTTTAACTCTGCCTGTACTTGTTGCACGAGCAGATTCTTAGAATCATTGAGGGAACAGAGAGAAAGGATAGCACTCTGGGAGTCCACAAACAAAATAGCTTTTTTGATGTTGTTGCCTAATATATATTCAATAACCATGAGCACACCATAAAGTTCTGCAGTAAAAATGCTAGCAACAGAGTGAAGCCGTCGAGCTTTTACAAAGTGTTCTGAATATACAGCTGAACCGACAAAGTGTGGAGTTTTTGCACCATCAGTGAAGAATTGTGCATAGTCCTTATACTTAGCTTGCAAGGCCATAAACTCTTGCTGAAGAACTAGTGGTGCAACAGATCGCTTATTGTATTTCGCTAGCGACCAGTCACAGGTATAGTGAACCGCCTTCCAAGGAGCAATGCTTCGAACTCTCGTCATCAAGCTACGCTCAGGGAGCGCAAGTTGCAGGGATGTAGACATGCATTGAATGCGGAGGCATAAAGGCCGTACTATACTTGGCTTGTTCTCAAAAAGACGTGAAAAAGGAGATACCTGCAAGCAACGATAGGATGGGTGTTCAGGATCAGATTTGACTTTATAACTATAGCATAGGCTGAGGAACTGTCTTCGCTTTTCTAGTGGCATTTGGTGCGTCTCTGCATACAAACTCGGAACAGGCGACGTTCGGAAGGCCCCCGTGGCAAGGCGAAGCCCAAGGTGATGCACAGGATCCAGCATTTTTAAAGATGACGGTCGTGCCGAGCCATATACAACTGCACCATAATCGAGACGGGAACGAACCAGCGAGTTGTAGAGTCGCAGGAGGCATCTCCTGTCAGAACCCCAGGAGACGTGTGCAAGTACCTTGAGAACATTGGCAGATTTAAGACACTTTCGCTTCAGTTCCTTTAGATGGGGCTGAAAAGTGAGCTTCTTATCAAAAATAACACCCAAAAACTTGTGTTCATGCCTAACGGTTATGTCAGTGCCATTCATCTGCAAGCTGGGATCTAGCGACAACCCCCGACGTAATGAAAAAGGCACGCACACTGTTTTTTCTGGTGCAAACCGAAAACCATTTTCATCAGCCCACTTACTCATCCTATTTATTGCTATCTGCAATTGGCGCTCACAAATTGACAAGTCGAGTGAGGAGAAAGCAATCTGGACATCGTCTACGTACAATGAATAAAAAACTGATGATGGTATAACTGCAGCGAGGCTGTTGATCTTAATTGCGAACAAGGTAACACTCAAGACACCTCCCTGTGGGACGCCGTTTTCCTGTGTAAAAACATCCGAGAGCGTGGATCCCAGGCGGACCTGAAAACAACGGTCTGTCAAGAAGTCCTTTATGCAACGCAGCATGCGACCTCGAACACCGTACCTATACAGGTCCTGAAGTATTCCGTACCGCCATGCCGTATCATAAGCTTTCTGTAAATCAAAAAAGACAGAAAGGCAATGCTGCCGGTTCACAAAAGCCTCACGAACAAAAGTCTCTAACCGGACAAGGTGATCCAAGGTTGAGCGACCTCTTCTAAAACCACACTGGTTTTTATCGAAAATTTTCTTTTGTTCTAGAATGTATACTAGCCTTCTGTTTATAAGCCGTTCATAAGTTTTTCCTAGACAACTAGTCAAAGCGATAGGCCGATAACTTGCTGGTAGGGGAGGGTCTTTGCCAGGCTTCAAGATGGGAATGATGTGTGCTTGCTTCCAGCACTGTGGAAAACAAGAAGCTGCCCATAAATGATTAAAGAAAGACAACAAATTCATCAAGGATTCAGCCGACAAGTGCCTCAGCAGTTCATAATGAATCATATCTGGGCCAGGTGCTGACTGCTTCCTTACTGCAAGGGCTATTTCAAGTTCATACATTGTGAACGGCCGGTTGTAACCAGTATCACTTCCAGAGAAATCAATTGGCTGTTTTTCTGCCAAAGACCTGAACTTTTTAAATTTAGTACTGTAATTTGAAGAACTGGAGACCTCTCGAAAATGATCAGCAAGAATGTCAGCCTGATCTTTTAGTGATGGGGATGATGAAGGAAAAAGGGGAATACTGAAGGAGTGGTAAGTACCCCGAATTTTCCGAACACGATCCCATACCTCTTTTGCAGGAACAAAACTGTTCAGAGAGGATACATATTTTACCCATGAGGTCCTCTTGGCTTGTTTTCGTGTCCAACGAGCTTTTGCTTTGCACTGTTTGAATTTAATCTTGTTCTGAACAGTCGGGTACCGCCGAAACCTTCCCCAAGCCTTATTCTGAGCTTTTATGGTGGTCGTACAGTCCTTGTTCCACCAAGGCTTGCATTTCTTGGGAATATTTCCAGAAGTTCGGGGAACTGACAGAGAAGCAGCATTTATAATTTTTTCAGTAAGGTAAAGAGTCGCTTCCTCAGGAGACATAGCTAAAAAAACAGCGGGATCGACGGCTGCCTCCAGAGAAAATAAAGACCAGTCGGCTTTATCTAATTTCCACTTGGGAGCACAAGCTCGAAGAGAAGGAAGGGATACTGAACTTTCTAAAATTACAGGAAAATGGTCACTACCAAAAGGATTTTCTAAAACCTTCCAAGAAAAACAAGGAAGTAAAGCAGGTGATGATATGGAAAGATCAATGGAAGTAAAAGTATTATGAGGTGCACTAAAAAAAAGTCGGTTGTCTCTTGTTTAAAAGGCAAAGGCCAGATGACAGTAAAAAACGTTCTATGACACCACCACGGGAGTCTTGACGACCACTGCCCCACATGGGGTGGTGTGCATTAAAATCTCCTAAGATTAAAAAAGGTTGCGGGAGTTGGCCCACAAGTCCTTGCAGGTCATGTACATGCACTGGAAGGTTTGGTGGAAGGTAAAGCGAGACAATTGTAATTAGGCGGTCAAGCAGAACACGAACTGCTACTGCCTCTAAGTGGGTCGCAAGAGGGACAGGAGCACAGGCAATACCACTCTGCACAACCACAGCTACTCCACCAGAAGAGCTGTTGCAAGAAACACGGTCCTTTCTAAAAACCTGATGTCGCCGTAGTACCTGTGTATGTGTTTCATTAAGATGAGTCTCCTGTAAACAGATGGCAACAGGCTGGAGCTCATCGAGAAAAAAGTTGACATCATCAATATTTCGTAAAAGACCGCGGCAGTTCCACTGCATTATACCTATATTTTTAACCATTTAAAACAAAATAAGTATAACATACAAATTCTACTAAAAAGCTATATTCCTTACGGTTTAAAATCTATTTTTACACGCGGTGCACTTTGTTTTTTTTTTTTTTTTTTTTGGGGGGGGGGGGGTTATTCTGCCTCCGATTAGAGTCACCGGAGGCAGAGGGGGTGGACTCTGATCTTGAGAGGAGAGCCTCCTCATCAGATCTCGACCCACCCTCATCCATGGGCTCGTCTGCAGTTGCTGGCAGCTGGCCCTTGGAGGTTGACTGCTTTGGCACTTCCCCAGGCTTCCTCTGGGGAGCAGAGGTGTGGGGAGGTAGGCCCCGACCCCGAGAGGTCGAAGCAGCTGGTTGAGCAGGAGACGTCATCTCCTGTTCTGGGGTGGATGCTGGCAAGGCAGCATTCACCTTGCGGTTCGGAGGCGGTGCCACCGGCGCCGCTCCCGGGGGGTTTTGAGGGGGACCGTGATGGGAGATGCAGGTCGTCCGGAGACGTCTGCGTTCCCATCGAAACCATTGGCCGAGCTGGTCCCCTCCGCACGGCCTCGGCATAAGTGCCTTTTGAAACAAAGGCAAAACGCTTCTTTGCCTCAGTATACGTGATGTTTTCAGTGACTTTTAATGTAACAACTTCTTTCTCGTCTTTCCACACAGGGCAAGAGCGGGAGTATGCCGGGTGGTTGCCACCACAGTTTGCGCAATGGGGCTCATTATTGCACGCATCTGTGACGTGCTCCTTGCTGGAGCACTTTGCACAGGTGTCCCTTCCCCGACAGTTCCGTGACCCATGGCCGAACCTCTGGCACTTAAAGCACCGTTGAGGGTTCGGCACATAACGTCGGACACGGCACTGAAGGTAACCTGCTTTTACAGTCTGTGGCAGAGTGGTTGAATCGAAAGTCAAAATGATGTGTTTTGTCTTCCGTTCCACACCATCACGGCGGATAGTGATTCGTCGTGCATCTGTAACTCCTTGACTAGAGAGGCCCTCAATTATCTCTGGCTCAGGTGAGTCAAGCAAGTCATCCTCAGAAATGACTCCTTGAACACTGTTCAGTTTGCGGTGAGGACTGACGCTTACCTTGTAGTCGGAGACAAGGTTGAGTTTGAGAAGGGCATCACTCTGCTGCTTTGTGTTGACCTCGACAAGGAGATCATCAGAAGCCATCTTTTTTGCACTGTAATTGGAGCCAATAACACTCTCAAGAACTTTGGAGACCAGAAAGGGAGAAAGTTTGCCAAGTGGCTTCTCACCTTCCGAGTGCATTACAAGGAATTTCGGGAATTTCTGCAGTACGAAAGATTCTTTCATCATGTTCAGTGCTTCGGTGCGGCCCCTTTTGGGGGGCCGATCAAAAGGTTGAAGTTTGGAACCCATATGAAGGGGGAGGGTTTTCGGAAACTGTGGTGCACCGCCCACCACCGAGCCCAACAAGGGAATAGGTAACGCTCCATAACAAGAATGGCTTGGCTGAAGACGTTACTCTATTAGTGCTGCCCAGTTTCTATAACCAAGTGTGGTTCTAGACAAGGTGTCTGTCGCCACCCAGGGTTAGCCCTTGCCGCCAAAAGAGTTGAAAAAGGAAAGAAGAGAAATGAGAAGAGTGAAAAGAAGGAGAAGACAAGGGTGAAGGAAGGGAGGGGATAGTAGAAGTGGCGACTAGACTGAATCATCCTGGCCGGGCCTTACCAGGACTCCCGTCTATGAGAAGCGGGGGCCGAAGTGGTGTATTGCCTCGCCCGGGGGGCCCCGAAGGGTCCAAACCTACCCCGGGCTTGGCTCAACCACCAGGATGCCCTTTTCCCCAGACACGGGAAAGCCACGCACAGCCATACGTGGGCGGGCGAACCCGCATGGCTCGGGGTCCGTGGAGACGCCACTCTCCAAACACCTGCTTTCACAGGTGCCCCCTGCGGGGTGTGAAGCTTGTGGGCTTGCAGGTTGTTACGGGTGGTCTTTATCAGGTGCGGGACATCAAGAATAAAATAGACACTTTCATTTCTCACTTTGAAGAATGGCTGCTCAACAGACACTCCAAGTTGACGCGCCAAACTTACGTTGGAGGCACCCTGGTCACAGACCACTGCTTTGATAGTAAAGCCAATGTCCTTCAGCTGCTCAATCAATGACATAAGCAGGTTACGAGTTACAGAGGATGGTGTTGACGTATGCCCAATAGTGTTTGCTACAGGTTGCATCCACCTCCTAGAAACTCCAGAGAGGAGGAAAACCTGGGCTCTGTCAGCAATACTGGAAGTTCGCTCAACACCATCATCTGCAAATCCGAGGACAACATCCTGCGCCACATCGTATGACAAGTTCTTTTTCAATATCCTCTCGTCAAACACTAAAGTACAAATGCGGTCGCGTTCATTCCATGACTTTGTTTTTGACGCAATCGATGACATGATGCCTGGAATGATACCTGGCGTCATTTTGACATTGGCGAGCCACCTTCGTAGTGAACGCCGAAATGGTAGCGTGAACACTGAAGACATAAATAGGTATGCCCGCGGTCCATGAAAATTCAGATGGAGCGCAAATTTCTTCAGCCACAGTGGAAATCGCTTCCCCTTGCCCTTCGACCTATTCTTTATATGCGATGATATGAGGTGAAATACCTCTTCAGAAACATGAGGCCGAATTATTTCCAGAGCTTGAGAAGCTGTCTGAGGCGTCTTCAGCCGCTGTTTCCGCAGTCTGGCTATCGTCTTTCTGTAGCTGGAAATTCTCACCTGGAGTCGCTTGATAACGTCCTCGGGCCTTTTCGTGAGCTTGCGGCAAACAGGTGCAGGATGGTTTGGACCAGCTATAAAAATGGCGACAAGTCAGTGAGATTAAGAACAGTTGCAATAAGTGCGATACGATTTAACCATTACAAGCACCACTAACCTGTAGCATACCAGGTAAGGTGTGGAGTGAAGCCTGAATTTTCTTCTTGTGCTTTACCATTTAAGCACTGTCAAAGCCAGTGAAAGTTCTGACCACCAATTACGTTATTCTTTTACTAGTCATGTAAAATGTTCTGTACTAAATGTCTTCACGTAAAATCCTTGATAACCTTGCAAGTTCGAAAGGCTGAAATAGCATGAAAAACGCAAAACAGCCATGAAAAATTCACTTGAAACCTCCGCTCGATATGTGTGTTCCATTTTCCCACACCTCCCAGTCATTAGTAATACAAATGGTTAGATCGGTATGCCACACACACGAAGCAAAGACTATAGCTTATAAAGGGACCTAGAATTCTTTAAACTGATCCTTCTGGGACATATTGTATTATCTACTGGCTATAGAGGTTCACACAAATATGTTTCAAAAAGTGGCGAAAGCAAAATGGGACACTTACAGTGTTGACCTGGACCACAGTGGTCAGCGAAAAGACCAGAAGAGCTGGTTGCCTGACTTGAGTCTGGAAGAGTGTGCATATTAGGCACAGGCTGGTGCTTTAAAATAACTATATTACCGAGTGCCGCAGAGTGCATTACTGCGGAGCTGCATGGGAGTGGTGAATTCTGCAGTCTGTCGGGCTCTGCCTGGTCTGGAAAGGTTCCATTATTAGACACAGAAGTGCACCATGACGAGATAACCTCTTACCAAGCACAGCACGGCTCGCTGCGACGGAGCTGCACTGGAGTGAAGGGCCAGACGAGCTGGTTGCCTGAGTGGGACCTGGAAGAGTGCGCATATTGGGCACAGGCTGATGCTTTAAAATAACTCTATATTACCGAGACTGCAGAGTGCATTACTGCGGAGCTGCATGGGAGTGGTGAATTCTGCAGTCTGTCGGGCTCTGCCTGGTCTGGAAAGGTTTCATTATTAGACACAGAAGTGCACCATGACGAGATAACCTCTTACCAAGCACAGCACGGTTCGTAGCGACGGAGCTGCACTGGAGTGAAGGGCCAGATGAGCTGGTTGCCTGAGTGGGACCTGGAAGAATGGGCTTATTAGCCTACACAGAGAAGTTACTTATACCTTTGTGTATATGAGGGAAACACATTATTTCAATCACCTATCGCAGATGCTTAGTTTATGGGAGGACGAACAGTAGACACAGCTGATCGCACTAGGGTTGTTTGCCCTGGGTCCATAAAATCTTTTGCAGTGAAGTGATCACTGCAGACGGCGATAGGTGGCATAGAGTTGCGAAGCAGACTTTCCAAGAGGATCGTACTTCTTGGCATAGTCGAGTCAAGCCTTTGACCTGGAATATATATTATTTTCCAATGTGTTAAATGTACACGTTGGCACAAAATGTTAGATGCCAATCTGCAACCCTCTCTTCGACATTTTGGCTCCGCTTGCAAGCGATGGGGACATATTTTTATTTGGAAGGTTTGCTTTGGATGTCTCAACGCACACAGACAAATTTGGGCTTCTGCTCCAGAGTAGTGCAAAAGTAGCTCAACTAAGAAATCATGGTTTTTGCGCGAGAGGACGAACACAAGGGAGTACAACAAGCACAAGCGCGCTTGTTCTTGTTGTCCACCCTTGTGTTTGTCCTTTCGCACAAAAAACACGATTTCTAACGTTCACTAACTCGCCCAACAACAGGTCATTTTATAGCTAATTAACAGCAGGTGCACATTCACATTTCTTTAGGAAAAGACAGTATCAGTAGAGAGCAATATTCACCCCACCATGAAGCAGCGCTTTTATAACTCAAATTTAGCGCCACATCAAAAACGATACATTCAAGCTACGTATGAGACAAATCAAGGGCTGCTCCTTTTCCTTTAACAATTTTGTCTTATAAGATTAATGTGTCAGTTTTTATCTTCAAAGACAAAGTGGTAAGTCAGTACTAAAATTAGTATAACTGACCTGAGATCGCTTAGCCCAAATCCCCACATTACAGTTAAGGCATCCAGTCAACTTTAGCGCTTTATTTAAAAGCGCATTCTAGTAATTAATTATGTTGTGAAGAAAAATAAATTATTGGGATTTTTTTATATGGTTCAAATGGTTCCAAGGAACTATTGACAAGAAGGAGCTCACGCCAACCTACCTTGCGTCACGCGGGATTCGGAAAAATTTTGTGCCGGGTTTCTTGTGCGTTTTACGGTTGTTTTCGCACCATGCGACACAGCAGTAGCTACCGTAGTAGCAACCGGAGGGCATCTGAGAAAGAAAAAAATGTAAGATATAAACACAAATATTCGTAGCTCTTAGTACGATAGCGCAGCCCATGTAACAATAATAACACACACGGGAAAAGCCGGCTGCTGTCTGAGGTTTATTTCGCAGCATCTGTTGGACCTCTGAGCATACAAATAACGGGTAAAACCAACGGACACGATACAGTTCGCTTTTTTCTCTTGCCCTTGTATGCGCACGCTGTGTTTTGCTCGCGACTAAGCAATAACAAAGAAATTAGAAAACGTCTTACCTTCTGAAGAAACCTGTTAGGCGCAGACAATATCCACGTTGTGCTCACATTCTGCTCGCTGTACTCACATGTGCTCAACACAAAACGCGTTGACAGGCGTCAGGCACCATGCGGTCACGCCGTCCACGCACGCACGCGTCCGTCCGTCCGTCCCGCTTTAGCCACTCCAGCCGCTTTCTCATGCGAGCGCCTATCCAGAGACCTTGCCCGTGCCTTTCGTTTCCAATTTCTTTCACCACAGTCTCAGGCGTTATTGCATGGTTATCATCATCATCACGACCACGCGAACGGACTCCCTACGAGCTTTTTTTCCCTACGCTGGCCTTGTCCCCCTTGTCCCCAGATCTAGGCACGGGCAAGGTCTCTGGATAGGCGCTCGCCTTTCGCGAAGCAACTGCAGGAACCGGAACTGGCCCTTACATCACGTGATCTTCTTAACGTAGTAAACAAAAACTATTTCACCCTTTATGATACTTGCAACAATTTTAAATATAATAAAATTAATACTTGAGTATTTATTTATAACAAACCTCACGAAATATCTTCATTCTTTGGCACACTGGCACCACTTAGCGGTCGGTGAGAAAACTAAACGCTCGGCCGCGAAACGGCTCGAGTGGCCACTCTTTCCCTTGTGTAGATTACTCTATGAGAACACGGCACATTTCGGGGATCTATTTCACGCAGCGTATAACGCAGGCCTTTTCACACTTCGATACTGGCGCCATCTAGAAGTCGCGCGTTCAACCACTTCACGAGCCGCGCGCCATCTGGTGTCTGAAACGGACGAAAAAATAGAGGTACCGCGCCCTCCTTGTTCAAGCAAACTAGAGAAATGCACGCAAAAAAAAAAAAAAAAAAAAGTCGTTAGTTGTTTATACAGCAGGGGTTTAGTCTGCCAGAACATGGCGACATTGTTACCCATTGTAGATTAACAATTTTGCCAGTGCAGTACGACTGCTAGCCTGGGGTCTTTAACGTGCACCACGCAGTAGTGAGGTAGTGATACACGACCGCACGCCGATACGATGTTCATCCAGATCGAAACGGGAAAAGGGTGGGGATTGAACCCAGGATCCCTGGGTTCTGCAGCACGAGCTTTCGCTCCACGTGCTCCGAGCTGGTGTGCGCTAGCCCCCCGTGCACCACCTAGCCGCACCTCTGTGGTAAATTCTAGCGCGATACGCCGAGAAACTGATTTTTGCGGACTGCCCAAAGTGAGATCGAAGCGTAAGTGTACATGCTGAATTGAGTTCCCGAATCTGGTATTAATCTATCGTGTGTGCCTCTCGATAGCTCTCTCCGTTGTTTGTTTGTTTTTTCTTCCATTTCATCGCCAACTGATGGCGAATTCCACGGGTCGTTTTGGAGCGCGCCGGGATCGACTTTTCTGGAGCGAGACTATTTGACTGGCGATCGGGATCGAGACCGACGTGTTCCACTGGCCATTTTGGATTAGCTCCCGCTCCAGATCTCGATCTGGATGTGATGGCGAATTCCACAGGGCGTTTTGGAGCGCGCCGGGATCAGATGACCAGATCCGGAATGAAGCACACGATCCGAACGGGGTCGCGCCGCCATTGGATCCTCAGTGGAACATGACCACTGCTCCGGGATCGGCGGATGCCTTCCCGTCATTCAACTGCCCGGGAATCCCCTCTCCGTGGCCGCCGCGGTCGTTTCGAAGATGTTTTCGCAATCGCGGTGCTAATTTCTTTACACGTGTTCGACGCACGAGCGGCAGGAATGGCTCAGGAGCTTCTAGCAGAGATTGCCGGAATGCCCGTAGTGCGGCCAAAACCTTCTCTTCCCCTTCCTGGAAAACGAATATTGGGACCGTCCCGGCCTACCACGGCGGTCCCAATATTCACGCGGATACAGGTGCAGACGCGGACGCCAAAAGGCTTTTTAGATTCCAGAACAAAGCTAAAAAAGTAAGAAAACTGGTTTCGCTTCCGATTTGTTACGATCACGCGAGACATATCGCATGTGTTCGAACTGTTCTGTTTGGGCAGACACACACAAGCGCTGTTGAGTTCGACGACGTGGGTGAGCAATAAAATCGAAAGGATGGTACCGATGCTGTTTCACGTCTTCCTTTCATCGTGTCACGAACAGACGCTTTACTGCATGCTGAAAGAAAAGATCTGGCGGAAGGGTTTGGATTGGGGCTAGTTGGTTGAACATGTTTAGGGGTTAAAAGCGCTAAAAACGACGGACGAGTAGGAGAGACACACACCACAGAGCGCTCTGTGGTGTGTGTCTCCCCTACTCGTCCGTCGTTTTTAGCGCTTTTAACCCCTAAAAAAGATCTGGCTCTCGAACTTGGAAAATTGACGTGTCTGAAATTAAAGTGGAACCGAAACTCAAAATTTACGGGTTTGCTTTCCCTTTTCTTTTAGAATATGTCCGTAAATTTTTGCTGGAGTTTGTTCAGGGCTCACATACACCATTTGTTCACAAGTTCACATGCACACGAAAGTAACGCCATCAAATAATTCTGCTCTAAAATAAAAAAAAAAAAAAAAAAAAATTACCGCTGTTGTAATAAAAGAAAATGCGGACAGCCGAGAAAATAACGAAGAGCAGTGCCTGCGTGGGCCTGCGGAAAAACGAGGGGTCTCACATGCCGAAGTGGTGACCGGCGGGCCGGGCGCGGGAGCCCCGGAAGGAGAGAGAGACGTCCGATGCGGTCGGTGGTTGAAGCGTAACTCCGTTTATTAACGGTAAGCAAATATGGAGGTAGAGCGCCACGGGGACGCGACCCTGACAGCAACCGCATCTCCACGTGGTGAATGATGTTGACTGGGGCAAACGGGGCAAAGCTCTGGTGGTGCTGACGATACTGATTTTATTGTTCATGGGTAGTGCTGATGGTGGTGATGTTTTTTTATTGCTCTTAGGTAGTGCTGAGCTCCGGGTTGCCGTTTCGACTTCATTATTACTGCTTTATGGTCGGTGAAATGCAGAGCCAGTAATTCTTCTAGCGGATCAGCTTGGATCCGCTAGAAGCCGTGGGAACGCATCTCCACCGCTTAAGTCAACGGTCCATGTCAGAAATAGAATGTGTGGTATGGAACGTGGTTATATACGCATTTGAGCATTTAAACCGCAGCGCCCTCTCGTCTATAAACGTTGAGCCAATGCATGCAAAGTTTAGCGAGATTATATACGCATTTGACCGCAGCGCAGCATGGTTGGCGGTACGCCAACAATGGTTGGCGTACCGCCAACCATTGTTGTGGAAATGCGCAAGACACGTGCCACGAGCGGGTGCTCCGCCGCCATTCGCTTCCAAGGGCCGCTCATTTCAGTGCTGCGCCGCCATTTGCTTCCAAGGGCCGCTCGAGACCTGGGCCACGTGCGCTCGCGCATTTGGCGCTACTTGCAAAAACAAACGAAAACATATCGAGGGGCTATAGTTACTACCACATCTCAGAGCCCCCTACTCGTCCCACACGGGCAAGGCAACACGACAGAGTGCGCGTAAAAAGAACAAAGACCTTCTTCCCGAATTCCCAGCCTTGCGTCCCGTCGAAACGGATAGGTCTTTGCTGGAGAAAGTGTGAGGAAACCCGGCACTTTCCATTATTCGGGTGAGAGTGATTTTTCCTCATCTTTGCCTTTTCGTTTTTTACTCGGTAGTTGTGCTCCGATGGTTTTCTTTTCGTTCTCTTTTTTCTTAGGTGGTGTCTTTGTTCTTTTCACTCATTTTCATTTCGTCTTATCACTTGTACACTTGTACTGTTGTTTTTGGCGGCTTCTCTGTGTTCTCTTTATGTACAATAATTTTAAATGAAATCTTTAAAAATAGCAACCTTTAATTGTGTAAGTGTCACCGCCACGAAGCGTAAAAGTTTTTTTATTAGATCTAATTAATGAGGAGAGCGCGGACGTCATTTCCATACAAGAGACAAAGATCTGCTCCGCCAAAAAAGCAAAAAGTTTTGTTCGTTTTTTTGGACACGTTTTTTGGTGCGTTCACGCGCTCACGGCTAGCCCCTCTGGGGGAACCGCCATCCTAGTCAGAGAAAATACTGGCATCCGAATGCTGGACCCCAGGCTGTGCGCGAACGGGCACTTTGCACTTGCCGATGCCTCCTTGGAGACCAGTGGTGCGCCTTATATCGGTTTATACCCCTAGCCGGCCGGGGGAGCGCAAGTACTTTTTCGTCGGACTGCGCGCACTTCTCGACACGCCCGCGACGCTCGTGGTCGGCGGAGGCTTCAACTGCGTCAGTCGCGATGGGGTGCGCGGGTCGGCAGTCCCAAGAGCCGACCTGGGTGCGGCTGCGCTTCGTGACGCCGTGCGCGATTACGACCTTGTGGACGTGACGGAAACGAGAATTTTTCGCCGCGGTTCACGAGGGGCGCGTCGCAGGCGCGGCTGGACCGCGTTTACGTCTCTGGCGAGTGGTCCGGGAGCGTCGTGTCCTACGATGAGAAGATTGGTCCGTTCTCGGACCACGGTTTCGTGGTCCCGGAGGTGTGCGGACAAGGCGCGACACGCCTTGGAAGATGAACTCCAGCATCCTCGAAGCGAAGATTTTATTGAGACGAGGCGTGCTCTCGAGAGGCTGTCGGAGGGCGGTGCAGACGCCGTCTCCTGGGAGAACTTCAAGTCCGCGCTCCGCGAGTCGGCCTGCGCGCAAGGCCGCCGAAAAAGTGCCGAGGAGCAACGGGCTCGGGATCACCTCACGTGCAGGCTCCGGACGCTGCTGGAAGAGGAAGAGCGCAGTGCCTTCGGGGACGACATTAAATACCTCACCATCCTAGAAGAGCAATATAGGGGCGCACAGGTCCGAAGTAGGACCGACGTACTCAAGGGTGAGATCCAACCATCAAAGATCTTTCGCACGCGCGAGCGACGAAGAGCGCAGGAGAACACCCTAAGAAAGCTGCGGGACGGAAATCGAATCGCGACGACGGGGCAAGACATCGCCGGAGTGTTCGAGGCGTCTTTCGCATGGCTTTTCCGAAAAGAGGTGCTGGACACGGATGCGTTCGAGCCTCTCCTTCGAGGATCCGTCCCCGAGGAGGCGATCGATGTCATCAGCTGCCCGCGAGTCAGAGGTTCGGCACGCCATAGGGAAGCTGTCGCGTAACAAAGCCCCCGGCCCAGACGGTATCGGAGCAGAGTTTTCCAAGGCGTTCTCGGACGTGCTCTGCCCGATCCTGACGCAGGTCTTCGCCGACATCAAGAAACGAGGTCTCCTTCCCCCGACGATGAGGCAGAGCCACACCGTCCCGATACCCAAGAAATCGAGGAGAGGCTCCGTCCCCGAGGTCGGCGACTTCCGTCCAATATCAGCCTGCTTTGCGCAGATTACAAGATCCTAGCAAAAAGTCTTGCCAGGAGACTGGATATCGGTTTGAAGACAGTCATTGGGCCGCACCAGAGCTACGGACTTCGGGGGCGAAAAATTTCCCGCAACCTCCACACGATGCGCGCCATCGGCGAGGTGACAGCGGAGGGACACCAACTCCATGCTGTGCTGCAGCTGAACCTGAAGCAGGCTTTCGACCGAGTGTCGCATGATTTCCTGCTTGCGGCGCTGGACCGATGCGGAGTGGGAGAGGAGCTCCGGGAATGGACATCACCACGCGTCTCCTGGTCAACGGGGCAAGAGAAGCGCCCATCCCCGTCGGGAGATCGGTGCGGCGGGGCTGCCCCCTATCACCCATATTGTTCGCGCTGCAGCTCGAGCCGCTATGCCGAGCAGTGAATGAGGACAGCCGCATCTCGGGACTACAACTGGGCGAGGACAATGTGCGAGTTCTTGCTTTCGCTGACGTGAGTTTCGTCTGCTCTTCGAAGCCGCAAGTGGAGGCCGTTCTGCAGCTCGTGGGACGCTTCTGCGCCGCGTCGGGGGCCGAAATAAACCCACAGTAATCGGTGGGCGTGTGACTAGGAGGATGGGCAACGACACCGGAAAAATTTGGAGGCATCAAGTGGACCACCTCCCTCGGGAGCTATCTCGGAGTGCCGATCGACCCGGAGAGCATGACGGCAGTGTGGAGGAGGACTACTAACCCAATCGCGCCAAAGCTATCTCCATGGAAGAGCAGACACTTGTCCATCTTCAGTCGGGCCCACGTCTGCAACGCCGTCAGTTACCCGGCCGTCCTCTACAAAGCGCAGGCCGTCTGCTGCCCAGGTGCCGAGGCGAAAAGAATCCACCGGAGTTGGGCGATCTTCCTCTGGAATTCCTCAATGGAGCGGACCCGCCGGGATTACCTTTTCCTGCACCAAGACAGCGGCGGCCTCGGCCTGGTCAACATCGTCCTCAAGCTCCACGTGCAGCGCTTCCTCCTCTTTCGAGACGCAGGGGACCCCACACTCCTGACAGCGTGCACTACCTCGGCTTTTCTCACCTGGGGAACTGGATGGTCAGCACAACTGGCCGCATAGCCGCACTTCGATTTTACAAAGAAATAGCCTACTCTATCAGGTTTTTCGAGAGCCTTTTCTCGTGGAACTACCTGGCCACCATCGGCAAAAAGTCGTTGTAAATTGGGACGCAATTTCTGCGGCCTTTCCGCCTCCTCTATACTGACAACTACCGATTTCAGACGGAGCAGCCGGGCTCTTCAAGCTCGTGCGGCGTCTCCCCGTCCCTGTGAATACGAAGGACTTCTTCGTGAGCGCGCATATGGATGTGCTCCCCGTGAAGACCTGGCTCCACCGAAAAGGAATACCCATCCCCTGGTCACTCAACTGCGACCTCTCTGGCAACACCGAGACCCTCTCCCACGTCCTGGTGGAATGCAGCAATGCGTACCTCTTCTGGGACGAGATGAGGACGACCTTCAACCTGAGAGACGCATTTGAGGTGGAATGGTCCGCACTGAGGTTTCTTGACTCCGGGCGAAACGATGAGACACGGGTCACCACCGTAATGCTGCTCCTCGGCCTCCACGCCATATGGCAGTCGAGGACAGACATGGTCGAGTGTCACGTGGACGCGCGCCCAACCTGGAGCCATTTTGTGGCAAAAAAGCTTAAATGGTTCTTTACGGTGATCTGCAAGGAAGCGGACGCCGAAGAATGGCAGAACGTCGGAAGGCAGCTTGAGGAGGGAGGCCGCCGCTGTGAAAAATGGCGTACGTCAACGGGTACGGGGCACTGGCGGCGGCCTGTGAATGACAAGCGCCTGGGCGTGGGCTCAGCTGAGCGGTATGCGACGGGGAGGTAGCCATTGCTGTCGGTCGCGCGCGCGTGCTTTTTGTGATCCACTTCTATGACTGTGCGCGCTAGACGCAAAGAGAGTTTGAGGGAGAAGGGGGAGAGTCGTACACTCTCTGGCTCGTTATGCAACATTTGTACTTTCTTCCTCTCGCGTTGTGTCAGTGTCAGCCACAGAGCTCTTCTCCATATGTCTCGGAGGAGGCGCCATGCAATGTTTGCTCTCACTGTACGCGTCACACATTCAATGCGGCGCATCTCTCTTCTTTCTTTTCTCGGTTTTTGCTTCCTTTTGTCTAGAGATGTACCTTCTTCTCTGTTTTTCAAATCGTCTATACTACTGCGTCGTAGCACGAGTCACTCCGCTTTGTCTTTCTTTACTGACCACGCGGTTTGTAATGCAACATCTTAGGACGCACGTGCCTTTTTTTTCTTTGGTCATACTCTCTGTATAACTATGATCCCACCTCTTGTGAGTGAACGTGTAAATATGATGTAAATAAAATTGTTTTTGTTTTTGAAAAAAGCAGTCGTGGCCGACTGTTAAGGTGATGAACTAGAAAGCGAGTGGGGTCTTCCCGCACAGGTTCGAATCCTGTCGACTGCGGAAACATTTTTTTCTTTTAATGTGAGCACGGACGCCGGACGGACGGACGGACAAGACTTCGCCTCTAAGGAGCTTCGCCTAAAAAAAAAAAAAAAGATAAAAACTATTATTTTCTGTATTACATGTTTTATGCAATACCAAAAAAAAAAAAAGAAGTTATATTTGGGCGTAGACGAATTAATCTTCCAATTAATTTTTATTTGCATAAGAACTGAAGTGGTGATTCGTACTCGCTGTCTGGAAAAGTCGGATGTGTGTATCTTTTTGATACACACATCCGTGACAGAGACTGTTCGCGCTCGACGGCCGCGGCTCGCTGCATCTTTTATTCCGCGGAGATCTGCCATAGCAAAGTTGCCTAGTTAATTGCAAGGCATTACAGCACTTGAAGAAAAGAATGGCACCGGAAAACGTAAAAAAAGACAGATTTGATTGCGGGACAGGAACACACGAAACAAGGCAGCCGGCAATGGCCAGGCGGCGCCACGATAGTACTGCATTCAGCGCAACAAGCGGCGGCGCCTCTGTTACTGGGGCGGCCTATCTGCCCGCGGGGCCGTTGCGAGCAGCGGCGACCCCGATTTCAGCAGTCCCCGTGTGCACCTGCGTGCGTCCCTGGTTTTTTCATGCGGTTTTTTAAGACCATCGGGAGCCTTGATAGGTCCAAGTGTTTAGAGAATATTATAAAGTCGTCATCTGGACACCAATTTGAGTTGTCTTCACTACTTGTGGCCGCCCGATCGGTCTGTGCTTCGCTCGTCTCCCAGGAAGTGACACGATAGAACGAAAAGGCAGCGAATAGGTTTATTGTACATCCCGGTTGCCCGTCTTCGAGAGCCGGCAGTCCGGACCCGCCGACCCTAGTTGTCGCCCGTCGGTCAGAACTCACAGTCGGAGCCCGTGTCCAGGCCTGCGGATCGTCCTTCCCACGCCAGTACGGCGTAGGCTAGCTGTTCCGGGCTATCACAGTCAGTCTCGCTGCGGAACCACTACGGGATCGTCATAGCCCAGGCCGGTATGGCCAGGGCTCGCCGCTTCCGCCAGTCCTGACCCGAACTTCGCTGATGGAATGCTCCCGGGAATCGCCATGGGCCAGACCAGCCAGAACAGCTCTATCGTTCCTGCCCGGTTCCAGCCTCGTGCAGCACGCTCTTCCTCTTTCCTCGCCGGCTGGCCCCGCTCGCGCCTTGCTCGGCCGTCCTCTCCTCCCGACGGCCACACACACTAGAATAAAATTTGGAACTCAGCATGCTACATAACCGTACGCACATCGCAAAGCCTGGTGTAAAAAGGCGACAGGCAACGAAGTGTACGTGGAAGGATATTTACGCTTCGCACGAGCTTTTTCCAAACAAAAACATTAGCAGCCTGCTTTCTGCACGCCGTCACATTTGTTACTAGACTCAGCATTAAATTTGGTTGCTGAAACAAACAAAACTTTGTGCTACGAAAATCCACTCGCAGGTTTGGAAGGTTTTGGTTGCGACCACGCATGCCGAACGGCATTAGCGGTGCCGGAACGGGCCGACGGGCCTTTCGCTTGAAGACCTGATCGCCCGATTCTCGACGTCACAGCGAAGCAACAATCGGCCCGATTTTTCCTATCGTATTTCCCTATGTGGCTGTCAAAGCGACTTGTAATATAACTTGTAATATGCTATTTTGCCGAGTAGTCTGCAAAACGAGTTCGTCCGACCACTTTCCAAGCCTGCACATATATTTTCGTTCACTTCCCCCCAAAGAGTTTCTGTAAAATTCACTTACTTGATGCGTCGCACTGCAGTAATCCACTTCTGTCGCCGTGTGCTTCCCAAAATCTCGAAGGGAAGCGATGACGTTTGACGCTTGAGTCACCTTCGCGACTGTGGCCGTGTTTCAAAGCGTTTATTTTTTTTTGGGCTAAGAGTAGGCGAGATGTTAAAGGAACCCGGTGAGGTCGTAGAGAAGTGAACTTGGGACTTACTTTTACGAAAAACGGTTCCAAAAAAAGCTCACGCCGACTCGGAATGCAACGTTCACACGTGGTTTATGGATGCGCCCGCCCGCTGCACCCGCGACCCGCGCAGGCCTGGCCTACCCAGTTTCTTTATTTTGCAGCCGCTAGATTGCGGAGCAGAGTACCGCAATGGTGCCATCCTGGAGCCAAGCACTGCGGGAAGCCACGATCGGTTTTTGCAGGGGCACGAAGGCGCAGACGCGAGGAGGCGGCGTGCTGAGGCGTGCTGCGGCGCGCTGCGGAAGGAAAATAGTGCGGCGTGCGGCGACGAGCCGCTCATGCGCCGTAATCGTTGTCCCGTCGTTTCCTGTATCCTTCCCGCAAAAAGCGCACCCACGTACGCACCCGCGGTTCCCGCGGGTCCCGCGGGTCGCGTGTGAAATGAAGTCGTCAAGTCGCTGTTGCTGGGACGCAGATAGCGTCGTGAGCCCGCCGTGTGCCCAACTTTTTGAGGACCTTTCCTTTTCCCTCGAGCGATCGCAAGCAGCAAAAGAACGCAGGCCTGGTTATTTTCCTCTTCTGTTTAAAGGGACCATGAAATGACTTTTTTACTTTTTCCACATAACTTTTACAATAAACCGTCAACGTTCACTGAATGCCGAACAGGCATCCGTTTTCGTCTCGGTTTATTAACTTCTACACAAAAAATTAATGAAATATCGACTTTTTCTTGACCGCAAAACAAGCCGTGACGTACGATGTTTCCGGAACCGGAAGTTCTCTCTGCAGTAGGAGATGGGAGCGTTAGCGAGTTGGGGTGCGCCGGTGGGTTTTACTGCGCCGATGTCACCGACGTATTTTCTGAATCGGCGCCTCTCATCGCCGCATCGCAGCTGAACGAAATTCAATGAGATACGTTGCGCTACAGCGACAGCATGGGACTAGTCCCGCGTCTCCAGCTCGACGCTCGCCCTCCCGCGGCGGAAACGGGAAGCGCTCTAGTGAGGGTCCCCCGACTCTCCTGCTCAGCGGGCATGGCGGAACTGCTCGCGATCATGGCTCGCGAAATGTCGTTTCCGAATGTAAACAAGACTCTTCACTGTCCCAACGTAGTGCTGCAGCCGGTATGGGATTGTACCTTACTGGAGAGTTTTAGTATTGCGCATAGAAGCAAACGCAAGCGGTATGCGTTTGCGTTAGAGTTCCGTGCCCCACGTTGTGCGTGCGCCCCATCGCCATGCGCCATCCAAGGCCGCAGTTTCGGGCTCCGCGCACGCGCAGTGTAGAACACGTAAAGCTAACGCAAACACACAGGGCTTGAGTTCGCTTGTTTACGCAATATTAAAACTCACAACTGTTTCACCGGCTTCCAACGCCAACGAAACGTGCTGCAGTGACCAGACGTGCAAGCTGGTAGGCGTTCCTTCGAACTGGAAAGGTTGAGATTGGCAAAACAACGGCGAGCAAATACAAAGGTAAATAAATGTTATGAAAAAACTAATAATTCAAAAAAGGCTTTTTTATTTTTTTTATTTTTTTTTATTTTTGGGCATTTTGTTTGGAAGGTTATTGGCGGCGACTTTGGGCGTTTCGCCGGTTGTCAAAAGTCGCGACTTTGAGCACAATATACTTTATTCACAATTAATGTAATTTTACATAGATTTCTCACATTCGCTAAAATGTTTTCATTGATTTTAGACTATTTTTTTATTGGTAATGAAAATGCAGCAACTGAAACCAGGGATGATAATTAGCACAGTTTTTATTGTCATATTTCTTCGCGCGTTTAAAATTAGATCATAAGCAACAAATTATGTTAGAACTTGAAGAATTACTTATTCAAATATGTGACTTTTAATATTATTATTATTAATACAAATCGCGGCAAAGTATGTCTCCAATTAACGCCAAGATCGCGAGAATACGCTATTTAACAATAATAGTCTTTCCAGAAAGGTATAATTCTGTTTTCTTTTTAGCATATGAAAAACTCTGACATAGTTGTCAAGATAGACAAACAGTCAAACAATGGATGTAATATGAAGTCCTACACGTCACGCGGTGCTATAAACACACACACACACACACACTTCAGCTGTCTGACTCGGATTCCGTCTTTGGGTTGTTGCAGTGAGAGCAGCGTTTATTAGTTTATACGTTTCGTGGACATATTATAAAAATTATAATTATTTTCTTATTCTTGTGCTGGAATAATTGTCATTATTTCCCATGACAATTATCTGAGCGAGAGAAAGGCTGCGAGAACGCACAAATATCAGCACTGATTGTTTCAGCAACTACAAATATCCCCCTGGATCGAACAATATGTCACAAAATAAAGTTTCCGCGAACAACTTTTCTAAGTAAATAATTACGATGTGAGACACATCTTGAGTCGTGAAATAATTTGAAATTAAGGCCTATATCGAGAAATTAAATCCGAAATAGAGGTAAGTTTCGGTTTCGCCCCAGAATTAAAACGCGCAGCCTTCCGTAAAAAAATACGCTATACACCGTTCTTGTTTTCAGGTTAAAGGGGTAACCCGCGCTCATAAAACATTAGCTTCCTTGTATTACCAGAAATAATTTATGTCCCTCAGTGAAGCCAGCACACTAGACGGGCTCAACAGCGCCACGCATCTCTGACCCTCACTAAACCCGCCATCTTGGAAAATGAGTGGCGCCACCTATAGTTAGTTGGAGTCGCGGATACCTGTTGGGAAGTGCAGATGGGAACAATTTGCCGCGGCGTTTTTCGCGGTCTCGGAGATGCAGGAGCGAGCCGACGTTAAAAAAGATACGTTTGAACTGTCAGCAAGAGCCACGTAAATACCTGTTCACACTCGGAGCGGACGCGCGCGTTTGATGAAGTGCTGTATTCGCGCTGTTGGTAAGCGCTTCGGAACCGATCTTTTACAATTGCAACTCGATACTGACGCGACACTCGGCAAAGAAAGGTTGGACCGGTATTGCACGTATATCTCCCACGAACTGTTACAGCTCGACAGTGACGTGCAGTCTGTCAGAATAAAAATGGCATACCAATAACAAAGTGTACATACCGTGCTACGAAGGTAATCCATACAGCGTTTATTTCAGCTCTATATCACACAAAACAAGGAGAGGATCGACGAGGGTCCGTTTTCGACGAGTGTTCGTCAACACTGCCTCGGAAAACAAGGGGAAGAGATTGACCTCACCTCTTAACCTAAAATTGAGGTCAGCGATCAAACTATAATACGGAAGGGTCCACAAGGGTAGCGCGGGCATATTCCATTCAGTACGCCAGCCGGTCGTAGGCAGACGGTCTTGCGACGAAGCAACGCTGCGCCGAGTCGGAGTGCCTGCTAGGCCTATATTCTGAGAGTTTCGTCGGAGCGGGATTCGCGGCTGTTGTCGCTCTTCTCGGGTGTTTGTGGATCCAGCGTTCTTGTTCGTCGTGGTTTGTTTTAAGTACATTTCTTTCTTGCTGCTTGAAGTCGGCACGCGCGAGATGAACACGTAGAAAAATAAACGTTCAACCAGTCAGAGTTTTGAGAGGAAGGAAACCAAAGGAAATAACCGTTCTGAACTTGGCCCTGCCCTACTGCGCACGCGCAGTAGTTGCTTCGTTTACCACACGATAGATGGCGCTTGGCTCTCAGCATTATCAAATTTGGCAATTTTCGCCACACATCTCTAATTATGCTACAAAATGTGGATCTGAATATTATTTAACAAAACTTTTAGGAAACATTCGCCGGCTATTTATTGTTTACGATCGCGGTGCTGGTGAGGTAGGCTCTTACCCAATAGGCGATGTGGATTCGGCTGACGTGCACCGATTCTGCGTATGCATCGTAGTGAAAAGGCAGAGCTTTCGAAGGAAAGAAGTCGCAAAAGAGTCCAGTTTTCTTTTAAAAGTTCTATAGCAAATAATTTTTTTTGGCTCCCTAGTCTTGTGTTTTTGTGTTCCTTTTCACACCTTTTACGACGTGCGGTGGATGAAATTCGATTTTAAAATCATTTCATGGTCCCTTTAATCGAAGAGCAAGTGCCGCTGCTCAACCTGACTTTTTTTTTTTTTTTTTTCAGCAGATAGACGGAAAGGTGCTTTACCTTCCTGCGTTCCTATTATATGCGAATCTGAGGAATGTCGAGCACCTGCACTTTCATGCTAAAATAGTGTACAACTTTTCTTTTTTATCCGAAGTTTTTGCCATTTCACGAATTCGAGACGCCCGAATTGAGAGCTCTCGGAGGCCGGAATTTTCGGAAGCTTCCAAGTTGGGCTAAATTTTGAATTCGCTTGAATCGCAGACATTAGGGGCTCTCGAATAACAATATTAGACGGTGCTCCGAACTCTGGGAGATGCCGCAAGGTGCAAACTGCTAATATAAAAAAAAGTCCACCGACGTTCCACTTTCATTGCGGATAAGGCTTTGAAAACGCTGTCCAATTCGTTGCAGGGACCAGAACGATGCCGAGATTGACTGTTTTCCTATTGACCAGTTTATTCCGCCCCGAGAATAAGGCGATATTAGAGCTCTGTCTACTTTCAGTGCGTGACACCAACCTACCATCTCGCTTTCTCTTCTATTTTGAACATTTTGCTGAACTTATTAAACTGTTTTACTACCACCGACATGGCAGAAATCTTTTGGGGTATTGTAAAAGGGCAGACAATGATTAAAAATGATCTCCTTCCCATACATGCCTTGCAAGTGACGTCACGCTAGGGAACATCTGGGGAAGGACGGGGCCCCGCACCACCCGGCACCATACTGGTGGTTGACTTCACACCGTGAGGATGCGCTTACCAAGGCGTAGGATACCGTTGACGGCCCGGACACGCGCTAACATGCACCATATTTTCAACACAGGTACCGTGAACTTAGGAAAATATGCTGAGCCTATGATGATGACGTTTATCCAGTACGTGCGGAATTTTTCGGCATTGGTGCGATTGCGTTACGAGCAGAAAGTTTCGAAATGCCGCCGACGAAGTTTTGACGCGAAGGGATGCCGTGTCACCAAAAAAAGAAAAAGCTTAATTGCGCGCTTCATAATTTGACGAGCGGCTCTAGGAGTCGCCTGTAGGAAAATTATGATGTTGCGTAATGCGGGTAAACAACGCAATGTTACCGTCATAATCATAACCCTGAGACAAGGATAAATCATATAACAAACAAGAAACTGTCCATGTCTCAGGGTTTATATTATGATGTTTCCTAACCGGCTGGCCTGCATACTTTCGCTCCTTGCAAAGGTTATCGTATCGCGGACGGCACAAACCGATGACCCGGCGGCGGCGGTTCGGCGACCTTGCACACGGGGGCCGCCGCCGACCGATCGCCGTCGGGCTGTGCTCGCGGCGCGACACTCGCCGGATTCGGCCGGGAGCCCCGAAGGTGCGCTCGAAGCGTGAAAACGGCGTTATGGAACGAAGGTCAACGACCAAAAGCCGATGCAGAGGCCTGCGCGAACGTAAACAACGGTAGAAAAGGGCCGCCGTTCGCCACTATGAAATGCGTCCCGCAAACTCGATAATCCGCGGCCGCATCTTTTTCCTGCCGCTCATACTTTCTCTAACTTGACGGCTACTCTCTCTAGTGGGGCACGCTGACGAAACGATCGGACGATCATCGGGATACGGGTTAATTGCTGCAGCCGAGCGCGTCGCAGTTTACCATTGCTCTCGCTGCGAAGGGCCGTCGAGTCAACCACCAGCATGGTAGATACCGGTGTTCGACGTCATCATGTGACGTACGTGCAAGGCATGTATACGAAAAAGCCAGACGAGGGAGCGTCTCACACCTTGTCTCGTCGTCGGAATCCGGTACAAGCTTTTGCCACTGTCTGCGCGTATTGTGCACTTGGTAACACTACAGCCTGTCATTTTCACGGGGCTCTTTCTACGCGCATGCAAAATTTAATGCGGCAAACGACGTAGCGGCTGACGAAAACGCCGTCCCCACGCTTTCAAACGAGAGCTCGGCGACTCGCCAAGATGGCCGGATGTGCCGGTCGCGTATCACTCCGCGAGAGCCGCAGACGCGGGGAATGCGATCGCCGTCCGTGTCGTCTGCTTCATATACCCTGAAAACGAATGTCCCAGAACATCGCTCGCGTTATAAAAAAAACGGGATTCTACTGTACCCAGTTGATACCGATAATGTTCAGTGACTTTGGACGCTTTCGGTTTGTTCGATTTTGGTCTAGGATCTATATTTCGCGAACGCAAAGCGGAAAATATGTTCCCCCCGAAACTCGGCGCTCTGGAAGGCCGCTTTCCCCCACGAAGGTCGGCTCCAGTTCTGCGCACGTGACCACTCCTCCGCCAATCCGGAGATGGCGGCGAAAGGAAAAGAAACGCGCTACTCTGGCTCTGCAAGCAGAGCTACGCCAAACCTGGCCAAACCTACCAAACTGCATTGCAGGTTGCCCAGGGTTGCCAGGTAGTTTCTAGCTCAAACCGCCAAAAGCCAGACGGTGTAGCCCAAAAGTAGCCAAATGCAAGAGATTTATGTAGCCCAAAAGTAGCTAGGAAATCGCCAGGACCAGATACTGTACCAAATGAATTTCTAAGAAGATACGCTGAATGGGTTGCGAAATACTTAACAATTATATTCTTCATTTCACTCCGAGACTCTGTTTTACCGGACGATTGGTTATTGGCAAGAGTTGTGCCCGTGAAAAAGAGTGGGAAGGGTGATTCAGTTGATAATTATCGCCCCATTTCTTTGACCTGTACGTCATGTAAGCTACTAGAGCACATTGTGAATAAACAGCTAGTTTCTTTTATGGAGGATAAGGGCATCCTAAGTTCCAATCAGCATGGTTTTCGGAAAGGGTATTCAACAACAACCCAACTACTGGAATGCTATCATGAGATTTCTGGTTATGTTAATAATCGCCTGCAAGTGGATGCCATTTTTATAGATCTGTCTAAAGCGTTCGATCGAGTACCACATTTTAAACTAATTAATGTTTTAATTGACTACGGTGTTCCTTCATTGATTATAAGATGGATTAGCGCATATCTCAGAAATCGCCGGCAGTTCGTCGATGTAAATGGCACCTTTTCGGAATTGTTGGATGTGTACTCAGGGGTTCCACAGGGCTCCGTGTTGGGTCCCTTGCTTTTCTTAATATATGTTAATAGTGTGTTTTCTATCTGTAGTAACGGGCGCGTGAAAGTAAGAATGTTTGCCGATGATTGTATTATATATGCTCCCATTTCGTCAGTAAACGATCAGATAGAAGTAAATGATATTTTATATCGCATCTCGTCATGGTGTAGTGAAAAGAATATGAAAATAAACACCCAGAAAACGCAATACATGCACTTCACGAATAAAAAAAAATATATTTTACTTTGACTACGAGCTTGATTATGTCAGGCTTACTAAAGTTGACAGCTATAAATACTTGGGTGTGGTTATTACTAGCGATCTAAAATGGAACAAACATGTGGATTATGTAACAAAAAAGGCAACTAAAAAACTTTGGTATTTACGAAGGAAGTTGTATAGGACACCTCCCTCGGTTAAGCTTGTTGCCTACAAAGCTCTTGTAAGACCAACACTGGAGTATGCTTCCGAGGTGTGGGATCCTTGGCAGGCCACGCTTTCTAATGAGCTTGAAAAGGTTCAGTCACTTGCGGTGCGTACGATATTTTCTGATTTCAGGACTACGACGTCTGTGACGGAGCTAAAAAAGCAGGCAGACATGCAGCCCTTGAAAAAAAGGAGAATATGTCAACGCCTGAAATTATTTTTTCAAATTTATAATCACCTTGTCAAAATCGACAGCTCTAAATATGTAACACCCAAAAGCCACCGTTCAGAGCGCTTACATCACCCGAAAGTGCTCGAACCCATTCACGCCCGTATAAATATATTTAAACAATCCTTTTTTGTGCAGGCTATAGATTCTTGGAATAAACTTCCAGGTGCTGTTGTTGCTCTCGAGTCGATTTCCGATTTCGAGAATGCTCTACGTGTGTTGTTTGAATAAAAAAAAATGATATATATATATATATATATACGTGTGTGTTTCTGGCACGCCTCTGTAAGCGGATTTGTAACACCGGCTTTTTTTTGTGTGTGTACGTGTGCGATGTACAGAACGCAGTGTACATTCTTTGTTTTTGTATCATCCACTCCTGCTTTGGCCCTTAACAGGGCTGGCAGTATTGTGAAATAATAATAATAAATATTCTGCAGAGCCCCAAAATAATGCACTCGAATCTGCGAGCACACTTCGAAGGCAGTGCGTCTGCATATCTAGAGTTTAGGTCCAGCTTGAAAGATCTACGACATCTTGAACGTTTTATTTCAAACACAAAAGAACAAAACTTTTCCACACGCGTTTTTGCAGTCACCTAGTTATGAAGCACTCGCTCGTGCCCGGCTTACTCGCCGGGTTGATGTCTTCACAGAACTCGTTCTTCCCAAGGAAAGCAAACTTTACATAGAGGACGTTTCGAAAAGGTGGAAGGGGCATGTTCTTCCTTAGGCCTGACTTTGGGAGGGGCACGTGACTGAATACTCTCTCCACGGCGGCATTCGACATGGGCAGTGTCGGAAGCGCGATGGCAAGCTCGGACAGCAACAGAAACAGGGCTGCTCCTGCGCATTGATCTTGGCCTTGTTTGGAATATTCATTGTCCCAAATCTGTTGTCTTTTGCTATGGCTCATTGTGCTTTAAGAAACTTCCATGCTTCGCCGAAAAGCCTCCTTTGTTATATCCGGTACAGCACGCGTTATCGGGCGACATCAAATTCTGCAGGATGTCTTGAGTTGCCTTTAGTAGAATTTTTCCTCGGATGAGGTGCCTCCTGTAGGAGGATGGTGGGAAACTCGAGGGAACCAGAGACGCCAGTAGGAAGCAGAAAGAACTTGGGAGCATAAAATAAGTCACAATTATTACAAAAGCGATGTCATCGGAGCTAGATCTATGTCACGGTAGCTCACTTGAGCTAATATGTTCTGGCATCACGCCCACGAATCTTCACGCAGAAAAATACCCGAAAGTGGGACCCCAGAAAGGATAGACTGTCGCTTTGTGTATGCTGATGTGTCTTTTGTACGTCTACTCTAAACTAAGCAAAAAAAAAAAAAAAATTGTTGAACTAGGATTAGAAATATCCCCAAAATAGCCACATGGCCAACCGCCGAATTTCGACGCCAAATGCATGACAAAGTAGCCCAATTTGGCGATTAATAGCCCAACCTGGCAACCCTGAACAAAACCCGAACCCAGGGGGGTAAAGGTGGGTGAGGAGGAGTGGCAAATCCCGTGCGCCGACACCCGGGGTCCAGAGCAGTGTTGCCAGACGGAGAAAAAAAAAGTCAGCAGATTCATCCCCAAAAAGTCAGTAGATTTGCTCAAAAATCAGTAGATTCTACGAAATCGGTGTTTTGCCATGTTTTCCTATTTCCATTAAACCACACTTCGAAGAAATAGTATCGAGTAACAAATAAAATGGTAAAAAACACAAATAAAAATGAAAAAAAAAAAACAAAAAGACAAGACCAGTATGGAAGTCCTCTGCAAGCTGCCACCTTACCTTACTGGGCTGTGGAAGGTCTCTGACGCAACTCTGTCGGCGCGGAGCACTGTTGAGGCTACGCGTCGTCTGCTACGGGCTTATTCCTTTTTCGCCTGACTCAAAGTTTGCGTTCAAACGTGGAGGAACTTAATTCGTTAGCTTCTTAAGCCACCGAGGATAAACATTAATTATATCATTTTCTTGCCAGAGCCTGCCAAATAAAAGTAAAGAACCAAGATTTGGATGTCGATCCCATGCATAATATTCCGCCGGGCGAATTAATGAAAATGGCGGCCCTCTCCGCTCAGCTGGGAGCATATGGCTGGGAACAGCCGAGAGTTCACGCGCATGCGCTCACGCCTCTCGCTCTGCGCCGCGGGCTGATTGGCTCACTTGGGAGGAGGGCGTTACAGCGGCGAGATCATAGACTGGCCAAACTCTCACCATATATGGCTCTGGCCCGGATGTCACCGTCGAACCGTCCAACGTAACATTGAACTGTCGAACCTGCTTTGGGTGAATGAATAGATGAATATACGGCTGTCACTCGAATAGGACGGGCTTCTGGGCCATCTAGCCAGTGCTTCGTTTTTAATTCTGGGAGAATATGAGTTTCATTTGATGGCCGGGCGACCCTAGGAACTGAAGGGCGAAATAATAAATTTCAATATGTTTACAAAAAAAGTCAGTAGATTTTCTTTTTTTTCAGTGAATCAGTAGACCCGGAACGAAATCAGTAGATCTACTGATAAATCTGTAGACCTGGCAACACTGGTCCAGAGTGAAAGATCGCAAAAGAGAGCGACAGAACACGAGAGAAAGAAAGCAACGTTGCCAGCTGAAGGACGGCAGTCGCGACGGTCGCGACAATGGTAAACGCGAAGAGTGAAAACTCTCAGCAATATAAACAGTGATAATTTAACGTTGTAAACTAAATTCTGAGCTATTCTAACGCTTATAAAAAGCAATAAAGTCATTACGCTGCATTACCTTCCCTTCTGTCGAAATCTCGGAAATCTGGTGGTTGCGCAGTTTCGTATCCTCAACCGCGCCCACCCGCGCCGCACCGGCGAAGCCGGGTATATGGTTTAGTTTAGCGTTAACGCGAGGCCGTACATCTGCGCGCTATGCAAAAAGAAAGCTTCGAAAGGAACGCGAATATCTTTCCACCGGTAAGTTCGTGGATTGTTGAAGTTCACGAGACTGCTCTAATGATGTAACCGTGTTTGGGACCCCGAGAGTCTGCCTGCATGCTACGCCGCTTGCGGCAGCCAGAATGTATGGGAAAATGGCGGACCTTTTCCTCTAGAGTTAGTATGTATGATCTCTATGCCCGAACGGCCCGAACCAGAAGCGTTCTCGGCTAGAGCACTATATAGCTCCTTCGGAGCAGAGTAGCGTAGAGTAGGAAAACTCTACAAAAAAAAAAAAAAAAAAAAAAAAAAAAAAAAAAAAGTGAGGGTGGGCGTAACTCAAAACCTGGAGAGCGTTTGCAATTTAATGGCGGCGCCTGAGGGAGAGGATTCGAGAAAGGATATGCGCCAGTGTTGCCTGCACGAGAGCAGGCGCCCGCTCTGTTGCAACTCTGTTGCTCCATGCGCCTTTCCTCCTCTCGCCTCCCATTGCAAGCAACGAGCCAACACCACCTAGATGGAAAGCCGGAGCGCTTCCCTCTCAACGAGGTAGAGGGGCTTAGAGTGATAAACCGGAAGTTCGGAAGTGGCACCCCCCCGGTTGCCGCCATGTTTTACGCAAATGTGACCACTCGTCACATGACCAACCCAAATACGTGACGTCAAAGAAAAGATGGCAGCGCCCATGGCCTGCGGGGGCCGTTAGAGACGTGGGCGACTTGATCCGAGCAGAGGAACGCGAATCGCGGCATAGGACCAGTTTAATACAATTTCTACGTTTTTCTTGCTCTCTCACGTAGGTATAACATGAGAATTCCACGGCCCGCGTCTTTTCGTCGGGTTTTCGCTCGTAGTCGACGTGATTCTCGCAAAAGAGTAATACAAAATGAGCCGCACGTTGGTCGGTAATCGCCAAGCGTTGTTTGAACGTCAGTTGAACATCACAGGTTTGCTGTGTGCATCACGCTTGGAAGAACAATTTTGGAACGACAGCAAGCAACTCAAGTCCACTTGAGAAACCCTGTCGGGATTTATTGCAGTCGCCAAATCACCCTGCCGTCGCAGTCTTCCACCGGAACAGAGCAGCTTCTTTGGGGGTCCATATCACAAGAGCGAATGACATTTTAGCGAACGGCGACATTTGAGCGAATGGTCGTTTTAGCGAATAACGGGGGCGCGCGTTAACCCATCCGTCGCGCTGCGCTTTACGCCGCTTCGCGGCGACAGTCTTCGGCAACTCATTACAAAAATGTGAACCCATTTGGCCCACCCGAAAACGCCGCTTCGCGGCGTCGGACTATTCGCTAAAGTGTCGTTCGATGAAACGTGGGCGTTCGCTAAAACGTCATTCGATCAAGTGAGTGCCTCCCCTTCTTTGGACTTCACGATGCGTGCCTTGTAGCGAGTTCGGTGAGTGGTTTCTGTCCGCCAGTGTCCCATTGGTGCGAACTCTTCTTTCTTCGGCTGCTACAAAGCTCTGTGTTTCCCGGAATGGAAGCGATGGTGCCGTGCAAAGTGTCTCGACTGCCGTTGTGTCGCCTCAGCAAGTCGCCAAATCGCCAAGTCCTCCACCGGAACGACGCAGCATCTCTGCACTTCACGACGCGTGCCTTGTAGCGAGTTTGGTGCGAGGCTTTTGTCTGCCCGTGTTCCTTTACTGCAAACTCTTCTTCCTTCGGCTGCCCCAAAGCTCTTTGTTTCCCGGAATAAACGCGATGGTGCCGTGCAGAGTGTCTCGACTGCTGTTGTGTCCGCCTCGGCCAGTCGCCAAATCGCCAAGTCTTCCACTGCAACGAAGCAGCTTCTCTGCACTTCACGACGCGCGACTTGCAGCGAGTTTGGTGCGAGGTTTCTGTCTGCCCGTGTCCCATCAGTGCAAACTCTTCTTCCCCCGGCTGCCCTAAAGCTCTGTGTCTCCCAAAATGGATGTATTGGTGCCCTGCAGAGTATCTCGACAGCCTTTGTGTCCGCCTCGGCCAGATGCCAAATCGCCAAGTCTTCCACCGGAACGAAGCAGCTTCTTTGCACTTCACGACGCGTGACTTGCAGCGAGTTTGGTGCGAGGTTTCTGTCTGCCCGTGTCCCATCAGTGCAAACTCTTCTTCCTTCGGCTGCCCTGAAGCTCTGTGTCTCCCAAAATGGATGCATTGGTGCCCTGCAGAGTATCTCGACAGCCGTTGTGTCCGCCTCGGCCAGACGCCAAATCGCCAAGTCTTCCACTGGAACGAAGCAGCTTCTCTGCACTTCACGAGGCGTGACTTGCAGCGAGTTTGGTGCGAGGTTTCTGTCTGCCTGTGTCCCATCAGTGCAAACTCTTCTTCCTTCGGCTGCCCTGAAGCTCTGTGTCTCCCAAAATGGATGCAGTGGTGCCCTGCAGAGTGTCTCCACCGCCGTTGTGTCCGCCTCGGCCAGACGCCAAATCGCCAAGTCTTCCACTGGAACGAAGCAGCTTCTCTGCACTTCACGAGGCGTGACTTGCAGCGAGTTTGGTGCGAGGTTTCTGTCTGCCCGTGTCCCATCAGTGCAAACTCTTCTTCCTTCGGCTGCCCTGAAGCTCTGTGTCTCCCAAAATGGATGCATTGGTGCCCTGCAGAGTATCTCGACAGCCTTTGTGTCCGCCTCGGCCAGACGCCAAATCGCCAAGTCTTCCACTGGAAGGAAGCAGCTTCTCTGCACTTCACGAGGCGTGACTTGCAGCGAGTTTGGTGCGAGGTTTCTGTCTGCCCGTGTCCCACCAGTGCAAACTCTTCTTCCTTCGGCAGCCCTAAAGCTCTGTGTCTCCCAAAATGGATGCAGTGGTGCCCTGCAGAGTGTCTCCACTGCCGTTGTGTCCGCCTCGGCCAGACGCCAAATCACCAAGTCTTTCACTGGAACGAAGCAGCTTCTCTGCACTTCACGACGCGTGACTTGCAGCGAGTTTGGTGCGAGGTTTCTGTCTGCCCGTGTCCCATCAGTGCAAACTCTTCTTCCTTCGGCTGCCTTAAAGCTCTGTGTCTCCCAAAATGGATGCAGTGGTGCCCTGCAGAGTGTCTCCACTGCCGTTGTGTCCGCCTCGGCCAGCCGCCAAATCACCAAGTTTTTCACTGGAACGAAGCAGCTTCTCTGCACTTCACGACGCGTGACTTGCAGCGAGTTTCGTGCAAGGTTTCTGTCTGCCCGTGTCCCATTCGCGTGAAGTTTCCTGAAGGCTTATCGTTGGCCGAGTGTTTTTGTGCGCCACAGCGTGGAGTATGTGGAGCCAACGCTCAAACCACAGAACCCAGATGTCTGGTGTTCAATCTCAACCTCTGCCCATTTTGATGTCAATGAGCATTGCACCGGCGTCTAGTCGTATTTCCCTATTGCGTAATGCTTGTTAAAGACCCGTAGACTAGCAGTGGTGCTGCACTGGCTAAAGTTGTCATCTAAGCAGAGATGCTGACGTCCATTGGGGCTAAGTGATTTCCCTCTGTCTAAACATACAAAACACCACTCTTCTCCCCTTTCTTCGGGCGAATGCTGGTGGCCGTTGAGCTGTCACAATCTCTGGTCAGTCAAACTATAAAGGCCTCTTGGTCTGTCTGAACTTCGTAGCTTGCAAAGATTCAGAGGCGGTAAAAATGTTTCAGAAGTTGCTTTTTTCTGAAATCATGTTTTTTTTGGTGTGTCCCACCACGTCTTTATGTATGCATTCTGTTGAAGAGGGAAAGTCCTTAGTGCTTCTTCCTCGGTGCTGTAATGCAGCCATGGCCTTGTTACTGCCCTCGAAAGATGACCAACTTCGTGAAAAGCTGTCGGAGAACCACCCCTCTTTCAGCGGCACTTTGCTGACGACACATGTGATGTATCCGCAGCTTGAAGTAGTACTCCAGCATTGTCTTCATCATGATAGCACAGTGGGAGTGATGGTCAATCGTTTGAGCGAGAAACAGATGGTCAAACCTCCTAAAAAGCGGGGTCTTGGAGGCAATGCCGATTGTCTCCGTCTGCAGCTTTAGAAGCCAGTTTCGGCCCCTTTTGGCCACCTTGTCGAAGTTTCGCCGAAGCACCTTTTCTGCTATTGTGCACAAGTGCAGGACGTCCTGGGACGGGCTGTGGAGGCCACCAGCGTCTTTGGCAAGCACCAAACCACGTTTGTCGCTTGTGACCAGCGCAATTCTGGAGCATTCCGGACACTTGGTTACTTTGGCAAAGTTTACCGCCACATTCCCTGCGATGTACTCGACAACGCACTCAGCGAACTGAGAAAGTGGCTGGTAGGACGTGGTCTCATGGGTTCCTTCGCTCGTTGCAGCTTCATCTCTTGCCTGGACTTGCTGGCGGCAACCTGACGAACTGACAAGGAGTGTTGCGGTGCCGTCGACCTGGCAGTTGCCTCGGGTTGAGGGCTGGACATCGGCGACCAGGCACTTCCTGTAAGCAGAGCGGAACTCGAGTGCCGTTGGGTTGTCGTTGTTGCCCGTCCTGTTACGCACAGTCGCAAAGAACAGTTCCAGGTGGTCCTGGCTCAGCTTCCTTGTCAGCAGGCACCTGAGTGGTGGGCTTGGGCTCCAGACCAGGTCTTCAGCAAGGCCCTTAATGGACTCCAGGACGAGCAGGAAGCCGAGGATTGGAGTCTTCCTTGCTCCTTGACTCAGTGGCTGGCCCGTGAAGTCCTTCAAGCCTCGGAGGTAGTGTGAAGCCTGGTCAATGCGTTTCAGCATGGCGTCCTTGTTGACGGCTCGAATGGGGGCCTTGCTTCCACGTCCAAGGGGGTGACAGGAGTTGCTGAGGTCGAAGATGTTGTCGACTGCTGCTGCAAACTCTGCGGTGGCCTCCACACCCTCGAAGCCTCGGATGCCCTTCTCCTTGCAAAACAACAAGGCACAGCTCACTGACCGACTCAGGGTTTGGGCCGCCAGGGAGACCTTCATTTTTTGGCGCTGGAAATCAATGTGTTTCTTGCGCAGCTTGTTGGCAGCATGAAGGCCCTCTTGTTGCTGCAGGCTGTCCAGGGCCTCGAGATATTTCCAGGCGACGACCCTACCTGCCCCATTCCTGATGCATTGCTTCTCGGCGAGCAGGTTGCGCATTAGTTTGAGCATGTGGCAGGCATCCAAGAGTCCATACACCCTCCTGGAGGGGTCAGAAGGGTTGGGAAACCAGCTTCTCAGCGGCGGGCCAAAGCACACTCCAAGTGCTGTCAACATGGAAATGTTGCAGTTGGTGCCGTTGCACGTCACGCTGATGCACTCTGCTCCGGCCTCCTCCAGCTTGGTGATATACTGGCGCACAAGGTTGGCCCAAGTGTTGCCGTCCAGGCCGTCGATGAGGGCATAGCCCAATGGGATTTTCCAGCTTTTGTTGACTGCGACCGCCAGAAACACAAGTGCATGCTTGGCATAGGCGACGCAGTCGTTGTTGAGGATGCCGTGGCCCAGGTCACAGTACCCGATGACCTCTTTGCCATCCCAATCGACTTGTTTCTTGATGCTCATCTCGTCAACCATCAAGCTGACTAGAAGTCGTCCCTTCTGGACTTCTTGTGTTACTCTGTTGAATGACTCCCTGGTGAAGCCTGGGTTTCCATCGATCACCGCTGCCCATTTGCGAAGAGCACTCGGGTGTGGCAGCCTGACGTGCTTCCGCAGAAACTTGTATGCTTTTGCCGAGTAAAAGTGCACCGTGAGGGCAAACTTGCGCACATCCTCTGCGTACATGTTGTTTGGTTTCCTGGCTCTCCTCAGGACAAGGTTGCGCATCGTGTCTGTGAAGATGTTGTCAACAATGTTGACTGCTGACCCAGGAAGCCTCCTTCTCAGTTCTCGGAGAAGGACGTTCAACTTCTTTATCCTGGCCGTCTTTCGGTTGACCTTCTTTTTGGCCTGCTTAAGCAATTTTCTCGCTCTCTGCAGCTTCCGCCTAGTGCTACGCAGAAGATCCCTGTGCTGTCGTGGCGATACAGCTGAATAGTTGTGATCACCGGCACAAGCGTGGCGCCGCACACACACATCTTCGAGCGTGGCATCAGGTGTTGACTCCGCACTGTTTCCAGATCCAGTGGCAGTGCTGGCTTCGTGACACCGCACAGACAGATGTTCGGGCATGGTCTCGAGCGTCGACTTAGCACTGCTTCCCGGTCCAGTGGCGGCGCTGGCTTCTGGAGCCTCCCTGGGGCTTGGTTGACTGGTAGACGAGCCAGGCTGCCTCTCCGGAGGAGGAGACCTGCCAGCAGAAAAAAAACAACAACAACAAAAAAAAAAAACGGAATCACTACATTTCACCTAATCTTAAACGGGGCAGCTCTCTTGGTGCATAATTTTTGTCTTGGCAATGCGGAGCGCGGGTTCATCGGCTCCTTTTGCAGGGGTCGTGGTGACGTCGGAACGCCAAGCTGTGATTGGTTGTAATTAGAGGATAGTCGGCAGACTACAAGGCACCTTGCTTTGAGGGCTACCCACTACTCTTCGATTAGAGTCAATCAGAACTTGGCGTTTTGACGTCACCACAGCCCCTGCAAAAGAAGCAGACATACTTGCACTCCGCATATCATATCTGCCGTAAGATTAGAACTGGTGTTCCTTGCAACAAGCCAGAAAGTTAGCTTCACATATTTCTTTTATTAACCCAGCTTAAGCGACTCCCTAAAAATATATACATGTCACACCAGATAGGAAGTTCGCCAATACGGCCATTTTTATTGGATATCGACATGTTTTTTTTTGCCTTTGACAATGTGCGTCCAGGATTGAAATTGCATTACCTAGTTGCCTAAAATATCATATTTTCCTCTCCGTCTGTATGTTCTGCTGCTGTTCTAGATATTTTTAGTGTTGCCAAGGTAAAATCTGAGCGTGATAGTATGTGTATGGAGCAACCGCCCATCGTAGTAATCAGTATGTCTTTCTCAGGCAAATAAAAGTGATCTACAGCAATGTACCTGTGCCTTTGCTTGCATTGCTGGCGCTGAAGAGTGTCCACATGAGACTGTGCTCGTTGTCGTTTCCGAGGTGACCGTTCGGACGTGCGTGCCGGAGGGTCGAACTTCGTTGGCACACTTCCTTTTCGGAGGTACCTCTTGCTGCCCAGCTGGTGAAAGCAGTCATCCTCAAAGTGCGCTGAGCACAATTTGGAGTACCTGGTGGGTGTCCAGTCTTCACAAGGCATTTCCTCCATCCACGCCCTCAAAAGTTCTGGATCTCCCAATGGGAACCTGTGACAGTATAGGAAAGTGTGGGTGGTAAAGTTTCAGAAAAAAAATTTCGAAAACTATAAAAGTTTTTTTTTTCTTTTCAGAATACGTAAAAAAAGTACTAATACCTCTGGTCAAGACGTGAACCCTCTTCATAAATGTACAAAAAACTTGTTCTTTTATAGGGTATTGGAGCTGCTCACTTTTAGGAAACTACTATAGCATAATGGTTACGTGTTGGTTTTACTACTGATATCACCCTCCTCTGGAGAGTTGCCATTAGATAAGAATGCCATACTTTCCAAGACAATCAATTCCCCCTTCTGGATGCATGAAAGTAAGTGAAGAAATCAAACATGCTTCCAGCATAATGCAGGTTGTATTAAGGTGCTTTCCCCACAGAGCACGCTTGCAGCCGTTGCAACTCAAGAAGTAAGGGCGACGTGAAGGAGGAAGCAGACGGAACGCTAAAGAGAGGAGGAGGTTTCCTCCTCCCTTCTCCAGCGTTCCGTCTGCTTCCTCCCCCTGGCCATGTCTTACCTTCGCCCTACCTATAGGGTGCTCAAAAAATGCGCGCGAAACAAAACATGCTCTGAATTTGGCATAGCCAGCAGAGCATTGTGTAACCATAATGTATAGTCAGTTGCAACTCAAGAAAGTAGGGCGAGGGAAAGGAAGAAGAAGCAGACGGATCGCTGGAGAAATGAGGGGGAAACCACTTTCTCTCTCCAGCGTTCCGTCTGCTTCCTTCTCCCAGGCCTTCCTTTCCCTCGCCCTACCTTCTTGAGTTGCGACGAACTATTGCACAATTTAACTTACCCGTGAAACGTGACCGCCGAGTTCTGCCTACCCCTGTTGGTGCAGGTCATAGCAGCACACGTGTTCGGCATGTTTGTTTGCTTTTGCGTCTACTGGTTGATTCACCAAATTGGCAATTCGAAGTAAACCAAAAAACACATGAGTGAAAAAAACGAGCGCCGCGCGGTAGTTCCCATGGCAACTTCCGCGGACGCTGTGACGTGGCGGCTTGGCATAGGTCCACGTCACAGCGTCCTGGGCTGTTTCTATGGGAATCGCTGCGCGGCGCCGGTTTTTGTCGTCGCTCATGTGTTCCCTGCTTGAAGTGTGAAATCACATGTAAGCAATTTGGCGAGCGACGAGATAAGCGATGGCGACCGGCTTCGCTGTCGCTCGGTCAGTCGTGTGTCGAGGCAAACTGCAAGAAAGCGACGGGAGCAAGCGATCAACGCGATGAGCGACATTTTCTTGATATTCAAAAAACCGAGCGACGCGACGAGCGACAGTGAGAAATCTTCGTCGCTGACTCTCGTCGCTGTCGCCGTCGCTCGTCTCGTTGCTCGCCAAATCACTTACATGCGGTTCAGCCTTAAGAGAGCAAGACGAGGCGACGATCGAGGTATGAAATGAAAAAAAAAAAAAAAAAAAACGCACCAAAATTCGTCTGCTTTGTTGAGAGACAGTATCTGTATCAAAAGGTTGAGGTGGTGTGCTCAGTCAGAATTATTTCCTAAAATACATTTTTACCACAACAAGATAATGTAATGGGGCCATTAAAAATTGTAACAAAAAACAAAAAAACAATTTGCGCTTTGAGATTTCTGCGCGCGCAAAAAATTCGTCTGCTTCATCGGCCCGCTTTGTGTTTCATCCATAATTCAGTAAACACTCTCTGTACCCGTGTTATGGGGTATTGTCACTTTTTAGAATAACTTATTCCCGCTTCAAAACCGCGTAACGCAGATACAGGGAAGTGTTCAATGAATTCGGGATGAAACCCAATGCGGGCCGATGAAGCAGACGAATTTATGGCGCGCGCAAAAGTTCTCTAAGCGCACAACGTTTTTTTATTATCTGTGTGAACATTTTTCTAATGCCTGCATTACATGGTTTTGTAGCGGTAAAAATTTATTTTAAGAAATTATTTTGTCTGAGCACACCACCTACCTTCCGATACATACACTGTCCCTGAATATAGCAGACGACTTTTGTTGTTTGTTTTTCGGTTCAAACATCGATCGTGCTCTCTTACTTCGTTAATTCAGTAAAATAACCGGTACACGCAAAATGAAACAAACAAACTCGTGTGCTGCTATTACCTGCACCAACAGGGGTAGGCAGAACTCGGAGGTAACGTTTCACGGGTAAGTTAAATTTTACTACATTATGGCTACATAATGCTCTGCTGGCTATGCAAATATTCTAAACATGTTTCGTTTCGCGCGTATTTTTTTAACAAGTTTTACCGTGCTAAACTATCTATAGTCTTTTGCAGCTCGAGAAGGTAGGGCGAGGGTAAGACATGCCGGGGAGGAGGAAACAGACGGAACGCTGAAGAAGAGAGGAGGAAGCAGACGGAACGATGGAGAAGAGAGAAGAAAACCTCCTTCTCTCTTTACCGTTTTGTCTGCTTCCTCCTCCCCGGCCATTCTCACCCTCGCCCTACCTCCTTGAGTTGCAGCGGACTAGACAGCCCGCATTCATGAGGGGCTGCAAGCGTGCTCTCTGGGGAAAGCATCTTAATTAATACAACTTGCACTATGCTGAAAACATGTTTGATTTCTTCACTTACTTTCATGCATCCAGAGAAGGGAATTGATTGTCTTCGAAAGTATGGCGTTCTTATCTAATGGCAACTACCCAGAGGAAGGTGATATTAGTAGTAAAACCAACACAAAACCATTATCCTATAGTAGTTTCCTAAAAGTGAGCAGCTCAAATAACCCTATAAAAGAAAAAGTTTTTTGTACATTTATCAAGAGGGTTCACGTCTTGACCAGAGGTATTAGTATTTTTATGTATTCTGCAAAGCAAAAAAAAAAACAAAAAAATTATAGTTTTGGAAATTGCTTTCTCGATACTTCACCACCCACACTTTCCTATACTGTCACAGGTTCCCATTGGGAGATCCAGAACTTTTGAGGGCGTGGATGGAGGAAATGCCTTGAGAAGACTGGACACCCACCAAGTACTCCAAGTTGTACTCAGCACACTTTCAGGATGACTGCTTTAACCAGCTGGGCAGCAAGAGATACAAGAGATACCTCCGAAAAGGAGGTGTGCCGACGAAGTTCGACTTTCCAGCACGCATGTCCGAACGATCGCCTCGGAAACGACAACGAGCAGTCTCATGTGGGCACTCTTCAGCGCCAGCAACGCAAGCAAAGGCGCAGGTACATTGCTGCAGATCACTTTTATTTGCCTGAGAAAAACATACTGATTACAACGATGGGTGGCTGCTTCGTAAACATACTATCACGCTCAGATTTTACCTTGGCAACACTATAAAAATACCTAGAACAGCAGCTGAACATAGAGACGGAGAGGAAAATATGATATTTTAGGCAACTAGGTAATGCAATTTTAATCCTGGATGCACATTGTCAAAGGCAAAAAGAAAACTCACGTCAATATCCAATAAAAATGGCTGTATTGGCAAACTTCCTATCTGGTGTGACATGTATATATTTCTAGGGAGTTGTTGCAGCTGGGTTAATAAAAGAAATATGTGAAGCTAACTTTCTGGCTTGTTGCAAGGAACACCAGTTCTAATCTTACGGCAGATATGATATGCGGAGTGCAAGTATGTCTGCTTCTTTTGCAGGGGCTGTGGTGACGTCAAAACGCCAAGTTCTGATTGACTCTAATCGAAGAGTAGTGGGTAGCCCTCAAAGCAAGGTGCCTTGTAGTCTGCCGACTATCCTTTAATTACAACCAATCAGAGCTTGGCGTTCCGACGCCACCACGACCCCTGCAAAAGAAGTCAATGAACCTGCGCTCTGCATTGCCAAGACAAAAATTATGCACCAAGAGAGCTGCCCAAGATTAGGTAAACTGTAGTGATTCCTTTCTTTCAGGGCGCCGAAAATAAACAAGGACAAGATACAAGAAAGGAGACGTGACAAGGCGAAAGGAGACGTGAACAAGGCGGAAGCGCCTTGTTCACGTCTCCTTTCTTGTATCTTGTCCTTGTGTATTTTCGGCGCCCTGAAAGTTATCATGAACCAACTAGCCCAGATTGCCATTCTAATGTAGTGATTCCGTTTTTGTTTTTTCCTGCTGGCAGGTCTTCTCCTCCGGAGAGGCAGCCTGGCTCGTCGACCACTCAACCAAGCTCCGGGGAGGCTCCAGAAGCCAGCGCCGCCACTGGACCGAGAAGCAGTGCTAAGTCGACACTCGAGACCATGCCCGAATATCTGTCAGTGGGGTGTCACGAAGCCAGCGCTGCGACTGGACCTGGAAGCAGTGCGGAGTCAACACCTGATGCCACGCTTGTTCCGGTGATCACAACTATTCAGTTGTATCGCCACGACAGCACAAGGATCTTCTGCAAGGCACTAGGCGGAAGCTGCAGAGGGCGAGAAAATTGCTTAAACAGGCAAAGAAGAAGGTCAACCGAAAGACGGCCAGGATAAAAAAGCTGAACGTCCTTCTCCGAGAACTGAGAAGGAGGCTTCCTGGGTCAGCAGTCAACATCGTTGACATCTTCACAGACACGATGCGCAACCTTGTCCTGAGGAGATCCAGGAAACCAAAGAACATGTACGCAGAGGATGTGCGCAAGTTTGCCCTCACGGTACACTTTTACTCGGCAAAAGCATACAAGTTTCTGCAGAAGCACGTCAGGCTGCCACACGCAAGTGCTCTTCGCAAACGGGCCGTGGTGATCGATGGAAACCCAGGCTTCACCAGGGAGTCATTCAACAGAGTAACACAAGAAGTTCAGAAGGGACGACTTCTAGTCAGCTTGATGGTTGACGAGATGAGCATCAAGAAACAAGTCGATTGGGATGGCAAAGAGGTCATCAGGTACTGTGACCTGGGCCACGGCATCCTCAACGACTGCGTCGCCTATGCCAAGCATGCACTTGTGTTTCTGGCGGTCGCAGTCAACAAAAGCTGGAAAATTCCATTAAGCTATGCCCTCATTGACGGCCTGCACGGCAACATTCGGGCCAACCTTGTGCGCCAGTATATCACCAAGCTGGAGGAGGCCGGAGCAGAGTGCATCAGCGTGACGTGCGACGGCACCAACTGCAACATTTCCATGTTGACAGCACTTCGAGTGTGCTTTGCTCCGCCGCTGAGAAGCTGGTTTCCCAACCCTTCTGACCCCTCCAGGAGGGTGTATGGACTCTTGGATGCCTGCCATATGCTCAAACTAATGCGCAACCTGCTCGCCGAGAAGCAATGCATCAGGGATGGGGCAGGTAGGGTCGTCGCATGAAAATATCTCGAGGCCCTGGACAGCCTGCAGCAACAAGAGGGCCTTCATGCTGCCAACAAGCTAAGCAAGAAACACATTGATTTCCAGCGCAAAAAAAAATTAAGGTCTCCCTGGCGGCCCAACCCCTGAGTCGGTCAGTGAGCTGTGCCTTGCTGTATTGTAAGGAGAAGGGCATTCGAGGCTTCGAGGGAGTGGAGGCCACCGCAGAGTTTGCAGCAGCAGTCGACAACATCTTCGACCTGAGCAACTCCTGTCACCCCCTTGGTCATGGAAGCAAGGCCCCCATTCGAGCCGTCAACAAGAACGCCATGCTGAAACGCATTGACCAGGCTTCACACTACCTCCGAGGCTTGAAGGACTTCACGGGCCAGCCACTGAGTCAAGGAGCAAGGAAGACTCCAATCCTCGGCTTCCTGCTCGTCCTGGAGTCCAATTAGGGCCTCGCTGAAGACCTGGTCTGGGGCCCAAGTCCACCACTCAGGTGCCTGCTGACGAGGAAGCTCAGCCAGGACCACCTGGAGCTGTTCTTTGCGACTGTGCATAACAAGACGGGCAACAACGACAACCCAACAACACTCGAGTTCCGCTCTGCCTATAGGAAGTGCCTGGTCGCCAATGTCCAGCCCTCAACCCGAGGCAACTGCCAGGTCGACGGCACCGCAACACTCCTTGTCAGCTCGTCAGGTTGCCACCAGCAAGTCCAATCAAGAGATTGAAGCTGCCACAGGTGAAGGCACCCACAAGACAAATTCGTACACGCCACTTTCTCAGTTCGCTGAGTGTGTTGTTGAGTTTATCGCATGGAAGGTGGCAGTAAACTTTTCCAAAGTAACCAAGTGTCCAGAATGCTCCAGGATTGCGCTGGTCACAAGCGACAAACGTGGTCTGGTACTTGCCGAAGATGCTGGTGGCCTCCACAGCCTCACCCAGAATGTCCTGCACTTGTGCACAATAGAAAAAAAAGGTGCTTCGGCGAAACTTCGACAAGGTGGCCAAAAGAGGCCGAAACTGGCTCCCAAAGCTGCAGACTGAGACAATCGGCATTGCCCCCAAGACCCCACTTTTCAGGAGGTTTGATCATCCATTTCTCGCTCAGACAACTGATCATACTCCCACTGTGCTATCATGATGAAGACAATGCTGGGGTACTACTTCAAGCTGCAAATACACCACATGTGCCATCAGCAAAGTGCTGCTGAAAGAGGGTGGTTTTCCGACAGCTTTTCACGAAGTTGGTCATTTCTCGAGGGCAGTAACAAGGCCATGGCTGCATTACAGCACCGAGGAAGAAGCACTAAGAACTTTTTCTCTTCAACAGAATGCATACATTAAGACGTGGTGGGACACACCAAAAGAAACATGATTTCAGAAAAAAGCAACTTCTGAAACATTTTTACTGCCTCTGAATCTTTGCAAGCTACGATGTTCAGAGAGACCAAGAGGCCTTCATAGTTTGACTGACCAGAGATTGTGACAGCTCAACGGCCACCAGCATTCGCCCGAAGAAAGGGGAGAAGAGTGGTGTTTTGTATGTTTAGACAGAGGGAAATCACTTAGCCCCAATGGACGTCAGCATCTCTGCTTAGATGACAAGTTTAGCTAGTGCAGCACCACTGCTAGTCTAGGGGTCTTTAAGAAGCATTACGCAGTAGGGAAATACGACTGGACGCCGGTGCAATGCTCATTGACATCAAAATGGGCAGAGGTTGGGATTGAACACCAGACATCTGGTTTCTGTGGTTTGAGCTTTGGCTCCACATACTCCAAGCTGTAGTGCACAAACACACTCGGCCAACGGTCAGCCTTCAGGAGACTTCACACTAATGGTAGACGGGCAGACAAAAACCTTGCACCAAACTCGCTGCAAGTCACGTGTCGTGAATTGCAGAGAAGCTGCTTCGTTCCAGTGGAAGACTTGGCGATTTGGCATCTGGCCGAGGCGGACACAACAGCAGTCGAGACACTCTGTACGGCACCATCGCGCCCATTCCGAGAAACACAGAACTTTGTAGCAGCTGAAGAAAGAAGAGTTCGCACCAAAGGGACACTGGCAGACAGAAACCTCTCACCAAACTCGCTGCAAGTCACGCCTCGTGAAGTGCAGAGAAGCTGCTTTGTTCCAGTGGAAGACTTGGCGATTCGGCGTCTGGCCGAGGCGGACACAACGGCTGTCGAGATACTCTGCAGGGCACCAATACATCCATTTTGGGAGACACAGAGCTTTAGGGCAGCCGGGGGAAGAAGAGTTTGCACTGATGGGACACGGGCAGACAGAAACCTCGCACCAAACTCGCTGCAAGTCGCGCGTCGTGAAGTGCAGAGAAGCTGCTTCGTTGCAGTGGAAGACTTGGCGATTTGGCGACTGGCCGAGGCGGACACAACGGCTGTCGAGATACTCTGCAGGGCACCAATGCATCCATTTTGGGAGACACAGAGCTTTAGGGCAGCCGGGGGAAGAAGAGTTTGCACTGATGGGACACGGGCAGACAGAAACCTCGCACCAAACTCGCTGCAAGTCACGCCTCGTGAAGTGCAGAGAAGCTGCTTCGTTCCAGTGGAAGACTTGGCGATTTGGCGTCTGGCCGATGCGGACACAACGGCTGTCGAGATACTCTGCAGGGCACCAATGCATCCATTTTGGGAGACACAGAGCTTCAGGGCAGCCGAAGGAAGAAGAGTTTGCACTGATGGGACACGGGCAGACAGAAACCTCGCACCAAACTCGCTGCAAGTCACGCCTCGTGAAGTGCAGAGAAGCTGCTTCGTTCCAGTGGAAGACTTGGCGATTTGGCGTCTGGCCGAGGCGGACACAACGGCGGTGGAGACACTCTGCAGGGCACCACTGCATCCATTTTGGGAGACACAGAGCTTCAGGGCAGCCGAAGGAAGAAGAGTTTGCACTGATGGGACACAGGCAGACAGAAACCTCGCACCAAACTCGCTGCAAGTCACGCCTCGTGAAGTGCAGAGAAGCTGCTTCGTTCCAGTGGAAGACTTGGCGATTTGGCGTCTGGCCGAGGCGGACACAACGGCTGTCGAGATACTCTGCAGGGCACCAATGCATCCATTTTGGGAGACACAGAGCTTCAGGGCAGCCGAAGGAAGAAGAGTTTGCACTGATGGGACACGGGCAGACAGAAACCTCGCACCAAACTCGCTGCAAGTCACGCGTCGTGAAGTGCAAAGAAGCTGCTTCGTTCCGGTGGAAGACTTGGCGATTTGGCGTCTGGCCGAGGCGGACACAAAGGCTGTCGAGATACTCTGCAGGGCACCAATACATCCATTTTGGGAGACACAGAGCTTTAGGGCAGCCGGGGGAAGAAGAGTTTGCACTGATGGGACACGGGCAGACAGAAACCTCGCACCAAACTCGCTGCAAGTCGCGCGTCGTGAAGTGCAGAGAAGCTGCTTCGTTGCAGTGGAAGACTTGGCGATTTGGCGACTGGCCGAGGCGGACACAACAGCAGTCGAGACACTCTGCACGGCACCATCGCGTTTATTCCGGGAAACAAAGAGCTTTGGGGCAGCCGAAGGAAGAAGAGTTTGCAGTAAAGGAACACGGGCAGACAAAAGCCTCGCACCAAACTCGCTACAAGGCACGCGTCGTGAAGTGCAGAGATGCTGCGTCGTTCCGGTGGAGGACTTGGCGATTTGGCGACTTGCTGAGGCGACACAACGGCAGTCGAGACACTTTGCACGGCACCATCGCTTCCATTCCGGGAAACACAGAGCTTTGTAGCAGCCGAAGAAAGAAGAGTTCGCACCAATGGGACACTGGCGGACAGAAACCACTCACCGAACTCGCTACAAGGCACGCATCGTGAAGTCCAAAGAAGCTGCTCTGTTCCGGTGGAAGACTGCGACGGCAGGGTGATTTGGCGACTGCAATAAATCCCGACAGGGTTTCTCAAGTGGACTTGAGTTGCTTGCTGTCGTTCCAAAATTGTTCTTCCAAGCGTGATGCACACAGCAAACCTGTGATGTTCAACTGACGTTCAAACAACGCTTGGCGATTACCGACCAACGTGCGGCTCATTTTGTATTACTCTTTTGCGAGAATCACGTCGACTACGAGCGAAAACCCGACGAAAAGACGCGGGCCGTGGAATTCTCATGTTATACCTACGTGAGAGAGCAAGAAAAACGTAGAAATTGTATTAAACTGGTCCTATGCCGCGATTCGCGTTCCTCTGCTCGGATCAAGTCGCCCACGTCTCTAACGGCCCCCGCAGGCCATGGGCGCTGCCATCTTTTCTTTGACGTCACGTATTTGGGTTGGTCATGTGACGAGTGGTCACATTTGCGTACAATGGCAGCCTCCTTAGGGGGGTCACTTTCGAGTGCAGACCGGAACCCCGGTTTATCGCTCTAAGCCCCTCTACCTCGTTGTTCCCTCTCTCCCTTCAAGGAGCGTCGGCGTGAGTAGAGCACTATATAGCTCCTACGGAGCAGAGTAGCGCAATCCTTTGAACTCCGTGTTTTGCCGACAACATGGCCGACAGAGCGGCTCGGCGCGAGTCACGTGGTACTCAGGGTTCCAGGAGGCGGCCCGCCCTATGGGAGAATACATGGAGATCGACACAACACGGCTGATTAAAAAATGAACGGCGAGTTCACACTTTTCAAAACTAGTCTGTCGTGAAGTTAGTAAAGCACTAAACACTTTATCAAAGTTTTAACAATATCGGATACGTGTGCAAATTTTGAGAAGGCAATTTCCAAGGCAATGGCGTTTGAAGCAGACGATTTTTGCTCGCAGCGGAGATGGGCTTTTCGGGTTGGCCGGAGCGGGTCACGTGAATGGTGTGACGTCGCCGTGTCGTCTGCTGCATGATGCCGCTCAGGCAATTTTTTAAAAAAAGTCAGGTTCTTGCGGGGCACAAAACTTAGCGCAAATTATTCTAAAGTGTTCCATTATTATGTCAAAAATGATTGCGATGCCGTACGTTCCCACAACACTGAAGAAACAACGATTTTCTCACGTTCTCCATGCATTTCTGACCGCAGTTGGAACCTCCTGGCGTTCGCCGCTAGTCGCCGAGAGGCGGCGTTCTAGATTGCGCTACTCTGCTCCGAAGGAGCTATATAGTGCTCTAGGCGTGAGTAGGCTGAACTGGTAGTGCGCTTCTCCGCAAGGCTCCCCTTGACAGTTGGCTTCTTTGCAATGCACGTTCTCTTTTACTTTTTCTTTCCCTCTACGCTTGACGCCCCGTCAAGCGTAGAGGGAAAGAAAAAAAAAAAAAAAAAAACGCCACGGCGTCGCGTTTTTTTTTTCTTTTTCTTTTTTCTCCCCCAACGGTCGTTTGTCGCGTTCCTTTCTTCGACGGCTTTTTTTACTTACTCCTGCGGGTTGGGTCACGTGACAATAAAGCTGGAGGAATCAACTAGGAACAACTCTGGAAACGAGTAGGTTTTTGGACGCCGAGGGTCTAAGGTTCAACTCTCGAGTGAGATCGAGCACATTTTGGAATGTGCTCTCGCGGCCTCGTGTGTGAACGTGAAAGCTGCCTTTCGGTTGTCGGTGCCTGGTCGGTGCTGTCATTCGGTACAGATGTTGTTTATCCGCGCTTTGACGGAACACTGGATGTGAAAGTGTCCATATTTGAGTTTCTGCAAGGATGACTACGAAAGCGTGGACTATACAGCGAATCGATGGGAAGATCTCGCTCCTTGACGGCATGGCAGGGTGAGAACTTTTTAATTTTTCTCATCGTGGTTTCGTTTTTTTGTTTTTACTTTTCGCTGAATGCATTCTTGGGAGTGATTTGGTTGTGGCCTGGAAGCAATATATTCAAATGCTGGCGCTACTTGCTGGTGCAGAATTAAATAAAAATTACTTGATTTATGAGTTCAGGTTGGAATGTTTTCGCAAGCTACGCAAGTGATAGGTTATCGCGGTTGCAACCAGCACATCAATTAAAAAACAACAACAGCAACAGAAGTACATTGTGTCGTTTCTGCGTATCCTCATCGGAGCGCAGAAATGATCCGCTACAGCTAACTAGTAAGACCTATATTTCAGCGGGTCTCTGAGCTGTAGTTTGGAGTGCACGCAAGCCGGAATATGGTTCATTGATCAGTTTACTTATCCATACACCAGAGCCATATACTAACGATTTAGCTGGAGCCGCTTCAGGCTCCCCAAAGAATCCCACCACACACCAGGAAGCTCCATTAATTATTATTATTTTCTCTACCTGGTTCTATGTGCTCGTGCAATAAGCATTATTATTATTATTACTATTATAGCGCATTCGGCACATCAAATTCAAGAATAATTTTGATGTTTGTGATCCAAAATACCAGATCGAAACACTGCCAGTGTTTTCTGTCAAATACGGAACCACTTCAGCTTAAAGAGCATTCTTCTTGTTTTTTTCTTTTTATAACCATTTTTGATTGCATTACCTTTCTTTAGATTAATATGATTTCCTCCTTTTTCGTTCTATTACCTGCAGAAGCGGTCACACATCCCGGATACTGCTTTGACGAACTCTGGCTACTGTACGGCCTCCATGGGACAAGCTGAAAACTGACACCTTAGAAGAGTACTTCGGAATGTATAGGCAACTGGCTTGCTTCTAATATCACGTGTCTACAAGGCACATTTGCGAAGATGAAAACAGAATACTGCTGTGGAGCACAATGTCAACAGTCACTACAGCTAGCAATGGAAACTAGAAAGTTCTTCGCAAGCGAGCGGATACTTGACGCCCTACCTGCAACGTGGTATACCTGCAATGTGGCCCTGGACTGTAAAAAAAATAAGGCACAGCCTCCCGGCCTTGGGCTATGTGGCCAGTGCAGTCTACACCACCTTGAAAAACCTAAGGGGCAAAAAATGCAAGGCCGCATCGACAGCACGAAACAAGTTGGCTACAGTTTGCTTGCACAGGAAGACAGAGCTGGTGTAAATGCTGTAGCGAAATGAATGTTTGCATTAACGCCAAGAATGCCAAACAGAAGAAATGAAAAGCTGAAACTCGATCAAAGACACTCGCTGCCAACCGTCGCGGATGTCAAGAAGCGAACTCGGACCAAGGAAGAGTATGTCTGACGCCTGTGATGATGAACCCATCGTGAGTTCGAGCTGAAGCATGTGTTGGACTGCAGTGAAAACTTTCAACTGAGAAACCTTTGTTGCAAGATACACTAAGAGGTCAAGGCTAAACAAATTAGTTTGTGTCCGGCCAGCAACATGCTTGCGCTTCATCCTCATGCAAAGGCAACTGCTTTCTGAAGTCGGTCGATCTGTGTGTGTGTGTTGCAGATAATCGGTGTCCTTGTACAGGGGTGGAACGGCTGCGCCATTAGCGCCATTTAGCGCCAGACGCATTTGTCTGCGCCATCCTGCGCCATGTTGCGAAAACTGCGCCACAGCCAATAAACACCTCGCGCCATTATGCACCAAATCGCAAAACGTGCGTCAAAAAATTTGTATTTTGTATTGGTTTCGGTTTCTATCTACTCGATTGGCAACAATGAGCGCGTTTAGCTTGATCGGCCTTGCAATCCTTTGTTCTGTTTATTTTCCCTGTGTATCCCGAGTCGAAAGTGCGCGAAAAAACTCCGGGGTCGGATTCCAAGCGCTACACCACCTGCGACTGGGTTGCCATTTTTCAACCATAAGCGGTTAAGCAAGTCACAAAGAGGTGAGGCCCGGGTTCTGGACGTCAGCCAGTTGAAAACAAATGAGCAAAAGATTCCTTTTAGTATTTCCTCGTTAGAAGTTGGAACCGCATTCCCTCAAGATAAATCGTGATATGATACAACTGAAACGCGGTCCGATCCGAAACTTTGCCGGCCAGCAGCTCTCACGCGAGCGGTAAATCTGCTCGGCGTATTTAACCTTGGTCCTGCTTATCGCTTAGAATACGATAACTCCGTTAATCCTCGTCTGCTGCTTCGATATTGAGTTGCACAAAAGAATAAACTCGAATTTTGTTGCCCTGTTCCTCCGCGCAACTGCACGTCCGCTGCTTACGCACGTCACATGGTTTGCACACATAATTACTATGTCGAGCATGCGTGAGTTGTGCCATAAGCAGTGCTGTTTTGCATTTTGAACAGCTAAAAGCCACTCAGAAAATTTCAAGGACACTATTTTTAGAAAAATATGGCACTTGCTTTTTGGTTCTCATTAAGGCTCACAACGTTTCAAGTTTTCGCATCTGTTACACTGTTATCCCATCTACCTAGGTCCCTAACCACTCGTGTTCAGGTGTGCTGCTAAGCACAATCGAAATTGCTCCCGTGCTTGTCTAAGACACAAGCTGAAGTGCAATGAAAACGGATCTGAGCTGCTTCTAGCCTGCTCCAGAACGTAATTTTAGCTGCTCCTAACCTGCTCCAAAACAGCTGTTTCAGCTGCTCCCGCGGCTGCTCCCAAGTACATTTTAGGAGTTCCACCCCTGTTGTAGCAGTCTGTTGGGTATCTTGTGGTGCTACAACGTAAATGCCAACATGCTGCACAGATATTGTGTGTCTCGGTGTCACATAATCTACAGCATCTAAGATGCATGTGTATAAATGTTTTTGAAGACAGATATTTTCAGAACCTACGGATACCAGGAGGCTCGTTTCGCAGTGTTCAAAGGTGACCAATTTCTTCTTTATGACTCTTCTGCATTGTAAATGCAAGCAACTTTGAATATGAAGCTCCCATGCCCACTTCTGTTTGTGTACAAAACTTGTTTTTAGCTGCCCTAAATGTGTCGTTTCACAGACTCGGTACTGTCGAAGTACATCTGCATATGGGGCAACGCTCGGGTATTGCGGCACTTTTTTTTTGCAAATATAAAGTTTTCACATTGTGACATTGCCAAGAAATAGGTCACAGGTGTTTTTTGATGTAGTAACCAGATAGGTTGCTTGCTGCAAAACAAGTACTATATTTGAACAGGCAGAGTGCTTTGAATTGCTGAACCTATGCAGGTTGATCACAGGTCTAAGAAAAGTTTGCCAAAATATGTGGAATACATTTTTCAAAATATGTGCAATACATTTTTCAAACTATGTGCAATACATTTTTCAAACCAGCATATCACAATTTTAGAATGTTCTTACTTTTATACTTGTCTGGCAATTTGGGTCCTGTTGCTGTTGCATCAGATGTCCCTAAGGGTAGTGTACTCGGGCCTCTATTGTTTCTAATATATATCAATGACCTATCATTATCAATTAAATTGACAATTAGACTGTTTGCTAATGCATGAGTTATTTACCGGAAAATTAATACACCTATATTAATCGCAAGACGATTTAGATACAATATCATCATGGTGTTCCCTATGGCAGATGAACATTAACACATATAAATGCAAAGAATTGTCCATAATTAAGTCCTCCACTAAAACACTAACCCAGTCCTCGTTACTTTCCAAACCACTAGAACACTCACTGTCGTACAAGTATTTGGGCGCGTATTTCACAGACTCATTATCATGGATTGAGCAAATAACAAATAGCGCACTAAAAACACTTAATTTGTGAGAAAGCCATTTGTACGAGAAAATTCTTGTGTTCAATAAACGCATGAATCATGCAAGATATATGATAACCATATAAGAACTATATAAGATATATAAGAAACTTCTTATAAATTTCTTATATTATTCTAATCTACTTCTTATAGGGCTCTTATATGTTCTTATATATCTTGTATGATTCATACGTGTTTATTGGACACAGAAGTTTCTCGTACAAATGAGATTTTTAGTAGGGATCTTGCTCTTATTAAAGCGAAACTACTCGCAAACAAAACATTTATCCTCCCACCATTAGAATATGCGAGCATAATTTGGAATCCACACCTAAGTTACCTATAATCTAGAGGCTCGAATCTTCAGAACAAAGCAGACAGATTTATATGTAGTGATTATTCATTCGAAACTAATGTCTCCGCTTTAAAAGCTAGCATAAATCTTCCTAATCTAGAAAGAGGACGAAAAATAGTCTGATTGTGTGTTTCTTTTTTTTTTTTTCCAAGATGTATATTACTCAGATTCCAATTTTCAATCTACTTAGTGCTGGGCTGCCAATTTCATATCATCCATATTAGATAATTCCTGCAAGATTGAACCATTTCAGTGCCATAATTACACTTTCCTTTTTTCTTCCTTAGTACTTTGCAACACTGACTAGAACAAACTACCTGACCATATTGTAACTGAGAGATATCCCATTTCATTGAAAAAGTGCATCAATTTGTGTGACTGAACTTTGATTTGTAAAACTGCGTCATAACAATAACATGCTAATAAGCGGTTTTGTGTGCGTGTGACATTTTCTTTTTGTTGGTTTCTCTTTTATGTTCAATTACTATTTTGTCTTATTTTTTTTAATTCCCCCTGATGTAATGCGTCTTTGGATGCCTTTGAGGTGAACGAAATTAAATGAAATGAATGCCTCTGCATCATTTATCCAATTGTTACTTCAGTTCGTTTTATCTGGTCCTACAACTTCGAAGATTGTCATTTCATAGGGATTCTTTTTTATTACACAAGTCCCATGTCGTTCAGAGATAATTACACCACCCAGTCTATCGATTAAAAAATAACATCTTGTATTTCACTACAATAATTGTAGGTTATAAGAATTTTCCTGCGTTCTAAAATTGGTTCTTTATATCACTCGGCGTTCACAGTTCTCACGTTAGCTTGTAAAAAATAAATTGTGCGAAAACCAGCGTTTCTACGACGTAAAAGCTTCGCGCGAAGCCTTCAGCTCAGCTAGCCTGCTGCCGTGACGTCACCGGAGGCGTGTGCTGGCCTTCTCCTCTAGGTGGTGTTGAACGAGCGCCTTGGCGCAGCCTCTCTCGCTTCCTTCTCGCAAACGTCGAGCGGAGAAAGCAGGGTTGCCAGACAAGCAGTAACGTCCAAGATGGCGGAATTTACCATTTTTCGCGTTAAAAAAATACTTAACCTATCGTAACAAAACTGGTGGCTATGGAAAAGTAATCATTTATACCTTGGGTGAATTATTCAAGCACCTTAATGGGCTTTTATGACCTGAGTTAGGAAAGAAAACGACCCTCTGCCCCATAGACTCCCTGCAAAATTTATCAATTAAATGGCGTCCATGTCCCGTGATAGCCGATCCAGCAGTTGCACCCACCCTCACTTGAGCCTCCCTAGCGTAGAGTTTATAGTGGGTAGCGCCATTTTGAGAGCGAGAGAGAAAAGGGGAAAGGGCTACCGGCGCTTTCCCCCTTTCTGATTGTGTAGAAAGGGTGGAAGTCCCGGATGAGAGGCTTGGCTAGAGTGCCTTCATGTGCGCTCATGAAGGCTCCCTAGGCTTGGCCGGTGTTGGGCGTCTGCAGTACCCCAACTTCGTTCGCGCTTTCTTCTACGTTTCAAACTCCCAAACTTAATTAGAGCCATGGTCTTCGATGGCGACAGTCCCCCGGTCATCGGGACACCGTTGCTGGGTGATAGGGTGCACGAATAACGACAGAAAGCGTCGAATATACTGTCCGATGATCTATGTAGCTTGCATGGAATCCGGCAAGGCAAGTACGGCTGGAATGTCTTTAAGCTCCATTGCTTTCCGCATGACTGGAAATGATGAACCATTTATACATTTTTGCTTGCAATGGGCCTATTTCAACGTAGCCGCTTTTAGTTGTAATCAACAAGCGATACACGAAACGGGAACGTCAATTAACTTTGAAAACGACCGGAGCTGCTACATATCGTCTTGCTGTGCTGTTTTTATCTTCGTGTCCCTGTTCTTATATTTAATTGTGAATGAATGACGAAGACGCTCTAGATGTAATTTTATCGAACCGCAGAAAGCCTCGAAGCAGCCACAAATTATTTTACTATTTGATGCAATATTTTGGGTACTTACCTCCAATTTTTATAGCTGGCACGTTCGCTGCCGCTGTTCCCTCCGTCGCCACACTGGCGGATGCCATGACTCAAACAAAGAAACGTGCACACTGGGCTCGAAAACGCAGATCGCAACACACGAGACGTTCCCTGCAGCGACTATCAAGCGCCTCAAAGCGCCTAAGTCAACGGAAACAACCCATCAGCGGCACTCCAAGGAGCGCTTTTGCCGGCTTTTAGTATCGCGCAGGAGATCGCGATTAAAAAAAAAAAAAAAAAAAAGTAATAGAACCACGTTTTTAACAATTTCCAGCCTCACCCGGCGGTAGAAATGAGCCTTCAACTAAGTGCTGTAGATGATAAAATCGAGTCAGTCAGCACTGCAAATTATCACTATTAAGATAAATTCAGTTACGAAATTTTACAAGCTGAAACAGCAGTTATCATGAGAAAACTCGCACGCACATTGCGAGCGTACCCCATATTCATCGGCGGTACAGCGTTCGGTGCGCGCTCCATTCACGAAATGTTCCGAGCGAAGTCGAGAGGATGGCGTTGAGGAAACGCCTTTTCGGTTTACGGACGCAATTCACTGCCGCCGGAGACAGGGGTCATGTGGAAAGCGATGGAGCTCAAAGACATTGCAGCCGCTCTCGCCTTGCCGGATTCCTTGCAAGCTACATACGTCCTCGGACAGTATTCTATGCTTTCTGTTTTTATTCGTGCACCCTGTGATCCAGCAATGGTATCCCGATGACCGGGGGACTGTTGCCATCGAAGCCTCTGGCTTTAATTAAGTTTGCGAGTTTAAAACAGAAAAGAAAGCGCGAACGAAGTTTGGGCACAGCAGACACCCAACACCGGCGAAGCCTCTCATGCGGGAATTTCACTCTTTCTACAGAATCAGAAAGGGGGAAAGCGACGGTAGTCCTTTCCCCTTCTCTCTCTCGCCCTCTTTCAGTAAAGTAGCGCAGAGCGAACGCCATCTCTCGGCGACTAGCGGCGAACGCCCGAGGGTTCCAACTCCGGTCACAAATGCACGGGGAACGTGAGAAAATCGCCGTTTCTTAAATATTTTGGGAATGTACGGAACGACAATAATTTTTGACATGATAAAGGAACAGTTTACAATAATTTTCGCGAAGTTGTGTGCCATGTAATAACGTAATTTGTTTAAAAAAAAAAAAAAAGCTTTAGCGGCATCATGCAGCAGACGACGCGGCGACGTCACACCATTCACGTGACCCGCTCCGGCCAATCCCCATTAAGTCCATCTCCGCTGCGCAAAACAATCGTCTGCTTCAAACGCTATTGCCATGGAAATTGCCTTATCACAATTTTCACACGCATCCAATAATATTAAAACTTTGATAAAATGTCTAGTGCTTTACCATCTTCACGACAGACTAGTTTTGAAAAGTGTGAACTCGGCGTTTATTTTTTGATCAGCCGTGTTGAGTCGATCTCCATGTGTTCTCCCTTAGAGCGGGCCGCCTCTTGGAACCCTGAGTACCACGTGACTCGCGCCGAGCTGCTCTGTCGGCCATGTTGTCGGCGAAACTAGGCGAAACACGCGGATCAAAGGATTGCGCTCCGAATAACACGACCGCCATTGATATGCACCAACACATTACAGTTTCTAAATACACGTGGGTTCAGTAAAATTTATTTTATAGTAAAAAGAAGAATAGCTTGACTCATGCTGAATGAATGTAGACTCGTGGCACATCACTAGCGCCTTTGCGGACCAAGTCAACTACTCGAAGAATGGCCGCGTCGGTAGCGCGCCTTTGGATGTCGTACGTTTGAAACACGTGAGAACTTCGAAGTCCGTTGCCAAGTTGTTGAAGACTTGAAAAGTAAACTAAGCAGCCCGACGTGAGATATGGGCACGACGTGGCGCTTTTACTGTGTCTTCGTTACCTCTGACTAGAGCCGAAGAGTACCTGCCAAGGCAGCGACGCATCTTTGTTTGTGCTAAGCCGCCTGCTCCGAGCGGCGTCCCTGGGTTACCATGAGCGCCATGAGCAGCCTCTACGAGCTGCACAACATTCTAAGAAACCTTCACTCAAGCAAGCTTACGGAACGCAGAGTATGTATTTGTGTGCGAGTATACGCCGGGTTTCTGGACACGACCTTTGTAATGTCAAAAGACGGAAAAGTGATGTAGATCGCGCAGTTGACATCATATCTCCGTCCCATCGCTTGACATTTCGTAGCGCCTCGAACGCAATGCTCTTACATTATTCATGTTTCAAACTTTGGCTTTCTAGCCAAGAATTCAGAAAAAGCTATGAATCAAGCAGCTAGTTCTGGAACATGGGCATCAGCGTAGGGTTGCCACTTTCCCTCGAAGAAAACGGGCTATACCAGGGGGGGGGGGGGGGGGGGGGGGGGGCAATTATTTGGGGAGAAACTGATAAAAAGAAAAACACAGTCTTTAATATGCAAATTCAAATAATTTAACTCGAGCTTCCCAAAGTGAGATCAATTAGCATAGATACAATAGCATGTATGTGAGTATACTAGTGCACACTGAACTCAATAACGTGCATAGATACATACCATTTGGCCAACAATTAAAGCGAAAAAAAAAAAAAATTCGCACTTTACTCGTACTATTTAATAGGGATGGCTAAGCAGGGGCACGATTCAGAGGGGGGGTCCGGATGACCTGACCCCCCTCTTGATTTCTGCTTGTGTAAATTTTAGGGCGTAAAACGAAGGAGAGGGGGAGGGGGTTCCTAAACATATGGTATGCTGACCAACACCCGACCCCCCTCCCCCCTCAGGAAATTCCTGCATCCGCCCCTGTGGCTAAGCACTCGGCAACGTTTCATCCCACATCAGCTCTCCCCAGCATTGCTAGATTACCTCAGTTGCGGAACTCCCGCAGAAGGGGTTACCCCCCATCCTCACTTCATTCAACCTCCAGTCATGTGAAGTGCCATCAAGATTTTCGTTTCATAACTGTGTGCTCAATAGTGCAGAGCCGGAGTGCCATTAGATGTTCTGCTTCGAAACATGTGTTCCATGAACACACTGCAGTTCCCATAGCAGCTGTTCGGCGCATCAAACAACGGGAGGCGAGTCCTTAACTGAGCTAATCTAATAACATTGGCTGTCCCACAACCACAAGAGAAGAGGGGAACGAGGAAGGCTTTTCGCACCTGGACTCTCCTTTGTGTGTCCCAGATTTGCCCAAAAGTCGCTCCTCTCGCTCTCAATTATAGAAGGTTAATTCATCACTCAAAATGTGTACAAAATCAGTTTTCCCCTTACTCTGTTCAGTTGTGGTGGGAAATGGATGATGTGACGTAAGTGCAGGGTATGTATTGTGCACTGCTCCTGTCACTTTGGGACATATACAGGCTACAATTTTGCTGCAGATGTCAGCCTCTCCAGGCCTGCATATGTTTCAGCATATCCTTGTGTTCGGGCAAAGACCGCAACAGAGTGTCAGATGAAAAGAAGACAACTGAGTTTGAAAGCAATGAAACACATGCTTTTCTTTTAAAATGATATGGACGTACGTGGCTGAAAAGAAAACAAGCAGAAAATTGAAAAAGCCGTGGCTGCCCACCTTCGTGGACAGGTGATAGCACCGCGCGTGTCTGTTGCTGCCGCATTCACAAACCTTACTCCAAGTGAGGCACCCCTCCACTTCCTCAAGGAAGGCGCGAGGACCAGCACTGGCCAATCGAAACAACGGATAGGCAGACTTCGCACTTTCCTTGAGGAATTGGAGGGACGTTTCAATTGGAGTGAGGTTTGTGAATTTGGCGGTTAGGATGCGGACAACTGATGAAAGTCGTAAAACCATTCATTCCTCCCCTCTCCCCCCTGAAGTCCGAGACAGCTATCGGGAGAATAGGGCAGTCCTGTGCATTAGTTGCGCGTTTCCCGCTCCTCCGGCAGGTGCCGGCTTTTGGCTTTTTCCCATTTCCCTCATTTGGCCCTCTTGCTGCCGTATCCGCTTAGATATTTCCAACGCTGCAGTCGTTTCTCAAGCAAGCTTGCTCTCGTGCTTTCTCTACTTCGGAGTCGTCAACAGATTTTTGTGTACCTTGTGTAAAACAAACATCACTTGACTGGCACTTTTTGTGCTAGTTTTTGCATTGACAGTCTAGAATATGTTTATAACCCCCAAGAAAAATGAATGCGCTTGAATAGTTGAAAAAACCGGAAAACAAAGGCCAGTGTGGGAAAGTTCTTGTGGAAGAGCTGTCTGCCCTCGCAAGAAGGACGAGACAGAGGATTTCTGATATACCTTTTAGTTATGCGGTTTAAACCAAATTAGAAAAACGAGAAAACGAAAAAGAACATCAAATGAAAAAATATGTAGAAAGAATAGTCACTCCTGACGGTATTACAAGACCCGCGGGTAAATAAAATCACAGTCATAGTTTGTGTACAAGCGGAGCAGGGCAGCAAAAGGCACTTCACCACTTAGTGTTTGGCAGTGTCTATTCTGCCGGCAGCCGGCAGAATAATTTTTCCGAAATTCTACCGGCAGTCACCTCCGGCGCGTGTATCAGTGGGGAGCTCGTTAACATAGCCCCCCCCCCCCCCCCCCCTCCCCCTCCTTTAGCGGCGACAGTCTGCGGCTGCTCATTAGAAATATATTGACCTATTTGGCCCACCAGTACCACCGCATCGCGGCGGCGTGCCGGCCGGCCCAAGCCCCGCTGTCCTCCATTCACCCCCAAAAAGGAAGTGTTTCGTCAACAACATTCGTGTTTCTTTTTTGTGTTCTTTTTTTAGTGTTAATTCGAAAAGACAGATGTCGTAAATATCGCCTAATACCTCAACAAAAAACAAAATTCCGAAAAAAAAAAAGAAAAAAAAAATTCTCTTGGGGGATTGAACTGCTGTGTATGAGGTGCTCATCTTACCCACTGAGCTAATCCACAGCTTAGAATAGGCGTGTTTACAATCCGTTTTATACGAGACCCAATAGGCGACTACTGCCGGCACTTTTTCCCCCCGGTTATTGTGCCGGCTGCCGGCAGAATAGACACTTCCTTAGTGTTTGGCGTGGTCAGCGATGGCCGGGATGCGCAGTCTGTGGTCGTAGAGCACACAGCTTCCTTCTTCCTCGTGGCAGCCGTCTTCTGCTCTGAGGTGCCAAGGGTTCGCCGATTACGAACTGCCCTCGGCATCTCGGGATTCCGTCGAGTCTCCCCAGGTTGGGTAACGGCTCCAAGGAGGTTTGCTCTTGCCTCCACCTTGACCTTCCTCACCTCTTCTTCCTTTTCCCTTTTTCTCGTGCTGGCCCTACTCCCTCTTCTATTTCTTCTTTTCACAGCGTTGCTTACTTGGTTTCGCTAGTCTATTATATACAGTTCATCACACAACCCCCCATTCACACTTTTCTTGTTTTCTTTTAAAAGAAAAAAGAAAAAGAGTATTCGTGAGCACAGATGTACAAGCGGAACACAGTGTGAATTGACCAGCTAATGTTCAGCTACTTCAAGCCCTGCTCATGAAGTCTGCGCCTATGTTTTCACTTCCCTTAATATGAACAACTGTGAAAGAATACTCCTGTAACAAAAGACTCCAGCTCAGCACACGACTGTTCAGCTATCTTTCTTAGTTCAAATATTGAAGCGGATGGTGATCTGTTTGTACCATGAATAGTTTGCCAAACAGGAAGAAATGAAATTTCTGAACAGCCCATAAAAAAAAAAGCACTGACGTTGTATGGTAGAATACTTTTGCTCGTGTGGCAGAAATTGTTTGCTGGCGTAGGCTATCGGATGTAGCAATCCGTCGTGTTCTCGCATTAAGACCACCTCCATTCCCGTCTCCGATGCGTCAGTTTTTAAGATGAACTGTTTTGTGGGATCCGGGACTCGCTAAACAGGTCTCGAAGAAACAGCAACTTTTAGAGGTTCGAAAGCACTCCCTCTCTCTCTTGTCCATCGCAACTTGTGGGGTTCCCCTTTCCTTGTCATTGTAATCAAAGGTTGTACAATTTCAGCATAAGCCGGCACAAATTGTCTATAGTAATTAGCTAAGCCAAGGAAGGATCGGATCTGTTTTTTTTGTTTCCGGTTTTTTCGCTTTCATGATTTTCTCTATTGTGTCAAATATGGCTCTAATCTGCCCTTTCCCGATCTCGTGACCCAAGAATGTGATTTTTTCCATGCCCATTTCTCATTTACTAGGTTTGATTGTTAGTCCCGCTTGGCGGACATGTTTGAACAAATTATTGTAAGGTCGTTACGTGTTCGTGCCAAGTCTCTGTGGCGTCAAGTACGTCGTCAATATAATGCTGGGCGTGAGGTATTCCCTCCAGGAGCTTCCTCATCAGTCTCGTGAAGACCGCCAAGGCTGTTCTGGGTCCAAAAGGCCATACCAGAAGTGGTATAGACCTGTACTTGTCGAAAATGCTGTTAATGGTTTCTACTCTTCCGTCAGAGGTATCTATCTGCCAGTATCCCTTTACCAAGTCAAACATCGAGAAAAACTTCTTGTTTCACGTCGTCAGTACGGGGTATGGGTTCTGCATCTCCAACTAAAATGTTGTTGACAACTAAAATGTTGTCGAGACAACGAAAGTCGACACTCAACCGAAAAGTACTGTCTGGCTTACATACCAAAATTAGTGGTGATCGGTACGGAGATTACGACTTTTAGATTATTCCTAATCGTAGCATCTCCTCTACTTCGGTTTCAATCGTTTCTCTCGTAGCTAGGGGAATGGGATACTGAGGCATTTGTACTGGAGGATTGCTCGTGAGTTGAAGTTCACATTCAAGAATGTTTGTCTTTCCCGGAAGATCTGAGAACACATCGCCATACTCCTGAAGTAGGATCTGTAGTTGTTTCCTCTCCTTTTTAGGAAGGTGTTGGTTGATGACAGCCTCCTTCGAACTTTGCGCTTTCCGGTAGGACGGAATTGACAGTAGGCCATCTTTTTCTTTCTCGATGGCAAAAAAGGCGCATGTCTGAGTAGGGATTTGCTCATGATCTTCCTGCTCTTCATAGCGTTTGAGCAGGTTTATATGAAGGAGCTTCTGAGTGTGTCCTAAGTTGAGGACATAGTCATGACTTCCTTTGATTCCAATCACTGGAAAGGGTCCTTTCCAAGCCATAAGCCGATTGTTTTTGGTTGTAGGCAGCAAGATCAGAGCTTTGTGACCCACTCGCAGTTGACAATCTCTGGTTTTCTTGTCGAAGTAGTGCTTCTGCACTTCTTGTGCCTCGGCAAGTTTCTCATGCGCAAGTTTCATTGTCTCTTCTAGCTGCTCTTTTAAGTCTAGGACATACCCGTAGGTTGTCCTGACATCTTCTGTGAGCTCGTCGTCGGTCCAGAGCTCCTTTAGGATGGTCATGGGACCGCATATGTGTCTGCCATATACAAGCGTGAATGGGGAGAAGCCCAGACTACGCTGTGGGACCTCTCTGTACGCAAACGAAAGTGGAGCGAGGTAACAATCCCATCGTCGTGGCCTCTCTTGACAGATTTTACGAAGCATTTCTTCAAAGTCCCGTTGAACTTCTCTGCTTCTCCCGTTGAACTTTTCTACGTGGGATGATAAGGCGTGGTGGTTAGTTGCTCAATAGACAGGAGTCGGGATACATCTTTCATCAAAGAGGACATGAATGAAGGAGCCTGGCCACTCAATATTTCTTGTGGCACCAGAGTGCCGAGAACATGTAGATGAAGCCTTCGGCTACTGTTTCGGAGTCGATCAATAGAAGTGCCACGGCATCCGGGTACCTTGTTGCGCAGTCGACCATTGTCAGAATGAAACGGTTCCCTGCATCTGACGATGGCGAGAAGGGACCAGTCAGGTCAATCGCCACTCGCTTGAAGGGCGTTTCAATAATAGGCATTTTTCCCAGAGGTGCCTTAGCTATCCTTCCCTTAAGGGTTACCCTCTGGCATTTATCATATGAATTCACAAATCTCTTGATCTGTGCTTGAACACCTGGCGAGAAAAAGGCTTCTAAGACGCGATCTGTGGTCTTCTTAATTCCTTGGTGACCTGCCATTGCCCCTTCATGAGCCACGCTCAGGATGTAATGACATAGGTCCTTTGGTGCAACCTCTTGGTTGAACTTCTTCCCAAATGTGAGGGTATATCGTCGGAGCAGCACATGTTTAGATTAATAGAACTCATAAGTGTGTCCACCACTTGAGGTCTGAGTCTGTCCGATCTTGTCGAAGCATATTGCCAAAGAAGGGTCAAGTTTCTGCCGTTGACTCAAGTCATCTCTGGAAATCTCTGTACCCTCCAGTGATATGCTTGGCCTTTCTTCATTCCTCTTCGTAGATGCTACCATATTCACTTGATTCAAGGCTTGTTTTGGAAGAGTATTTCTCTCATTCTGCCAAGTTGGATCTGGATTCCCTGGTAGTCGGCATCCTGCAACATTCCCTAGTATGACATTGTACAGCGGCATGTCCATTACCTTGGCCATTACCTGGCCATTACCTGTCCACTGAAGCATGGACATGTGATGTAAACTCTAGCCTCAGGCAAGGTTTGACACAATCCATCCACAAGATATATCATTTCTTCAGTCCCGATAAAGGCTTCATCTGGCACTAATTGACGTCGTACCACCTCGGTGTTGCTTTCTGTGTCCCTGAGAACTACAGCAGTTTTCCCATCCAAACTGCCCTCACAGATGGGCATAACGGTCCATGGAGACAACCTTAGGGTGGTTCTGAACAACATTGACCATATGTGTCTGCGCGTCAACCTCGGAGCTGTTATTTTGTGCGTCCTGTTTTTGCTGTTGAAGCATCCTGCGGTGCGATAATGCACGATGCTTGTGACTTGTCTTGATTTTTACTGGGACATGTTTTTGTGTCATGCCCTTCATTCTTGCAAAACCAACAAAACTTCTGGCTCCCTGGCCGCAATCGTCATTCCGTTGATTTGTGTCCTACTCTGTTACATATCATGCAACGGGGTTTTCTCTTTTGCCCCAGTGTTGATCGTGTACCTTTTCTCTGAATCCCCAACCCCGACATTTTCTGTTCCCTGCTGACTTAAGTTTGAAAGTTGCTGAGCCTCTAGGTAGTCGTCTGACGTCTCTGCTAGATCACTCAGACTCGTGCAGTTTCTCTCTTTTACAAATACCGCCAGCTTCGGTTGACAGTTACTCAAGAACCTTCCAGATATGATGAGGTCCCTCGTTGCCTCATATGTCTTGGGCATTTCTTTTATCACGATCCAGCGATCGAGGTACCCCTCAAGACGTGATGTGCATCGGGCTCCCGTTTCTCCATTCTGTGGTTTCGATGAGCGAAACTTTTCTTTGTATCCCTCGGCGATAAAGCGGAATCTCTGAAGTAGGGTGCGTTTTGCCTGCTCAGCTTCACCCCTGAGACACATACTGAGAGCTGTCGCTCACTTATCTTATGGCCACTCTTGATTTACGGCTACCCGCTCGAACCTCTGTAGGTAGGCATCCAGGTCATCCCTTTCCTCATCGAAAACTGGGACGAATTTTTGTGGACTGATCATGAGATTCGTGGAAGTTTAACCACGTTCTTCGTGTGAAGTTCTGGACATCTCCGCTTTCGTCTCTCTTTTATCCGATCTCTGCCAACCGAAGCTTTAGATGAAGAGTCTGCTGTTTCAGGGCTAGGCGTTCGCGTTCACATTCAGCTAATGCGTGCTCTGCGTCTAGCTTCTCTTTTGTCGCTTCTCTCTCTGCTAGCTTTTCATCCCGCTCCCGTGCCCGTTCTGCGTCTACCCATTTGCACAACTCGTCTCCACTAAGACCGATCGTCTGTCCCAGTGAAAATAACTCTTTCGTATTCATCCTCTGTTGTAGAAACAGCATTCACCCTGTCTCGTCCTGTCGTGAACGCCAATGTGGGAAAGTTCTTGCAGAAGAGCTGTTTGCCCTCGCAAGAAGGACGAGACAGAGGATTTCTGATATACCTTTTAGTTGTGCGTCCAAACCAAATTAGAAAAACGAGAAAAAGAAAAAGAACTTCATCAAATAAAAAATATGTAGAAAGAATAGTCACTCCTGACCGTGTTACAAGACCCGCGGGTAAATTAAATCACAGTCATAGTTCACGTACAAGCAGAGTAGGGCAGTGAAAGGCATTTCACCAGTTAGTGTTTGGCGTGGTCAGCGATGGCCGGGATGCGCAGTCTGTGGCAGCCTCCACTCTTCCTACTGAAGAGCTGCGCCTTAATTCGGCATTACAGAGAACTAGTGGTGTGCAAAACATTAAAATATGCAAATGGTGGAGTGTGACGTATAAAATATGATATAAATACGCATATCGCACAATGATAAACACTCAAACAGCACTGCATTTTGCACTAGCGTTGGGTGGGGCATCAAAAGCTAAAGCTTCTACACTTACTGCTCAAGCCGTAATATTTAAATGTTCATAGTACCTTATTACCTTGAGGCTTGTTCTGCATCTGAATCTGCGTTGACTATACACAACTAAACCAGAAGGTCATCCGGGAAAGAGTCATCACGGCAACAGTAGAAGAAAAACCTGGCAAAGGTAGGAAACGCCAAACTGTTCAGTAAGCTGGATGCCACCTACTGGCAGACCGCTTGCTAAGGAATCCCAAGATCTGACTACATTCATCACATTGTTTGGGAGAGTTTAATTCCTGCATCTTTGGCATCGCAACAGCACCAGAGATTTTCCAAAGAGAAATGCTTCGTATCCTGGAGGGACTGCTTGGAGAAGCTTGCCACCAAGATGACATAGTCGTGTTAGGGAATAGTTGTGTTTGGAAAGGACAGAGCAGATCATGACGCTAAGCTCGTAACTGTGTTTTAGCGTCTCAAGGTAGTTGGAATGACTCTTAATCCAAGCAAGTGCATATTTCGGAAGACAAGTGTCAAGTTTCTTGGATATGTCTTGAACAGTGGTGGCATTGCCGCCAGTCCTGAGAAGATGGGAGCCATCAGGAAGATGTTACCCCCAGAGAACACGACTGAGCTCAGATCATTCCTGGGTAGGGTAAATCAGTTAGTAAAGTCTCTTTCAAGAGTGGCCAAAAAGACAAAACCACTTAGAGAGCTGCTTTTCAATGAAACAAGTTGGTGTTGGCACGGACCTCAACAGAGGGTGTTTGAGGAGATCAAGGAAGACTTGACGACAACTCCCGTTCTCTGCTACTACGATCCTCGGAAGCCTCTGACAATAGCAGCGGATGTGTCATCGTATGGCTTAGGTGCCATGCTCCTCCAAAAAGACAATGAAGGGAAGTGCTAGCCAGTGGGATACACTTCCAGAGTGCTGTCACTTACAGAGTAAGACTATGCTCAGGTAGAAAACGAAGAACTCGCTTCAACATGGATCATTTCAATCATGCAATCATTTCAGAATGTACGTACTCGGATTCAGTTTCCACATCAAGACCAATCATAAGCCATTGTTGTCTTTGTTCTCGACGAAGCGGATTGACGAAACGACACCGAGACTCCAGTGTTTTCGCATGCGAGTACTTGATTATAATTTCACAATATCGCACATACTCGGTAAGGACATGCACACCGCTGACATGCTGTCACGCAAACCACTACAGTGAGAACCTCATTTCAGTTATCGAAGAGTATGAACTTTTGACAATCCAGTAGCTGCCAGTCTCGACAGAGATGCTGAACAAGACCAGAGCCGAGTTGCAAAAAGACGCATCGACTTCACTCGTCATGCACTACTGTGCTACAAAATGTCCCGAAGCAGAGACATTAACGCCAGAAGTACGGAAATTACGAGCGTGGCCGACGAACTGCGAGTAGTGAAGAGGCTCCTGCTCAGATCTACGGGACTCATCTTTCCTTCCACACTAAGCCAGGAAGTGTTCAAACTCCTTCGCATAGGACACCAGGGGATTGTCAGATGTCTATCAAGGGCGAGAGTCTGCATGGTGGCCTGCAATCAGCCAGGTTGAGGTATTTGTGAGCAGGTGCCCAACCTGTGAAAAACACCGCCAAGCCCCAACCGAAGAGTTGTTGCAGACAACGTTACTGGATTGGATAAGTTGACAAACTCTGAAAAAAAGTGATGTCCCACCCTTCACTGCTGTGTAGCGGTGCTTGTGTCCAAGTCCACCCGACTCGTTCTGTCTGACTGGCCTCGGTACTTGTGGATACGCCAAGGAATGCATTGTTTTTGTGTGGTTTCACAAAGTGTATTACCTATGACTGTCGCCAGTGTGATAATGTCCGGATTGAGACGGCATTTCCTGTGACTTTTGACGTAAATTTAGGCCCGCCAAACCTTCATAGTTTTTGCAGTTTCCTGACATTCGGCGTCAAGGTAAGCAACTTGGAGAATTGGCTGCGTCTATCGGCGGTTTCCGGCACATGGACTGTTGTGTTTTGGTCGTTTGCGGACTAAAACACCGTGTTTGTGTTTGTGTCACGAAGCTCAAGCGTAAACTGCTGCATACATACCAAAGCCACATGAGGAAGGAATGTCAATTTGAAGACATCTTTGTCGTTTGAAGGAAGGGGGCTGTTTTTGTATTTGTATTCCGCGGCTACGTTGAGGCCTGCTACTGGTGAAATCGACTAAGTTATTCCTCTCTTGTGTTCTTTACATGTGTATAACCTCGGTTCCTTGCATGTGCGTGTGTCACTTCGGAGACGTGTGACTGAGGTGTTTTCAAGACATTACTTCCAATCCGTTGATAAATTCGTTTGTATACTTTGGAGATTTACGTGTAAACTTGCGGTAGCTATTAGAACCGTTATTTTACAATATACTTGCTACAGCTTCGCGGCAACCGTGTGCGAATTGTGAGGCACTCTCGTTATCTATGTAAAACGAGTTCATTTCTGTAAGCGTATACATGCTCCATGTGCCTGACAGCAACATGCTTGTTGACTCGTTGACGTGTTCATATGCGCGCATTAATTTAAAATCACTCTATGTTACAGCGGAGCTGTTAAGGGCTAGGTTCCCCAGGATCGTGTCCGGTACCAAAATCTTGTCGACACAAACCTCCACAAACCCCTGGACAGCTACCGCCATCTATAAGCGACGGCGGCAAGCAAACAACCAGTCCGGTTGCCGCCGTCACTCGTAGATGACGCAACCTTTACAGCTATCATAGAAGAATGGGTAGTTGGTCGCGTTGGTGGGAATTCATCGTAGGAAACAGTGCGAAAAACAGATGAGGACGAAGAAGAAACACACGTGACGAGCGTACCATTCATCACGTGTGTTTTTTCGTCCTCGTCTGTTTTGCGCGCTGTTTCCTATGCTCTTATCAGTTTTGGTCTGGACTCAAGATGAGGGCCATCCGCGTGCCCTTTCGGGGAATGAACACTGGGTGCGGAAAGAGCGGCGACGTACGCAGCAGCGCCAATGGGTCCGCAACCGACGTGAAGCTGCTGTCGCCTCGACTTCCACTGCGCCCATCACTCCAGACTCCCTTGCGAAAGAGGAGCACATCGCTCGCCTGGAAAGCCACCGCCGAGAACAGAACCAGCGATGTAAATGGCGCCAGCGGGCTACGGAGGCCAAGCGCAAGCGCGAGGCCCGGCAAAGACGGTACTCCACGCCGGCTGAACATTTGTGATGTAAATGGCGCCGGCGGGCTACGGAGGCGAAGCGCAAGCGCGAGGCCCGGCAACGACAGTACTCCACGCTGGCTGAACAGTTCCCGGGTGCGAAGGCGAGGTTCTGGAGGGAGTTCGTGGAGAACCTGTTTGGTGTCACGTTTGCCGTGTAACACCAACTCTGGTTCGCCAGAGACTTATCCACGATTGGCGGCATGTCGAACGAGAGGAATCGGGAAACGGGCACATGTGCGTTGCGGCAGTGTATCGAGTCGGCGGACGTCTACAAAGAACTGGCGTGCAGAACGCGCCGAGATTCCCTGCTCAAAGGCGCGGTGCCCCGGTTCGCGACCGTAAACGGCTACAAGTACCCGGCCGTACCGGAGCACCTACGGAGGTTGAACGTGGTGGAGGAACGACTAAGTGGCGCCTCGACTTCCGTTCATGAGCCTTCGGCGGTTGACGTGGTATAACGAAGACAACCGGGGACAATACGGTTCTCGCATAACCAATAGACCTTTTCCGAAATTCAGTCTGGCCACTTTGATCGCTATCATCATCTGTGGAAAGGAATCTGTGCCATACCAATGGCGGCCTTCTAGCGCTTCTAGTGACTCCCCGCCCCTGCCCGTTTCGATCTGGATGAGCATCGTACCGGCGTGTGGTCGTGTATCACTACTGCGTGGTGCACGTTAAAGACCCCAGGTTAGCGATTGTACCGCACCGACTAAATTGCTCATCTACAGCTGAGACACCAGACGCCCACTGAGGCAGACTAACTTCCGGCTGTATAAACATACACACAACAATTTGATTTGATTCTAGTGACTCATAAAGGAAGACGTTGAAGATGCTTCTAAGCGGATGATGCGACGCCTGTACATTGGGGGGTCAGTACGACGCGACGTAGGAGCGAAACACAAGAGCTACGTAAGCGTTTATTTCTAATAACTCAGATTCAGTCAATCTACGTGCGGCACACAATCGGCTTTAAAGCATTTTGGTGTATAGAATTTTCCCGAGGCATCTGAATGGGTTGGAGCTTTGTTCTGAATGCAGGTTCTCGGTCACCATCAAACTGAAACTGATCAAAAAAGAACTCAAACTGAAGAATTCCTCGCGTGCCGTTGACTTGCAAAAGTGACGGTGCCGATGCAAGTTCATTTCCGCCATTGATATGGCAATACCTAAACTGCTTTACGAACCACCAGATGGCACTGAATTTCGGAAAGGGTCTATTACCCAGTCACTCCTTAATCCTCACATTTATAAATACTTCATTTCCACCCTAGTACAGCTTAGCTGGTTTTCCTTCTTCACGAGAGTGGGAAGGCTGAAAGCTTTTAACTACTATTTTCTTACGGTTGCAGTTGTGCCTAAAATAAATTATAATGTTCTTTTATTGGTCTCAATTTCGCTTCTGCGATCTATATCACGCCAAAATTAAGACATTTTTGGCTACCTCGAGAATGAGATATAGGAATGCTGGGGTCCAAAGACCACTCTGAAAGGTTCAACGCCTCTTCATTGCAACGCGAATGAACTTCTACGCGAGGGACATCAATCGAGAGATGACATAGAAGGTGGCAGTAGCAAACAAAAAAGCTTGGGGTCCTGTGATTGCCAACTGCAAGTATTTTCAGCCTTGGTGCTTTGCATTCTGGTCGCGATTTTTTCATAGAATAAGAAATAAACGTTGCACAGTATTCATCTATAATTTTTGACCTTGCCAAAGATTTGTTTTGGCAACAAATAAAAGGCAGAAAACATATTTTGTATGGTTTCCTGTGACAAAAATGTGGGAGCGTTTAACCAGAACTGGATACGGCACTGACGGCACATGCAAGCTCCTGCTTGTGGATACTGATACGAATATGAGAGACATCAACTATGACAAATCCCGTTTTACCTTGATATTACACGAGCATAGAATAGCACTCAGAATCTGGACCCAAAACCTAAGCTCCTATCCGTTGAATTATAGAGTAAAAATCATTAGCGTGCATAATTACAATCATGCAACTGCAGCACAACCTACTTGCAGGGTCCATTTCTTAAGTGCGCAAGGGCCACCGACGTGCCGCCGACCGCCTGATTTCGCAATGAAAAGCCAGCGTCCCGAGCTTGGCTGGCCCCCGCAGGGGGCACCTGTGAAAGCAGGTGTTTGGAGAGTGGCGTCTCCACGGACCCTGAGCCATGCGGGTTCGCCCGCCCACGCCTGGCTGTGCGTGGCTTTCCTGTGTCCGGGGAAAAGGACATCCTGGTGGTTGAGCCAAGCCCGGGGTAGGTTTGGACCCTTCGGGGCCCCCCGGGTGAGGCAATACACCACTTCGGCCCCTGCTTCTGGCCTGGCCAGGATGATCCAGTCTAGTCGCCACTTCTACTATCCCCTCTCTACTTTCACCCTTGTCGTCTCTTCCTTTTCACTCTTCTCATTTCTCTTCTTTCCTTTTCAACTCCTTTGGCGGCAAGGGCTAACCTTGGGTGGCGACAGACACCTTGTCCAGAACCACTCTTGGTTATAGAGACTGGGCAGCACTAATAGAGTAACGTCTTCAGCCAAGCCTTTCTTGTTATGGAGCGTTACCTATTCCCTTGTTGGGCTCGGTGGTGGACGGTGCACCACAGTTTCCGAAAACCCTCCCCCTTCATATGGGTTCTCAAGCAAAAAAACCTTTTGATGGGGCCCCGAAAAGGGTCCGCACCGAAGCACTATGCATAGAAAAACCAACCTACACATTTTCAAAGTTCCCCAAGTTTCTTGTCATGCACTCTGAGGATGAAAAACCGCTTGGCAAGTTGTCCCCTTTTCTCATTTCAAAAGTTCTTGAAGGAGTGATTGGGAAGAACTACAATGCAAAAAAGATGGCATCTGGTGATCTCCTAGTGGAGATACACAGTAAGCAACAAAGTGATTCACTATTAGCACTAAACTGTGTGACTGATTACAAAGTCACTGTCACACCTCATAGAACACTTAATACAATTCAAGGGGTGATCTCAGAAGACGACCTGCTCGAATGTACAGAAACCGAAGTAGTTGAGGGTTTTTCTACACAGGGGGTAATCGCTGCTCGGCGTATTACCCTTCGCCGCGATGGCGTTGAACGCAAGACGAAACACATCATCCTCACATTTGAGTCAACTACACTTCCTGAAGTTGTGAAGGCAGGATATCTTCAATGCCGCGTCCGCCCCTATGTGCCAAACCCTCAGCGGTGTTTTAAATGCCAACGGTTTGGCCATGGGTCACGGAACTGTCGAGGAAGTGACACTTGTGCCAAGTGTTCTAGCAAGGAGCACGTCGCTGATGTGTGCGAGAATGAGCCCCACTGTGCGAACTGTAGCGGTAAGCACCCAGCGTATTCCCGATCCTGCCCATTATGGAAACAGGAAAAAGAAATCCTCACCTTGAAGGTTACCGAAAATATTTCATACGCTGATGCAAAGAAACGTTTCGCCTTTGTATCCAAAGGCTCTTATGCCGAGGCCGTACGCAGGGGACCGGTACAGTCAATGGTTTCGACGGGAACGCAGACGTCTACGGACAGTCTGCGCCTCCCGTCGAGGTCTCCGTCCTCGGGAGCAATGCCAGTGACACCGCTTTCGAACCGTAAGGTGGATGCTGTCTCTTCTGCATCCGCCTCAGGGCAGGGGCTGACCCCCCCTGCTCCACCTGGCCCTTTGGCCCCTAAGGGCCGAGGCCTAGCCCCTCGCTCCTCTGCTCCCCAGAGGAAGCCCGGTGAGACGTCGAAGCAGTTGGCCCCTAAGGGTCAACTGACGACACCACCGGAAGAGCCCATGGAAGAGTGTGGGCTCAGATCCGACGACGAGGCTATCCTCTCGGGATCGGAGTCCTCCCTCGCTGCTCCCACTACCTCTAGTGGGAAGCAGAATGACTGCTCGAAAAAGAAGAACGCTCCGCGCATAAAAATTGATTTTAAACCCTAGTAACCTGTTTTTACCCATTTTTGTAGTTTATAAGTTAAAGTTTATTTTAATTTTAGCACTGCTATGACTAAACAATTAGGTATCATGCAGTGGAACTGTCGCGGCCTTCTTCGTAATATTGATGACGTTAATTTTTTTCTCGATGAACTTCGTCCTGTGGCACTCTGTTTGCAGGAAACCCATCTGACCGACAAACACACACAGGTCTTACGCCGGCACCAGGTTTTTAGGAAGGATCGCCTTTCTCCTAGCCCTTCTGGTGGTGTCGCAGTTGTAGTGCAGAGCGGGGTTGTGTGTGCTCAGGTTCCTCTACAAACACCACTCGAGGCAGTAGCAGTTCGCGTCCTCCTTGACCGACTCGTCACCCTCGTCTCTCTCTACCTGCCACCCAACGTTCCACTGCAGCTCCACGAGCTAGAAGGACTCATAGATCAGCTGCCTAAGCCTTTTTTAATTCTAGGTGATTTTAACGCCCACCACCCTCTGTGGGGTAGTGTTCGTCAGGATTCCCGTGGTGGAGTTTTAGAACGACTTTTATTATCCTCCGGGCTCTGTCTTCTGAATAAAAAGGAGCCAACGTTTTTTAGTGCTGCTCATAACACCTTTACATCGATAGACCTTTCCATATCATCATCAGCTTTACTTCTATGCTTTTCATGGAAGGTTTTAGATAATCCATTTGGCAGCGATCATTTCCCCATGATTTTAGAAAGTTCAATACCCCTTCCTTCGCTTTCGACCCGCCTTCCAAAGTGGAAATTAGAGAAGACTGACTGGGCTCTTTTTGGTTTAAATGCCGTACTGGATCCATCGCTTTTTCGCAGTATGTCCCCCGAGGAGGCGACGGTGTTTGTCACGGAATGTCTAATTAATGCTGCTGCATCTTCTATTCCGCAAACATCCGGCGTCCTACCCCGGAGATGCAAACCCTGGTGGAATGAGGACTGCACAGTCACTCGCAAGAAACAGAACCAGGCATGGGGTATATTTCGCCGTTATCCCACTGCTTTGAACCTGATTGAATTTAAAAAATGTAGGGCCAAGGCACGTTGGACACGGAAACAGGCAAAGAGGACATCATGGGAAAAATATTTATCTTCTCTAAATAGCTTTGTCCCAGCTAAAGAAGTTTGGGATCGCCTGCGGAAAGTTCGAGGAGATTACCAATCTTTCCGAACTCCTCTGTTTTCTTCCCCCTCTGTATCGCTGAAAGATCAAGCAAATGTTCTTATGGAGCATTTCCATCTTATTAGTAGCTCCTCTAATTTTAGCGAAAAATTCAAGAAGTTCCAGTCGACTGTTGAAAAGCAGCCCATCTCGATGTCGGAGGGCGGTTCATTTTTTTACAATAGACCATTCACAATGTGTGAACTCAAAGTCGCTCTTGGTGCAAAGAAGCAGTCTGCACCAGGGCCAGACAGACTCCACTATGAAATGTTGAGGAAACTGTCCCCTGAATCTATGAACGGTCTGTTAACTTTCTTTAATCACCTATGGCAAGCTGCTGCCTTTCCTCGTTGCTGGAAACATGCCCACATAATCCCTTTTTTGAAACCTGGGAAAGACCCTTCCATTCCTACCAGCTATCGTCCCATCGCACTCACAAGTTGCTTAGGGAAGACTTATCAGCGGCTTGTGAATCGTCGTCTTGTCTATTTCTTAGAGACTGAGAATTTTTTTGATGTAAACCAGTGCGGCTTTCGGGAGGAACGAGCGACCACCGATCATTTGGTTCGCCTAGAGACCGCTATACGTGAGGCATTTCTACACCGGCAGCATTGTGTCTCGGTGTTTTTTTATTTACACAAAGCATATGATACCACATGGAGGTATGGAATACTTTGTGACTTGTACAACTGTGGTGTACAGGGCCGCATGCTTCAGTGCATACAGAGCTTTCTCAGCGAAAGAACCTTTCAAGTCCGATTGGGCTCCACACTTTCAGATGTTTTTTCTCAAGAAAATGGTGTTCCTCAAGGAGGAGTGTTGAGCGTTACCCTCTTTGCTGTAAAGATTAACAGTCTAGCTAAGGTTATGCAATCATCAGTAACTTACTCTCTATATGTGGATGATGTGCAAATCTCTGTGTCTTCCTGTAACCTCTCCAGTTGTGAACGACAATTGCAGCTTACAATCAATAGAATGTGTAAGTGGGCAGACGAAAACGGCTTTAAATTTTCTCCTGAAAAAACAGTCTGCGTTCCTTTTTCGTTACGCCGGGGATTGTCTCTTGATTCTTCCTTGCATCTTAATAACATTGAGATATCAGTCCAACAAGAACACAAATTTTTGGGTGTTATTTTTGACAAAAAACTTTCCTTTGTGCCCCATCTGAAGAATTTGAAACGGAAATGCCTGATGTCATCAAGCATCCTAAAAGTGCTATCGCATATGTCGTGGGGTGCTGATAGGCGCTGTCTCCTATGACTGTATAACTCCTTAGTTTGATCCCGCCTCGACTTTGGTGCAGTAGTATATGGGTCAGCGCGGCCATCCGCTCTTAAGATGCTTGACCCAGTACACCACCTTGGACTACGACTTTCTACAGGTGCATTTCGTACATCTCCTGTGAAGAGTTTGTATGCTGATACACATCAAATGTCCCTTGAGAAACGGAGGCAGTACCTCAGCGTCTCTTATGCTTACAAAGTATTATCAAATCCAAAACATCCCTCCTACAGTGCCCTTCATACTTGCAGAAGTTCACAGCTTTTCGAAAACAAGCCGAGCATTGTTAGACCATTAAGCCTCCGTTTGCAAAGTACTTGTCAATCCCTTAATATCCCCCTCCATGAGATTCCCTTGCTTAAAAACACTCATAGGGTTGCTCCATGGGATGTTCTGCCGATTTTCTGTGACTGGTCACTTGCAAAATACAGTAAGAGGGTCATTTCACCACAAATCCTCCGGCAGGAGTTCCTCTCCTTGCAACAAAAATATGCAGACTACCTGGAGTTTTATACAGATGGGTCCAAATCGTCGTCTTTTGTAGGGTGTGCTTTCTATTCCGCCTCCTACAGCAAAGCCACACAAGTTGACTCTAGGGCAAGCATTTTCACTGCAGAGCTTTATGCTATTTTACTAGCGGTCGAACATATACTCGACAATAGTATAATGAAAGCTGTAATTTTTTTCGACACACAAAGTGCCTTATTGGCTGTGTCCTCCCTGATGCCCACAAAGAACCGCCTTGCACAACATCTACATGGTAAGATCAATAACGCCCTGCGACGCGGTCGGGACATTAAGTTCTGCTGGGTGCCAAGCCACGTTGGGATTTTGGGCAATCAAGAGGCGGATAAATTGGCCGTGTCTGCCCGAGGCTCGTCTATAACATTCAATTGCTTACCTTACCAAGACTTGAAACCACTTCTGAGGAAATCTATTTTTCTCAAATGGCAGCTGGAAATGAGATACAGAGAGCAACAACAAACTTCACATTATCAAGCCCGTTCTGGGCGTTTGGGAAAGCTCTTACAACAGGGAACGTCGTGTGGAGGTTCTTCTATGCCGTCTAAGAATAGGTCACTCCCGTGTGACACATCAGTATCTGCTTCGTGGTGAGGATGTTGCACTATGTGAACATTGTGGAGAGCTTCTGACCGTGCTGCACATTTTGTGGCATTGTTCGTCCCATCAACCACTCCGTCAATCATGTTTTCTCGAACTTTTTAGGGATCATCTCCCATTTCATCCCTCTTTTTTGCTTGGTGATAAACCTTTAGTTTCATTCGGCCGTGTCTTAGACTTTTTAAAACAAACTGGATATTTATGCCATTTGTAGATATGTAGCCTCAAAGTAAACTTTTGTTATAATATGCTCTAAATATGTTAAGTTTGGCGCATTATGGCCCTCGTTGCTGCTGCGCTAATAAAGCCCTAATCATCATCATCATCATCAACCGAGCTTGGCTGGCCTTGTGGACTGGGCAAGTTGCGACGACAGCGCCACCACGCTCGCGCCAACGGAGGGGGCCGGCTTTCTGAAGCCTGGCTAATGCAGAGCTTGTCAACTGAGCTTATCTAGTAACGTTGGTTGCAGACTCCTCTCCTGGAATGTCCATGGCAAGTAGTTGGCACTGATAGTTCCACCTTGAGGGAAGGAATTACGAATTACATTATAGTTTTTGACTGTTGCTCCAAGCTTTTTTTAACTCGAAGCACTTCATGGGGCACAAACGAAGCACGCCAAACATTTTCTTGATCACTTGATCACTGGATTTAATTCGGTCAGACAACGGCCCACAGTACAGTTCATTCCAATTTAAACGATTTCTGAGTGACTGGGGAGTAGAGCTAGTGACATCTAGCCCACATTATGCACAAAGCAATGGCAAGGCGGAGAGAGCTGTTCAAACAGCCAAGAACATCCCCAGGAGATCCGACAACGTTACCGAAGGTCTTCTGGCACCCAGGGCAATGCCAAGTTTTGAGGGTTACTCACCTGCGGAACCTCTTATGAGCCGAAGATTGAAAATGAGTGTTCCGACCATACATGACAGACTCTAACCAAAATGGAGATACAGATCCAAGTACTGACTACTGAAGAAGCTCTCCAAGAAAAAGAAGCAGCGAACTACAATGCTCGACACCGAGTGAGAGAGAGATCACGCTTGCAGCCAGGGGCGATAGCTTACATCGGAAAAGGAGCACAACAACAATGAACCGTTGTGGGGCCTGCACATACTCCGAGATCTTGCATAGTGCAGACAGCTATTGCAAGTTTGCATTGCACAAGAGCGCACCTACAGACAGAGACTCTGGGAAACTTCCCCAGCAATGCGAAAGCAGGCAGTTCAGGAGAAGCCTGCCGAACCATATGCAGTGGCCGAGCACTGAGACCACCGCAGCACCTCAACTTGTAAGCGAATGACTCGTTTCTCAAGAAAGGGAGATGTCGTGTATCATGCTCTTCACAGATGTCGCCAAGCGAACAATGGCGTGATCGGCAATGCATGGGATACACCAGGCACGCGAGGGACACATGCTGGTAGATGGGACCGGGTGCAACGGTCTGAGACGTTGCTGAGTAAAAGCTCAGCAGCGTCTCAATCTGGTGTGTGTGTAAAGCGTTACTATGTGTACAATGCTGTCATAGCTGCTGGCGCGAGCGTGGGGTTTAATTTCGCAGATCATTTGCACGCATTCTCAAGCAAGCAAAACCATAGATGAAGCCACGCGCTCGCGCCAGTAGCTATGACAGCGTTGTATACTAAGTATGAAACAGAGTATAGTGATACACGACTGCACGCCTGTATGATGCTCATCTTGATGGGGGATGGAACCCAGGGTCCTTGCAGGTTGTGCAGCGTGAGCTTCTTGCTTTGAACGGAGCTCGCGCATTTCTACACGTGCTCCAAGCTGCGACGCACCAGCACACTCGGCCATCGATACACCACTGCACTTGTTTTAGCCCATTCGCACAGGCACAGAAAGAGAATGGACTGCGTGACCTTGTGCTCTTGACGCTGTTTCAGTGGCTTCATCGGCTCATAGCGTTGGCTGTCCTTCGAACTAAGGTAAAGTGAAGCAAATGTTCACATCTTAAGATTTTCCGAGTCAAACCAATGAAGGTTATCTTGTATGCCCCAGTGAAAAATCTGCGGGTTTATTTCGACCAACTCTAGATCTTTTGACGTAGAACCGAAATCTCAAATTGGCCTCCGTCAGATTGCGGGCACCTCGGCTGGTATAGGCTCCTTTAATAATTACACACGGTCGATCTGAAAAAACTTTGCGGTGGACGCGGAAAAAGCACCATCGAGTTGGCGAGCCTATAACTGATATAATACTTACTTCCAGGGGCTGGATACAATTGATAGACTTGCCATTTCTACGAGGTCTTTTGCAAACGTCACTGCGCAGTATTTTCAGACATACCGTATGAGGGCGTAATCTTTGAAGGGGTCCTTTCGAACCCACCAAATAGGGACTCATAGGCCAGCGCATTGGCTCAGAGCCACGGAAACAGTGTAATGTTTTGTGTTTTGTTTTAATATCATTGCCAGTCAAAAACCACCTAGTGGCTGTGAAACAAAATATTGTCGAGTCATTCCGGCAAGCCATAGTCTGACTGCGAAAATGATTTTGCAATCGATGAAAACATTGAAATTTTTCTGCATACGTGGCAAAATCCCAAATGGCAGAATACCTTTCGTGGTGCCCATTTCATTTGGATCGCGTCGGGCATGTGTACCGACACACAGTAGATTGTGCGCAAAAGTAGCTGTGGTACACCCGCAGCCACGCGCTTGTTGTTCTGACATCTCTGGCTCGCACAGTGCGGGCTACCAGGCATTTGACACCTTGACATCTGGCGCTTTTTCTGTCTTTCACGTGGCGTTCCTAGCGGCACATGATGGCAAATGCGCTTCAAGCTATTCTTGAACATGTGTCGCCATCTGTATTTTATATTAAGACACTGCAACTTGCTGTAACTGAATGGGTAAAGTCTGAGGTCTAATAACATTCTTTACGTGTAATATATCGATATGAAAGTATGCTTGGCAGAAGATCGTGTTGGTTCAAGTGATGGATGAAGAAAGAATAAAACAATTAAAACTGGGACGACACAAACACATCTTTCATGTGTTTGTGTTGCCCCAGTTTTAATTGTTTTCTTTCTTCATCCATCTCAATATGAAAGTTCTGGAAAATTTAATATTGAAGGATGTTTTGTAATTAAATGTCTCGTAATTTTGACTAGTTGATCTGATTCCGTTTTTATAGCACAATAAAATACCATTTTATACTTTATTTTTATATTAAAATATACCTATCTGTACAGTTCATTGCTTACTTTTTAATTTATTATATCCAACCAACCGTTCACATAAATTATTTTGGACAATGGGACGTTATAACTCGAGCAATTGCCCTTTCTATATTAAAGACTGTTGTCTATTATAAGCTGAATAATTCACTAACAACTAAAAATAATCGTAATATCGAGACATTAAAGTATCGTTGAAAAACAGTTATTTAATTTGACATTAACTTTATGACTGTAAAATGCATAGAAAGTCATAAACTGTCAAAAAATTTGACCGCATCTCCACGTGGTGCATAATGTTGATTGGGGCGAAGCTCTGGTGGTGCTTGTCTGCGTAGACGCTGAACCGTAGCTTGCCAAGGCTTTCCTTCGTTTTCATCCATGTCAGGAAGAAAATGTGTGGTATGGAACGTGGTTATATACGCATTTGAGCGTTTGACCGCAGCGCCCTCTCGTCTATAAACGTTGAGCCAATGCATGCAAAGTTTAACGCAATTATATACGCATTTGACCGCAGCGCCCTCTCCTGTATAGATGTTGAGCGGCTACTTGCAACGTTTCATCCATGACATCCCCAGCTCTTGAGTTACTACCACATCTCAGAACCCCTACTCGTCCCGCAGTCGTGGCCGAGTGATTAAGGCAATGGACTAGAAATCCATTGGGGTCTCCCCGCTTAGGTCCGAATCCTGTCAACTGCACAAATATTTTTTCATTTTATTTTTTTCATCATTTTATGTTTTTTCCATCATTTTTTATTTTATTTTTTTGCCCTACACGAGCACGTGAGCTTACGAGCATGAGCAGGAGCACCAGCAAGATCCATGTGAGCACTGACGCCCGACGGTCAAGGCTAGACCCTAAGGAGCTTCGCCCTTAAAAGAACTAAAATGGCATGCACGGTGTGGTTGCACCTTTAATGTGGTGCTGGCGGTGCACGCATATTGCGCGTTTTGGCCACAGGAGGCTGGATTGCTGGCACGGAGATGTGCTCCGATAAAGAAACGAAACCTAGATACACGTCCAGATTGAGCAATTTTTCGGAACGCCATAAAATGCTGCACGTGCCTTATATCATTGTAATATAAATGTATTTAGTAGTCTTCGATGATTCACATGATTCGCATCAAGTTTCTATTTGAAACCAAATTAAAATTTTAATTACTAAAATTAATTATACTGAATGCTAATAATTTTGTTTAGTGTGCCCTTTGGCACAGACCACTTTGTCATTGGCCACTTTTCTGTGCAATATATAGTTTTCTCAGGTGTGAATTGACCCACATTTCCATAAACACCCTGTATATGTATACAAGGTGAAATTTTTTAATAGAGCTAGAATGTAAAAAAAAAAAAGTGGAAGCGGCGAGACGAATGCCGTTTTTGCTAGGTGTTTCTTGAGTTTGGCTGGTTTTATAGGAGCAGATAGGCGCCACAGTCTGTTGAGTAATTAGCTAAAATTCATTAACTTCTTGATTAGTACTACTAAACATAATTTCAATTAGGAACTTGCTGAGCATCATAAAAAAGCACTAAATCAGTCTTTTAGAACAACCTCAAGCACCAATGTTACCACTCATGCAGCAGACTCAAAGATAGCGGTGGGTAAACGCGGATGATTAGATTATCATCCGTATTTCTCCACCGCTAGCTTTGAACCTGCTACCCGTTTTTGCCGCACCCCCACTTTGCCCATGCACTTTAAGTCATTCTAAAATTGACTGATTTCGGTTTTTTTCATGATGCTCAGCAAGTCTTAATTAAAACCATATGTTTATTTTCACCATTTAAGAAGTGAGTTTAAAAATTTTAGCCAGTTATCCGACTTCTTACAAACATTAGTAGCCTATAAATGTCCCCCTGGTTGTATAACTCACCTGCACAAACCACATTAGAGTGTCTTTTACGGATTTTTAAAATTTAATCTGTTAAAATTAAAAATTTAACACCCTGTATATGTGTCTATTAGAAATTTGGAGGGCACCACAAACCTATGGGCTTTGGCCTGCAGCCTTCTGTGATGATCCAACTCTACAGAATTAAAGGGGCACTGACACATCAAAATCATAATTTTTTTTTATTATCCGAAACGATTGAAAACAATGCCGGGACATTACCCTCAAAATTTGAAATTTGGGAATTCAGTATTTGTGAAGTAATAAAACAATTTCCAATTGCCGAATTCGAAGTTCCCGCTCGATCCGCGCCGGTGCGTTGACGTCAAATATTGCGGAGTCCTGAGAGTCCACTTTCTTTCACGACTCCCTGCTGTTGCCGTGGCGACCCAAAGCGAGGAGGAAACGAGCGACCGCCGGCGGACCGGTTTTGAGCGATGTCGTCTGTTTTCCGTGGGAGGATACAAATCCAGGAGACGGCACCACAACGAACTCCCGATTTTCGGTATTTCAAAAAGAAGGGTCGTAGTGCATTCGCAATTGCCTTAAAAAAACATGTTTTAGGATTGCCATTATTAATTGTTATAGAGATGTCACCTACAGAGCTTCTAAATTTCATGATTCTTAACGTCACGAATTAAAAGAAGCGAGGAGGCGAGAGGCGGGAGAATCAAACGCCAAAAATTAAAAAGTGCGCGCGCGCGCGGGAAAGTTTGTTTTCGCGATGCATTTTTTTTTGCGTGTCTATGACTGCAACTTCCATCGCTTTAGACAATTAAAACAAAATACAACCTTTGGGGTGTCAGTGCCCCTTTAACCCTTTAACGCCAAATTTATTTTTCAGTCGACTAAAAAAATATGTTTTTGCGGGAATGTGGTGCTTAAGGTGCTCTTAAAAAGATACAAACATTGTGAATTGTGACGGGTACCCTATTTGGCTAAAAGAAGTATGTCGCGAATTCGCGACAACAGGCCACGAAGTCAATAATTTCACCACGCCATCTAAATAAAATTTATTTTTTTCACCAATAATATTAGTGTAGTAAAAAAAAAAAAAAAGTCTCGAAAGGAGTGGAACAAAGTTTTGCTTATTGCGTTCGCAGAACAAACAAGCAGCGCAGAAAGCACCTGGCTTCTACTTTATGGCTGTTGGAAATCAAAGAAGCAGTTGGTGTTCTTGTTGAGGCAAAGATGTGCATTGCATTTGCTGCACATTACGTTGGTATGTCCCTTGCAACCAGGTTTCTTGCATCGCTGTCTCGTGTCTTTGACAACCGGCCAATGTCCTGTGCTGTCCGTGCGGACGTCCTCGTTGGGGATGTGGCTCGTGGGTCCTCGTCGCTTCTTCATTTTGAGTTGAGCTTGAAGAGAGCCGGACGGTCGTCCCCGTTTCTTTGAGGAGAGGTCCTTTCCTTGTTTGCAGAGGGCTTCCGCAATTCCAAGCCGGAATTTCAGCAGGTCTCTCTGCTTACTCTTTGGAACGCCCAGTGACTGACAGTCTCGTCGGTAGAGGAGCCAGCTCACAACAATCACCATGTCCAAAAAGTGAAAAAAAAGCTTGAGGTAAAATTTTTTTGAGTTCAACTGGATCCGATAGTATGCTATCAGTGCATCAAAGTGATCAACACCTCCCATGTACTTGTTGTACGTAACAACTGCGCTAGGACACTCAACCTGGACAGACTTCTTTTCACGCCTATCCCACCTCATTACAGTGGAGACGGGTTGTGCACCGGGAAAGGTACTTGCGGTGGTCACCGATCGGTTGTCGTACCACTTGACAACGATCACCTTCTGGTTATCCACCACTGCCTCGTACTCTTCTGCACTTCCTCGTCCTCTCTTGCGGAGTTCTGTGTCCGAGGCCATTTTGCAACCCTGCAGTCGATTTGCACGCACAGTACCAAGGGCATATATGCCTCTTTGTGCCAAAGTCACGAGAAGCTTCAGAGACGTGAACCAATTGTCAAAGTACAGAAGGTGGCCCAGTTGAGGCTGCACGCACTGAGCCAGTTTTATGACGATGTTACCACTTGCCCCGATGTCAGGAAAACCCGGCACTTGATCGATGTGGCCAGTGTACACGTCAAAAGAGTGTACAACACCCCTGGAGTCACAAAGCATGAATATTTTGTAACCGCACTTGTGAGGCTTCTTGGGGAGGTATTGCTTGATGCTGGAGTGCCCTTTGAAGGGAACCATCTGTTCGTCCACACAGAGGCATTGTTCCTGAGGTATCACCTCGAATTTCGGGAGCAGCATCTCGAGAAGCGGGCGAATCTTGAACAGTCTATCCTTCGGGGAGCTGTCGGCTGGTGGCATGCTGAGGTTGTCGTTGAAGTGCAGCGAGGATTTGATCTCCTCCCACCTGTCGCGCGTCATAATATCGGCCACAACTGGTAGTCTGCATTCAGCTGACCAGTACAAACGAGATCGTGGTAGCTGGAAGATCGACATGTAGACAGTGCAGCCTAGAAACTGCTCAAGTTCCACCCGGGACAAGGCTAGAGGCTTATTCGGGTTTTGCTGTACTGCATAAAGATTGCTCTGCTGCACAATTAGCTTGAACACGTTGTCGTCAAAGAATCCCTGGAAGTACTCGATTGGGGACCTGACGGCCTCGCTCTCATGCGCAGCACCTTTCCACTGAGGAACGTCATTACTCAGAGATGAAGATGTTTTTGACCAATGCACTGGCCGATTCACTCCTTTCGAGGAAGCTGGCACCGATTCTTCTTCTTCACTTTCTTCGCTTGTGTCATTATCGGGGGGTGCGTTGAACTGTTGGGGAGGGTTGTAGTCCGCATCCTCATTGTCAGTGTCACTTAGGCAGCTGTCGTCGCTTCCGTCTTCGGGTGGTAACCGCGTCCTACACGGAATTTTCTTCTTCCCATAGAAGGAGCGAGCTTCCATGACCTACAATATATAAAGTATGGCTGATTGAAACTAAGTGGTAAGCCAGAAATATTTTTTGTTTTAGATTAGCCAAACTGCGACTTGCAAATCACTGAATGCCGAGTGTCGCGAATTCGCGACAAAGCGAACAGAACATCTTATTTTTCTGAAAGACCTCAGTATTAAAAGGATGTGTGCTTTGTACAGTTAGTTGGGACCACATTTAAGCTAGAAACAATTTTAAAACGACAACTTACCTCTCGATTACGCTAGAAGGACAGCTGGGAATTCGAAAACCACATGCTCTGAAATCTTGTCCACCGGCAAAAGTTGTTTACGGCGCAAAGTACACCGGGCGGCCGACAGATGGCGCAAGCATACCGTGGCGCTTCGGTAGGTACGTCGCGATTTTGCGACAGTCGGCGCGGGGCTCATAGATGACGGAAAGATTTTATACAGTGGACTAAGTGGTTTGTCGCGAATTCGCGACATACGTCCTTAAAGGGTTAAATAAAGAATACCAATTCGAACATCCGATGAGTTTAACTTTCAGGGATAAGTGGATGCGTGCTTTCTTGGATACAGTCACAACTCTTTCTCTCGACGTCCGTGTCGGCCTCTGTGTTGGGCCACCTGTTGAGTGATTAGCTAGTTACTACACACCTTCCTTTTTGTGTTTTCTGTTCATTTGTGTAAATGTGTCTCGATAAATATTATTTTTTACTTATAGCTACTTATACTTCACTTCTGTTTCGACCTTTCGGTGCACTGCAAGCCTCCTGGATAGAAATAAATTAATATTATTAGCCTTCTTGTTTATGCGCTCCAATCCAAACGCAGCTCGGGCAGTTTTAGGGTACTAAGTAAAGATTATTATTATTGTTATATTTGTTATTATCATTACTAAAAAACAGTCTCCAATAAACATTCACTTCACAAGAAGTAGCTTGATTTTCAACTGTGTTTCCATCATAAGGATCGCCCCCGCTGTGGAGCACACACTTAGTTCTTTCAAGCGATCGCCAATACGCTGGACGACGCAAATACCTGCCTCAAAATAAGTGGCAAGCTTTTGTCATTTGACTGCCAATTATTTATCTATTTACAGAATCCCCCGCAGTGGCAAAAAAATAATTGTGTTGGGGGAGGTAGGCGTTTACAATCATGTTATTACATGAAAACGCCAAATTTATACAATAATACAAAGAGGCATCACAATCGCGACTAGTGCGTATGTCAGCACACAACAGCAGTCGGAAAACTAAATTCCCAATGAGTGGGTCATTCTAAGAAACAATTGCCTATCAGTGGAGACCATATTGTCTCGTGCAGAATGCCTTCAGAGACCTCAAGTCGTCTCTTCAGAGCCCGAGCGTTCAGTCGGCCTTGGACCAGAGCTCGGAGAAGAAAGGGAACCTGACCTGGGATGGAGTCGCCTTCAACGTGCTCAAAGTCGTCAGCACGGTGAGTACCTCTTCGAACCAAATCGCAGTCAAACTCTGGCTCTGTAGTGGCAGCAGGCGTCCAAGTTAAAGGGGCAGTGCTGTTTATCTAGGCGCAAGTAAGAAAAAACGCACCACCTTTCCTTGAAATACTGCTGCTTTGTAATCATAAAGGAAAAAAAACAAACAACTGTGGCGGTTACGGGAACTACGGTGGCATGTCAACGGGAAACCAGGTGATCCCCAAGAGACGTCACTCAAAAGACGGTCCGAGAGTTGAGGGGCACTTTGACCTTTGATTTGTTTGATTTCTTAAAATAAAAACTTATGCACGCAAGAAAAAATTCTTTTCTGTTATCTCAAGGTAAAAACAGCGCAACTGGATAAGGACGAAGAACAAGAAGAGGTGGTACTCAACGCTGAGTCCCGTTTCTTCTTGTTCTTTGTCCTTGAGCAGTTGCCCAGATTTTACCTCAAGATGTCAAATAACCAACGGTCCCAAACAAATCTTTTACGTGGATTAATTCCCGCAGTTAATTGGCCAAAGTGCGAAAATCGTAGCACTGCCCCTTTAAGGTGTGAGCAAACTGTTTCCTTCTCCTAAAACTGCGTGCTCCGTGCCTTTTCCTTTGTGCGGAGATTTTACCCCCCAGCAATGAGAATGAGAATATTGAGATTGTTTTGCTTTATGCTCAATGTAGAGATTAAATGGCCCAACGAACAACTTGCGTTCCTCCTGGACTGACCACATGTGCTCCTACTACCCATCTCTGCCGTGGAAACTCCTCAGTGGCGCTGCCAAGGTTTCATGTCGAAGGCGGCTTGCAGCTGTATGTTGCAGTTGTAACTTCTTTCTCACTCGGACGAGCCGAAGTTGGAGAGATGATATATTTTGGCGCTTCCACCACTCAGTCACTGGTGACACCAGAGCTAAGCGGTATAGCAATAATATCTTAGGGATACTTTTAAGTATCGATATACATTTGCACATTTACATTACCTTTACCATGTACCTATCGATTGTATCGCAGTACCCTCCTAGGCTTCGGTAGCTCACTATGTTTGCTGTAGAAAATTAACTGTCAGTCTGTTATAATAAACTGAAAGCCACCTTTTTGGGGAACATTCTGCACAACCCTCTCTACAAAAAAAAAAAACCCTTAAGAGTGAAAACAAAAAAAGCGCCGTAGAAGTTGCTGGATTCTCGAAGAAGTGCATCAGCGTTTTATGTAGCGGTTATTTATAACAAAGCATGGTGAAATGGTGAAAGCAGCTCTCAGCACTTTCCGTGGGGTGAACATTCTTGAAACACCTCTTCTCCGTGGTGCAAGCAGATCAGGTAACTTAGCGTGTGCACGAAGGACGGCAGCTGCGCAGGATTGGCCGGTTATAGAGAGTGACGGCGTGATGTAACACCTAGCAACTGAGGTGCAGTGGGCGACAGCGGGGCTAGGGCATACTTGGGTTGCCAGTGGGGCGCTGTAAGACGGCGTGATTGGGTGGCCCGAGGTGGTTTAATAGTTCGTAATGAGCCATTCACAGCCTGTTTCTGCAAAGTGGCGTAAAAGCGGGGGGGGGCAGGGCGGTTAAATCGCGCCCCAGTGCTACTCTTGCCGCCCCCTATTCCGGAGCGCCGAAATTGGCAGAAGGGGACGTCGCCAGCGATCTCGGATTGCTAGGTGTTGCTTCACGACGTCACTCCCTATTAGCCCCGAAAAATTTGCGTAGTGCTCCCTTACAGTGAACCGGGGTGACGTCATGTCATGGAAAAAATTTTTCCCTGACTCGCCCTGTTAGCTGTCGGCACACTCATTTTTATTTATTCTTGTGCGTGCTTTTCGTAGGAAGTGTAGCTTTCCATATGGGGTTTTATTTTCGCATGGTTTGGTACAGCTGCAGGCAAAACTTCAACCAACATTTTAGGCATGTTTGACAGGGCAAGCAGGGCATGCATCACAGCTGGTGTATGAAAAGGAAGAATTGTGACCACACTTGCCAGAGTATCGCGATAGATTTACATCTCACACAAGCAATGCTACTGACGGTCTGAATAAATGTACAAGATATGGGTACTATTTTTTATATTTTTTTTATCCAAACAAAAACACCGAAGCAGAAAAGCTGCATGCTGCTCGAGCATGCAGCTTTTCTCAAATTCCCCGGGCACAATTTCGCCGATTAAACATTTATTTTCAATTTACTCTCGTCATGACTCTCATCTGCGACATTTCTGGAGGAGGTATGGGATAAAAGGGAAAGCGTTTCTTCTTGGTCATGCATGCGGTGACATGTTGCGGACAGCTTGTTTGCTCACACCAATGCGCACTGAACAACTCTGCTGTCAGAAACCCTTGAAGTGTGTGCTGGCCTGCACTTTGACCTTGACACACTTCACATCGTCGTCGTACCTGATATGGCTTCACAGTATTTTCACCTTCTCAAATATAAGCAAGCTTCATGGGAAGGCGTTCATGCGCTTGCAGACCTTGAGCGTTGATCAGAGCTGTTTTCGGGCGCTCTGAGCTTCCTAAATCCCGCAGAAAGTTGACCCCGAGAATAGAAGTTTCGTCGACCGTCACCACCTTCATTCAACGCAGTTGCATACTCCTTCAGATCAGCCACTGAACGCGAAGCCATCGTGTCGTCTGCTAGCAAAGCAAAACCAGTTGTGAAACTTTATCATGAGCTTTTGTCATTGCTTTAAGGTATGAGACGATAGAAAAAGTCTTCATGATTAAATATTGAGAAGACACATTGCTTACAAAAATTGTTTACTTTTTTATCAGAAGATTTCTAACCTTACATTGAGCTTCCATGCATTTCTCGATAACGAAGGCCCCAGCAATGGTTTGTTTGGAGCGGAGCGCAGTGTTGTGACGTCATCACTTACCGGATCAATTTGCAGGTTTTCATATGATTTAGTCTTTATAAGTGTAGTAGTGTTTTCTTCTTTTTTTCGTGTATAACGATGTATATTTTGCATGTTATTTTTGTGCCCCCCCTACTGTAATGCCTTCTAGGCGATGTAGGTACTCTAATAAATAAATAAATAAATAAATACTCTAACAAGGTGTTGAACTGGGCGAGTTGGTAAAAGTTTGACATGTTGGGTGTAACAGCTTCAAAAAACGAGGATGATGAAAGGAACAGACACGACAGAACAGCTGTTGTCCTGTTGTGTGTGTTCCTTTCATCGTCCTCGTTTTTTGAAGCTGTTACACCCACCATGTGAAACTGTACTCCTGTATCAGGTCTGTTAGAAAAGTATCCGAGCCGAAGAAAAAAAACCGGCGTAACTGGAGCGTTGGAAACGTAATCACCTTCAAAGTAGTTTCCTTGAAACTTCACACACTTCTCCCAGCGGTGTTGCCATTGTTGAAAGCATTCGGAGAGGGCCTTTTTTGGAATGGAGTTTAGCTCAGCTGTTGTTGCAGCCATTAATGTCCTCTCTTGTCTGAAATCGCACTCCTTTCAATGGCCTCTTGATTTTGGGAAACAGCCAGAACTCGCAGGGGGCCACATCAGGAGAGTAAGGAGCCTGTGGAACTACAGGAGTGTGATTTTTCGCCAAAAAAGTCCGAATCAAGTGCGAGGAATGTGCAGGAAGGAGCATTGTCGTGACGGATGCGCCAACTTCCTGTTGACCACAACTCCGGTCTCTTGTGCCGCACAGCATCACGTAGGCGACGGAAGACATCCCTGTAGTACTTTTTGGTGATTGTTTGACCCTGTGGTGCGTATTTGTGGTGTACCACACCGCGGGAGTCAAAGAAAGCAGTCAGCATCACTTTGACGTTGCTGCGCACTTGGCGGGCCTTCTTTGGTCTTGGTGACGTGGAACGCTTCCATTGTGACCACTGGGATTTGCTTTCTGGGTCGTACCCGCACACCCAAGGTCACCAGTGATTATGGTGTTCACGAAGTCGGGGTCACTCTTTGGGGAATCCAGCGTGTCTTGTGAGAATGCAAAGTTGCTTTTACTCCACCGTGAGCAGCTTCGGCACGAATTTCGCCGCAACTCACTTCATGGCCAAATCTTCGGTCATAATGAATGTGCAGAAAACGTGCTGATGCCCACCTCTTCCGCAATTTCTCAGATAGTCACTCGACGGTCCCGCATCACCACAGCGTTCACTTTGGCAATGACCTTGTCATTTCGGCATGTTGATGGCCGACCTGAGCGTGGCTCGCTTTCCACCAATGTACGGCCGTCTTTAAACCGGTTGTACCACTCCTTAATCTGTGTGCTGCTCATAGCACCGTCACCGAAAGCCGTCTGAATCTTCCGAATGGTTTCCGCTTGGCTGTCCCCCAGTTTCTAGCAAAATTTGATGCAATAGTGCTGCTCCAGTTGCTCCGCCATTTTCCTTGGAATAAAAAAAAACGACGAGAGCACTACCTCCCTCAAACGCTGCGTTCCAGCGACTGACACTATCGGCAGGCGGGAAAAAATTCACGCATGCGTACGAAGGTTCAAGGTCAGCTGATGCAAGCGCGCTTGTTTCATATCTATCAGGTTTTCGCAAAAAAAAATAAGGTCGGGTGCTTTTCTAACAGACCTCGTATAATGATGATGGTAGCGTTTGTACCCAACTAATAAGTGCTCCAAGTTTGCTGGACCTGTGTTGCCTCGGAACGCACACAAGTTTGGTACAAACACTGCCGTCATCATCCCACAGGAATAAAGTTTTGGTTTCAAATAAAAAAATTCGTATTGCAACAAAAATATTGGCAATTTTTTTTTTTTTTTTTTTTTTTTACATTTATTTTGAGACATTTTTTTAACCAGGTAGAAAAGAACCATCTTTTTTTTTTTGTTTCATTGTCCTTTTAGATGTATAAATTGCATTTGCCATGAATTGCACCCTTCCCACCTTTTCAAATTTGGGAAAAAGTGTATCTTTATTTGTATCTGCACTCTGGAATACTTTTTGCTGTTTATCAGGAGTATCTCAAGTATATCCCGTTAAATAGAAGACAAATGTACCCCAGTATTTGTATTTTGGCTTTAAAATATGTGTACCTCAGTATTTGTATTCCAGAATACTTTTTGGAGTATCCCTGCCCAGCCTCGGGTGACTCAATGCGTGCCTGATCGCATTGGCTGACTTCAGCTGCGAATGGTGGTCTATTGGCAACGATATCTTTCGGTGGCACTGCCTCTCAATCACAATTTTCTGATGTAGCAGATGGGATTCTAGCAGCAGACAAGTTGCCGAGTAGTGCACGGAGTGGTTATGTTTGTTCACTTCTATGCCGATTGCTACTGGTATATTTATTCTTAAAAAAGTGTTTAACATCCTTGTCAGTTGTTTGGCCCGTGTAGGCTCCTGTAGAAATATTTGTTTTGCCATCCTCGGAGTGTAGGACATGCTGTCATCTTAGGTGTGCATGCATACACTGTTGTGTTGCCTGGCACTGCACACTTGATGAAGTTTACCGAAAGAGATGCTTTCATCCAAACGGGATGACAGCTGTGACTTTTGGTGTCCTGGCACTTCCACTGCTGCACAGTAGGGATTTTGTTCACAGGGATCGCGCAGTCCTGTTGCTTAGTGCCACTCAAGTCTTCCAAACGCGACAACCTGGGGCGTTGTTTATTTTCAAATTGGGCGTCGTCTCATAGAGACGAGCAGCCAGTTGGGTGCGTGGACGGCAAACCCATCGCCGCCTACCAGCCCGACTGGCTGCCCAATTTGACGACGCCCAATTTGAAAATAAACGGCGCCCCAGGTTTGGAAGACTTGTGTGGCACTCAGACTGACTGGGAGAGCACTGAGAGGTTGGTGCGGACCCCTCCGTCCCCGCAGGAGGTGGACCGTCTCTCGGAGAGGGGCCTCCGGGGCGGTGCCCGCAGCGCGGCCTCTGCCGGCGGAGACCTGCTCCAGGCCGCCGCCCTGCTGCGCACCCTCGTGCAGTCGGCCAGCCGCAGTGAGTCGCACCTCCTCGCAGCACTTATGCCACGTTGCCGTTGTCACATCCCTTAGGCCAACTACTTGCTGGTCTGGAAACTGCCAGCTTCCAGACCAGCGTCCGTGCTATTGCATGGCCATTCTCCTGCACGAGCGGGAACTTTAGCGCACCCCTGCGCTTCCCACGTGCTTCGAGTCTTCCTTGAATTTACCGGTTTAAGGGTTTTCGATGACGCTCAGCAAGTTTTTAATAGGAACCATACGCTTATTTTTTCTAGTTAAAAAGTTCCTGAGTAAGTTTTAGGGGGTTATTTTGCTAATTAGTGCGTCGCCTGGTACGTTAGGCACCAAATGCAGCAATGGGCAGTCTGCTGGACTGGTGGGTGGCAAAACTGCCACCACCCACTGTGGGGAAAACCCCTATTGTGACCGAGCCACCGTTGCGAGTTTGATAATCCTGTTTCTTTCTTTTTGCTAGTGCGTACACCATAAAATTCCATACAGGCACGCATTCAAACTTTGGAAACAATCTTGAAAAAGTGGGAAATGGTCGTTCTTGCCTAGAGCAAAAATTACGGAAGGTCTGAAAATGGGGTGGGCTTCCCAGTTTCACTGCTTTACACCGGCGCACGTTGAGCTTCTTTCCCTTGCACCGGCATGCTCAGAGAAATGACTCGTGCCACAAGCCTCTCGGTTAGCTGGGTGGGCACTTGGTACGTCCTTTGCCTATTTTTAGAATGCTTCGTAAGTAGTGAGTGGGCGCTTAGCGTGGACATGGGCGCACACTAAATTTTTTGTGGCAGCGTCATATATTTTGATTCGGTGCAGCTAAAATTGGCGTGGTGCAAGAATTCTGGCATAGGTTGCTCTCTTTCCTCTTTCCAAATGGCAATGCAGTCTTCACAGTCAAGAAAATTTACGACCCCCGTCTTAGCGGCACATTTTTCCAAATAAAATTAACATAATTTTTCCTAGAAATGTACGGCCAAACATTACACGTACCAAACTTCTTTCAGAACCCCAAATATCTCTGGAAAGGTCTACCATGGGATGGATCGCCACACTGTTGCATCACAGGCCACATGTTAGGCAGCTCCGCATGGGCGCCGCCAGAACCGACCTTGAGTTTAAGAGCGCAGATCTTAGGCGCCCGTTTGCGGCTCGAGCGGCATCGCCGTCGCCGTCGATGTAATTGCGCTTTGCATTATGGGACGTTTCCCATAATAACGTCGCATGTGACGTCTCGTGTGACGTTACGAGGGAGGAGGAGCAGGGAATTTTTTCCTCTAAATTTAGCGGAACAAATTCCCCGCTAGATTTAGCGGAAAAATTTTCCCCGCTGAATTTAGCTGAAATTTTCCCCACTAAATTTAGTTGGGAATTGTTTCTGCTGAATTTGGCTGTAAATGTAGCGAATATTTCCCACTAAATGGGAGGGAAGGAGGGGCATAGCCCCTTTTTCCCTCCTATTTAGTGGGAAATTTTCCCACTAATTTTCCCCCTCCCATTTAGTGGGAACTGTACCCTCCCCTCCTCCTCAAGAGCTGCGCTTTAATTCGGCGTTGCGGGGGTTGTAAATGTCTTTAATTTTTGTTTCCTCTTATCCCTATTATTTCACTTCATCATTGCCACTGCAGGACATCTTATTGCCACTTTAGGCGCGTCCTTCTCCCTGGCCTTTGTGGAGGCTCGTCCACGCCCACTGGGTGAGACGAGAGAAGGTCGGCAATGGCGGCTCAATCTGGCGCCTGTTTAAAGCATCTATGGGAGCCACTGGAATTGTGGCCGTGTTCCAAGGTACTCCAACGGGTCGTGTCACGTAGAGTTGCGTGTTTTCGGTAAATGCCTACAAACCCCGAAAATTAACCCCCGAGCAGGTTTTATCAAAATCGGGGAAAACCGAAAAACCCCGGAGCTCACCAGGAGAAAGCCGAGCCTCCCGAGTAAAAATCTTCAACTATAATTTTGTCTTGACCTCGAACACAGCCACACAGAGCAGTCCACAAGGTTACCTGTTTCTTGGGGAACCACATCCCACATCTCGTTTAGTTACTTGGCCAATACCGGGACGTTTTTCCAGTATTCTGGGCACGAGCATGCTGTTCGGAGGTTGGGAAATTCCTTGCCCCGCTTCTTGGACGTAAGGCCCGATAAAGGCCGTTTTCTTGTCCAACACCAAAAATTGATGCCGAAAAACAGTCTTTTTGAAAAAAATAAACCCAGGAAAAAGAGCCCCGAATTGGAAAAGAAATAAAACCCGAAAATGGGGAAGAGAGATGAGATGAGGCCCGAATTTTAGGCCCGACCTGACCCGGCACGAGGAGGCCTTGGCCCGAACCCGGCTTGAACCCGACTGCTCTCTTTGGCATGAGTCCGACCCGAACCTGGCCCAATTGTGTTTTCCATTAGTTCTACCTTTGTTTTACGGGACACCGTTCGTATTAAACGAGAACTTCCCATCTCGGAAGTTACACATTTGTTCCAGAGGTCTACACAGCCATTTTTTTTACCCGGGCTCTTTCTAGAAGAATGATGCGAGTTTCAATTGATTCTGTTTGTTTTGCCTTTGATGCAAAGCGAGAAATAGGCAGGAAATGGGATTTGGTCCTTGTATAGTATTGCATATTATGCCCCGAGGTCAATGCGATTGATTAATTTAATAACTATTCGATTAATCGGTAGCAAATAATCGGGTTAAATGTTTTAGTTGTCAATCAGCCCTAGACACGCTGCACTGGAAGGGTGCATGAATAATTTAATGAACGACGCACTTAAAAAAAATTGTACGTACTTTCCCACTGGAAGCGTGGGGAGCTACTGGGGTCTTAGTTCCACATCACCGAATCAGCCGGTGAGTTTGCCCCCTACCACAATTGGTGAGCACCACGCCTCGTGCGAATGCGAATGGATTCGAGATTGTGACGTGTGCATCATAGTGATGTGAGCGGTCTATTTTGCGGCGTTCCCTAGCATTCGTGATCACGTCAAGCATGGTGCTGACCAATCACAGCGGGTGGCGGACCCACTGCAACCAACCAACACCTCCTGGACCAACTCACCGATGCCAAACTTAGCCCCCATGGACGGAAGATGGGGTGGGATAAAGCTCGGAATAGAGTTATACCTAAAATATGCAACATGCTCGTAAAAGACAACAAAAAAAAACAAAAAACGGCATGTTTATTTTTATTACGACAACGCGCCCATTGCATTTCAGGTCTAACCCCGTGCTGAGCTTTGTCATTCGCTATGACCCTTCCACGGTGTGCAGGGCTCGACTCCTGCGTGTTCCGCAAGGAAGTGTGCGCGCCAGCTTTTTTCAACATGCGATGTCTGGTGGAGTGGAGTCATTGATGTTGATAACTGTGTCCCAGACCAGTGTACTCAACCATTGATGTTTCAGGGACTGCTTGTGGATTGGAGGAAGTGATGAATCGGTGCTGTGGGGAGAGGGAGAGATCTGGGGTAATTGTGTTTATGAAGGGATATACGGAATATTATATAGCTATCTCGCGTAAACTTAACTTCTCTTATTGATGTATACGAAAAAATTTACCCAAAGGTGTTCGAAGTGATGATACATGTCGTCTTGTTCTGCTGCTGTGCCCAAGCAGTGTGTTTTATTTTTTGTCAGACTGTAAAAAAATGTTGGTAATGCTAGCGGGGGACATCGTATCTAACCCGGGTCCCCTGACGGAAGATCAGCAACAGCTTGCAAAGTCTGGCTATTTCGCCTTAACTACAGGTCGGTCAAACGGCACTTTTTAACGAGCTAAAAGCAATTCTAAGCAACCAGAAGTCTGTGGACGAAAAGCTAGCAGCATTAGCGACCAGGCTCACATGGGTAGAGGCTAATTTGGAGTCTGTTCCGCAACTGCGGAATGATGTAGATTGTCTCCTTCAGCTCAATTGGCTTATTCTCAGGTTACAAGCTTGACTTTGCAGTGTGAAAATCTTGAAGGTAAGTCGAGGAGATTGAATCTGATTTTTTATGGGATACCTGACAGTTCCGAAGAGACGTGGACTGCCTCTGGAAGCTAAGGTCATTTCCTTTTGCCAGGAAACTTTTGGTATGAACAGGAAAATTTTATTTACCGGGAAAAATCGGGGAATTGTCAGGGATATTGTCAATAAGCGAGCCCAGTCGGGGAAAATGAGCTGGGCCATCGAGTGCCCTGAGCAAACACTTGGACTTGGGGACAGAAAAATTGGCAATAAATTCTGCTTAGAGCGGAGCGCTGGCTCTGCTCACCCGATGTAGAGTGTGCTACCCAATGGGAATAGCCGACAAATCCAGTTCAAGCCTTGGATCTAGGGTGGGACACTAGGCTAGATCCAGTTAGAGCTACTAGATTTAGTAACAAATGGGCAAGCTGCAGACCCCAAGCCTTAAAGGGACCATGAAATGATTTTAAAATCGAGTTTCATCCACCGCACGTCGTAAAAGGTGTGAAAAGAAACACAAAAACACAAAAATAGGGAGCCCAAAAAAATTATTTGCTATAGAACTTTTAAAAGAAAACTGGACTCTTTTGCGCCTTCCTTCCTTCGCCTGTTCACTACGATGCATACGCAGAATCGGTGCACGTCAGCCGAATCCACATCGCCTATTGGGTAAGAGCCTACCTCACCAGCACCGCGATCGTAAACAATAAATAGCCGGCGAATGTTTCCTAAAAGTTTTGTTAAATAATATTCAGATCCACATTTTGTAGCATAATTAGAGATGTGTGGCGAAAATTGCCAAATTTGATAATGCTGAGAGCCAAGCGCCATCTATCGTGTGGTAAACGAAGCAACTACTGCGCGTGCGCAGTAGGGCAGGGCCGCCAGTTACTTGGGTGACGGCGACCGACGAACATTTCTTTCTTTGTTTTCCTTCCTCTCAAAACTCTGACTGACTGAACGTTTATTTTTCTACGTGTTCTTCCCGCGCGTGCCGACTTCAAGCAGCAAGAAAACAGTACTTAAAACAGACCACGACGAACAAGAACGCTGGATTCACCGACTCCGACGAAGCGTATAGGCCTAGCAGGCATTCCGACTCGGCGCTGCGTTGCTTCGTCGCAAGACCGTCTGCCTACGACCGGCTGGCGTGCTAAATGGAATATGCCCGCGCGACCCTTGTGGACCCTTCCCGCATTATAGTTTGATCACTGACCTCAATTCTAGATTAAGAGGTGAGGAGGTCAATCTCTTCCCCTTGTTTTCCGAGGCAGTGTTGACGAACACTCGTCGAAAAGGGACTCTCGTCGATTCTATCTTCTTGTTTTGTGTGATATAGAGCTGAAATAAACGCCGTATGGATTGCCTTCGTAACACGGTATGTACACTTTGTTATTGGTATGCCATTTTTATTCTGACAGACTGCACGTCACTGTCGACCCCGGTCCAACCTTTCTTTGCCGAGTGTCGCGTCAGTATCGAGTTGCAATCGTAAAAGAACGGTCCCGAAACGCTTACCAACAGCGCGAATACAAGACTTCCATCAAGCGCGCGCGTCCGCTCCGAGTGTAAGCAGGTATTTACGTGGCTCTTGCTGACACTCGTAGTTCAAACGTATCTTTTTTAACGTCGGCTCGCTCCTGCATCTCCGAGGCCGCGAAGAACGCCATCTACGTCGCTTTGCAAACGACTGACACGGGCCGGCCCTTCTGCCAACAATGACGGGGTGGTGACAAGACTCGCTGCACTTCCCAACAGGCATACCGGCGTATGGGACTAGTCCCATGCTGTCGCTGTAGCGCAACATATCTCGTTGAATTTCGCTCAGCTGCGATGCGGCGATGAGAGGCGCCGATTCAGGAAATACGTCGGTGACATCAGCGCAGTAAAACCTACCGGCGCACCCCAACTCGTTGCCGCTAACACTCCCATTCTCCTACTGCCGAGAGAACTTCCGGTTCCGGAAACGGTCTACGTCACGGCTTCTTTTGCGGTCAGTTGGAGAGAATGAAAAAGTCGATATTTCAATAATTTTTTGTGTAAAAGTTAATAAACCGAGACGAAAACGGATGCCTGTTCGGCATTCAGTGAACATTGACGGTTTAATGTAAAAGTTATCTGGAAAAAGTAAAAAGGTCATTTCATGGTCCCTTTAAGTGAAAGTATCCGAAACTGTGCATCTGGTGGCCATGCTGCCATTCGGTTATGAAAGTGTGTGGTTGAGATTTTTGTTTTCATTGCGTTTCCGGAAGTGGCCTCTCCACTGACGGCGGCAAGAAAGTGCTCGTTTAGTCCGGACTGGACGAGTCCGAATATTTCGGAATTTGCAAGTTGGATTAAGCCTGTGCAAAATGATCCTCACAGTTCTCAGTGCTCATTGCCTTATGTTGTAATAGTCTTATACATTTAACCGCCTTTACAGTGGTCGGGGAATTTCACTTAAAAATGTCGGAGAAAAGCTGGAAAAATCGGGGAATTTCAAAATAATAATTTGCTAGACACTATGAAATTTGATGCCTCGTTTCTGGAATGTTCCCATAGGCTAGGAGCGTTCCGACCTAATAGAAACGGGCCTATCATCGCAAAATTTACATCATTCAAGCTAAAACAAGACGTTTTGTTCGGCGCTTCCAAATTAAAGAGTGCCACCTACTTGCTCAGCCAAGATTTTCCGTTGAATACCAGAAATGAAGGCAAAATCTTTAGGAATTTGCCAGAACCCAAAACGCCAAGTTTCAGCTTCGGTATAATCGCTTAAACATAGGTGACCGAATGTTTTACGTCAATCCAGTCACACTTTCTGTAAAAAGTACCGTAATCACCCATTTAAAGAAATCTAGACTGAACAATGCAGCAATGATTGATATTGCCACGCTCGTCAGCGAGCGACCGCGCGCGTGGCCGAGTGGTTACCGTGCTTGACTGTCGTGCAAAAAGTCTGGGTTCGATTCCAGTCAGTGGAATGCTCTTTTATTTGTTCTTTCATTGCTTTCTCGTGAGTTCGAGAACATTCTCGTCAGATCGAGTTCTGAATGTTCCAGTCGCCGAACAATCTAGGCCGATTGTTCCAGAACCCAACGCGCGTACATAAGGGACTCCGCGTGCTGATCTGCAGTCAGTTTTCGCCCAGCGTTCGACTCTTCTGCTACGCCGATTTCGACGCCCGCGACGCTCCGTTATTATCTTTTGTACCCTTTTGTTTTTTGGCACAAGTTCGCCACATTAAACGTTTATTTCTTTCTGTTTATTTATTGTTTATTGGACACCACCCGTGACAATATAGTGGCTTTGAACCTCAATTGTATCAGGACCAAGATTGATGATTTTGCCGCTCTCATCTCGGTCACTAATCCAAGCATTGTCATTGGAACAGAATCTTGGCTCGAGGCTTCTATCTCCGATCTGGAAGTTTTCCCGCCGCCCTTCACTGTTTATCATAAGGATCAGTGGGGTTTCTGCTGATTCATGACAGATTAAAAAGTTCCTTGGTAGAAATCAACGGCTTATCGTGCGAATCCGTTTGGTGTCGAGTCTCGCTTGCTAACGGTAATAATCTTACTGTGGGTTCATTCTATAGATCGCCACCAAGCAACACAAACACAAAAAAAGGAAGAAAACAATTGCGTAAGCGCTCTGTCTTTGTATTTGCTTCAAAGTGAGACGGTGTTTCTGGAAGGTTGGCTCTGATTGTGGCGATTGAACCCGATGTGGTTTGCGCAATGTGTATATATAAGTGGCAATGGTGTTAATAAAAACCAGTCGAAAGTGAAGCGCCTGTCCTGTCGCCCGTGTTTCTTTATTATCCCCGTTTGTTCTCGTTTTTAACCTTTTATTCAGTAATGACCCAACTAGCCCAAACCCAAGTTTTAATGAAACATATTTCTTCTGCACTGGGCTCCTTCCTTTTTCATCGTGTGCACCAAGATTCTGCCATCAAGTGCATCAATCTAATCGCCCTTTCAACGTGCCAGTCCCGAACCATTTCTTTTTGCCTGAAGAGGAAGCTTGTGCCAAGAGAAGTTCAAGGCCTTTTCGGAGTCGTGGAACCATCCTGGGGGCACACTAGACAGCTGTGCAAGATCCTGAAATCAGAATATTGGAGAAAGTAAGACTGTATTTGGCCTGGTTCCGTATCATCGTACAGGGAGGACAGGAGGACTACCATGCCAAGCGCCGTTTTGAAGACTACAAAAGATTGGCGTCGCAAACAACGGAGTTCATCTGGCAACTGATGCGAATGCAGCTTCCGCCAAAAAGAAGAGCGCTGCCATTTGCATGGACTGCGTTACCGTCTTGGGGGGAGTCGCGCTTCCAGAGGAGATCGAGGCTGTCCTGAACAAAGGACCAAAGTACAGCTTCGAACCGTCAGCATCTCGATTAGAACTGCTGGCCATGGTGCGAAGAGTAGCGAACAGCGCTGGGGAACAGAGCAGGGAGCGTGCTATTGGTGATGGTGTGGACTGCCTGAAAGAATCCGTGAGTCGACGCCCTAAGGCAAAACCACCTTTTAAGAAGGTTGTAGATTTTTCCAAGCTCAACGAACTCGCGCTTGTGCAGGCCGATAAGGAAGGGGGATTTGTTGTAATGTCGAAGGGCCAGTTCCAGGAAAAAGCATTGGTAGCAATAGATAAGAACTTCAAAGAAGTTAAGTTTCGACAGAAGTCTCAAAAATCTGCGGCTATTGAGTTGCTAAAAGGTCTGAACCTAGACATTTTAAGGAAAGCTGTAGACAAAGCAGAAAGTGGAATTTTTTCAATATTTTTCGCGGGAAAAACTCAGAAGGCTGAGTGTCCTTTCCGAGCAGTGTTGTACACGTTCCTCAAAAAGAGGAACGGAAGCTCGTTCCTGTTGATTTTTGGAACGCGTTCCTGTTACAAGTTCCATCTGCGAGAAAGGAACTCGTTCCCGTTACAATTTAGAAAAATGGAATCTATCGTTACATATACGTTACATTTGTATTTTGCTAATTACCATATTTAATTAGATCAAACGGAGTTTTTTTTTATGTATCCCATCAAATGGCAACATACGAATTTGAATGCCATGATGATGGAAGGACACCAGGAGAAAATAAACAAGTGGAAGCAAGGTTTCATTTGTTGATATATTAACTTTTAAAAAGTCTCAGCGTTTTGCCATATACATGTTTGAGGTGGGCTATGCAGACGAGCCAAGTGTATGCTGTTACCCACATTGTACCAGCACTTTATAACAACCTCGCATGTTTCAATTTAACAAAATTCTTCTTCGAACTTAACAACAGTTGCTTCTGGATGTTGCTGTCTGCGGTACGAACAAGTCAAAAAGAGGGTAGGACTTTTGAATTTGGTAGGTCGGTTTTGAAAACTACCAGTTCTCCTTCGTGAAGGTTACATTCGTTGTTCAGTTTGAAAGTTAAAAAAAAAAAAGAAAAAGCTCTTTATTCTTTTTTTGCACCTGGCTGATGTTTGGGATACAAGGGTGTGTTCGATGTCTGGTAACCTGTTCTTTTGGTCTAACTGTAGGTCTTTTTGTAGAAGTTCAGTGATGGCTGTAGTTGGCCTTAGATTTCCAAGTGTATGAGGATTCGTGCAAGCAAAGGAAGTACAGCGGAGTTTGACACGTCTGTTTTTCTGTCGTTTCCTTCGACAAAATTTTTTAAATTTCTGTACCGCAGTCTTGGGCACTGAAAAGAGAATCAATGTCCACTATTTCTCCTGCAGCCGACTGTTAGCGAGCGAGGACCCCCCAAAATAAACCCTAAGTAACAAAAAAGTTAGAGAACCTGCTCTTCATAAATATATTGTTTTATAATTTTTTTAGAATTCACCTCTTAGAAATAAAATAAAGATTACCCCACTCGGAGAAGAAAAAGGAACGCCGTTCCTCCTTCCGTTCCCGTAAAAATTTAAGGAGTTCCCGTTCCTGTTCCACCGATGCAAGATGGAACGGTGGCGTTCCTTCGTTCCTCCGTAAAGGAAAGTGTTCCGGGAACGCTGTTCTTTGGAACGACATTTCGTACAACACCGTTTTCGAGCCATTGTGTCAGAAAAGAACACTTGGCAGGTTCAATTCAGTCGGTTTTTACAGTGCCATTTGGACACTCTTGCACTAAATGACCCTTTCTTGGTGCAAAGCCCACTAGAAATAGTCCATGAACTTAGAGAAGGTTTTCAGAATGCTGTCACTGCAATATCTGTGGATGTTGAGGACTTGTATTATTCCGTTCCTCACGATGGACTTGTCAAGGCTGTTCAAGATAAGATCAGCGAGTCTGGAGAAATTAAATTTCAAAGTTCCCCCAGCGTTAGCAGCGATCATTTTTTGGAGCTGCTAGTCTTTTATCTTCAGTCGACTGCCTCGGTTTTGACGAGCAATATTTTGTACAAAAGTCTGGTGTGTGCATTAAGTCGACAGTTGCCCCTGTTATGTGTAACATTTTTTAACATCACTGGACTGGCAAATTCAGATAGGCTTGCAGATTTTCACGTTTTAAAGGCATATAGATACGCGGATGACTATTTTTTAATTTTAGATACAGACTCAGGTTTGGAGAAAATGGTTGAGAAGATTGTCGAACTGTTTAGGGAGGTGTCAGGCAGACTTAATTCTACCTGCGAATAACTGCATTCAGTTTTTAGACATTTTGATCTTTTTTTCTGAAGAACATGTCTGTTGGCAGTATTGTCCGTGCACTAAGAAAAGCCTGGTTTTGTTTGAAAGTGCTCACTCTTAACTGGTAAAGAGGGGTAGAGCCTTGACATGTCTAAGTGCAGCTCTGGAAAAAAGGTGCAATCACCAGATGAAAATCAGTTCTGAACGACAATCAAAGAGGTTAAGAGGCGCGGGGTACCCCCCTAACCTAATCTCTAGTAGTTGTGAGAGCCTTCTTCAAAAGCTAAAAAGAAGTAAAAAAGGCAGCAAGGCAAGTAAAAAAAGGAAACAAGTGCAAGTCATTTCGTACATGCATACCGTGTCTCATAATCTAAAAAAAGGTGGCTGGTAGATACGTCATTAACGTGGTTTTTTCGGCACCATGTAAACTTGCCAAGTTATGTCTGATGTTGAAAGGCAGAAAAAAGCGCCGTGCTCCAAGAAACACGCGGTGCAATACACTGCATGTGTCACCGATGTGGTGTGCGAGATTCCGTTTAGTTGTGGCAGAGTCTGCATTGGGCAGACTGGGCGCTGCTTCTATGATATAGAGCACGAGAACATAATTTGTGTGTGCGCAACAACGTGGGGGGCCATTTCGCTGACCATTGCAGGCGATGTGGGTGTAAACCTGACCTGACTGGCACAAAGGTTTTAAGAAAGGCAAAGGAAAAAGCGGAAAGAGAGATTATGGAGGCATTCTACATAAAAGTAAGAAAACAATTGTGTCAGCGCTCCGTCTTTGTATTTGCTTCAGAGTGAGATGGTGTTTCTGGAAGGTTGGCTCTGATTGTGGCGATTGAATCCGATGTGGTTTGGGCAATGTGTATATATATAGGTGACAATGGTGAAAAACCAGTCGAGAGTTAAGTGCCTGTATTGTCGTCTGTGTTTTTTTATTGTCCCCGTTTGTTCGCGCTTTTTTACCTTTTCTATTTTTTCTTTGTATAATGTATAATGCTTTATCTGTGGTAGAAGCAGGTTTTTTCCTTATCGGTAATGATTTTAATTTACCGGATATTCTGTGGACAGAACTCAAACTGTCTATTTCTAACTATACTAGTGTATACTTGGCATACTCGGCATTTTTTAATCTTGCCAATGACTATGACCTTTATCAGTTTGTTACAGAGCCTGCGCGGATCGGTTCCAGCTGTTCAGGTGTTCTCGACCTTGTGTTCAGTAATCGTGCTTTGGCGGTTTCCGCTCTTGCTGTTTTCCTGGGAATCGGTAACCATAAGGCTGTTGTTGCAAATTTGTCTAGTTCATTTGATCACAGTGCTCCCTTACGTCCTAAAAAAGTGTACTTATTTGGCAGGGGTGATTATGCCGGTTTGTCTTGTAGACTTGAAGGATTTTACTTGAAGTATAAGGAAATGAGCGTGACAGATGACATTAACTTACTGTGGAACGTATTTAGGAATAGAATAAAGAATGGTTGATATTTTCGTTTTATCAAATATTATCACCTCGAAGCGTCGTCAGGATAAACCATGGATTAAATCCGAGTTACGGAAACTTGTTAATAAAAATACACGTGCACTAACTCAATACTGAGCTCGTAATGACTCTGCATCATACAATAAACTAAAGGAGATAGGTGTCGCCCTTAAACATGCAATCACTTTGTCCCGGGCAAACTACTTTTCAGCACTAAATGTGAAACTCGGGGGAAATCCGAAGGAATTCTGGAAGTTTATTCGCTCTAATACAAAAAGATATCGTTAGAATTCCCTTCCTATTGGTCGAGGGTAGCCTTCTAGAGGTTTACTCTTTGAAGGCTACCAGTTTCAATGATTACTTCGAGTCTATTTTCTTGGATATCGTGACGGGGAATTATTGCAACTCCGAAGAAGTACGGTACCTGTTTCTACCAATTTTATGTCTGAAATCTATTTTGACACACAAGGTGTTTTCTACCTTTTAAAGAAAATAAGACAAGGCTCAGCACTTGGCTCCAATGGAATTCCTAACGGTGTCCTGAAGTCTTGTAATGAAGTTATTTCGAGTTACTTGGTAATTTTGTTTACGGTATCGTTGAAATGTGGCTTCTTGCCTCTGGACTGGAAATCAGTCTGCAAATGTTGTCCCCATCCACAAATCCAGCCCAAAAAATCTGGTACAAAACTACAGGCTCATCTCACTGACAAGTGTGTGCTGCAAAACTAGAGAGCACATTTTTATTTATTTATTTATAAATACTCCAGACTCATGTTAGAGTCCAAGCAGGAGTGTGCATCACAATATAAACATGATATACAACACCGAGAAGACATCAATACCAGCTGCAAGACTTAACAACAAAGTAAACTTGAAGGAAAAAATCAACAACAAAAACATTACAAAACAATCACATGAGCACAACTTCCAAATTTGAAATAAATTCTTCGACACTGGCACTTTCTACTATATTTTTTGGCAGCTGGTTCCATGGGGTTATTGTCCTGGGAAAGAATGAAAATTTAAACGTATCATTATGCGCACGAAACTCCCGAATCATTTTGCCATTGTTAAAACGAGTATTTGCGCGCAATACTCGGGTTACGTAAAGGCACTGTTTTAGGTGATTTAAATCGTATATCAAGTACAAAAGTTTTAACCTCTTTTCTAAGCGGCGGGTTTGAAGCGTTTCAAGTCCAAGAAGACTGATCATTTCATTCACGCTCTCCGTTCTTTTATACCGGTTGCAAATAAATCTGGCTGCAGTCCTCTGCACTCCTTCAAGTTTAGATATGTTTTTCCTAGTGTGGGGGTCCCATAAACATGAAGCATACTCTAGACAAGGTCTTGCCAATCTTTTGTAGGCTGCAAGCTCCACCTGCCTCGGGGCTCCTGAGAGCTTACGTCGAGGGCCCATAGGGCTCTAAGTGCACTGGAGCAAACATTATCAGTGTGTTCGTTCCAACTCAAGCCTTCTGTAATTGTAACACCTAAGTATTTAACTGACAATAATTCTTTAATTACTTCCCCTCCCATGACCGACGTATGAATACTTAAGACTGATTTTTTATTACATACTCGTAAGATAGAACACTTATTAACATTTAGAACCACTCCCCAGTTTTCACACCAAATATTTTTTAGATTGTCGTTGAGCCTAGTTTGATCGGCTTCTGATTTTATTGTGGGGTATAAAACGCAGTCATCAGCGAAAAGTTTAACTTTAATTTCAGGGTCAAGAGTGCCGACAATACCATCTGGACCACTTGCTTTTTTAACATCAAGGTTAACTAGCAAATTAAATAGGCCTTCTTGAGATACGTTCAAATCCGTCATTGATGAAGCGAAACCTTCAGGCTGAAGAATATGATTGGTCCCTTTTTTTGTAAAAACTGACTGGAAGTATTTATTAAATTCATCGGCAATAGCTTTAGCAACCGTGACCTGTGAGCCTTCAATAGTTAAAGACATAAGATTAAACTTGCTTCCAGACAGAAACCTCCAGAATTTAGATGGCGCATCCCTCGGAAAATTACTGAGTGTTACAAAAAAAAGTCATCTTTAGCTTTTTTAATTGTACCCTTAAGACTGCTTAGTAGATTAATTTTCATTTCCGGGCGCCGAGGTGATCTTCGCATCCGTTTTAACTTGCGCTTGATATGAATTATTTCTCTGGTAATCCTTGGATTATTTCTCTTTTTCTTTATCTTATTTGGAACGAACCTCGTTATGCAATCAAAACACAATTTTTTAAACTTTCCCCGGAACATTTAAATCCTCATGTACAGTGAAATCATCCAAATGCATTTCTAAGTAATCTAAAACACTCACGTCATCTGCCCTATTGAACAACAATGGATGTTCTATTCTGATCAGTTCTCTTCGAAATGGAAAATGTGGCAAACACAAGTTTGTGGTCGGATGGGCCGTTGGTGACATCTGGTCTGGTACAATTAATTGCAGAGCTAACAAAAGGTAAATCAAGAGCTTGATGAAGCGCCGACTCTGGTAGGGGTATCAACGTTTTGTGCCAAGTCAGATGAGAAGGCAGTGTTCATGAGGAGTTCGGAATGCTTTACATTACTACCCGTGGCACTCGTATTCAACCAGTCAATATGCGGTAGATTGAAGTCGCCTGCCAAGATAAATTTTACTTGGCCAACCCGAAAGCTTTGCAAGTATAATCATACAAATCCTCAAAAAACACTAGATTTGCATTTGACGGTCGATATACCACACCAATTACAATCGCGTTACCATAAAAATATATTTTACGGAACACACTTCCGTGATTAGAGATGCCTGGTAGTAGAATTACTCTTATAGACTGACGCGCTGTTTACAAACAAGCCGGCGTTCGCCCACACCAGGTGTAGGCACTGCGCATGCGCAGAAACCGAATTCGCGTGAAGGGAAGCGTCTACGCATGCTCCGTGCCGTCGACAGCGCCACCACAGCTGCGTGACATCAGGGCCGCGTGTTGGTCTGTATCTACTTTAATTACTATAGCGACTCCACCTCCGCGGGATTGTCGATCACACCTGAGTATTCTGTATGAGGGTGGAATAATTTCACTGTCCAACACATTTGCAAGTAATCATGTTTCAGTCAGTAACATAACGTGTGGGTCAAGATCAATAAGGAGAGTTTCAAAATCAGTCACTTTATTTACATTACTTTGAGCATTAGAAGAAAGTAAACATAGTTGCTGGAGCGGTGTGCTTGTCATGCCGGTATCACATTAGTTCTCTTCCCTTTGGTCCCGCTTTTATCTCTAAAAAAAAGTAGGTATAGCCGTGTCATTTATCCCGACCCCGCCATCCCTCTCACGACTACCGTATTTACTCCAATATAAGTCAACCTTTTTTCTTCGGAAACATTGTCAAAAATTAAGGGTCGACCTATAATCGTGACCAAAGAATTTTGACATACATTCGCGACCAAATCTTGCGGCCCTACGGGGGCATGGAACTATCGAATCACCGAGCCGGCGTTGCCGTAGAGCCGCGCCGCTTCTTGTTTCAAAAAGCTTTTGGTACATGAAAACAATCGAAACAGCAGCAACCGTGACTGTTCACTTTGATTCCCAGCTTTTGTTCAAAGATTTCTGTTAAAACAGCTCCCCTGACTGAATTGGTTGTTCCTGTTTCATTTTCGCTGACGCCGTAAACAATCAAGTTCTTACGTCGACTGTGGTTTTCTAGAACATCAATTGTTTCCTTTAGAGATGCAATTTCCTCGTGAAGCTCAGTAACCGAATGCTCACAATTTTCTATCCCCTGAGCTGTTTTGTTCGAATGACTCTGTTTTCCCTTCGATCGATGCCAATCTTCTGTTTGTATTGGATATGTGAGAGTCTAACTTGTTTTGGATAGCCTTTAGGTCTATGGTGTTTGCCTTCTGATTTTCAAGAATCGCTACCAGTTGCTCAGCTATCTCCGGCCCGGGGTTCATTTCCACATCCCCGCCCAGGAGAAGAACAATAAAGCAGAATGAGTCAAAACAACTCGCAATAGAATTGCATAATGTGCCCTGGGCAAGGCAGCACAACCAAACACATAAAATCGCTTTTCAATTCCCAACCAGCTTGCGTCTTATTAACCTGTATCAAAAAGACAAACAAGTATAGCCGTGGCCACATGGTTCGGCTGCTGCCTCGTCCACTGGCGAAAAACGCTTGAGGGGCCGTGGCCGTTGGTCCAGTTACCAATGCTGCCCAATGAATTCTGTGCAAGACCGGAAAATGCACATGGCCACGGTCGAAAGTTCCGTTGCGATGCAGTCTTAGCGTCGTTGAGGGTTATCACTGGCAATTGCGCTCGTGACTTGCAGCAGCAGATATCGCTTGCGCTGGTGACATCTTCGTAGGTGACTGGGTCAACACCAGCAGCAAGAACCTGTATCAAAAAGACGAACAAGCTTAGCCGTGGCCGCATGGTTCTGCTGCTGCCTTGCCCACTTACACTAACCTAATGAAACACCCTAGTCTTACGAATTATTATAGCCCGCCTCAAGACGGTTTTTGTACAGAAATTTCTTGCACTACGCAGTTGCTGGAGTTCTATCACAACATTTCACAATCGTTCGATAAGGGCCGACAAGTTGACTGTATCTTTCTGGACTTCAAAAAGGCTTTCGACATGGTTCCTCAGGCTCTTCTTATCAACAAGCTTCACAAACTAAACATAGATTTGGGAATTTTCAACTCTATTGGTGATTACCTAAATTCAAGAAAACAGTCTGTGTTAATTAATGGTTTAGTCCCCTTTCATAGAAATAACATTGAATTCTCACAGGGGTCAGTACTTGGCCATCTCCTTTTTTAAATATATATCAAATAGTTGAAGGCGTCTCTTCACATATTCGATATGCAGACGGTTGCATTCTGTACACTGATGTGACCTGTGATGCTCAAGTATTCACTCTTTAAAGTGATTTAGATGAAATTGATGACTGGTGTATCAAATGACGCATGCCTCTAAATGTGTCTAAATGTATTAGCGTTAGATTCACTCGAAAAACTAACTTTATTCCTTCATCAGTTCATTGTCACGATTGTGGGTGCAGGCCCTTGTTCAACACGTGCGCGATTCTAGCCAGACACAAGGATAAGACAGTCAGGGAAATAATAGAAGCAGATTCGATGAAACAGTGTGGAGCACAGTGTGTCAGCGTTGCCTCCATTCACCTGTTAGACAAAGAGATGACGTTTTTGCGAGCGACGGTGAGGCCCGGGAATGGCTGAGGTGAAGCGGTTGGAGTGTATACATGTTCCCCGCTTTTTTCAAAAATAAACAGTTGAAGTAGCACTGTGTGTTGTCTAGTCTCCCTTTTGTCCTCGTCTTAAGCGCCATCATGACGTCAGATTCCCAGTACCAACTAAACAATCTGCATTGATTCTAAAGGTGTAACCTTTTCACTTGGCACCTTTTTCTGCATGATTTGCTTTGGTGCGTTGTTACTGGATAATGCCAACGCTGTGAAACAACACTGGGACGCTTGAGACACGACACACCCCGCGTTTGGAAGCCGTTTGTGACAACGGCCCGTCGTGCTTAGTCGGACACTCGCCGGTCGTTTGGGACGTTCTGTTCAAAACTGGGGCTGAAACTCAAAGTTTGCTTTCCTTCCTCTCAACTTTGACAAATCAAGAGATGGTGAAAACTGCAGTCCTAGAAAAAGGGGGGACAGAGCATTGTCGCTCATGCCTTTCACGTGTGTACAAGACCGCTACTGTGGACTGAGAACGAGTAAATTTTGGAACACTCACGTAGAGAAGCCAGTGTGTATGAAGGAGAGTGTTCTTGCTGGCGCCTCCGGAATTGGGCAGTCACCGAGGGCCCTGCATGGTGCAGAGTGCTGCCGGCTGAATGTGCGCAAGCTGGTGGAGCACGTGCAGCTGGTGCTCTCGGACGGAGGTCCGGGGGCGGACGTGCTGGAAGCCCAGTATGCACGCCTGCTGCTGCAGCTGCTCGGCTGTTCCGGGTGGCAGACGGCACTCCCCCAGAAGCTCTATGGCAGTAAGTGACATTCTCCCGGGGTCGAGGCTTGGGTTCGATTCACCTCGAGCGTGACGTGCATCTCGACACGTTGCACACGAAAGGCACCCAATTGCCTCTCGTGTCCAACGTACTGCATGCCGTACTGCACATTATGCATGTTGTACTGCATGTTGTGCTCACCCTCAACTTTAAAGTGGTTTTTGTAGCAGTTTATCGATAACGGTATTTGTTTTTATTCTGGTGCATAATTTCGAAGCTATTCACATTAGTTTACACTCGGGTTTCAACTTGCATTTATATTTGGAGTTTACAGACTTCACAAAGCTACCAACAAAGGTGCATTGAAGAAGTTGATTGCACAAACTGCAGCACTTCCAAGAAAGGGGCACAGACATGCGGCTATACACAACATATGACTGAACTCCAACTCAAAAAGTTTGAGTCGAATATTTGCCCCTTGTCCTTCCAGGAATGACAAAGCATTATTTGGCTAAAGGCAAATCGTGCTTTGTTTTAGAGCGCAGCTCTTAGGTGCCCGTTTCCGGCTTGAGCGGCGTCGCCGTCGGCGTAACTGCGCGGTTCATTATGGGTAAATTTTCCTGCTATATTTAGCGAAAAATTTCCCCTGCTAAATTTAGCGGAAAAATTTCCCCGCTAAATCTAGCGGAAAAAGTCTCCCCACTCAACCTAACGGAGAACTTTCCCCGCTAAATCTAGCGGAAAAATTTTTGCTAGCAGAAAAATTTTCCCGCTAAATTTAGCGGGGAAATTTTTCTGCTAGATTTAGTGGGGAAACTTTCCGCTAGATTTAGCGGGGAAATTTTTCCGCTAAATTTAGCAGGGAAAATTTTCCGCTAAATTTAGCGGGGAAATTTACCCATAATGGACTGCGCGGTTACGCTGACACCGTCGGCGGAAATTCGGTGTCGGCATTGGCGGAATTTATCGGAAAAATTTCCTCGCTAAATCTAGCGGAAAAAGTCTCCCCACTCAATCTAACGGAAAACTTTCCCCGCTAAATCTAGCGGAAAAATTTTTGCTAGCAGAAAAATTTTCCCGCTAAATTTAGCGGGGAAATTTTTCTGCTAGATTTAGTGGGGAAACCTTTTCCGCTAGATTTAGCGGGGAACTTTTTCCGCTAAATTTAGAAGGGGAAAATTTTCCGCTAAATTTAGCGGGGAAATTTACCCATAATGGACTGCGCGGTTACCCCGACACCGTCGGCGGAAATTCGGTGTCGGCATTGGCGGAATTTATCGGAAAAATTTCCCCGCTAAATCTAGCGGAAAAATTTCCCTGCTAAATCTAGCGGAAAAAGTTTCTCCACTCAATCTAGCGGAAAACTTTCCCCGCTAAATCTGGCGGAAAAATTTTTGCTATCAGAAAAATTTTTCCGCTAAATTTAGCGGGGAAATTTTTCTGCTAGATTTAGCGGAGAAACGTTTGCCGCTAGATTTAGCGGGGAAATTTTTCTGCTAAATTTAGCAGGGGAAATTCACCCATAATGGACTGCGCGGTTACGCCGACACTGTCGGCGGAAATTCGGTGTCGGCATTGGCGGAATTTAGCGGAAATATTTCCCCGCTAAATCTAGCGGAAAAAGTTTCCCCGCTCAATCTAGCGGAAAACTTTCCCCGCTAAATCTAGCGGAAAAATTTTTGCTATCAGAAAAATTTTCCCGCTAAATTTAGCGGGGAAATTTTTCTGCTAGATTTAGCGGAGAAACGTTTTCTGCTAGATTAAGCGGGGAAATTTTTCTGCTAAATTTTGCGGGGAAAATTTTCCTCTAAATTTAGCGGGGAAATTTACCCATAATGGACTGCGCGGCTACGCCGACACTGACGGCGAAAATTCGGTGTTGGTGTTGGCGGAATTTAGCGGAAAAATTTTCCCGCTAGATATAGCGGAAAAGTTTTCTCCACTAAATTTAGCGGAAAATTTTCCCCTAAATGGGAGGAGGGGAGGAGGGGCATAGCCTCCTCTCCGTACCATCCCCTCCTCCTCCTCAAGAGCTGCATTCTAATTCGGCGTTACAGAGAATTGTAAACGGCTTTTATTTTTTTTAGATACACCCCTACATAGATAAAAGTTTAAACGCCCTAATTTTTTGCCAAAAATTGAGGGAGCTTTTTGATGCACTATTTTTTTTGTTGTGAAATTGCCACTTATATGCAGTTACAGTTTGCTACAATTTGAATACCACTTGTATGACTGTGAGGCTGAAGTACGGCAGTTAATGGCAGTATGCAGTGGCCTCTTTAAATCGAAAACCAGATCTCCAAGATAAATCTTAATCCTTTCCGGCCCATGCTTGCCCGACGTGTGTGAAAACGCAGAACCACGAGTTTCATTGAGGCGTTTTTGCAGTAGCGCCCCCTCATGTCACAGCTGTTCCGAGAGAAGCAGAGAGGAAACCTCCACAGCCTCGGAATGGAAACCGACATTCCATTCTGGCGTGGATTTCAAGTGATCCGAAAGTGCTCCACACTTGTGCCTTTAAAGCAACAAAAAAGCGGAAGATGCCAAGAAAAAATGAAAGCCTTTTACAACTCCCTGTAACACCGAATTAGAGCGCAGCTCTTGAGGAGGAGGAGGGAAGGGTACCGAGGAGAAGGTATATCCTTCCTCCCTCCTCCTCACCTCCTCATCCTGTCTGCTGCTCCTCCCTCCGAGCGGCGTCGCCGTTGCCTCACAAGGGTCACGTCACCTCACGGGGGTCACTTGACCCCTATGACGTCACGTGACGATGACGTTGACGTCGTCAGTGACGATGACGATGCCGATGATGTCGTCAGTGACGATGACGATGCGGGTGCCGATGACGTCATCAGTTACGTCACTGATGATGTCATCGGGCGATGATGATGCAAATGCCGATGACGTCATCAGTCATGTCACTGATGACGTCATCAGTGACGATGCCAATGATGTAATCAGTGACGTCACTGATGACGTCATCAGGGACGATGACGATGCGGATGCCGATGATGACGTCATCAGTGACGTCACTGATGACGTCATCAGTGACGTGACTGATGACATCATCAGTGACGATGCGGATGACGATGACATGAGTGACAATGACGATGCTGATGACGTCACTGATGACATCATCAGTTTTGTCACGCGTCCCATAATGCACTGCGCGGTTACGCCGAAGGCGACAGCGACGGCAACGCCGCTCAAGCCGGAAACAGGCGCCTAAGAGCTGCGCTCTAAAACTTGGCTGTCGTCTTGGCATTTTTCAAGCGTATATTAAATGCGTAGCATTTAGAACACCTTTCTCGCATCCACCTGAAATCGCCGCCTTTTGCGCACATTACGTACCGCACCGAATGAATTGTCTGTGAGCCTTAAAGGGCAACTCCGCTCAATTTTGAAAAATTTAGGCTTCCTAGTGATTCACATTCACAAAGTAATACTCAACAACTCTACGTCTTCGGATTCGCAAAATGTGGAATAATATTTGTGTAATCCTAATTTAAACATCAGCAGATACCGAAACCGAAACTTCGGTTGCGTCAGGCAACATCGGTCTCGGGTCGTCACAGTCATGGGCACCTCACGTCGAACCACGTGGTCTTGTGACGTTCGGGAGGGAGCGAGAAACAGGACACGGGCAGGTCGCTTTGCATGGCGTGGACGGTGATGGCCCGGGGGAGAGGGGGAAGGGGAGAGGACGAAAGAGGAGAAGGGGAGCGGAGAAACAGACCGATAAGCGCGCAGGGCAGCGGTGATCACGTGAACGCCCGGTCAGCCAACACCGGGAGGAGAAACTCATGACGTCATCGTTAAATTTCGCTCTGAAAAGTAAAAACAAGCAAAACGTGAGAATGAAGTATGCATGCCTCTGACGTAGTGGTTCAACGTTGGCCGCTCCAACTCCGTGGCATTGACTGCGCTGATGATTGCGCCTCGCGCCGCACGCTAGAGTTGGCAGATTTCGGCGACTTGGCTCGCTTGAAGGTTCGCTGGCCAGTTTATTAAATATATAGACGGAATTAGATTGTAATATTTGACATGGGGTCTTCCTATATGATACTGAAGAGGACTACATAGTTTTCTAAATATCAAAAATGAAGCGGAGTTGCCCTTTAACTCCCGGTCGGCCGTTGTGCAATGGCAGCTGGCTTCCTGTTGCTGCTGGGCCTGGTGCTCTTGTTTTGCAGCTGTCTCCCTCACTGTTCCCTTTTGATCCTGCTGCACCCACCGTTGTGGCTTCTGCACCGTTCTGGTGGAACACAATGCCCGCAAGCAAGATCCTCAGTGGCTTTGCTGCTGTCAAACGCACGCCCATCAAAGTCCAAGAGCAGATGGTGTGCTTCACGCTGCACTCTACATCGAGGCTACGTCTCTGACTTTCATGCAAAAGTGGCAAGAGCTGGCTCTAAATACGTTTGACATTTAGAGGTACCCCAGAAACCCTCCAAATCTACCAGTAGAATTCCGCTCAATTTCCCTCGAGGTTTCTTGGGAGGTTTTTTTTCTCGGGGTTTTCCTACCGATGGCTGCTAGCTTGGGACTTTGTTCGGACATCTTCCGATTAATGGTGTATGCAACGTCTTCCGATTTATACCTTACGGTCTGTTGAACGACCCCTCTGCAGATGTGCTGCAGCTGGTGTGCCGCAACTTGCGCCAGGGTAAGGGGGATGCGGTGATCCTGAGCAGGACCCTCCACGTTCTGGTGGCGGAAGGCTTCTACCAGGAGCATCTGGAAGAGGTGCTGGACGCCCTTGCCGGGTCCTTCGGCAGGCTCAGGTACTGCACGCTTGGGACATTCTCTCATTTTTAGGCCGGCTCGGACAGTTGCGTTTGAGCGGAATCAACTGCCTTATGACTGCTTGTAAATGCTTACGACGAGATGACGCACTGGCGTATTTCACAATTTTTTACGCATAGAGACACGCTGCTTTTAGGGCTTTTTTGTTTATAACTTGAGATTTAATTCGCGCAGCTTCGGCGCCCCGTAGCAGCAAGTGCTGCTACGAGGCGTGTTTTTCGTTATCATCCCTTTGACCTGTTTATGCAGCTGAAAGATGAATCTACTGGTGTAAAGACCACATGCCCAGGTAGTTAAAGGGGCAACAAGCGTGGGTTGGCAGTAGCAAAGAGTAAAGTTGAGCTGCATCCAAGTGCTCCGGAAACGCGGAAAAAGAAAGAGCGGAGTTAGAGTCGTGTCGGCATAATATCTCTCATTGCTGGTTCAACTTCTCCCATCGATTCAGCACTGCCGGGTTTTCTCGGTCGTCGTTTCAGTTTACGAGGTCCACAACCGCAGTAAGGTGAGAAGGTTGTGGGTGGTCTGCAATGAACGAGTGAGTTTCGTCAGCTAAAAGAAATGGGCCATAGGAATACTAATAGAATAATGAGACGCTAGGGAGTGCCTTACGTCTCTTTTACGTCGTACGTTGCTCTACGTTTTTTGTTTTGTACACTGTGCTTAATCACGGAATGGCGGATGTAGGTTCCGAAGGCCTTAGCTTACGCCAACATTACTAGGACGGCTCAGTTGCGAATGCCTTTGGAACACGAACCTCCAATAGCGTTCACAGGAACTGAGCCACTGGAACCCAAAGTCAATTAGAACGCCGCCCCTTAGCGGTCATTTCGTTCCGTTAGCTTGTTTGTAGTTTGTTGATTGCTGTACAGATTTTGTTTTGAGACAAGGGTGTCAGCAACAGTTCACTTTGCAGACAAAGGTAAAACTCGTTAGTGTTTACAGCGGAGCTGTTAAAGGCTAGTTTACCCAGTATCGTATCCGTGGACAAGTAGATGTCGACACAAAACTCCAGACATCTACCGCCGTCTGTGAGCGACAGTGGCAATCAGACAACCGGCTTGCCGGTTGTCTAATTGCTGCCATTGCTCATAGATGGCGGCAGCCTTCTAGCCTTTCCACTCTGGTTTTCACCAGAGTGGAAAAGCTGAATTTCTCTAGGCGTCGTCCTAGAAGTCGTCCTTGAGATAGTCCTAAACGTTGTTCTTGAGGTTGTGAGAAAGGTTATCCTCAAGGTCGTCCTAGAAGTCATCCTTGAGGTCTTCCTAGACGTCGTCTTTGAGGTCATCCTAGATGTCGTCCTCGAGGTCGTCCTAGAAGTCGTCCTTGAGGTAGTTCTAGACGTTGTCCTTGAGTTTGTCCTAGACGTCGTCCTTGAGGTTGTCGTAGATGTCCTCTAGGTGTGATCCTCGAGGTCGTCCTAGAAGTCATCCTAGACGTAGTCCTTGAGATCGTTCTAGAAGTAGTCCTTAAGGTAGTCCTAGACGTTGTCCTTGAGGTCGTCCTTGAGGTCATCCTAAACGTCGTCCTCGAGGTCGTCCTAGAAGTCCTTAATGTAGTCCTAGACGTCCTTGAGGTCGTCCTAGACGTCGTCCCTGAGGGGTTCGTAGGTGTCCTCTAGGCGTCATCCTTGAGGTTGTCCTAGAAGTCATCCTTGAGGTCGTCCTAGACGTCCTTGAGATCGTCCTAGACATTGTCCTCTAGACGTCAACCTAGACATCGTAAAGATAACAGGTTCGCTGGTCCTCCATCTTTATGTGAAATGGAAGGGCTCTAAATTTTTATTTGTTCTTCTCCATTCCAGTATGTATAGTTCCCAAAGTTGCCACTGCAGTCGCATGGTTCGGTACTTAAATAGGGGTTCAGCCACTTTTTCAAAGCAGGCACCTATGGCAGTTTCCCATTTAAGGTCTAGTAACGCCGGCTTGCGCCGTTGCTCGCATCCAAAGTAAGTGATGAAAAGCATACTTTTTACTTCTGCACGAATATTGAATAGTTTGGAATGTTGTCACGGATGACGAGTGAAGAAACAATGAATAACGGAGGAAACTAGATGTTTAATGGAGCAAATTTGTGCCAAAATAAAAGTACAATAATGGGCGTTGCCGGCGTCGATCTTGGCAAGGCAGTGGGATCGAGTGCTAGCGGAAGGCCGATCCGGCGCTGCATGCTGTCGCTGTTTTTATACACAGCTTATGTTCTTGGAGGATCTTGCACAGAAAATACAATACCACCGAGAATGCACTGGAAGTTTTGAGCAGGGGCAACGGAAGGCAAATCGCAGTATGAACGGCGGAATTCGAACCTGCGTGAGAGCCACTTGCACTAGAGCTCTGCACGGGGCCGGGCTAACCAGAAAGCCCGGGCCGTGCAGCACAGATTGTTTCTGGGTCCGGGCTGGGCTTGGGCAGTGGTGTAGCACACTTTCTAAAACGTTGAGACGAAAATGCTAACAAGTGAATAGTTTAGATATGATATAAACGAAAAAGCCAAAGTGCAAACTCGCTATGACAGCACTAATAAAATAATCTTTGGATCTTTGGACCAAGAAAGCCCACGAGGAGATACGCGGAATCCTGGGGATTCCATCGGCATAATGGGACAGATACCAGCAGGCAAGAAAACAAGGGCAGTCCTGTCACAGGGGACGGTACGATCGTCTTTCCCTTTTTGAACCCTCGAAGAAAAAAAAAAAGCCTTCTGCTTACCAAAGATAAGCTGCGTCTTATATTTGTGTAAGCTTTCAAATATTCACGACGTCACTCCGATATGACAGCGCCTTTCATGCAAATTAGTCAACAAATCAAATGCACCAACAACTTCCCGGGGCAGCTTTGAATTTAGGAGATGAGGCACGTTCTCACCGGGCCAGGCCTGATTGGGTAGGCATCCCATCAGGCCGGGTCCAGGTCGGGTAAGACCAAAAGTCGGCGGTCCCAAACTGGGCCTCAAAATTTGGGCCTGTGCAGTGCTCTAGCACGCACTGCCCATTCGACCATGCTCGCGGCATTACTCCCCCTTTGTTTGTCTAGCATCGTCCCGATGCTAGACAAACAAAAATAACGACACTAATAATAGTAAACAACAAAAATGCACGACGTGGACAACCTCGGGTTGCCACAATGTGCATTTTGTCGTTTACTTGTCATTTTTCATGTTGTGCATTTGCGGCGAATGACACACCTCAGGTGCGTCGTTCGACGCAACCCGAGGTTGCCACGAGCGACCTGGACAACCTCGGGTTGCGTTCCGTCGGGCAGCAGTTCACTTCAAGGTGGCAGAGAACCTCATAGGGTGAGAAGTAGCGTTTCAAGAGCATCTCACTGAGATGCTCCTGAAACAGCCATACCCGGCCTGCGGGCTGAGAGTGGACGTCGCGACGACAAATGTTGTACCATTGTGCGTGGACCCACTGGTGGTCTCAAATTCTGACTCTTGCGAGTTGACGAGCATTCTCTACTCTCTGAGGTATTGTTGGAGCATCGTCACCGCCATCCTCAATTGGCTCGTGAGGCGGCATGGTGTCGAGCGTGGCGGTAACTCTTCTGCAGTGTACCATCTCAAACAACGTGGCCCTAGTTGTTTCTTCAACCTCCGTGTTGTGTATGAAGATAATGTACGGTAGCACCTTGTTCCACGTCTACGTACACGGCAATGCTGTCAGTGATGGTCTTATTAAATTTCTCTCAGTTAGTTTGTCTGTAGACGGTACACAGTTGTCCCGCGATGGCTGGTGTGACTTAAACGAAGGATTTCTTGCAATAGCCGAGCCATAAAAGTGGACCCGCGGTCGGGACTTGTGGAGCGCCATGCCTATAAATTAAGGCGGGAGAATTGCACTGAAATGACACCTCTCAACCATATTAAACAGTCCTGGATGGTTGCTTATAACTACAAACGACAAGTACCTTTTATGCAAAACTGCACAAGGTAAACAATGCAGCAAAATCATGCTTCCATGCTCCCACATTTACTGGGTTATTCAAGGAGCGGCCAGGCTCTTTAAATCAACTGCAAGGTTTTGTTTCTTAACCTATTGCGCTACGATTTAGTGCAGTGTTGCCCACAGATGGTGCATTTCTTTCATAAAATTTGCAACGAGCAAACTTACCTGAGGAAAACGTAAGGAAAGAAAAAGGCTTAGCTCCTATGGAAACGCAGCGAAGCCACCGGTCTGCAAACAACACAGCGCCGCTTCGCATGTGAGACAAGAGATGGCGCAAGCGGTCGTGACTCCAACTGCCGCCAACGAACGAGCATACGTCGCCGAGAGCCAGCGTCTTTAGCAGACGATCGTTTCGACTCAAAAGCGCCGTGAGCTTTTCTGATATCTGTTGCCAATGCATTATTTTATCGTCCTTACTAATAAAACATATTGTATGGACCGATTAAAAAAATGGTTTGTCGCAATATTTTGACTCTTTTTAGGGTACTGATGTCGTCTGCTCCGCAGTTCCTTGTTGTTACCGCGCCTGTTTTTGTTTCTGCAACTGTCGCCGCCTGCGGAACTTGCGCCGATTTTGAGTCGAAAAGATTGTCTGCTAAAGATGCCGGCTCTCAGCGTCGTCTGCTCGTTCGTTGGTGAACGGTGGCGTCGCGACCGCTTGCGCCATCTCTTGTCTCCCATGCGAAACGGTGCCGTGTTGTTTGAAGACCGGTGGCTTCGCTGCGTTTCCATAGGAGCTAAGCCTTATTCTTTCTTTACTTTTTCCTCAGGTAAGTTCGCTCTTTGCAAATTTTACAAAAAAAATGCACCATCTGTGGGCAACGCTGCACAAAGTCGTAGCGCGATAGGTTAAGAAACCGAATTTTGTGGTCGATTTAAAGAGCCTGGCCGCTCCTTGAATCACTCGGGATTCGCTATGCGCAAGTCCGTTATTTGTTCCTTATTTTTCAACTGTCTCTTGTCTTAAATTATTTTGAACATCTATCTGCGAGACTGACCTTTCAGCATGCAACTTCAGATGCAGTAACACTCCCTACCGCCCGCATCCTTAAAAAAAAAAAAAAAGGAGAGCCAAGCGGTTTTGTGGAGATGTGAAAAAATGTTATTGTATATCTTTTTTACACCGTAATAATTTAAATATTTTCTGTAAAGATACCAAACCTTTGAACAGAACATGCATGTGCGGATAAAAGAAGTCTATTTGTTCTTTAAATTTTATTTTCTTGGCTTTCAGACAACAGTGGGTACTTTTTTAATTTTTTTTGCAAAATAGCAGTTTTCACCAAAATATGTCTTTGCCTGGAAACAAAAACTGACTGCATCAATTAAGAACTTGCGATAGCCGATATAAATCACTCTGAAATTATCAATATCTTTGTTGTGATAAGCTCGAGAAAAATATAAAATGTTTAAGATAGTCATTATTCATTCTTAATGGGGTATATTCTACAATACAGTCGAACCTCGATATAACGAACTTTAATGTAACGAAATCCTCGATTTAACGAAGTATTTTATTTTTCATAATTTCTTGCCCATAGACTCCATGTATTTTTAGTCTCTATATAACAAAGTCTATTTTGCTGCTACTTCAATATAACGAAGCGCCATTGCCATAGAAGGCAATAAATAAATATTCTAAAAAACAACTTCGCAAAAAAATTGTGGTTAAATAAAAAAATTATGCGCAAACGCGAGCGCTTGGTAGGTTACTTCACGGGGACAGGCCTTCCAACGTTCTTAGGCTGCCCGAGGATGCGGCGCCGGTAGCGCCGGTGAGGCGTGGGGCAAAGCGGATTCCGTGGGGCTGGCCAGAAAATGCCGAGCATAAAGTTAACACGGCATAGCAGCATCACCACTGACATTCACTGATCATCATAGTTCACTGTACCGCGGGTAGCGCGGGAGCCAACTTCAGCGGGGGAGCAACGTGATGGCGCGACCGCGCGGGCAGTGCCATCTAGGAGAAGATCGAGAAGACCGATTATCGTCTTGCGAGCGTGATGTAAAGCAAAGGCGCAAGCGCACTGTGGGCGCAAGGGTGCAAGTAAACTGTGCGGTCAAGAGTGCTGTGTAGGTTGGAAACATTGGCACCGCCTAAACTAAACAGCTTTATTTTTCAACCGGGCGGTTCACTCACGTGTTTGCTGCCATAAGGAAACATAAAGTTCTTTTTTTGGATGAGAAAGCAAACGTTTTGGACGCCATCCTGAAGAAACTGCCGAGATCACGAGCACTCGGGAAGTGCTCGACGCAATGGACGTACTGAGGAGGTACACGGCGTCGCATGGGCAGCAGGATGCCGTGCAAGCGCTCTGGGCGCTCGAAAGCCGTATGACGCTGCTGCTACTGTCGGACAAGGCGCAAGCAAAACTCGCGGACTACTTTGCCCCTAAATAAATGTCATTTTCGGTGAGTTTTCATACCCGTAAAATGTTTCGGAATTTTTTTTTTTGCATGCTAAAGCCAAATTTTGATTTAGCGAAATTTCAATGTAACGAAGTAAATTGCGAATTTTACCGACTTCGTTACATCGAGGTTCAACTGTATATTGAATATTAAAAAAAAAGAAAAAAAAAAAAGAAAGCCGTTTACAACTCCCTTTAACGCCGAACTAGAGCGTAGCTCTTGAGGGGGAGTAGGGAAGGGTACTGAGGGAGGGGGGTCACGTGACCCCCCCCAGAGAAATTTTTTCGTTAAATTTAGTGGAGAAATTTTTCCGCTCGATTTAGCGGGGAAAATTTTCCACTAAATCTAGCGGGGAAATTTTCCGCTAGATTTGGCGGGGAAATTTTTTTTGCTAGATTTAGCGGGGAAATTTACCCATAATGCACCGCGCGGTTATGCCGACGGCGACACCGCTCAAGCCGGAAACAAGTGCCTAAGAGCTGCGCTCTAAAAAAAAAAAAAATGTATGGGAGCTCGGCCGTGTTTTTTTATCGAGATTACGAATGATTCATCTAATAGGGAACAAATTATTAAAAACTAAAATCCGTGTCGCAAAATAATACTTTTTGAACCCAAAAATAAGGAGTTTGAGAGAATGTCCCCGCAGTGTATCAAAGCTGTTCAATTGATCATCAACTTCAATTTTTTCTTTATGAAAAATAATTTGGTAGCCTAGAACTTAGTCTGCCTCAACGGGTGACTTGTCTTGCAGGTGTAGATGAGCGATTTAGCCAGTGCAGCACAACTGCTAGCCTGGGGTCTTTAACGTACACCACGCAGTAGTTATACACCACCGCACGCCAGTACGATGCTCATCCAGATCGAAACGGGCAGGGGTGGGGATTGAACCCAGGATCTCTGGGTTCTGCAGCGCGAGCTTTCGCTCCACGTGCTCTGAGCGGGTGTGCACTAGCCCGCTCGGCCACCGATCCCCCCTTGTGCTTTATATACGGCATGACTTTAGTGTGTTCTCACAAAATAAAGCTGTGACAGACTGTACCAACCTTGCGAGTCAAAGTTTGCTGCCGCTTTGCACTTATTAAAGCCTCGTTGGCAGTCTGGGTACTTCGGGACTACCAAGGTTTGTCTCTAAGCCTCTCCGTTCCGATGGGAGGCAGCCAATTATACGAGCTCTATGCCACCAGTGGCTCGCTTTTTAGTTTAAATATAAAATTTAAATGACCCGAGGCAAAGTGGTTTTTCCCCCAAAAAGTTCTACATCACCTCCCAACATAGTGCAATGGACGCCACGAGCCATGTTGACCAGCCTAGCACTTCATCTGTGCCATGAGGCTTGGCACTCCACGCGTCGCACCACCCAGCTGGGAGGTCACGTTACACACTCGGAGAAACGGAGTGACCCTGGTGGAGTGGCCTCTGTGGTGGAGTGGATAGTAATACCACTCGAGCAAACTTCGGGGGACCTCGAGGAAAAGATTGCTTAATAACTGAAAGTTCACTCTGGGGAATGCGTTAGTCACAATGGCATTTAGCTGGGGAATTTTGTGTGAGATTTTTATCCGAGTAGTTGGTTCAATTGGAGTTCCTTTGAGCAATATTTCATTGTAGTTGAGCTAAAAGTGAGAAGAGACCTTGAAAGTGGGAAGGTCCATACTGATGGCAGGGTCTGCTGGTGTCTTTCGGCGGAGTTTCTCTGCGAGAGGGGAGACCGATTTCCCCAGCCAGTCTGGCTACGCCGCCGCTGCCGCGGTGCACTGGAGCAACTTTAGTCTCTCTACACGTGCGACAATCTCGCTACCACCGTGCGCGTACGGAGTACGATCTGTCTCGTGCACTGCCGCCTGCCTCCCGCGCACTGAAGGCACGGCGGCTTCGCGCATCTGCTGGACGCTTGCCAAGATGGGTCTGCTGCGTTCCGGACAGGTGCAGACACGTTAAGGGGTCTGTCTCCGCAGGGAGACCGGGGGCGGCAGCCTGATGGCTCCGCAGCTGGCCGCCCTTCTGGAGGTGTGCCGGCGTCTGGGTGCCAGCCGGCGCCACCTACTGTGCTCCGTGGGGGAGCCCATCCTCCGCAGCCTCCTCGTCCTGTGCACCTGGAACTCCCTGCAACTCAAGGTGTGTACGGTTTCTTGCTCTCTCGCACGTTCCGAGGCCTTGACGCCTCGCGAAAGCTCGGGCCGTAAATTCTGCTCGTGGCTGCGAGCTCCGATTTTGGTTTAGCCATTTTTCGACGCATCCCCTGACTTTTGCAGTTTTTTTACTCTCGCAGAACTGGCATCAGTCCAGGAAACTGAGCATGATCTCAATTTTGGCGGTGTCGGCCTACGTGTATGGTGGTAATTATAAGGAAGTGCCCGCCATAACGCAATACCGAGCGCACCACGGGGTGTTGCTATTTGTTATGTTTTTTGTGAACTGTAAACATTATGCTTGCATAATCTTTCACATTGCTGGGGCTACTTGTGGCTTTAAAATTTCCTCCCATGCACGTGATACTCGCAGGTGGTTGCTTTGCACATTGGCTGCTCTGGCAGTAGTGGAAATTGGGAGTGTCGGCTCTTTTGATTCAGACACTTAACGCTTCTTGAGATTCAATTCGGAGGTTGAGAGTTTATCATCGATGAAGAAGCTTTCTAAAGTGCCTCCGATTTGGAATCTGAAATCATCAGAATGTCATCGGAGCAGACGCACCAAATTGAAACCGAATGAAAGAAGGGTGAAAACTTTACCCTCAATATTTTTTTTTAATGTTTTTAAACTTATCTAGCGGGTGCGCATACAAGCATCGTATGCGCTCCCGCTAGATAATTAAGAAAAAACTTGTACATTAGCCCTTTCTCTATAGTACAGTCAATCGCCTTTGCCTCTACCACAAAAAGGCCCGTTTAATGAAATACTAAAATAAATTACCGGCCAGTCCCCCATGTGTTCAGTATGTTTCTCTGACTACAACAAATTCCTGTTTGACAAATATTTCTGGTTAAGGAAGCAATTGCACGGCCCCACAAAGCAAAAATGACCGGTATTACAAATTTTCTAGCTTGAAAGTAATAGAGTTTACGTAAATTGTCGCTCGCAGGTGACGCGCGTAGAGAACAGAAGTACTGCAGCAGCGGTTGTTGACACCGCTGTCGCACTGCCTTCGCCGCACCCCTCTGCTGTCGCTGTGCCGCATGTTTTCGGTATCAACTACCGTATTTACTCGCATTATTTGCACACTTTTGTTTTAGTATCTGTCATCAGAAAGGGGGTGCGCAAACTACGCGGATATTTTGCGACATGCTTTAGCCCCCCCAGTCTGAGAACTGGGGGGGCAAGCACCCACCTTGCTCCCCCGGTTGGTACAAACATGATTCCGTTCATCCCTGAGCTGACAATACGGTGGCAGCTACGCACATGCCGGACCAATCAGCCGCCTTGCTTTCATCACCTGATCTCATTCTCTCCGCGTGGGTACGCGGGAGGGAGCGTGATCATGTGGCAAAAGTGTTGCTGGCCCACAACTTTACACGTAGCTTCCACAGCACTGATAATTTAGGGGTGAACGGGGTGGGGAACGCAATCTTTGTCCAAATTTTGAGTGACGGGCTAATCTTCTAGGGGGGAAATGGCGGTGTCTGGGTACACAAAGGAGGGTCTAAGCAACAAGGGAGTTCCTCCTTTCCCTCTTCTTGAACTGCATGGTACTCTGCGCAATTTGTGAGTTAAGGAGGAAAGCTACGAAGGAAAAAGTCGAAAAATCGTTTCATGGCCCCTTTATTCTGCAGCGCCAGCTTTCATTCCACATGCTCTAAGCTACAATGCACCAGCAGACTCGGCCGCCGTTCCCTCTTTTGATAAGTCAATTGTGAACGTACAACACCTCGTTTCTGATGTCACTCAGAAAGGAGGTTTTGTACGTACAGTAAAACCTCGTTATAACAAAATGGGATATAACAAACTAATGGATATAACAAAGCAATCATAATTCCCCTTGCTTGCTATTAGGGAAGAAATGAACATTGGCTATAACAAACTAATGGTTATAACGAAATAATTACGGTCGCTCCTTCAACTTTGTTATAACGAGGTTTTCCTGTAATACTACACTTCGAATGTTGCGGAGGTGCGTCAATATGCGATAGCACAAATTTGGTTTTGCGTGATTCATTTCTCGCGCTCAAATACTACGACGAAGTTAAATGTACTACATAAAATTTCACCGGTCCCGCGGACTTGGTTATAAAGACGTTTCACTGTGTTACTCTAATTACTGGACAAGCTATGCTTTGGAGTGAGGACACTTCGCCATCTTGTTGCCTCAAATGACGGTGGTCAGTTATCTCAAGCCTCATCTCAAATCGCAGGAAACGGTTTTCCGCCCCCTGGAAAGGTTCAAACGGTCTGCGGCGAAGCAAAACGATGCCGCCTGAACTTCCCGCTGCCCCGTCTAAAGCGCAGGAAGTGGCGTTGGACTTTGCCGCAGGAGCTGGCGCTGGAGTTCCTGGCCCTGCAGCTGAGTCTGCACCACCCCGCGGGGTGCGCCTCCCAGTCGGGGAGCGGGCAGGGCGCGGACGACGGAGACGGCCTCTGGAGGGCCCTGCTCGGGGAGTGGCACGTGCTGCTCTTGCAGATGCTCAAGCAGAGCTCTACATCTTCCACCACTCTTACTGCGTGAGTGACACACTCTAGAGCTCCTCTCTAGAAGGTTTTACCGTGTCGGTTTTGCGATGAACTCGGCAAGAGGTTGTAATGGTGACTGGCAAATCCTAAAAATAAGTATCTTCGTATTCAATCCTCGAATAGAACACGAAGGCTATAAAGAACTTTATTTTTGCCAACACAATATTTGTCAGGCGTGAGATCGAGGAATATCTCGCAGGCTCCAAAATGTATGATTGGGAGTGGTACGCTATTTATTAGTTACCATGGGGTCATGTATTCGCGTGGCATTTTCCGGAGACATCTTTTCTTGCTGCGTGCTGTCGAGGTGCGACCCGAGATGCTTAACTCTCGGTACTAATGACGCGTCGTTCGCAACAGATCCTGCGAGTGAAGGAATTGGCTGTTGCAGGCGGCATTATAGTTACTTTCTCTTACAAACTTTTTAAGCAAGATCAAAATGGCACGCACATGCTCAAACGAGACCACTACCTCTTTTTTTCTTCACGTATGTAGCAGCCGCAACAGATTCTGTGTTCTAAGGCTTCTTCTTTACCATATCTTTATTTATTTCAAGATACTGTTAACCCCTCTTGGGGTCATTACAGGAGAGGGTATAGAAAAACGTATGGTAATAAACAGCAGCAGCAAAACGAAAACACCGCATATACATTACAGGAGACTGTGGAGTATACAGAAATAAACAACAGCAGGAAAACGAGAAACACCGCATCAACAAGTATAATTTGCAATCATATTACAACGACAATATTATTAAACTAGCAAACGGCATGCACCACTCAATAGTATCAACGAAGAAACTAGTTCTGTAAGCGCTTCAAATTATTTAAAAACTCTGTAAGGGAACTTGAGTTCACAATTTCCTGTGGTAGAAGGTTCCATTCATCTATTGTTTGAAAAAAAAGAGAATATTGAAATACATTAACTCTGCTTTGAAAAGGCTGGATCATTTTAGAATGCTTGTTTGTTAGAATTCGACTTATACGGGGTTTCAAATCTGGCTACCGCATGACCTCGAACGATGGGCTCGCATTAAACGTTAAAGAAAGTATCCTGTATGATCCATCCGAGATTGTTTGTCATTAATTTTAAGCGTTTCCCATTCATTCTAATACTCAAATATCAAAAAAGATATTTGGAATAAACCGTAACATATTTGATTTGGTATTCGATTGGAGTAATGTACCAAACTGGTCGCCGAGCAACTCGGTTCGATTGGCATTTGAAGCTATTGGTTGGAGCGATGGTTTTGAGCCCCGAGTTGTATTGGGGCCCAGGCCCGAGGCGAGCCTGCGGCGGGTGCAGGTGTGGCTGGTCTCGGAGTCCCTGCACCAGCTGACCGGAGCGGGGAAGCCGTGCGGGGCCCTGCCGGATGCCGTGGACTCCCTCTGCACACAGAGCCCCAACAGGGAAGCCCTGCCCTGGTGTGTGCCCGAGGAAGGGAGCCATCTGGGGGTTCTCTTTGTCTCAAAAGCAACGGGTCGGGCAGATCGGCGCCCTTTTGGTGAACCGACTCTACCTTCGTGCTACATCCTCTAAAGAATTGGTCGGCTCTACGGTAGCCTGTTTATGGGGTCACAGTTATAGTTTTGTTTTGATCTAAAACTGGCTCGGCAATTTAGGGGAATTCGTATTGTGCAGGGATGAAAGCTTCCTACAGACATGAACAGCCTAAGAATGCAGCAGAAGCTCTGCCTCCAAAGCGCGCTTGTGGCCTTGCATCTCGCTTTGGCTGCGCCGATGGATTACTGAAGATAGAGAGCTTGCACTGGAGGCTTGTACTGCACTCTTATCCTGTTGCCGACCATTAATTGGGCAGCCTAGCGGTGCACCCTGGCTGTCGAAGTAAGGCTGGCTTAGCTGCTCGCAGGCAGTGCTTATTGAACTTTTTGAAGCAGTCGGAGCTCTTTCATAAAGTGGCAAAACTGCACTGTCAAGCAGTGCAGAACAGATGCTGAAGGCAATGACAAGTTTTTCTGGAAACAGTCTTTTCACACTGAAAAGCTTATCTACCGTCTATGCTGAGTACTCTCTTAAATGACTCCTGGGTCCCCATCCACAGTCAGGAAGAAGCACAAATGCTGACTGTCACTGATAATGCTTTAATGGTGACTGATCGAAATTAATAACAGAATATTCTAACTTTTGTCTTCGTCGTACCTCTTACATCACCGAAGCTTTTTTTTCTTCTCATTCTTTTCTTTTTACTTTCATTTGTCGAAGATTAAACAAGCCTAAGACAGGTGGCTATGTTTTCGTCGAACTCTGGGTTGGCCACAAAGGGAGACCACAATGTTGCGAGTGTTTCTGTTTTCTCGTAGATGTGTCACCTGTATTGGTGGGGCGACGCCACCGTCACAGTTGAAGTATTTTCTTCTTATTTGATCTTTGTAAGTGCAGTTTCAGAACTCTGTCATGTAATGTCTGGGATGCTTGGGCTGCACATTAAAATCATGAAATAAAATTTAGAAGGTAATTGCAGTGTCTCTTAGACGATTTTTAAAAGAAAAAACACGAGTGCAAGTTGTCTCTGCGTAGTTAACTTACTGATCCGAGCTCGTGCTTGTTTCCCGGACTGCATATTTGTTCCCTTCACTAGTTGCAAACCGTGAACAACAACTGTCGGAGCCACATTTTTGGCATAGGCTATTGGGCGTCCCCAGCCTGTGAATGAGGGCGTCCTGGCGGTTGACTGGTTGCGCCGTGTGTGCTGTCCGTGCAGGCTGGAAGTGTTGGCCTGCTACCTGTGGAAGTTCCCCGAGACGGCAGCGCACGCGGTCACCTCCCTGAGGAAGCTGTTGGAGTTCCTCACCCAGTGTTACTCGGCCTGCAAGCTGTGAGTGCCCTCAGCCGCCCTACTCTGCGGGAAGCCGGCTCCCAGGTCTCAACGGGTTAGAGCCAAACGGGGCTAGAAAAAATGTATGGTAAATTGCTAGGCAATTGTGTTGCATACGTGAAACATTTTAGCATTACAAACGTCTATATCATTGTTTACCAGCTCGTCTAGCCTGTTCAGCCAGATGCCTACGTCCACAGCGCCTTTCATCGGATAATCTAATGTGCGGCACAAATAGTCTTGATACGATAAACCTGGCGATCTTCTAGAACCTTCTAACTAGTGATGAACCAAACTTTTGCCGAATAGAAAACCAAAGTTTTGCCTAACTTTTCTGAAGATTCCGCAAAAATACCGTATTTACTTGCATAATAAACGTGCTCGCATAATAAACGCACCCCCCACAATGGGCATCAATATTTTGACTTTTTTATTTCCCTCCCGTAATGAACGCACGTCCCATTTTCGGATTTGCGAGTCTCAAATTGCGTCCAATTTAGCAAGCCACCAAGCCAGTTTTCTTTTGCCGCCAAGCGGTCAGGCCAAGTCAAGCCAAGTCAAGCCAAGTCAACCCAAGCCAGGCTGCTCTCTTAATGGCTGCAAGTGTGTAGTTGCGGTAACTATGGAACTGATAAACCGTGAAACCGAGTGTCGCGCACACTTCACGAAGCTTGGGTCGAGGAATTGCCGAGCCCCGATCATTCTTCGCCCATCGGATGCATTGATGTCAACAAACAACACATCGTGTGTGGTCCTTTTTCGGACAGTGAAATCGTGAAAGTGGTTAGGCCTAATTTCACATACTCCGCGTGAATGCGTTTATTTAATCCGCAACAGAACGGCACAGCGAGGTGCACGCTGTGCTGTAGGCTGAGAGTGTCTGGTAGCCTCTCCATGAACAAAACTTTATCCATGCGAGAGGGCTTCAAGGGTCGGCGGTTGGACTTCGTACGAGTTCTTGTCTCCGTGAACAAAACTTGATCCCTGCAGCTTTGGAGCCCGGGGGTTGAACTTAGAGTTCTTATACGCGTAGTCGCGGATATACCTGAGCGTGCCCGCTGGATACTAGTAATATATATTGCCTAAGAACAGTCGTGTTGCTTTTAGTGCTGAGTGAGCTTTGTAGGGCACTGTTCTTTCGGCAAAAGGCAACCCGAAAGCGCCCTAAAAGGTTTGCAATTTATAAAGCATGGTTATTGTGGTGTGCCCCCGACCGGCTGTGGAAGCGCCTCCATCACTGGAGAGGTGCCACAGTACCTTGCCGTGTCATATTGGCACCTAATATGACATTTTTACGAATTGTTTAAATGCAAAAATTTTACGCCGTGTAATGAACGCCCCCCCCCCCCCCCCCCCCCCCCCAAATGTGTGTCCATTTTTCGGGAAAAAAAGTATGTTCAATATGCGAGTAATACGGTACATTGTTGACAGGCTTAAAAGTTTATATTTCGTTTCTTCGAGCAAAAAAATAATTTAGGATTTTTTTAAAATGCATATTGACAGTCATTATTAAATAAGGTGATATTTTACGACATAATTGTATCGGTGTCGTTTTTGTGTGTTTACAGGCAATTTTACAGTGCTTTTTTGCAGAAATGGTGTGATGACGAGGTTGGGTAGTAGCGAGCGCAGTCGCGATATGCGAGTTTCGGTTTTGAGGCCTCATCAATTACCACCTCAAATAAAGGTGGTAATTCAGTAACACTCTGCGGTTACTTTTTTGTGTGAGTCACCGTTTCGTGCTCAAAAATGAATGCAACGGCTGATGAAGCTTCACCGGAAGAGATTACAATATTATTGTCAATATGCACGTTTTTTCGGTTTGAGTCACTGGACACTAGCTTTGCAGAAAAGTGTGTGTCCCATATTTGCAATGTCTCGTTTCTAACTTTTAAAATGCCGGTTTCTGGTGTTAGGACACACGCAGACGTTTAGGAAGACAGGAGGAGTATGGAATGTCGGATGTGCAACGTTGAGTATGATGGTTCTGCCTTTAGTTTTATGTGGGTAGATGAGAGCTGCAAAATAACGCTAATTAAAAAATCATGCGCCATTCCACTCTGTGATGGTGGATAACCAGCGAAGCTGTTTAGCACACGACACAGACCCGCCCCGAGGATTCGGAGGAAACTAGACAGGTGCAACGGGACTGCCACCTTGGAAGAGCATATTGAAAGGAAACTAGGCACGCGAGTGCTTGGAACGACCACAAAGAGAGGGCGGTGCGAGCGTAGACATGGCCGACGTGGGTCGCACAGCGGCAAATTTTTGAGAAACCTTTGTTATCTACGTGAGAGTTTACTGAGCTTGAAAATGGTGCCTACTGATAAGTAATCTATTGAATAGACCTATTGCTAAATTACTTAAGCATCAAGGAGAATGCAGGGAATGGTGCTCCACCCGCCGCACGTGCCGGCGTCTGCAGCAGTAACTGATTTAAAGCAAAAGCCTAAAACAAGTGGAATCTTGCAGTCGCGTTCGTCAACATTCATTTTGGTTATTTACTTCGAATCTTTTATACGGGGAAGGCGTACGTGTGTGACGGTGCGAGTGTAGAGTTTTAGTCGCTGCACAGGAAAAATCTACGGAACCCTAGCCATAAGTAGCTTCGCTGTAAAAGCAATATTATTTTGCTTTTGCAGAAACTACTTGTGAGCTGAAAACAGGATTGCTATAATTGTGAGGACTGCCTTCAAGTACTTGTCAGTCAATGTTCCAACTACCTCTTGCATCGCTGGAAATATCAAATAAAAATTACGTCCAGAAGGGGCCGCATCATTTATCACTTGCGCAGTGGAGTGCATCAATTCCTGATCGTATCTTCTGTTCTTGAAACGGAAAATATTGAAGAGAACCACACTAACAAAGGCTGTAAAACACACGGTTACCTTGTCGGCTACTCTGCACTTTGCCGTAACCGCTGGTAGTACATGATATGCAATCCAATTCTCACGCGTGCGCAAACGTTTGCCGAATCTTTGGCGAACTTTCCTTCAGATGTTCGGCTTGTGCCGAACTTTGTCGAATCTGAAGTTCGGCAGATTTGATTCATCACTACTCCTAACCCACTCTTCCTCTCCTGCCTCGTCTACCTTTCCTCCTCGCCCACCCCTCTTGTCATATGACCTCCCTGTTAACCAATCGGCATTGAGCACTCGCTCCTCCTCTCCCACTCGTCAACCAATCTGTGTCGGGCATCACGACCATGTTTTTATCCAGGTTTCGCTTTTGGGCTTCACAAAATGCTGAACCCCTGGCCGAAAAATGTTTCACATTAAAAGCACTCTTTCTCCCACTATGTGCGAAGGAGCAAAAGGGATAGCTGCAGGACGTTTGAGCAACGCGGGCATTATGGTGTCGTCGTGTACTTAAAGACGGAAATGCTAAGTGGTAATGGACATTAACATCGTGATGGCGTCGTGGATGCCACTGACGACTGCCACGAGTGCTCGGTGATCGGTAAAGTAAGTGGGCAAGGCGAGAGACGGGATGCGCGTGTCAATGTTCTTCGTCAACACGTTGTCGGTGCGCTGACATCGAATGCCACACAGAGGCCCATTTTCGCTGCGACGAGGCCTCGGGTCCACTCATTCTTGGGACCACCAAAATCGACATTGAGTATTTGTGGGATGTTGCCGCGGCACAGGGCACGGAATCGGCGAAGCATGAAATCGATTAAACGTCTGTTGCGGGTTGGCCACGTCGAAAGTATTCGTTCATGGGGGCCGTGGAAGCCAGCCGTAAACTGAGCGGTTCTCTCCGTGCTCGCTTCTGGTACGAAGTACGGTCTTGGCGTGGCGGTTTCGTCGGGAAGAGTCTGTGGTAGTGAGGACTGCCAACGAGAACACCCAACTTTTCTCTCCTCGCTCCATGAGGGGAGATAAGAAGGATTTTTTCGTCTTCGCGGCGACAGCACACAGCGAGAAACGCCGACACCGAAATCCCTGCACAGTGTCACTCATAAGGCTATCATTTTAAAGCAAGTGCTAAAAATAAAGGAACATGGAAAACAGAACCGATGAAGTTTCCACATGGTCCTGACTTTTTCTTTTATGTTTTATTTTGACTTAGAAGTTGGTGTTTTTTTTTTCTTCCATATCAATGTTGATTTTCACTTTTACAGCGGAGCTGTTAAGGGCTAGGTTCCCCAGGATCAAATCCGTGTATGTCGACACAAACCTACCTGGACAGCTACCGCCATCTATAAGCGACGACGGCAAGCACACAACCAGTATGGTTTCCGCCGTCGCTCGTAGATGGCGGCAACCTTTCCAGCTATCATAGAAGAATGGATAGTTGGGTGCGGTGGTGGGAATTCATCGAAGGAAACAGCGTGAAAAACAGACGATGACAAAGAAGAAGCACACAGTGTATCGAGTAGAGCTCCGCTGGTCTTCCTTCTTCATGAGAGTGGAAAGGCTGAATGTTTTTATGAAAAAATATTGCTATATGCGATGCTGTTGCCTAGTGTTTGCGTTTATTTTCACGAAAATATTTGAGTATATTTCTACTGTGCTTTATTTTTTCCGAAAATATTTCAGCATATTTCTACTGTGCTTTATTTTTGTGAAAATATTTCAATATATTTCTGCTGTGCTTTATCACTCTTACCTGCTGTTAATTTTTTTTTGTAGCTGCAATGCTGAAAATTATTAGATACTGAATAGATAAAACTATTCAGTTTTATAAATAAATAAATAAATAGCCCAGACAGGTACAGTAGGCTCGCGTTAATTCCCACTCGGATATTTCACACTTTTGGTTAATCCAAACAAATTACAAAACTTTGGTTTTCCCGCTGCATTTCTAATGTACAGTCGAACCTCGATATAACGAACTTCAATGTAACGAAATCCTCGATTTAACGAAGTATTTTATTTTTCATAATTTCTTGCCCATAGACCCCATGTATTTTTAGTCCCTAAATAACGAAGTCTATTTTGCTGCAATTTCAATATAACGAAGCGCCATTGCCATAGAAGGCAATAAATAAATCAACTCTAAAAAACAACTTCGCAAAAAAATTGTGGTTAAAAAAAAAAATTATGCGCAAACGCGAGCGCTTAATAGGTTACTTCACGGGGACAGGCCTTCCAACGTTCCTAGGCTGCCCGAGGATGCGGCGCCGGTAGCGCCGGCGAGGCATGCGGCAAAGCGGATTCTGCGAGGCTGGCCAGAAAATGCCGAGCAAAAAGTTAACACGGCATAACAGCATCACCACTGACATTCACTGATCGTCATAGTCCACTGTACCGCGGGTAGCGCGGGAGCCAACTTCAGCGGGGGAGCGACGTGATGGCGCGACCGCGCTGACCGCGCGACCGCACGGGCAGTGCCATCTAGGAGAAGACAGAAAAGACCGATTATCGTCTTGCGAGCGTGATGTAAAGCAAAGGCGCAAGCACGCTGTGGGCGCAAGGGGGCAAGTAAACTGTGCGGTCAAGAGTGCTGTGTAGGTTGGAAACATTGGCACCGCCTAAACTAAACAGCTTTATTTTTTAACTGGGCGGTACACTTACGTGCTTGCTGCCATAAGGAAACGTAAAGTTCTTTCTTTGGATGAGAAAGCAAACGTTTTGGACGCCATCCTGAAGAAACTGCCGAGATCACGAGCACTCGGGAAGTGCTCGACGCAATGGACGGATAATAGAATGGAATTGCTTAGAAAACGACACTGTTGATAGCCCTACTCCTGATGTAATATTTTGGAGATTGCGTTGATTTATGCTATTTAGTATCAGTGTTGTGTTGAAGAATGTGTGTGTTTGTGTCTCTGCCATCCCTTCCCCTTTCTTTTTTCCCCCACACCTGCCTGAGCCGTAACACGCCTTGCCGTATTGTGAAATAAAATAATCAAACAAATAAATAACTTGGGCTAACCTGCGCATGGCCCTCTCCAGGCTGGACGTGAAGAGATGCATCCTGCTCTGCTACAGCGCCGCAGTGAGGGCCTATGGCCCCCGGAAGGGCTGCCACGTGGGAAAGCTGCCCTGGCCAGTCTGGACGCTCATGTGGGAACAGACCGTCAAGTAAGCCTACGCTCCCACAAACATTCTGCGGGGCAAGTTGTTTGTCTCGCGAAAGACTTTGGGAGACACCGAGGTGCTTAGGCAAATCGAGAGTGAAAACTGCATGAAATATGAAAGGGTTTTGGCTCATGCATCATCTCTAATGTTCCATTAGTTGAATGCCCCCGCCAATGTCTACTCTCCTCGTAAGAAGCCATTCACTTGTGCTGCTCATTTCTTTTCCGTTAGATTCAGTAAAGGTAGAAAGAAAAGGAGGCGACATACCAGCTCACGCCAGCCAAACGGGAGAATCCCACTTATAGGGGACGGTGGGAACGACCCCGAGGGTGACTGAAACCGCTCTTGGCACCAAATCAGCCATTCTTTCCTCTCAATGTCATTTTTTGGTTTTGGTTGTCGTCGGGGGCGCATCCATCCAAACCTGGAAGTCTCCCCCAGTTTCACCTCTGGTGGCATCATGTTGCCTCCAGAATACCGTATTTGCACGAATATAACGCGACCACAAATATACCGCGAGGGCAGCTTTTGATGCTCTCAAATAGAAAAAAAAAATATTATACTATTATAACGCGAACCGAGGACGCGTCAATTTCTCGCACTCGGGGGCACAGCAGATGTGAAAAGTCAATGAAAATAGAAGAAACATCAGTTTATGTTTTGACTGCACTCATCCTCACTGCTCATGTCCTTCCGTTTGCAATCCATTTGGCGACTACGCAGATAACCTGCAGCACGGCACCTGCTTGTCTGGTAGTTCCCTTCTGTGCGAGCCCCTCGACAGCCCACAGTCTAAGCAAGGCACGAAGCAGACACACCAACACACAAGCACCAGATCACTCTGGAGCAGAAACTAAACAATGCGCAGGCAGAAGAAAAGACTGCTGAATCCGATACACGATCACACTTCTTGTTCTGGTGCCTCTGCATGAACAAATGCCCTCGTGTTGCACGATTGCGTAAACGCGGTTGGTGTTCTTGGCTTGACTTGGCCCGGCTTGGCTTGGCTCGAATTGGCCGGTGCCCGCATTCCCGCATGGCACGCGCGCGCGCTGAGTTTGTGCGGCGTGCGCGCGTTGTACAAACACAAAAGCGATAAAAATGCTTTTTTATGTTCTCTATTTGCCCCTTCACGTGGCCCAATAGCTAATACATTCCCTCCCACACCCCCACCTCTTTTCCCACCGGATCTTTTGCATTGAGCCGGAAAAATGGCTTTCTCCTCTGGCTTTCTCTAGACTCGCGCACCCGGCCTCGTGGCTGAACTCGATTCCGAATATAACGCGAGGTATGTTTTGGAGCACGTAATTTCGAAAAAAAGCTTGCGTTATATTCATGCAAATACGGTACCTCTCTGATGGATTTCCTGGTTCTGGATGGAACCGAAAATCTGAGTTTTGCCGAGTTATCAGGAAACTAAGCTTTTCGAGGGCCCTACGGCTAAGAAAAAAAGAAAACGCATACTGTTCGTTGGTGCACCATTTTGAAGTGATAAGTTTTTGAAGCACACACTTTCCACTCTATGCCGAGGCATATTGTACCTCCGTAGTACTTCGCAAAATTGGTTTATAGAGCTCAAACTTCGCGCGCAACATACCCCTGAAATTCGAAGCAGGTTGAGCGGGCATTAAAAATCAACTTTTCGGAGTAGTGTTTTACTCTGAAATTTTCGGAAGACTGCGATCACAGTATGGGAAACAAACAGGGTCGTGGCCTGGAGTGCACTAATGCTGTCAACAGTTTGCTGAAAAACTGGTGACAAATTAACAGCGCTGACATATTCGTCCGACCCAGTAATGCAGCCCAGTTCTTTCTACGCTCGAGGAACCAGCGAGCTGCCATTTCCTCTGTAGGCGATGACCCTCGTAGCATTAGTGGTGGCAAAGACTTCCAAATAATTGCAGTGTCGGCCATTATAACACTACATTCAGCTAAAGAAAACTACTATATTTTCCGATCTCTAGGTTGTACCCATTTCCTCACAAAGTTGGTATAGAAGTCTCACTTTCGTATTAGTCACACTTAAAAAATTGGACGGTTGGCGTGGCAAAACTGCATTGATAAGCCTGCACATGTGTATTGCGATAGCGGTATACGCACAGGTGGGCAGTTTTAATGTCCTTTCCAGGGAATCGATCGAGCAACATAACCAACATAACATAAATTTGCACACTTAGAAGGACACTGAAAAGGAAAAAGACTTTTTTTGTAAACAACATGAAATAATTGCAAATATTATTAAATAAATTTTCGACAAAAAAAGATATAAAAAAAATTACAGCGTTAGATTGGTACACTACCCAGAAAAGTCAACTTCTGGACCGCTTGGTTGAGTTTAATAAAATTTGCAGTGGAAGTTTATATGAGTGCCAAGATCATCCCTGCCAAATTTCATTGTCCTATGTCAGTTCTGAAACTTGTTACAAATGTTACAATATGGAAGTCAGTGCGTTTGCTTAATAAAACTATTGTTTTAAAATCAAATACGAATTAGTGATTTTTATGTGTAACATAGTCACAGGAATACCATAGTGCATACCCAGCTAGTTATTTTGCTAATTTGCATTGTTTTTCGTAAGTATAACTCCATAAGAAGATTAACATTTGTTTTTCATGTCTGCACTTCTTTTACAAATGTAGATTTTTAGCATAAAAGAGTGTTAAAGTAGAAAAACTAACTAGCCAAGCATGTTCCTTACAAAATTCTATCCCACAAAACCACTCAAGAATAATTGTCTCTTGTGTAATAGGAAAACGCCAGTTTTCCTAACACGACGGTCTGATGGAAAAACAGAAACTGGGAAAAATATGCTTCAAGTGTAAAGAGTGCTGTCTTTTATTTTAGAGGCACATTTACTCGAGAAAATCCCCCAGGAGCGTACATGGGCCCTTCATCTTCAATTCTCTTTTACTCAGCAGCAACAGCTTGCAGTTGTCTAGCTTTCTTGGCCGCTTTTTTCACTGTCAGGTGACCTTGCACGTGCCCATGACACACAAGCTTTTGTGGCCTGCTCCACGTGCCCGGTGGTGTGTGTGCCACAGGCTACACCGAGCTTTTCAAGCACTCTCTCAATACCCTAAATTGGAGAACAGCCAGAGCAGCTGCAGTTTCCACCGTCTTCAAAGAGGCCAACTCCGTCTTCGGGCACCTTTTCCACACCGATGCATTGAAGAATTCATTGGCATTTTGCGTTAGCATCCTTGAACAGTGCGCAAGGAGGTCTGCGTCGGCCAGTCTGTTGTAGAGAGGTACTAGCTCCTTAGCAATCTCCCTGCTAAATGCTGGGCGGTGGGCTCGAGCTACTGATGGCTTGCCAGCGTCGAGCAAGGCCAAGTGCCTGTTGTAATGACAGCAGGAGTCTTCACCACGTGGGCAGCCAGTGTGTCGAGGTAGGGAGGGCAGGGAGTGCCCCCTGTTGAAACAGTAGCGTGCGCTCTTTCTCTGAACACCACTGTCGCTGCGCGACTCCTTAGCCCCAAAATAAAATGGGCCTAGCCCCAAAATTAAATAGACATAAAAGAAAAAAAGAAAGTCTTCATCAAGTTGAGTGTGTTGACAACAACCGTTGAGCAATCGCACTTTGAGCGCATCATTTTTGTTTACCTTTTCTTCCGCTGTTCTCGCTTTGCACAGTTTTTCTTTTTTTTTCCTCTCTTTTTTTGCTGCCTGAATTTAGTGTTTCCTTTTTTGCTGCTTCATGTAGTTCGCTTTTCCGTTTTTTATACTTTTTAAAATTATTTTCGTGTTTTGTTGCCTGAGCTGTGTGGAGGTCGTGGCTAGGCTTAAACAATCGCAAACACCGTCGCATAAATGCGGCATTGTGTTTAGCGGCTCTTAGAGGCTCTGTTTGGTAAGGTCCCACTTGTCGTGGCCTTCAGTATTAGCGGAGACGTGCAGAAATTTCAACTGGAGCTTAAGTTAGCATATTTTTGTACATCAAATTATCGATATATCGAACTATTTTACGATCCCCTTGGAATTCAATATATCCGGGTTCGACCGTAGAATCCCGCCTGTAAGTTAAGGTGCTGGTAAGTGGTTACCATTAGGGATGTCGCGAACCACCCCAGGTTCGATTTCGAAAGATTTTGATAATTGCAAAGCGAACTGAGGTTCGATCTCGAAAAATTTCGATATTTTCGTACCGATCGAGGTTCGAATTCGAAAAATTCACAACTTTTGATTACAGTGGAGTTTCGAATTCGAAAAGTTCGAAGCTTTTACGGTTTCTAAAATTTCGGATTCGAATATTTCGAATATTTTTTTACTTCAGGTTCGATAAATTCGAAGATTTCGAAATTCTTTTGAAATAAAATTCGAAAACTTCGAACGCTTCGAATTTTTATGGACATGAAGTTCGAACAATCAGAATATTTCAAATTTGTTTCTGCATAAAGTTAGAAAAGTTCAAAGGTTTCGATTCTCTTTTAACGCTAAAGTCGAAAAAAAAAAAAAACTTCGAAGATTTTGAATTCCTTTCTAGTCCAAGTTTTCAAAGTTCGAAGTCCGGTTTTCAAGTTCCTCCACAGTTTTAGTTTCAAATAACGTTTTCATGACTCACTGGTTTTCACAGAATCAAGTTTAGAAAAGTTAGCGTGTGATATCTAAATTCTGCGAAGTTGGATCAGGCAATTAAATGAGACGACGAGTGTCCCGGATGTGCTGGAATATTTGCCAGTGCAGAGTGACGTGTGACCATAGATCAGTAATTGTGACCGCCAGCCCGGGGGGGGGACTTTAACATGCATCACGCAGTAGTAATCACACAAACACAGTTTTACGAGACTCATCCAGTTCGAAACGGCCAGGGGCGAGCAGGAGGTTGAGGCTCAGGAAAACCTTGAAGCGGCCTGGCAAACTACCTCGCCGCCTTGCACGCTGGTAGTAATCCGATCGAACGCAGCCCGAGTGACGCTGGTTTGTAATTGTCCTGGAGGTTTATTTTCTGGGACGAAGGAATCGCCTCGCAAAAAGCCGACACAACTCGAGGTCGAGGAGCGTTCTAAGTGGCGTCGGAAGAGGAAAAACGGGGGGAAATAGGGTAGCGGGGGTGGGGGTCAGTCCCTTTCCCCCCCTTCCAGATATTTCGGACTGTTAAAGAAAGAAATACGGGGAAAGAGGGCGTGGTCGAGCTTATTTTAATCTGAAATTATTTATGCATGTGTATAGCTACTGTCGCTCTTCACTGCATAAATGATTGAGTAGATGGCCATTGTTAGAAAGTCGTTGTCAGAACGCACTACTCGTCACATGCTTGGTGGTTCGGAAGTTCAAAGCTATGTCTTTTCGACCTAAAGACCTGTGCCAATAAAAAAAAAAAAGAATAAATCCGGGGATAAAAAGCTGGAGAAAAAAAAAACTATCAAGAATTCGCCGGAAGTGTTGTATTCTTGCATATTCAGAGGTTCAGAACTTCGAAACAAGTTTCTTTTACCAAAATGTGCACAGGCTAAAAGAAGCACGTCCCAGGATCGTGAAGCGAAAAAAAAGAAAGTTTTCTTTTAATGACGTGCTGAACTTGAACACTATTAGAAATTTTCTCCCATGAGTTAAATTATTCCCTAACATGAAAAAACTATAAATATATTATTTTGTATTCTGTAGATGGCAATGATATGTACTGTCTGTGGTGTTAATTTAAATGCGATACCTCAAACAACTTAGATGAAAATAAATATCAAGTTTAGGGCATAATTGCATGTAGATACATGTGTGGACATTTCTTCGAAACTCACGTTGAATAACAATAATCACATCTTAAGACGGCACTCATTCTTAAAAAAGTATTAACATCTCTACCATAAATAGCTTCGGCTACAGCGCTCTTCAAATCTGGCACAAACGATAATCGTCAAAAACCCGTTGTCCTTCCTCGCCCCTTCGGGAATTTCTTTCTTTAAAACTAAGCATGCCAGAACATTAAAACAAACGGCATTGTCTTTCGTAAGGAATGCAGCACCGCGTGTAAAAGTTCGAGAAAAAAAAAATTATGAATGTACCTCACTACTTGAATTCAAATGAAACTGTCCGCCGGTCTTTCGAAGTTTGACGAACGTCGAACTTTTACCCTAAAAGTTTGAAGATCGTCGAACTTCTGACTTTTCAGGATTCGAAAGTTCGAAACTTTTCGATTTCTTTTGATAAACAAGTTCGAAATTCATTGCATTTTTTGGTCAGTCAAGTTCGGAAGTTCGACAAGCATCGAACTTTGCAGCGCAATAAGTTCGAAAGTTAGAAAAAGATCAAATTTTTTAGCGTAATAAGTTCGACAGTTTGAAAAGCGTCAAACTTCTTAGCTTAACAAGTTCGAAAATTCGACTTCGGTCGAATTTTACGATATAGACAATTCGAAAAATCGAAATCTTTCGAACCGCCTGATTCGATCATAGAAACTTCGATTTGAAAAAAGTTTGCGGCATCCCTAGTTACCATTCCATTCCTTGCATTCAGACTTGTAAATTGGCTAACCTGGCCTGCGCTGTCTGTTGCACTGCTTACCCCATCATTCTCTTTACATCGGGGAGAGAGACTGCTGGCTACATGAAGGGCTTTGCAGACATCATTGACTACGCCAGGACGAGTCAACGGCTTTGTAGCTCCTGGTCACGGGGGATTAAACGTGCAATTGAGCCTTTCTTGAGGTATGCATACACTCTTGACGAAAAGATTCCTGTTGTCACACCTTTTAGGGTGTAACTTGCTTGCCCCTGGAGTTCTTCACAAAAGGTTACCAAAGTTACTCCTTCCGCTTTGGAGCAACTTTTACACTTTATGTCGGAGTGCACCTGTGCTTTCTTGGAGAGACAACCTTATTTCTAACGGAGGGCAATAGCCTTTATTTCAAGGGTGTAATCTTACTTGCATTAAGAGGTAATAGGGCATACTTTTGGGTTGAAGGTTTTGTCCTTTTTGGGAGTGACAGCACGTGCCTCTAGGGCAGGGGTTCTCAAACTTTTTGGCCTCACGGAACCCCAGGAAGCCTCAAAAACTGCCGCGGAACCCCCCCCCCCCCCCCCCCCCCCCCCTTTCCATATTTGCCGACCGAGAAGCAACGGATGCACGATTGTAGGCAATTTTGCTTGTGTTGCTTTCCATATATCCCCACCATATCAATCGCAATGTCAGTACAAAGTGAGATGAAGGTGCTTTGCATCGTCCTGCCGCACAGCCTTTGGCATGGGGGGGAGGGGGAGGGAGAAGGGAAAAGGGGGGAGGGGGGTTGCAATTTGGGTGTTCGCGGAACCCATGAGACCAGCTCGTGGAACCCCTGTGTTCCCCGGAACCCAGTTTGAGAACCCCTGCTCTAGGGTGTAACCTCATCTCTTTTTGGGGGCAATAACAGTCAACCAGTTTGCACCCTTTCTGGGGCTACCTCAATGTCACTAGAGTACTGATTGGGAAACTGCCTAGCAACCTGCATAGAAAAAGTGGCACCGATCAGTACCCGAAAACCAAACTAAACGCGATCGCATCACCACCATGTATCTCACAGCGACCACTCAGCGAACTCCAAGGCCGCACGAGGTCGTTCATAGGGCCGGTGGCACCTTCTCAGAGTAGCCAGAGTATTGCATACGATAGCGCTTCCTGCTACTGTTCAATTTTGGCTTTGAATGGCCCTCTCGGCGCCGAAACGTATACTGTAGAAGGGGGTTCAGGGCTTCCAACCCCTGTCTCCCAAGCGGGTGAGCCGCGATTATTTGCCAAAGTCGGGACGCACCCAGGTCGGAACACGCTACTTGAAGGTTACAGGTGAGACATGGTCAGTGATGTTGATTGCTGCACCGATTGCGCCAAACTGCGCCAAGGGGCTAACCCTGATATATGCTGCTACATTTTGCCAAAATATGGGTAATGTGCGCCAAGCCTGCGCCAAAGGACCAATTTCGGTCGCCTTTCAAAACCGAAACTAAACTTGAGTACCGTAATTGAGCATGTATGAGTTGGGTGGTGCAAGCGGCCGCTCGACACAAAGTACCCTGCATCAATCTGGATGCAGGGTCTATCTGGTCTTGGATGGTTTTTCCCGTCGTCTCTCGTTTCGCGCTCCTGTCGTCTCTCGTTTCGCGCTCCTGTCGTCTCGTGGGTCCCGTCTCGCATATTTTTTTAAATTTTACAACAATAGATGCAAGCGTGTGCGGACGCACCGACGCTAGCGTGCCGGGTACCAGCCATGCCGTCATGCTGTGTAACAACTCGCGGCTTCAGCTTACTTTGTGAGCTGAAGCAACTCGCTCCTGAAAGCAACTGCCGTGGAAAAAACTATTTGGTCCCTGCCTACCAGTCACCGTGGTCGCATGACGTCGGGTGTTACCGTCCCACGTTGCTGCAGATATGGCGCTTTCTAACCTGAAACGTAAGGACCTCCGCAAGGTCATCAACACTTATGTTCTTGCTTAAATCGGACGCTACTACAAAAATCCCTCTTTAACTCAAAAACTGCTGTGTCGAAGTATTGATTACCTAGGTTTCTCTTGGTAGGCTTTCTTTCGAGAGAGACCCCGGTACGTGAAAAATCTGCCGCGAAAGAAAGTTGGTAAAGAAGAGTGAACTAAAGCAAAGAAGGCAATGTCTGCACGCTGAACCCGCACAACGCGCTTGTTTGTCTCAAGTTCACTCGTTGCACAAAGCGCTCCAAGAACTTTTTGACCCTGACTTGCGAGGTCTTGCATCGATGCGCTCAGGCTCTTTTTTTATGTGTGTTTAGCTTGTACCTCTTCTGCCGGCCTGGGAAGCATGCGCCGCTGGACTGTTTTTGATCCTATGCTGGACAGTAACATTTTGCATACAATTTTGAGAACCAGTTGGCGACGGAGCGGAGTGGAATGGTTTCGGTTTCGATCGAACAGCCGTCTCCGCTCGCGCGACGAAACACGTGCAACTGCAGGCTGCCGAAGCTGCCCTCAAGTGCATGCAAACATGCTTGCACAACAGAGGCACCAGCCGGGACGCTTGCAATCCATTGCTTTACGTTTGCTTACTTTTGACGAAAATTTGGCGCGTCGGGAACCAGTAAAACGGTGGCAAGCGGTATTTTGGAATTGCTTGGCAATGCCTACAGCACTACACTTGTGGGATGTTCTATTGTCTTTTTAGAGACATTGAAAGTGGACATTCATTACTTGCCGAAGGCAAAGTGAGGCTTGCAGCAGCCTTGCAGAAATTTCCAAAAAGCAAAAAGAAATGCACCCGCTAGTCATAATGCACCTTTGTCTCGGGTACAATTTCGCATTGCACTGCAGTAGTTACGTGTTTCATCAGTCGGAGACTGCTTCCCTTTATTATATTATATAACTAGTCAGCCTAGTGCTGATATTTACTACTAAGATGCCCATTTTCAAATAAATTTTAATTTGTGCAGTTTGGTTCTTATTTATCTATAGCGGGTACATACATTTATGTGTCATTTAACTGAAGCATTGCAAAATGTGTCATGTCGTTGGCATTTCAGTTAACATGTTGAAAGACTCGCAGTTGGTCAACTTGACCATAATTTGTTTAATGCGGCGAGCAAAGTGGCTTTCATTTGTCCAGCAATTAAAACAAATCTTTTTATTTTTCTAGGAATAACTGCTCCAAAAGCCACTTTCGCTGCTCCGAGACACTGTTTTGGCTGCTCCGAAAGGTACTCCGAAATGGCTTAGGCACGGTTGTATAAAAAGAATATTAAATGTGCCACAAAACTCTGTAAACTAAAATTGTATGCAAACATCATGCTCCTGTCGTTTTGTACTAATCTCCAATAAAGTTTTATACAAAAATAGCCTTTTCTGTTTGTTTTTATGCAAAAACATGGTTTCTAAAGGCGATAAGGACCAGCGTTCCACCGCCGACGAAATCCAAAGGAGAATGACAGAAGTGACATGGGGCTAACATTACCTTCTAAAAACGCATTTCCAATAAGGGGCGCTAGTATCTGTCCCCTCTAGGAGGCTATAAGCAAGGCCTTTCCTTCTTCACTAAGTTGAGGGTGTAAAAGTTGCTTGTTCCACCCTTTTGGGACCCTTTTTTTAAGAGTGCTGGAGAATCATTTGACTCATTCCCGCAGAATGTTCCTGCAAACTGAACAACCTTTGGCTCCTGGGGCAGCTGCTAGATTGAAATGCGAAATCTAGTTTGACTCGCAGAGCAGGCAAAAATAGTGTTCATAGACAGTTCATCTGGCAATGGGCATGAAGAAAGTGGTTTGTCTACTACAAATCATTGTTTGCAGATGAAAATAAAACTAGAACTCTTCATCATATGTTGTCTGCTAAGAGATAAAAAAAAAGATAATCGCTCGTTACAAACCAAGAAAAGGCAAAGTGAGATCAGACGCACACCGAATTTGTGATCATCTTCTATTTCACGTTAGAAGCCATTGACAGCCCGTGCTTTGTTTGCAAATCCCAAGTTGTTCTGCTGTTGTGCACGAGCTGACATCAACCGGTGGGCAAAAAAGTTCTAAGGACACACATGTCGGAGGCAGGGAGAGCTTTCTCGCTATTGATGCGAAAGCATTAACTGCCTCATGAAACGAGCTGACGTCGTCAGTTTGAAGCGCGAAAACGGCACCTTGTTTCCTTCGGTTTCACTGGCTGGCGCACGTCGACAGGGCTCCCATTGGCCGCTGTGCTCGTCAGTTTCCACGACTGCTCACCCCATGGTGCTGCGTGTCCATCAGCTCGCCGTTAACACGGAGCGTCCAAGGTCACCAGGGGAGCACGCGCGCTGACCGGCGACAAAAAGTACTGTGGGTTTCCTATTGCCCCTGCCCGATCAGATCGTGCTCCGCTCACTCATTGAGAAACCAGACGATACCCGCTGCCATGAGGAAGAGGTTTATAAATACAGTTCTCTTCGTGGTCTGCGCTGGCTTGGCCCCCCCGTTGTGGCGACCGCCGCCGTGTTGCCGGTCTGCCTTGGTGATGCAGGTCTGGCTTTGCGATGAAGGTCTGGGTCCTCGACTCCGCGATGAAGAATCGTCTGCCCTCGAGCTCTGCGAGATTCGACTGCTGCCACTGGGGCTGTCACGTTCCCCCTTTTTAGGGGCGAAGCTTCTTAGGGTCTAGCCTTGTCCGTCCGGCGTCCGTGCTCACATCGCTTTTCATTCCATCTGTCTTCTTAAAAAAAGAAAAAATGTTTGCGCAGTCGACAGGATTCGAACCTGTGCGCGGAGACCCCAATGGATTTCTAGTCCATCGCCTTAACCACTCGGCCACGACTGCGGGACAGCGGGCTCTGAAATGTGGTAGTAACTCAAGAGCTGGGGATGTCATGGATGAAATGTTGCATGTAGCTGCTCAACGTCTATACAGGAGAGGGCACTACGGTCAAATGCGTATATAATAGCATTAAACTTTGCATGCATTGGCTCAACGTTTATAGACGAGAGGGCGCTGCGGTCAAATGCTCAAATGCGTATATAACCACGTTCCATACCACACATTCTCTTGGATGAAAACGAACGAAAAGCTCGGCATGCTGCGGCTCAGCGTCTACGCAGACATTGAGCTGCTCCGGAGACCAGGGCGCGAGAAGTATCATCAGCACCGCCAGAGCTTCGCCATAATCAACATCATTCACCATGTGGAGATGCGGTCATTTTTTTTTCATTTTGTCCCTCGCACCTCGCCGTGTGCGTCTCTTCTTCCTCGTCCCCTGCAGTACGCAGCAGACGAAAAAGGGAGCGGACGAGCGGCTTGCATGCTTTCGCATTGACAACTCTTAAAAAGTGCTTAGGTGTACCTCGAACTTTTTTGTATGGTGGTGAGGCATTCTCACCAAAGTATTACGCAGTTGTGATCTGGTCAAAAATGTCTCACTGGTTGATTGTGCACAAGCTGTGGCACGACCTTCAATCAGCAACTGAGAATGCTGGCACCTTTTCTTTCTTTGTGTTTCCTCGGTCATATCCCCAGAGAGGTGCCGTGACCTGCTGTGGGTCCTTGCAGGACGGTGTTCCTGAACCAGTGCCTGGAGGAGGGCCACCTGCTGCTGCAGGAGTTGCTGCGGCAGGGACTCGCCTGCTCCGACCTCACCTCCCTCTTCTGTCCAGGTGAGGGGACACTCCTTGCAGAATCTGGCAAACCGGGTTTTTGGCCAGTACGCATTTGGAAATGCCCACCTAAAAGGGGAACTGCGGATATCGTGGTAGGTGTTGCTATTTGTTATGTTTTCGGTGAACTATAAACGTTACGTTTGCACAATGTTTCGTTTTGCTGGGGATATTTATAGTTTGGAATTTAGGCACTCAATGCACGTGATATGCTCAAGATAGTCGCTTTGCGTGTCGGCTGGTGTAGCGGTAGTGGCAATGGCATGTGGCCAAGCCAATTAGAGATGGCGCTCCAATTAGCTTGGCCACATGATTCGTTGAATGCGCAGGCGCCTGTGTGCTCTCATCCGAGCGTGCGCCATCGCCGGCAGCGTGCGTTGTGTGTGAGAGAGCCAGTTGGCAGTGCATGAGCACCACACACTTCTACAAACCTGTTGTGACATATTCACGTGTATTTGTACATAGTTGTAACTATAATGCAACTATAATGTCAAGAGTGGCCCAGCAAAAGGTAACAGACTACTTTCAACAGAAATGAAGGCATCCTCGGTGAGCTTTGTGCACCTGGGAAGCATTTGTGGAAACTTTCTTTCACGTTAGCCCCGACTTTCTATGTAGCGAAATTTCAATGTAACACAGTAAATTCTGAATTTTACCGACTTCGTTGCATCGAGGTTTGACTGTACAGTGTAGACCGTATATAACGTATGTCGCGGAAGTCGCGAAAATCCGCACTATAAGCAGTACCCAGGGGTGGAACGGCTGCGCCATTTGCGCCATTTTGCGCCAGACGCATGTGTCTGCGCCGTCTTGCGCCATGTTGCAGAAACTGCGCCACAGCCAATACCTCGCGCCATTATGCGCCAAATCGCAAAACGTGCGCCAAAAAACTTTTTATTTCGTCTTAGTTTTGGTTTCTATCAACTCGATTGGCAACAATGAGGGCGTTTAGCCTGGTCGGCCTTGTAATCTTTTGTTTTGTTTATTCTCCCTGTCTATCCCCAGTCGGAAGCACGCGAAAAAAACTCGGATTCTAAGCGCTACACCACCTGCGACTGGATTGTTATTCTTCAACCATAAGCGGTAGGGCAAGTCGGCCGAGGTAAGGTCGAGTCGTTAAGCATCAGATTGCATGAGGCTCTGCGGCCCGGAATCCGGACGTCATCCAGTCGAAAGCAAATGAGCAAAAGATTCCTTTTAGTACTTCATCCTTAGGAGTTGGAACCGCATTCTCGCAAGATAAATCGTGATTCGATAGAACTGAAACGCGGTCCGATCCGAAACCTTGCCGGCCAGCAGCTCTACTTATCTGCTCAGCGTACTTTAACCTTGCTCCTGCTTATCGCTTCAAATACGATAACTTCGTTAATCGTAGCCTGCTGCTTCGATATCGAGTTGCACAATAGGATAAACTCGAAATTTGTTGCCCTGCTCCTCCGTGCAACTTCACGTCCGTTGTTTACGCTCGTCACGTGGTTCGCACATATAATTACTATGTCAATCACGTGCGGGTTGTGCGATAAGTAGTGCTGGTTTGCATTTTGAGCAGCCGAAAGCCAATAAGAAAATATTAAGGACGCTATCTTCAGAAACATCAGGTACTAGCTTTTTGATTCTCATTAAGGCTCGCAAAGTTTCAAGTTTTCGCATTATTACACTGTTATCCCATCTACCTGGGTCCCTAACCACTGATGTTCATCTCTGCTCCTAAGCACAATTGAAATTGCTCCCGTGCTTGTCTAAGACACAAGCTGAAGTGCAATGCAAACTGATCTGAGCTGCTCCTAGCCTGCTCCAGAATGTAGTTTTAGCTGCTCCCAACCTGCTCCAAAACAGCTGTTTCAGCTGCTCCCGTGGCTGCTCCCAAGTACATTTCATGAGTTCCACCCCTGAGTACCGCGCTATAACCAAAACATCAATTTTTCAGGCCAAAATACATGCCATAAGACAACTTACCTTTGTAAAAGAATTTATTTTATGTTAGATGAAAAATATGAGGAGAGTCTTTATTTCACCAGACTAGTACAGTTCTGTCTCAAGTGTGTCACACATTTTGAAAAAAATGAGCGGCTTTTGCCTGGCACAGCCTTTTAACGGCGTCGCGGGTTGCGGACGGATGTTGCGAGCATTCAGGATTGCTAACCATAATCACTTTTCTCCAGGGATGAAAACGTGTGAAAATTCGCATCCCTCATACGGTACGCGCCAGTAACACCTTGAACTTGAGCACACGCATGAAATGCGCCAAATAAGAAATCCGGGCGATGTTCGAGGACACAAATGCTTAGAAATCACCACTGTAGTCAAAGTAAACAACACGACGACACGGGCGTTTCTGCCGTCTTGAGAGCGCCGCCACGACATCGCCGCACGAGTTGGTGGATCTTCCCTTCTAGTACGTGCTGGGTTATCACAGCAACACACAACGAAAATTCACGGTCAAGGATAGCGCTTTTACGCAGAACGATAAGATGAACGCCGTCTACGACGACGATCACAACCGACGCCATGTTTGCGGATAGAAGCAGCCGGCCCGCGACCGGCATGCAATGCGCGTGAACACTTCTCCTCGACCGGCGATTGGTCTGTCGTTGCGGTTGTTTGTTTCTTTGTTTCCAACGCAGCGGAGGGGCGCATGCACGTGAACGACACGTGTGTGCCTCCCTGCATTGCTATGGCAACTGAAGCCTCTCTCTTCGCTTCTCCCCGCTTCTTCGAGCAACCTCCTTGCCCCGCGAGTGCCGCTTGCGGCTCGCGCCGTCAGAGCCGTTATCTAGTGTCGCACAGGGAAGCGTGCTCGCTGCTCCGGTCGTCGGCGCGGTCGGCGGGCTGTGCCAGAAACCGCACTATAACCGGTATTTCCTTTCGTGCGCCTGCATTTTAAGCGGTATGTAATTACATGGAGTTCTATGGGAGGCGAACTGGTGGTTTAAAAAAACCGCGTTATACCCGGTCCTGCACCATAAGCGGTTACGTTGTAAGTGGTCTATACTGTAGTTACTTTAAGGGGAGTCCCTGGTTTTAAACATTTTTCTGTAATTTCTCGTCCAATTTATAAAGTTTTTCACATATTGTATATCTTTTTTGTGTGTGCTAAGCACTAACATGAGCAAATCATTTTCCAATCTGTTATAGTTCCAAGAAAATCACCTTTATCATTGGTTTTGCCTCTACAAGTGCCGTACAGCTTCACCGATTATGCTTTGAGGCATGATGTCTTCCCAGAGAGTGCAAAGCCCCATGGAAGATATGGGTGCACATGGGCAGCCTCGGTGATTGCCTAGTTTGCCTGGACACTGGCCAAGCCAAGTTGCAGTGTCACATCCCCACCTTCTCTGCTGTTGCGCGCGATGCGTCGTCGTCACACCCCTGACCTCGGCCGTGTCTCGGGTGTGCAGGCAAGGCCCTGGAGAGGCCTGGCCTGCAGAGCCTGGCTGCGCTGCTGGGAAGCCAGGACTCGCCGCCTCGGCTGGACGCACCGGGCTTCCTGGGCTTGGGCCTGGCCGACCGGGTCGTGCCCGAGAAGCACAGGTGACGTCTCCGACCGCTTGCGGGGCCGGAGCGGGCCTAGAGTCCTCCGGGGATAACTCTTTGGGAAGCAGAGGCTACAGGAACGGTCTTGTCACGGTGCCTCTGGAAAACCATTTGAGTTCCTGTTTTGTATATGAGCCAAGCTGCATCACGTTTGTAGTGATCCTTCTGGTAGCTTCCCTGGTTGTCATGAGTAAGCTCTGCTTGGGTTGGACCTGTCTTTGTGAAAATTTTCTGCTGTGTAGCTTTTCCAACCTTATGTCACATTTGCTTGTTTTTATAAAATTATTTTCGATGCATGACATACATTCAAGATATTGGTCATCATTTTCTCCATCTCCACTATTGACTTGGATGTGGCTCGAATGCAACGAGTTATGTGAACCTAATGTCAATGTTTTTGCTCAAAACATCAAGCGAGGCAGAATGGGTGCTGTCTTGCTGCAAAAGACCAACGGCAAGCGGCTGCCCATTGCCTATGCAGTGCGCTCTCACTAAGACGGACCAGCGCTACGCTCAAATTTACAAAGAAGAGCTCGCAATCACATGGGCCTGGGATCATTTTTGCATGTGCATCTTAGGACTGCAGTTTCACATTGAGACAGACCAGAAACCGCTGGTTCCCCTCATGACAAGAAAGTGACTCGATAAGCTGAGCCCACAACTGCATCAATTTCGAATGCAACTGCTGCAGTACGACTACACCATAAGACACGTTCCTGAAAAAACTATGTACAGCACCGACGTGCTGTCATGCAAGCCGTTATGCAACATAGCCTCTTGTACAAGGAAACTCAACACCGAGTATGAGCTCCTCACGCTGGAACAGCTTCCAGTCCCCAAGAAATGCTCGACCACATGAAGAACAAGCTACAGACAGATCCGGTAACGAGGATGGTAATCGACTACGCCCTTTGGACATAGCCAGATAAAATGACGCTTCCTCAAGGAGTCCGCCAGTTCTACAAAGTCGCCGGCGAACTAGCCATACTAGACGTCCTGTTCTTCAAGGGCAATCGACTCCTCATACCGTAAGCCCTACGCTTCGAAATCCAGAAGAATGCTTCATGCAGGTCACCTGGGCCCGTTTGCTCGAACCTGGTTAACTTTAACCGCGGTTAAAAGTTAACCACCCTTCCCTACTACGTACCTATAAGTACCTAGCCAAGTTTGACGAGGGCTGGATGAGCGATAGTTCCGCGTTTTATTATGGGGTGGTAGCTGGTGTCACCTACTGGCTGTAGCGAATATACGTGGCTTCCGTGGAAAGGTTCCCGAAATGGGGGGACCCAAAAAATCCGCGCTGCCTGGTTTTCGCGACGCAGCGCGGCATACATTTGAGCTTGAAAAACAGTTTTTATTGCTCGTGGTAAAAATAATCGGCAATGTAAAACTAAATTAACCCTTGTTTGGAAATTTTTTAAATATTTGGTTGTATGAAGTGAAGAAAAGCCTCGGTTGAAATTTCCTTCCGAGTTCGAAAGAGGACGACGAAGTTGAGTCCTAGAAACGATGAGAAAGAGGTGAGAAGTGAAGGGCGGGCGGTACCCCGGCAGCATGGTTGGCCAGCATGCAAGAACTGTATATAACCCCGTCATAAATTGAAAAACCTGTAACTCGGCTCCACTGAAAATTGACCTATTAGTAAATTACCCGAACATCGAGAAGAACGCTGGAAGTGTAATTCTACGATTCGCGCGCGTTGGCCTTACACTTATAAAAGATTTGAAGTAAATAATCATAATACAGTGTAGACCGCATATAACGTATGTCGCGGGAGTCGCGAAAATCCGCACTATAAGCGGTACCGCGCTATAACCTAAACATCAATTTTTCAGGCCAAAATACATGCCATGAGACTACTTACCTTTGTAAAACAATTTATTTTATATTAGATGAAAAATAAAGCTTAGTGTGAGGAAAGTCTTTATTTCACCAGACTAGTACACTTCTCTCTCAAGTGTGTCACGCATTTTGAAAGAAATGAGCGGCTTTTGCCTGGCGCAGCCTTTTAACGGCGTCGCGGGTTGCGGACGGACTTTGCGAGCGTTCAGGATTGCTAACCCTAATCGCTTTTCTCCGGAGATGAAAACGCGTGAAAATTCGCATCCTTCATACGGTACGCGCCAGTAATACCAATTGAACTTGAGCACACGCATGAAATGCGCCAAATAAGAAATCCGGGCGATGTTCAAGGACAGAAATGCTTAGAAAGCACCACTGTAGTCGAAATAAACAAACACGACGACACGGGCGTTTCTGCCGTCTTGAGAGTGCCGCCACGACATCGCCGCTCGAGTAGGTGGATCTTCCCTTCTAGTACGTGCTGGGTTATCATAGCGACATACAGCGAAGATTCACAGTAAAGGATAGCGCTTTTACGCGGAACGATGAGATGAACGCCGTCTAAACGACGATCACAACGTTGATCCCACCGATGCCATGTTTGCGGAGAAGCAGCCGGCCCGCGACCGGCATGCGACGCGCGCGAACACTTCTCGGCCTGCGATTGGTCTGTCGTTGCGGTTGTTTCGGATGTTTTCAAGGAAGCGGAGGGACGCACGCACGTGAACGACACGTGCGTGCGTCCCTCCGTCGCTAGGGCAACTGAAGCCTCTCTCTTCGCTTCTCCCGCTTCATCGAGCAACCTCCTTGCCCCGCGAGTGCTGCTTGCGCAACGCTTGCGGCTCGCGCCGTCAGCGCCGTTATCTAGTGTCGCACAGGGAAGCGTGCTCGCTGCTCCGGTCGGCGGCGCGGTCGGCGGGCCGAGCCAGAAACCGCACTATAACCGGTACTTCCCTTCGCGCGCCTGCATTTTAAGCGGTATGTAATTACATGAAGTTCTATGGGAGGCGAACCGGTGGTTTAAAGAAACCGCGTTATACCCGGTCCTGCACTATAAGCGGTTACGTTGTAAGTGGTCTATACTGTAAATCTTTGACCAACGCGCTTGCACGGCAAAATTTGTTTTAGGCTTTTTGCTTCAGAACAGTTATTACTACAGACGCCAGCAGGTGCAGCGCGTGTAACTACACTCGGAGCATGCACCTCGGTGCTTTTTGAAATTTAGCAAAAGGTCTATGAGAATGCCCTCTGCTTCTGTGTGCTATCAATACCCGGCCGATTGAGTCAAGGCAATCCATTTTCCAAAGACATTGCCATGCCGACAACTATCGCGTTCATTTAGGCTTAGGAATGGCCAGAGTCAAAAGTCTATCTAAAAAATGCTTCGAGGTCATTGCTCGTGTTTTGCGTTTTAAGTGAGGTAAGGCAATGCGAAAACCTCCTGCACCATTCCTTGCTGACTAACGCGCCTGCTACTGCAGCTACTACGACGTATTAGTTCCAAAGCGAGCGGCGCTCACTCACCGGGGCACTGCCATGTTTCCCGCCATCCTTCCTCTGCCAGTCACGTGACCCAAAATTCCCCCTCGTAGGAAAATCTGGTTAACCGCGGTTAGTTAACCAGCTTCGAGCAAACGGGCCCAGGGTGTGTCCAAATGCCGTGCCAGAGCACGAGAATGAGTCTAGTGGCTAGACATTGGCCTCCACATCGGTAGCTTTGTCCGAAGGAGGTGCCCCGTTTGTCAAGAACACCAGAAACCAGGGGAACCTCCATTTTTGGCGACTCCACTGCCAAGCTACCCATGGGAAATCGTCGACATGGACCTTTTCGTCCATGAAGGCAGTAAGTTCTTGTTTTCTGTCGATTACTATTCAAGGTTCTTCGAGCTGGAACCTTTGAGGAGGACGAAAACCAGGGACATCATCGCCGTCCTCGACCCAATGTTTGCACGATATGAAGCACCGAAAATCCTCCGAACGGACAACGAACCGCAATTCGCCTCGATTGGATTCGCGGTGTTTCTGAAGGAGTGGGGTGTGACACGATTAGCGTCAAGTCCGCACTACCCACAGAGCAACAGGGTGGCCGAGAGGCCAGTCCAAACGGCTAGGAAACTCCTTAGAAAATCGACAGACATTTACAAGGCATTGCTGGCCCAGCGTGCGACCCCTTGAATCGAAGGTTACGCAGCAGCGGAGCTATTCATGGGACGAAGACTGCGCACAAACATGCCAGTAAAGCCTGAATCTCTCCAACCTTGCTGGGACACCACTCGCTTTCGCTTCAGAAATGCCTTATACAAGGAGAAGATGCACTAACACCATGACGAGCACCCCAGAACACGTGAGCTCGATATCCTTCCGCTTGGAACTGCGGTCAGATTATGATGGGAGCAGCGCCTTACGTCCACACTCTAGGGCCAGCGCCTCAACCCCGTTTACACATGGTTCGGACGACGACCGGCACTACACGGCGAACAAAAGGACATCTGCAACTGGCTGTGGCACCTACCATCACCAAGAGTGGATGAGTGAGCTGTCCACATGACCGCTTTGGGGAAGTGTGAGTGTTCTTCCAAAGTGGGGAGGTATCGGGAGATCATCATCGTCGCCACCGCCGCCATCATCATCGCCACCGCTGCCGGGTGACCCTGGACTGTGCTCGCTGCGTCTGCGCATGGACGCTCTCTCGATTCACCAGATCGCGACCAGACGCAGCACGGCTCGCACCTTTATTGCTATGCTAGAATCAGGGATGGGCAGTATTTCAAATACAAGTATTTGAAATACGTATTTCAAATACTTTGTGTATTTTGCATTTGTATTTAATTACAAATTGGATAATGTATTTGACGTGTGTATTTAAGTACTAAAACGTGGGTATTTCAAATACAATTGTAATTAAATACAATTTTGTGGGCGAAAATACATCCCTCAAATTTATTGTCACTGTCCAGAGCAGGAAGAAAGCTACGTTCTGCACCAAATGCAGTGTCTCTCAATCAAGCACAAGCGTTTAGTGACTTTGTGATTACGGGGCTAGTCTAGGGCAGGAATAGTGACGAACTCGACGTTCACTGGCGGACTGGCTAAATAAGTGCCTGTGACAACTTGTGATGCTTTCCAGCCTGATTTCCATCCATACTTTGCCTGGAACATTCTGAATGCGCGGGTCGTCCAGATTTCCGTGACTGCTGCGAGTTGCAACAATACAAAATACTCTAGCTAGTGGTGCGCGTCTTGGTCGTCTCGGTTCTTTGTTGGTCTATACCAAAATGTAATCGACAAAAAAAGCTGCTTGAAGCTTAGTACTTTTTTCACCCATTACGTCCAAGCTGCTTACATTTTTTTGTGATTATATTTCTATTACGTTACTAGAGCCTCGCACACTAACTCCCGAGTGTGCGATGCAAACTTAAACTGAGATACCCACAAACCGGTAGTACGTGCCCTGAAGTCGCTGATAAAAATTTTGAGGAATGTATTTGGAAAAGTATTTGGAGGAGACCAATTACACTTGGTTGTATTTGTATCTTGTAATTAAATGCTTTTTTGCAAATGTAATTAGATTTGTAATTAAATACACTTTTGACGAAGTATTTTGTGTTTGTATTTTGATACATATTTGCATGTATTTTGCCCATCCCTGGCTAGAATGAACTCCTGTGGTTCAATCAATCTTGTCTCGACCAGGACAGGATCATCAGATTCTGGTTCCGGTTCCTGTCATGCTCTCTTGCTTCATTCATTGTCTCCTTGCATCTACTCTCCCTCCTATGTAAGAGGGAAAGAATGTTCTTACCCGCTTCCAACAATGCGCCGTGGGAGTGGGAGAGGAAGGGATCAAGCGGCCTTGGCACAACATACCAAAAGAAACGGATTATAGTTTGAGCCGGAGTATAGCTCAAACCCCCAATTTACAAATTGTGAAAATGGAAACCAAAGATTTATAATGACAAAATAAAATTTTACCAGGGAAAAAAGATCTGAAGGAAGAATAAAGCGCGGCAAGAAATTGAGGCACATTTATTTTCTTCGCACCGCTTTGCACTTGCATGCAGTGAAACCCACGTGCGAGCATTGCTTCGATTCTTTGGAACTTCCGTCTTTCTTGGACGACGGGTGCTCTATGCTGTCCGTGTCCAACAACACATTGTCTTCTATCCCATCAATCGCATTGCCGATGCTGCACTTGTGGAATCTACCTCGCGCGTCAAAGTGCCGCGCGTTTCTGCATGTACGTTAGCTTTTCGCTTGAAACCTATCGCGTCTGCTTCCACTCGTTCTCGCTCGGGGAGCAGAACGACAATCGGGACAGGAGGAATGCGAGTAGTGCGAATAAAAAGAAAATGGTGGCATCGGGCAGTCGTAGATTCCACACTTTTTTTGTTTTTCCACCAATGACCGGTATACGAGACGAGGGTCAACACTTTCTAGTGCATTTCCAGAAAAAAAAAACTGGACCTATATTTCGGTTTATACAGTAAGCTACAACATAAAACCGAGTGCAGCGACGACGTCTTTTGCGTGAAAGCGCCGGCAACCAGGAGCAAAGACTGGCTCTTGCAAGACAACTGTATGCGGACCGGAGCGAGGTTGGAATGCCCATTCTTTGCAGAGTCTGTACCCCCGCGCTAAATACTAACACATTTCGTTGAGAATCGGCGTAGCGGCAGCAGCCATTTTGGCGTAATTTGTTCCTCGGTTCCCCTCCAAAGCCGAAGGGTGTGGGTCCCACTCTAACTGGCTTGGTCTTGCCCGCCCGTCATTGCAGGTGGCGGCTGTGGCTGCTGGAGCGCCTGCTGCCTTCGCCGGACGAGGGGACCTGCCCGGAGCCGGAGAACATGGGGCTGGTCGGAGAGCTGCTGGCCTCGCTTTGTCTGGCTCGGCCCTGGGCCGTCTGGTCCGGGCTGCCCAAGGCACCCCCCGGCAACGGTGAGGCCGCCTCTCCGCTCACGGGCGTCCATTCTTACGGCGGAATGAACTTTCGTCGGCAAGAAAGGCAATTTTGTTTTCTTTATTGCCGACGAGTGTTTTTCGTCGAAATAACGTATAAACTCGTGTAAGGACCGCACTATGTTTTCCCGATTTGAAGGCAATTTTTCGACAAATTAAAACAAAAAAAAGTACCTGTATCCACATTCCGAAATGAACGTACATGAGCGTGCTCCGCTGCACTGGTCGGAAACGCCTGCTTTCCGGAGTCTGGACTCAATCGTCAGTCAGCTTTAATTAGTTTACATACTGCGCAATACGCACCTTTTTTTTTTTTTGGCCATACTTGATAGCAGGTGTGGCAATTTTCGGCTTGAATCCCGTATGGCTGTTGAAGTGGTACTTGCCCTGAGCTCTCAGATTGCGCAAAAAGGCAGACAAATCACGATGCTTTGACACGAATCGAAGAACGAACGGAAATCTCCCCAGAGTGTACAGTGGCGTTTGGAAACCTGAATGCACGTGCCAGCCTACCCCGCTGAATCCCCATTCCTCCCGCTTGCCACAGAACCTGACATATCCTTTATCTTTTTTCAATGCCTTACCCCAACATAAATGCATCCCGACAGTGCTGCCGACCACGATCGAGGTCGACGGCCATTGTGCCATACGGTGATGCGGATGAGTGGAGAGCAAATATTGGGGATGTGGAGCGACGTGCCGCTACGTGCTCGGGTGTTGGCTAGCGCCACCCAGCGATATATATTCGTAGAAACATGGCATTACAGTCGGCATGTCTCAAAAACAAGGAGGTGTGGCGCATGTGCGAATAATTTGTTATTTTTTTTGCAATACTTTGTCCTCAATATAGGGGTGCGGCCATTACGTGCAATTATACGGTTAATGCCGAGGGTGACCCCACTGCCATCTCTTGGAGTGGCAAATGTTAGGTTTAGAGCAATGTTGGGCGTTACAAAATTTTGTCTCTTATTTCTTGATTGGGGTAAGGTCCTCAAACTTGCACATTCTATCAGCACCACTAGCATCAGATTCTCGCGGAGTTTCAGGTGTCTGTAGTACGCTGTTTGTTTTTGTCGACCGAAAAACAATTTCATTTACTAAGTCGTGTCTTGTAGAATGTCAAATAAAAGTGGGAAAATATTCGAAATCGTTGTTAAATATTGTGCGGGACCTCATTTTTTGTAAAAACTTGGTTTTTGTGTGAATATTACCCGATGATAACGATTACAGTAAACTTTCGTTAATTCGACATCGACGGGGCCTTGAAATCTGGTCCAATTATCGAAATGATCCAATTAAAAAAAAGGGCAGAAAAACGGTTAAAATTAAACTTGCTTTTATTGTCCAAAGTACTCACGGATGGTCTGCTGCCGTCTGCGCTTAAAACGTGTCTCCAAAAGCATTCGGAGAGCAGCGTAACTAAACGTCACATTCCCGGAAAACGGCGCACTAAAAAAACAAACAAATTAACAAACAAACAAACAAACACGAAAAAATATGTTTTACGACCAGACCTTGGCGCCAGGCAGCCAGACAGTCGTCCGTCGGCAACAGAGAAAAATAACAAAAAAAAAAAAGGGGGTGGAAACAAGAATTTGCGCTTTCTGGCGCGCAAGATGGACTGCACATGATGCTACAGAAAAGTGCTTTAAGAGTGCGCGGACAAATCTTGCGAGCTTACTTTGGCGCCGTGCGCCCAGACTGCCAGCAGCAAAAAAAAATGACAACAAAAAAAGAAAAAAAAAAAAAAAAGAAAGGAAAAGAATTTGCGTTTCTGGAGTGCGAGATAGACCGCACATGATGCTACTGAAAAGCGCTTTGAGAGCGCGCGCTGTTTCCGCACCCTACCACGTGCTATGTTCTCCGCACTACTCCACGCCAGATTAGTTGCGCTGGCTGATGTCATTCACGACGGTCCGTCTCAACGGCGTAGAGGAGCAGGTGCATATTTGCGCACGTTCGGTTTGGCAGCAAAGGGCCCGTGTTTCGCCATACTTTGGCGGTCTTTCTGCTGGGGTGCTGGCAATGTGAGCCCGCGCGCAATCGCTCGGGACGAATTATCCGGTGCAGAGTCTTCCCGAGTTCGAACTATCAAACTTTTCCTCCCGTAGAAATGTATGGGCACTCGCCGAAACTTTTGAACATGATCGGATTAAACGAAAAGTTGAATTAACCCAGGTCAAACTAACGAAAGTTTACTGTACAGACAATGGCATTCCCAATCTCAAAATTTTATGCCCGTAGAATATTCCTGAAACGCACACTTCCCAAACTTAGAGAAATGAAGAGCCCCTCCAAGTTTTGCTCGTTTACAGCATCTTTAATCTTAGAAGCGATACGAGCAAATCTCGGACACTTCTTTATGCCTCACGACAAGGTTACCCCAAACAAATATTCGCGCATCTCAATACAAGACACGCGAAGATGCAACAATAGTCGTCCGAGCGAACTTGCACGGTCAAAAGGTGCCAGGGGCTCGAAGGGGTGCGTCACTCTTTGCAGCCCGGCTCGACCCGTTCCCCTGGCGAGCGGCCCTGGAGAGCGGGCTCCTTCGTCGCAGCCTGGCGCACTTCCCCCCGCGGGGGACGGAGGAAAACGGGGACGCGGGAGGGGCCCCGGCCACGGCGACGCTCGTGGGTCCGGCCTGGGATGCAGCCCTGGACGCGCTCGCCAAGCGGTGCCGTGCGTTCCTCGACGGCGGTGAGGTGGGTGGACTTTGCGTGAGGCCACGGCGCCCATAATGCGTCTTCGACCGGTCCGTCTGGCGTCCCGTGCCGCCCTTGCGTCCAAAGGGATCCCCAAGCAGCAACGGACGACAATGCAGGGGTTGGCGCGTCACTTCGTCGGGTGTTGCCGTCTTGGTGCTTGGTTGTACGAGTTGAACCAAAAACTGCGAGCGAAGTGTGACCTTGTAATTCACTTATGAAGTTGTCAGCTATCTTCGGTATTGTCTTATTTTATGCTGGGGGCGATCGAGAGTAACCAATCGCTTGGGGGTTAAGTTTTTGTTATTTTTTAATTGGGGTTTGTGTGCCGAGTTCACTGTCTTTTTGAGTTAGAATTTAGATTGTTTTTGAATGTTTTCGTTGTCCAATCTGTCCGACAGCTTCTCATTCTATGAGGGCATTTAAGAGTTTTTGTCGGAATCGATTGTGGGATTCGCGCATTGCAAGCAGAGTTGCCCGAGTACCTGAAGTATGCAGTGCTTTAAAACATGGTGCTGGCTGTATTTTGGTGCCTGCACTTGACTTACAGGTAAGCTCTAGCTGCTGTGGTGGTACCATATGCACACGATTGTAAGTCAGCCCCCTTTATCAGAAAAAAAAAATCATATTTAGAGGCTGATTTTACTGCAAACATGTGAGAACGGCAAAGTGTCTGTTTCAGATGCCGAGCCTCCAACAAAAGCCTTCTGGCTTGCTTTGGCTGCGCATGCGAGGTGCTTTAGATGCCCAGGCGTTATTTAAACTAGGAAGTTCACGCTGGAGGCGGGGCAACTGAAGCTGCTTCCTGTCGTTCTCACTCCGTTCCCGACTAGACTACGACTCGTCCGCACTGGTGATGATGTCAGTCTTGTCATCATCACCGCTACGTTCTCAAAGCATGTTGTCAGCGTCGTCTAACGAAATCTTCCATTTTGTAAATGACCTCATCTTCCATGCATGCTCGGCGATCGCGTTGCACATTACGGGTAGGGAGCGATTGCGCACTTTTTTCGGCGTACGTTGCGAGGCTTTGGCCCTCGGAAGCCTCTTCGTTTGCCATCACACTTTAAGATCCCCCACCATTGCAGACTCCATTGGAGGGTCACCCACTCCGACGGGTCGAACTTGCGTTTAACAGCACAGTTGTCGGTTGCTTCTGGGTGAAGAATGGCCGTAAACAAGCACCGAAAACCTAAACCGCCCGGGTCACGCGTGTCAATACAAAAAAACATAGTTAGCACTCCAGAGCCCAGCATGATCGCGACGCTCGATCAAGTGACGTGCGACCGCGAATCGTGCAAAGAACTGCGAAAAGACGCTGCAGGGAGTGAGCCGTGAGGCTGTTCTAACGGCCTCTAGAGTGGCTCTTACAAAAAGTGCCACCACCCCCCGGGAGTCGAACGCGCGGTGCGCTGTTCACCGCCGTACATTTGGGTTAACTTGCGAATCTCTGTCAATAATACTCGTTCGTGCAAGTAAAAAAAGTAAAAAATAGTAAAATGAGCATGCAGATTAGCGCAATGCTGCAGGCACAGCCGGTTGAACTCGTAGCAAGCCGAGGTGTTTTTGATATCGCGATTGTTTTGTTTTTGTCGGCAGTGGAATGCTTTGGTTCGATTTTCAAAAATTAAAAAAATGGGGGTCTACCTGCATTTCTGTAAATACAGTACATTGTATTGGCAGTTTGCCAGTTTTGAGCGTAAATGCTGGTCCAAAGGGGAGTATCGGGTGGCCGTGGTAAATGGCGGGAAGTGGTTGTTGAACACTACAGTTATCAACAGAAAATAGTGGGAGCGCTTTAATATAGGGAACCTCTAAAATTACATATGTTGATTTGTTATCATATAACATAATTGCAGTCTAGATTACCAGTGAAATTCAAGGTTCGTTCATCCTGGGTAGCTCAAATGTCGATATTCGCCTCATCTGTAGTTCTCCTTGTGTGCTTTGTCATTGTTTCAATCTGTTGCATGCTACTCTGACAAAAAAATGGTATTTACAAATTTGTCTCGTTAAATCTTTGGCCCAATCACTGACTAGATTGCGAATGGTCACCCCTTCATCTGTGGCAGTTGCACACTCCCCGGGACAGCACCGTGCTGAGCACGACTATTTGGAGAGATTTGTCCAGTGCTAACAAAAAGCCCGGTGTAAAAGAAAGACCCTAAACGAATTTGGGCTGAATGAGATGCCACATATATCACCGAAAAAACCTAAAAAACAAATATGCCAATTTTTAAAACCAAAATTGGCATTGACCTTTATCTCCAAGGTCGTATAATTTATGGAATGCAGTATTTGAGAAGGGATCGTTTGAAGTGTAGAAGACATTAAAAACCATTCTTTTGGGGAGAGAAGAGCCTTTAATTTTATCAAATTCCGCGCTAAATTTACCGGAGAAACTGATTTAAAGCGCAGGTCACGTAAAATCAACTTTCCCGCTAAATTTAGCGGGGAAACTGAATTTGTGTGCACACAATATGTGACATTGATTTTCCCGATGAATAAAGTGGGGAAACTGAAACTGAATTGGTGTATATACAGTAATACCTCGTTAACTCGAAGTCATAAAAACCGTGAAAGAATTCGAGATAAGCGAAATTTCGCGATAAGCAAAGTACCGGAATTTTTTGCTTCTGGTTGCGTTATGTTCTAAATAAAACTTCTAACAATCACGGCAACATCAACTTCTCTGATGAGAGCAACTTTCCCCTCAAGCGTCGATGATTTGCACTGTTTAGGCTGCGCCATCATCACGGTCAGTCGAGTCACGTGCCAAGGTCAGAGAATTCACAACTGACGACTGAATTGAACACTTGACCCTTGCTCGTATGGTGCCGCGAGACAATCGAAACACTCCGGAAAAAATGGCGGACAAGCAACAAAGAGCACCATCACTCCAAACGAACGAGACACCTCCGCGAAACACTAGACTGACGAGACTACGATTGGACCGGGAAGGGAAATGGAAGAACCCAGAAGCAAAGAGAAAATGAAAGACAGAGCGGAACAAAACGCTGGAGGGAAAGGGGGCACCGAACGCGCCAGGCGCTTGCCATTGGCTTGTGTAGATGGGAATCGTTAAAAAAAAAAGACAACAAACGTTATTGAGTCGCACATCTCTCCGCGTCTCCGTGCACCGCACACGCACTTATCTTCTTTTTTTTTTTCTCGCTTGCGCATATATTTTCTTGGCAGTTTTTGTTGTTTATTGTGTTTGTTTTTTTTGTTTTTTTTTACGATTTTCGTTGACGACAGTTTGAGATATCTGAAGTCCGTCCTGAAACCCTTTCGAGATGAGCAAGGACAAAATGCATTGTTACTATGGGAGCTCATTCCATGACGAGGAAATTTTAGGACTAACCACTATTTTGAGATAGCCGTGTTCGAGTTAACGAGATATTACTGTATAGGTCACAGGGTACTGATTTTCCCAACGACTTTGGCGGAGAAACTTAATCGGTGTATAGATAATACGACGTCGAGTCAAGTGACATCAATTGACGTCACCTTATCTGAACACCAATTCAGTTTTTCCACTAAATTTAGCGGAAAATGCGCAGACAGATGAAACTTTAAGATTGGGGGTTTCATGCTTTAGAAAGCGAAAACGCTAAACCCTAGTTATGGTTAATTGAGGTAACTGGAAGCTTGTGACAAGACAGTGGTGCCGTGATGCGGCTTCTAACAGAAGTGTTCTGCATATGCATTGTGCGTAGCATGCCTACTTTGTAATCAATGTCAGCTTACCTCGGTGGTTTTCAACCACTAATGCTTCAGGAACCCCTTCAGAACCGGCAAAAGGGATGGGGGATGCCATCCACTGGGGGAAGGGGGGTATTAGAGGTTTACAATTACAAAAAACTAAATGAAAGAAAAACCAAAAAAAAAACCTAAATGCTTGCAAACCAACTTTGAAGCTCCAAAATGGAAAGTAATGAAACCTACTCACTCGGCTCACGTGGTTTAGCTTATTAAGCCTTATAAAACAACCAGCATCAATAGAAAAAAAAGTGTTTTAATTGCTTGGTTTGATCGATGCTTGGGGCCTTTGAGGGCCCCAAAAGTCCTACAAAAGCCTTAAAGGGGCTGCTGATTGCCATTTGAGAACCACTGGCTTACCTGCACAGCGTTATACGTTTAAGGGGGGACACTGGCTAGAGGTCAAACTTCTTAACTACTCAAGTGTTTGGAATGAAATTTAGAGAGGAGATTTAACGTCAGATGTAGGTGTACTGTGCAAACTTTCAGCTCTCCAGGACAATTTTACATACCTGCATAAGAAAATGTGTAACTCTTTGTTAAGAAATCTATGATATGCAAATGAAGCTATTAAGCACCATTTTGACTGCTAGAATATAAAGTGGGGGATGTGGCACTTCGGGCTATCTAGTTTTTATAACTCAAATGTAAATATTTCAGGAAGAGTGATTACCTCAAAATATGAGATGCAAATCTGTCCTATGTCAGTTTTTGAAAACTTGGCTTTTTATCACTGAGGACTTTAACTTAAAACAAAATAAAGTAGATAGCCCGATTCCCCAGTAAAGTTCAGTTCAGAAACATCTTGATTGTGGTATCTGAACACTTTCACCTTCGAACAAAAGATTCCTTCGTATGAAATTTGCAGCAAAAAGTGGAACTGAGAAAAATGCGTTCAAACATTGAACTCCTTTACTTTGTTACTGCCTCACAACTGTTGAAAATATTTTATATCATCGTAAATATTTGGCGTATGGTTATCAAATTTGGTGTAAGGGTGTATAATTAGTTTCTAAAACTAAAAACGTCAAAATTGAAAAATGAATTTTTTCAAAAAAATAAAAACTTTGGCCCATGTCCCCCCTTAAAGGGATACTCCACCGTTTTTTTCATTGTCTCCGATTCGCTTGAAATTTTGCTAAACTAACCAACAAACATTGCTAAAATAGTATCCCAAATATTAGGTCAAAATATTGTTTTTTTGCAAAGTTATTGAATTTACAGTTTTGGTCTTCACAATGTTTTTCAAACTGAAAGTCTCTACTGGCAACAATGAAAAAGTGACGTCAGTGGAAGGCAGGGGTTAACTTTTTGGACTACAGAAGTTGTTCCCAACGGATTTGAAGCAGTTTCATGGTGTCAAATGAGTGCTTTGGAAGCTCGCTCCCGTATCCGCGCTCCAGCACGGAACAAATGATTGGCATATTCTATTTTTAGACGACTTGCTCGACTGGCAAGCCTGCCTGCCACTGACGTCACGGCACTGAAAAGTGCGCAAATATTTGAATATTGGGTTTTGCACCATTTTCATTTGCCGATTTCACAATACCTATTATGAATTTCGCGACGCTAAATAGCATACCGGAAAGGCTAAAGGCCGGGGAGTCAGAAAATATAGTTAGTCGAGGTAGCTCAAAAAATCGGTGGAGTATCCCTTTAAAGGGACACTGACAGGGTATTTATGCTCGTCGAGGTTTTTAGTTGTATGTGACATATGGGAGCCCAACTACTTAGAACAGAATTTGCGGATCGAAATTCGGTTTCTCTCCACCCGGAAATCACCGATCGAGAACTGGCCGCTTTGAGTTGCGCTCACTCTCTTCTCCGTGGTCACGGGCCGTTTTCTAAGGTTTAGACTGAACCTCCAAATTTAATCGAAGGAGTGGGTCATTGAAAGCACACACTCAGTATTAAAAATAAAAAAAAATACGAAACTTTTTTTTTTGTGGCTTCCAAAAAGCTGCAAATATGTTGATTGAAAGAAAAGTTGCACAAAGAACCAGAAGCATTCTGTGCGTTCACTGCGAAGTTCTCAACAAGGCGTCGTATTGCGTATCGTGGGTCTCGCGGGCTGGACGGCGATGGCAGCATACGGCGGATGTGGGACTCCTACTTCAGAACTGTCGTTCGCAGTACCAACAAATCTGTCTTCCTTCGAAAGAGAAATTTCGGACCAATCGAAAGAACTGACATTTATCCCGTACGACACGCCCGACCACCAAGCCGATTGCACCAAGACATCGCCGAGCCGTCGACCCTTCCCGTGTCTGAAGACATCGCTCGTGCAAACGTCAAGCACGAAGTGCAAACTTTGAGTTGAATATGCACGCATACAATTTCTTTACCAGATGCGAATGTGCGCTATGCGTGGCGCAGCCTAACTTTGAGCCAGGAGTGCCTTTGCTGGAGGGAAATCCGCAGCAAACTTTCCGACCTACAGTAGACCGGCTGCATTACTACGAGGAGTTCCCCCTGTAGCTCAGTGGAAAGATGTCCGCCTCACACGCAGCGGCTCAGGTTCAATTCCTAGTGTGGGCTTACCTTGTTTTTTTTGGTCTTACATTTTGTGATATTTACCTGTCTGTCTTTACAATTATCACTGAAAAAACAAATGTTGTGGACAATACGTCACTGAACTAAATGGTATGGGAATCTTTTTTCGACACCTGCGAACTCGCTGTAGTCACTCTCCACAAAATGCAAGGAACATATGAATCGGGTCGTGTCCGCTTTCCGAGGTGCCCGTAACTGTTCTGCAGGAATGGCAGCCAGCCATTGATCCCGACCCGTTGATCTCTCGGATACTTGTGCAGACTCTGCCGCACAATGCCACTTTCAGGAGCAGGACATGTGAGGCAGCTCTTCACGCAACATCTTGGGGGTATTCCTTTCGGGTGCCGATCACGGGAATTCACCACGGGCCCTCACTACTCATTTCTAACTCTTCAATGTACAAAACTCATTTTGAAGTACAAAACAGCGAGCAGAACAAACATAACTGCAAAGGAATCGCACAGCAAACGATTTCTGCAATACATTTCGTCTGCTGCGCACAAAAAAAAAAGAACTTGCGGCTGGGTGTACTTATGTGGCTTTTGGCTCTCTCTCTCATCCCATATTTCTCCGACCTCCGTGTGGAGGTTTCAGCTTCGAGCAGTTCTGTTTTTTGCTTTATTAAAAATATATATGACTGTTGCAAAATATTAATTGAGTAGTCTTCTGACAACCATAATGAATCGCCTGGCAAGAAATGAAAAAGCATTTTGGGGGGGTGTTGGTGTCTTTTGAAGGCCACAATCGGTGGCGGCCATACGGGCCACAGCCAACCGGCTGCTAAGGGGGAGCGGTGCACCCCCTTTTCGGTGTCGCATATTCCCAATGCTGGTGTTCAAGGAACCCTGGAGCATGTTGTGGAGAACCTTGGTCAATAGTCTATATGCTTCGTTGTTAGCAGCTTCTCCACTGAGTACTATATGAAACTGTTCCATCTGGTGCCTCGTAATTCAGGAATGGAGCTTTGACGTGAGGGTGAAGTGGTCATGTCATGGAAGATGACCTATGGGCATTTACTTGCACTGCCTGTTTTCTTGTCTGTCCCGTTGTAGATGGTGCTCTGCTTGTACGTGTGCGGCCTGGGGGTTGTGTTGCTGGCTCAGCTGTGGCGGCTCAATGCCCTCCAACAGGAGGCTCTTTTTGCCACGGTGCTCACCGGACAACTCCAGGTGAGCTCCAGAGGAGGACGGAGTGCTCCTGCTTCCTTTTGTTTGTGTGTGCAGTGAATGATGTTAAGGTGACGTGAAGGAGAACAAACAGTTGTTAAAGTTGGACTTGGACGGACCCATCGTTTTTTGCTTTGACTTTTGTACGATTGGAACTTACTCATTGGCGACGATATCAAATTATGATGGCTGCTGAGTCCACCAAAACAAACACTGGCTGCTTGGGAAACAGTGCCATTACTTTGTGTTTTGCTGTATCATTTTCACCCTCTTTACAGACAAGAAAATGAATGGGAGCGCAAAACAGACAATGAAGTGTAGCTGAAAATAATAGTTAAAGAAACTAGACAACATGCATTTGTTTTGTTTTTCTCCTTTTGTGTTAATTTTTTTGCTTTATAGGTAAAAATAAAAGAATCATGCACTGACAATTGGCACTGAGAAAGAGTGTGTCGCTTTTGGCCCAAAAACATTGTCTAACAAGGTCGAGGGAAGTGCCCCCTTGTCAGACTTCTTTTCTTAGCAGAAGGACACCATAAGCAGGTATTTTTTTATTTCTAACTTTCTACTCGGATAACTTTGTTCAGTAAAATTTTGATACACAAGGTCCACCTCCTTCAAGCACCTCTTTAGTGAATCGTAGCACGATATGTTAAGAGACCGGTTTGTGCGGTCCCTTGAGATGGCCAACAATCCGTTTGATTCACGCAGTAGAAAGACTCGTCTCAAGGTAAAGAATGCAAGCTAGCTCGTGCTTCTTATCTTTGCTACTCAGTCAGCCTAGAATGCGTTCAGAGCACAGCACTCCATGTCGACCAAGTTGGGTGACTATTTTGAAAGCAGCAGACAACACTGACGAAGAAAAGCAACTTCGGCTACAACGCATTCGGGATGCCAAGCAGGTGAACAGTAAAATGGATAGGTGGGCTAGTTAGTATATGTTTAACTTGTGAAGCGCCTAAAAAACAAAGACACGAAGAAGACGAGACAGGACGAAGTGCACTTGGTCCTGTCTCGTCTTTCTCGTGTCCTCATTTTTTGGGCGCTTTACAGGTGAACAGTTTTTTCTAAACCAGGGGTCAGCAATTGGCAGCCCGCAGGCCAAATGCGGCTCGCAAGTGAATATTACATGCTACCAGACCAGCCCCCCCCCCCCCCCCCCAACAGACACACGGTCCAGGACTAATGGAGCAAAGATTATTGTTGGCTGCAAGCCTGGTGTAATTGGACGTATTGGCTCTGAAGTGGCCTACTAGCAAATCAGTTTGTTATCCTTAGCAATTGCTGTGCACCACGGTGATGCATTGGAATTCAGTAATTAAAGTCGTCGTATCTAGCATACTACAGTGTAGACCGCATATAACGTATGTCGCGGGAGTCGCGAAAATCCGCACTATAAGCAGTACCGCGCTATATCACCAAAACATCAATTTTTCAGGCCAAAATACATGCCATGAGACAACCTACCTTTGTAAAAGAATTTATTTTATGTTAGATGAAAAATAAAGCTTAGTTTGAGGGAAGTCTTTATTTCACCAGGCTAGTACACTTCTCTCTCAAGTGTGTCACACATTTTGAAAGAAATTAGCGACTTTTGCCTGGCGCAACCTTTTAACGGTGTCGCGGGTTGCGGACGGACGTTGCGAGCGTTCAGGATTGCTAACCCTAATCACTTTTTTCCGGTGATGGAAATGCATAAAAATTCGCATCCTTCATACGGTACGCGCCAGTAATACCTTCAACTTGAGCACAGGCATGAAATGCATCAAATAAGAAATCCGAACGATGTTCGAAAACACAAATGCTTAGAAAGCACCACTGCAGTCGAAGTAAACAAACACGACGACACGGGCGTTTCTGCCGTCTTGAGAGTGCCGCCACGACATCGCCGCACGAGTAGGTGGATCTCCCCTTCTAGTATGTGTTGGGTTATCATAGCGACACACAACGAAAATTCAAAGCAAAGGATAGCGCTTTTACGTGGAACGATGAACTTCCACCACGCCGTCTACGACGACAGTGCTGCGAAACTCCAATATTGTGATGTGTCACCGTTGTCCAAGAGCAATATCTATGTATGCCGCTGTTAACATACATCATGAGACAGAGCATCATAATAAGCTTAGTGTGAAGTGCCACTCGCTTTACTAACCCAAGGCATGACAGTCACACAAGCATGGTTGTGCTTGAGGAGGCTTCAGTGTCGAAGCGACGAAGTCCTGGACTTGCGGAAAGGCATTCAGAGATGCCTTCTCGCACACCACTCTTGCACACAATACTTCACTACACCACAGCCACAAGAAAAGTTGTAGAAGAGTAGTAAGTCGGGCAAGTTGGTAAACGTTGAACATGGTTAAAATCACGCACAAAGAGACGAGGACAAACGAGGAAGGAACACAGCGCGCCTGTCTGTGTTCTGTGTTCCTTCCTCGTTTGTCCTCGTCTCTTTGTGCGCGATTTTAACCATGTTTAAAGAAAAGTTGTGGCATGCTAGGCGAGTTTTGACAGTAGATTGTTGACGTGGACCCGGTGGAGTTCTGGAACTCGCGTTGCGTCAGCCGGGCAAAGTTTCTGCGGCTTCTTTCAAGCATGGAACCAAGAATCGTACTATATAATTAACCAGTGAATACACTAAACATAGTGATGTGCCATCTGTGTTTCGCCTGTCCAGAAACAAAGAAAACATATTGTTGCCAGGCTAAATGCTTTTCAGGTCAGACATGCCAAAAACTTCATGAGTGAAAAGGCGTTGGACCATTTCGGTCCGCAGACAAGGTGCGGATCACAGGAATCGGTGACGTGACGGCCGCGTGGTATACGGTCTGTGGACGAAAATTGTCATTCCATCTGTCTTGTAAGTTTAGCCATAAACGAACGAAGAGAAGAAAACTTTGGCTACGACGCAAGTGGAATGCCAAGCAAATGAGGGCGTCTCAACGGATGAAGAGAAGCAACTGGCCAAAAAATGCAAGCAGGAGGCCAAGCAGGTGAAGACGTCTTGCAAAACGGAGGAAGATAGGCGAATTCGGCTACAATGCAAGCGGTGCACCAAGCCGGTGAAGACGTCTTTAAATGGAGGAAGAGAGGCGGCAACTTTGATAACAACGCAAGCAGGGTGCCAAGCAGGTGAAGACTCTAAACAGATGAAAAGAGAATCAACTTTAGCTACAATGCAAGTGGGATGTCAAGCGGGTGAAGATGTCTCACATAATGAAGAGAAGCTACCAGAGTTACTCGAATGTAAGTCGACCAGAAGTATAGGTTCAACGATTAAACTCGCCGAGAATAAAAAAAAATTAATTCAGATGCAGTCGAACCCAGATATATCGAATTCAAAGGGGATCGTAATATAGTTCGATATATCGAAAACTTGATATACAAAAATGTGTTTACTTAGGCTCCATTTGAAATTTCCGCACGTTTCTGCTAATATCGCGACAAACGGGACCTTACCAAATAGAGCCTCTGAAAACAGTAGAGCTGAGTTGGTGAAGATTACAAACATCGCTGCGTTTTTGCTACCCACGGTGTTTGCGATCGTTTACACAGCGCCCGCAACAGAACACAAAAATAACATTAGAAAAAAAGAAAAAAACGAGTTGCATAAAAGAAGCTTGATCCATAGAATAAAGTTAAGCAAGCAACAAAAAAGAAACCTCACTAAATTCAGGCAGCAACAAAAGAAAAAGCGTGCAAAGCAGAAACGGCAAAAGAAAGAGGTAAAGGAAGATAAGGCGTTGAAAGTGCGATTGCTCCACCATTGCTGTCGACACACTCCTCTTGACACACTCCTCTTGACGAAGAATTCTTTTTTTTGTCTATTTTATTTTGGGGCTACGGAGTTGCGCACCTACAGCGGTGTTTGGGAAAAGAGCGCATGCTGCCGTTCCAGCAGCAGGCACTCTTTTCCCTTCATACGCACGCACGCGTGCCCTTCCCCTTGCTTTTGCCATCCTCCACTTTTTTGTTCTTTTTGTTTTACCATTGCTCTTTTCTTTTTTACATCTGCTCTTTCGCTGCGTATCCCCGTGCTCGTTTGCTGTGCTTTGCCGTGCTTCCTTCGCTATATCGAGTGTCCCCGCCGTGGGAGTTTGATATAGAAAAACACCGCTCCTATACAATTACGTGTGATTTTCGAGGGGATGTTTGGACTGTTCGATATAAACAATAATTCGAAATACCCGGGTGGGATATAAAAGAGCTCAACTATATAGGTCTACCTTTTTTTTTTTTCTTTAAAGAACGGAGGAAGTTTTTGGCAAAAGAAAGAAACAAATCTTTATTTACGGCACTCTCAGCTAAATGACTGCGCTAAGCCAAAAAGTGAATCATCATCAGAACTTTCGGACATGTCATCGTTGTCGCAGGTTCATCAACAGCTTCGTCAGGTTCATCGACATCCTCACCAATTCGCAACAATACCTTACTGACACCGTTGCAAAATGGCAACAACAAGAAATGAAATAAGGTGGAGACGGGCGAAGTGACTGAAGACCAAACGCAAAGATGTGAGCAACGCCGTGTGAGCCGCCGTGTGCAACAACAAATGAAAGTAACCTCCGTATTCTGAAACTTGGAGAACATAATAGCGCTTCACGACAGGGACGAAGGGTAGGAACGAGACAACACAATGCGCTACGCATTGTGTTGTCTCGTTCCTACCCTTCGTAGCGCATTGTGTTGTCTCGTTCCTACCCTTCGTAGCGCATTGTGTTGTCTCGTTCCTACCCTTCGTCCCTGTCGTGAAGCGCTATTATGTTCTCCAAGTTTCAGTACCAACTCGCCCAAGAATCCGCATTATTCCGTATTCTGTTTTGCTGTGCGTCCGCGAGGAAGGGAGGGGTAGAGGGGAGGGGACAGGGTGCATGGCACGTCCCCCTCCCTCCCCCCCTGCCGTTGCAAGGGGCAAGCGTGAGTGGTACCAGCTGCCGCCAGGCGCGAAACCTGATGCCCGAGGAACGTGTACGAGTGGCGGCCACGGCAGGCCGCCGGCTGCTGTTTCTTTTGTTTTCGTGCACCAAAAGCTTTCCGAAACCAGAAGTGGCGTGGTGCTACGGCGACCCCGGCTCAGTGACTCAATAGTTCCATGCAGTCAATAAGGTCGCTAAATTTGGTCACAAATGTAGGTTGAAATTCTCTGGTCACGATAATAGATCAACCTTTATTATATTACATTTCCAAAAAAATTTATTGATATTCTAATAAATATGGTGCATCGACTACAACTTGAGCAGGACGGCAAGCACGTAAAGCCTTTCTAAACGGATGAAGAGAAGCAACGTGGGGTACAATGCAAATAGGTAGACTTTTTTTTCTAAACGGAGGAAAAGAAGCATCTTTGGCTACAATGCAAGCGGAACGCCAAGCAGGTGAAGACGTCTGGCACAAAGCGGACGAGGAAAGCAATTTTGGCTGCAATGCGAGCAAGACACAGTGCAGGCGATACAAGCATTGGGAATGGAACGGCGCAACTACGAGCAAATACAAACATACTTGTTGGCTGAGAACTACCTTGAGGAGCATTTTCTCAATGACTCGTTCATTATGATGTGTGGCGTGTGTGACCGCCTGTGGTTCCCGACGGGCACGAGCATTGGGATAGCATCGCTTGGCGAGGCTGCATTCAAAGTATTCCTTGAGAAGTTGGTAGACCGGTTTGTGGCCTAGATTGTGTGCTAGTGAGGCTTGCCTCACGATGTGCGAGGCAAGCCTCAGTAGCGCTGAGATCCCCAGCCTGTGTCGCAACAACACGTTACACGACGTTGTAAGATGCTATCGGTTTTCAACGACGATCCGCTTTGCGATTTTGGCATTCATTTTTTCTTGCGTCAGTTTTGTTATTGCTGTCTGATTACCCCACCATGGGGTGTACCTCCTGGCTGCTCACATTTTTTAGAGCGCAGCTCTTAGGGGCCCGTTCCCGGCTTGAGCGGCGTCGGCGTAACCAAGGTCATCCCAAGGTCACGCGACCCCCAAGGTCACGTGGCCCCCAAGGTCACCTCAAGGTCACGTGACCCCTCCCCCAGGGTCACGTGACCACCCCCCAGGGTCACGTGACCCCCCCGCCAAGGTCACGTGACCTCCTCGATGACGTCATCGTCACTGATGACGTCAGCGGCATCCGCATCGTCATCGTCATCATGACTGATGACGTGATCAGTGACGTCACTGATGACCTCACCGGCATCCGCATCGTCATCGTCATCATCACTGATGACGTCATCAGTTACGTCACTGATGACGTCACCGGCATCCGCATCGTCATCGTCATCATCACGGATTACGTCACTGATGACTTAACCGACATCCGCATCGTCATCGTCATCATCGCTGATGACGTCATCGGAGCCCGCATCGTCATCGTCACTTATGACGTCATCAGTGACGTCACTGATGACCTCACCGGCATCCGCATCGTCATCATCATCATCACTGATGACGTCATCAGTGACGTCACTGATGACGTCACCGGCATCCGCATCGTCATCGTCATCATCACGGATGACGTCATCAGTGACGTCACTGATGACATGATCGGCATCGTCACGTGACCCCCCAAGGTCACGTGACCCCCCCCAGGTCACTTCACCCCCCCAGTACCCTTCCCTCCTCCTCCTCAAGAGCTGCGCTCTAATTCGGTGTTACAGGGAGTTGTAAACGGCTTTCACTTTTCTAATTGAATATCAAACACTTCCTCCCACCTCTCACTACTGCACCATGCCTAATTAAAAACTTTGCTGAACTCATGACGGTTGTTCCCAAGCTTCCACTTGTCCATTTTTTGTCCCTCCAGGGCTGCCTGCAGGAGTGCGTGTCCAGGCTCGCCGAGGGCCGGGACAGCCTCCCGGCCTCTGCTGGCGCCCCCTGTAGGCAGCAGCAGCAGCAGCACCTGTGGGCAGAGTTGCTGTACGGACTCCTGTCGTACTTGGAGGGCCTGCCCCCGAAGGAGGAGGGCCGGCCCCTCTGGCACTGGCTCTCGGGGACCCTGCCCCGGTCGCTGGGGGCCCTTCTTCTGCAGGAGCTTCCCAGACAGGTCGGTGGTCTCCGCCTTGACATTCTTGCAGTAGGGTATTGCAGAGGTCCTCCATTGGTCTCGAGTCTGACTGAAAGCCGAGGGATCCCTGCCTGTGCCAGCACAGATAAAATGAAGCAGCAACGGAGAAGCCCACAGATCTTGGCAACAATGAGGCACATTCGAGGGAGTGTTTAGTAATATACAAAACAGCTAAGAAAAAGACGGACTAGTGGAAAACACACAAACGAGGGTGCATTATTTATTTATCTACTTTTGCAGTGCTCCTAAACAACCCGATGGTTAATTTTTTTATTAATCTTTTTCGGACATCAAGGGCATTGCAGAGTGGAAGAAATGGCTCTGATCAGCCAGAAAGAGTGCTTAAACTGTAAGAACTTTACTTAGCTGCAAGGAGGGCAGGAAATTGGGGAACTTGGGGGAACTGATGTGGGTGCTTCGAGGAATCCCCGTGTCCCTAGAAACCTAATTTGAGAAGCGACGGCGTACTCTGAGGAAAACACTCCCAAAGAAGCCAGTAGCTTACGTGAGTTGTCCTGGGGCGCCAGGAGGGTGGAGCCGCAACATACGCTCGGATCCCCTCGAAACGTCGGTCATTTTCCTCTCTTTGTTGTACCATTCCTCCATGCATATGTGCATATGCCATGGCAGGTCATGTCAGGAAACCGGTCAACATCATTGAATAGTATAGTGAACTCACAATAATCCAAACTCGGATGATTCTGCGGTTCGAATTAATGAGAGTCGTCTGTCACTATTATGTATCGAGTGGTATGGTGTCGCCATCTAGCGAACAGATGATTTTTAAGGTTGTCGTCCATCAGCCCACATACAAAGGCGATTGCACAGCATCTTCTTTCAGATTTGGAAAGTTGCAGTATTGTGCCAACCGCCATAGTTCCACAAAATACCATGCAAGCCAATACTGGCAACTCCCGCGAATTGCGGGCGAAAAGTGATCGCAGCGCCCCTGGCGAGCTCGGAGTCTCCACTAGCAGACGAATTCTCCACAATGCATTGGTTTTGCCTATCTCCACGCGAGGCGACCAATGAAAAAAAATTGTCACGGGTATTCGCTGCTTTGAATGGTAAAAAATAGGTTCCACCTCATGAGTCAAGGACATTTTCTTTGTGTGGGAAAGATGTTACAGCTCGTAGGGTGCAACTTTCGGGCTCTCCTGAAGAAAACACTCTGTCCGAACTTACGTAGGCCATGCAAAACACAAATGTACCCTTGCCCTGTTTCTTGAAGAAGGGCAATGTAAAGTTTTTTTTAGAATATTGCTACGTTTCAACTTTACTGTTTTTATCGATCAATTCGTTTTGTTGTTGAAATTCCAATTTCTCATGATTGGCATTGCTTAAAACCTTTCGTCGAATAGGCGAGCTGGCTAATCCCGATTGTCTCCGGATGGAGAAGCAAAAGGCGATTTCGAACCACGTACGCTACTGCGATGTCAGTAGGCTCTGGAAGAAGTCGATTGTGCGCATGCAAATCTGATGCTATTACTGAAACTAATAAAAACAAAGCTACAAAAAAAAGAAAAGAAAAAAAAGAAAAAAGCACTTGGACAGTTGTGCCCCTTTCATTTTTCGGTCTCCTTCCTTTTTATGTTTGAGGCGACGCTACGCCGCTGCAGTCTTTCTTCCTCCTGCGTTTGTTTTTTGTTTGCTTTTTTCTTGTTTACTTGACATTCAAACCATCGCATATTTTGCTTGTTTGGCTTAGTTTTTACTTTCTTTCCTTCGCTTCGTCGCTTACTACCGCCGGTTCGTCCGCTACGCTATGCTCGGACATTTGGAGAGCTGTCTGCAACTTTGTAGTTATTGTTTCTTTGTATTTATTTTTTTTTTCACTGTCGTCTGATCCGAAATCTTCATATGCACTTTTTGATGCTTAATAAATATATTAAGAAGTATAAGCTCGTTATACATTTGTATTTGGATTTTATTTGTCTACGCCGGAACGTCTGCTATGGGTCACCCTTTGTCGATCAACCGGCCGCCTTCGGGCATACACCAGCGCATACTTGGAGATGGCAGGCATGCCGTGTTCCTGCCATCTTCACTGCGAAAGCAAGTTTTTCTGATGTGGTGGGAAATCCTTCTTCCGCTTCCCGAAGACCGAACAAACGTGAGTAATTAAGTTTCTTCGAATTAAATTGAAACAGCTATCCAAGTCTGGCTGCAAAATCACCACTGACGCCTCAACAGACAAATATTTCATCAAACAAGAGTTCAGCTGAAAGCGCACTTGAGGCTGCTGATCAACACTCATAACAAAAGCACGGTGTGCAAGGATTGCCTGGACATGTACGCCAACAAGTACTGGGATGTACTTTTGAACTGCTGTGCCAAACGAGCAAACAAATAGCCTGCCAAAGTCACTGGGAAAAGAAAGGCGAAAGCAAAAAAAGTCACACACTGCTAGCACGTAGCAGATTGCAGCGTGCGACTCTTACTTACCGGGCAATGTGAGTTGGGACTACGTCATTCCTTTCCTCTGTTTCGTTCTTAGTTCCTACCAACGCCGCGAAAGCAAATAACCAAACGTGTAACGTGCAGCTGAAAAAAAAAAAAAAAGAAAAAGTGGAGGTCTTTTAAGGGCGAAGCTCCTTAGGGTCTAGCCTTGTCTAGCATCCGTGCTCACATCGATTGTAAACACTAGAGCCACTAAATGAGCTGCGCTTAGAGTATCGGCACTCCGTTCCCCGGCATTGTTGTGGGCGCCGCCATTTTGGCTCGTATGCAGAGCAGGCGCAACTGCCGATCGTCATGATTCAAAAGTGCGACTTCTTCAGCTTTAGATTCGGTTGTGGAAAGGTCACGCAATATTGCTTTGCTCTGTCACGAACTATTTAAAGATTTGTGGAGGGCGGAAAGGCGTTTCCTGTGATTTCAGATAAAGCTTCAGATAACTGGCAACCATGATTTTACGACACAATATGGCCAAGTGTCGTTACTCTGAAGCGTAGCTTATCTAGTGGCACTAGTAAACACCTTGTAAGAACAGGGCGGGGCTTAGCAGGCTGCAACCTCCGCCTTCTGCACCTAAATTGCGTCTAACAACGTAAATATTGCGCAAATATTTTATTTTTGCGGAACATTTTTATTAAGAAAAAAAAGCTTCCCAAAAATGTTATTTAGGAAAAAACTTTTTCCCTCGCAGTGTTTCCTTAATGCCATGTGGCAACATGACTTGACATTGAAACGTCGCGGTATTACATTACACCATGGGACGTCATGACTTCACATCATGACATGACATTAGGTCACATGACGTCGTGACACGAGGCATAAAATTAAAACATTGCATTCACTTAAATACAGCATTCCATGTAGTATCTGGAAGTCTCTACCACTTTTTAAATAAGAGGCATGCATTTAGGATCAGTTATTTGTATTTGTTAGAATCTACTCCCACAGACAATATGAGCTCAAACACCCAATTGGGCCTTTTTTTGCATCTGCAGCTCCTACGAGCTTGATAGTCTCTTTATTTGTCAAATAGTCCAAATATGTGGGACGTCTACTTCACACTTCATTTGCAGTTTTGACCACGGCTCTCACTCAACCAAAAAAAATTGGTGCTTGTTTTCTTTATTTTTTAGGTTTCTGCTTTTCCTGAGAGGGCGCCCGCTCGCTGCCCATGAAGAGGACGAAGAGGTCGTAACGTAGTTAGGCAGTTCAACTTTGTTCTCTATGTTCCTTGGCGCGTGCATACTCCGTTTCAGTCTGTGCGCCGAATGCGTCCGTGATGTGGAAAATTCGCTTCAGCAGTAAATTTGGCACAAAGCGTTTAGTGACAAGTAAAGTGAACGCTGCTGCCTACCTATTGCTTCGGAGAGCTTTAACTCTATTGTGCACTTTAAAGATGTCTACTGTAATATCGCCCACCCCCTGTCTCGTGAAATTCATAAAATAATTGGGCTGGGCCATGTCTCGGTGAGTAAGCACAAAAAGTTTAGAAGAAGCTAAAAAACTGCCATATTTCTGTACATATCTAGTGTGACTGCACGAGATATACATTAAACTCAAAACAGTTTCATTGTTTTATGCAAGAAATGCTCTTAAAAGAATGCTTCACTATCGCAAAGTCCGTTGCTTCCGTCCGTGGGATGAACGCCGCCGATTGGCATACGGCACGCACGTTTGTTTCATGAAAGCACGTTTCTAACAACACTATGTTCTCTTGGTTAGTAAAGAAAAAAAAAGAACCAACAAGAAGATAAAAAAATTAACCAGGTGCAACAAGTGAGCGAGTTGGCGGAATAAGCGATGAAGGGTGTATGCTGGGGAAGCGGGAAAGTTTCACGATGGCAAATACTTTGGCGTTGGGCCAAGTTGGGTACCTTGTCAATCACAAGGAGCAGGCTCTTGTGCAACTTTCTTCGAGTATACATGTGCGCGGCGTGCTATCAACGTAGGTTGAGGCGGTGTTGCTGCGTGGCGTGGATGGCATCATGAACCAAAGCTCAAAATGGGACGCTTTACAAATGTCTCTATGCGGCATTCAAGCAAATCTTTATTTACTTGTTGGCTTTGTGTCAAAAACATTGCACAACCTTACCAACCGTGGTTCTGATGTTCTGGGAGCAGGAGCGAGTTCGTGGGGACTGTATTTCAATAGAGACGGACTTTGACCTTACATCTTTCACCTTACACTCCGCGGTTACATTCCAAAATATGGGCTGTTCGCTGATGTCGCAATCCCTGAATGTGTTACTGCTTGTGTTATCTTTCCAAATTTTTTTTCTCCAAACTTTTTTTGTAAGCAAAACAAAGTTTCATGTTGTTATCTCCATTGGTTTCCTTTTGTGCGCCTGTACTCCGACTTCGCGGTCACAGAAATTGGGGAGGAAGTACGTAAACAAAGTGAAGTGCTTTTCCCTCCTTCGTTTTACTTTGTCACGGACCTGCAACTGTAAGGTCCGTGGCTGCGTCATTCGGGTGGTATGAATGTTCGTGGATCGCAGAGTCCGCGTTGGGGTATTTGCAGGGCTGGGTGATCCCTCGGCGTTTTTGTAGCGTGAGCTACACTGGCCGGGGTTGAGCAGTTTTGCGTGGCTCCCAAAGAGCCGTGCTGTGCATGCGCGAGGAGCAGCGACGTCGCACGGCGCACAGCTGGCACGCTGGAGCCGCCGCCGCCGCGCGCGCCTCGCCGGTCTGCGCATTCCAGAGGAGTGACGTCATAGCCGCGGCAGACGCACTGGCGCTGCCGCGTGCCCAGCTCTGCGCCTCCGTTGCGCAGTAGCCAAGTCTGACGCTGCACCGGAGCCGCTTGATAGCGCCTCACATTTTGTGCGCATATGCTCACGCTACGTATATCCTGGCATAGCCGAGCTAAGCCACCGCAATTTTTTTTTGGAAATCAATATTTCTCTAAAAAGTGGGGTGGGCGATGGCTTGGGAATGGGCAATGACTCGGGATATTACGGTAGTTGGGTTGATGACTTCTCGATGGTGCAATGCGTCGACGACTGAGCCACATCTTGCGCGCCATCTGTATTTTGCAAATAAAAAAATAAAGGAGACTCCGCGTGCTCTTAAAACTTGTTGGTTTTCTTAAAAAGCTCGTTATTCTGAGGATTGAATTATAAGGAGGCTGCTGTAGTGTACAAATACAAAAAGAAGGGTTTTGAAGATTTTCAAAAACAATGTAATGATTGGTTTCTAGCAGCTTCCTGTAACATATTTCTTGAAATGGAAGAACAACACGTGTCTCTTTGCCATGCTGGCCTCTGGCACATGACATAGAAAATCTAGCACTACAGCTTTGTCATGTACGGGGTGTAAAGCGCTCGCACATGTGATGGAAGAGTTTGCCGGAAAGAAAGAGCATGTGCTTCAGAGGAAGCGATGCACAACAGTATTTTACTTGATTCAGTATTATACATAGTCCTTCACATAAAGGGAATGGAAAATCAAATTTAAAAAAGTAAAAATGGAAAAGACAAAAAAAAAAATAGGAAGGTTTCCACGTTTTTAGGAAAGTTGCGGGTGTGCCTCCGAGGCCGGATTATTCCTGACTTATGACAATGCTATCGGGAAAGGAATCCCATTCAGAAATGGATAATTGAAGAGGTCAAAATATAGAGATGTTCATTTTCGGTATGACAATTGAAGCTTCTGACAATTGCATGAAACCTAGGGACTGTTAGAGGTGGCGATTTTGCGTTCCTCTCCAGCCGGGGCACCAGCTTTGGCGGGACTTCGAGAGACGGCGTGCACGACAACGCTTTTGCTGTCGAGGCACAAAATGCTTACCAAGTTCATCTGTGCAACAAAATATCCACGAAGCAATGCGCAACACTGCACTACTGCCGTCTGTTTTAGGACACGATTGGGGAGGCGGTGGTTGCCACCGGGCGTCTGAGTGGCATCGCCCTGCCTTCGGACGACCTGCTCTCCGACGGCAGCGAGGACGGCTGGGAGGACGACCGGCCCTCCTGCTCGGCGGCCAGGACCCCGGGCGGTCTCAGCAGCAGCCAGCAGGGCGGAGACGCCGACTTCGCCGCCGCCGAGCTCGGCGCTGGTTCCTCCAGCGAGGACGGTGAGCACTCCCACGGCGGTGTCCGCATCGAGGGTTCTAATAATAATAATAATAATATTTATTTGCATACAAAAATCTGATCCTGGGTGGCGTGCACAACTGTGCAGAAAGGTTAAAACCCGTACGCGGGTGCGCCTACCAACCCGCCACCCAGGAAATGAAGCAAGCTTCCGGATTCCTCTGTGTGAGGAATCCGGAAGCTTGGTTCATTTCCGCTTTGTGCGGTGCACGAAGGGCGGGGCTTGGTTGCATCTGGGGTCTAGCTTTATAACGACTAGAGCTAGGCTAATTAAATTTTTACCAGTTTTCTACACCTTCTGATCGGTAGTTTATAAATTGCAATGCTTTACACGTTTCTGGTTTGCGGAAACTGTTCGGATCTGATGACATACAGCCGAGCCCGGCTATGACGAGACGGCAGTCTAAAATATGTTTGCTATATCCGGAATTTGTTATACGGTTGAATCCTACTAGAGCGATTGCCGCTTTAATGAAATCTTTGCGACAAAGTATTTTCGATTCCCCGTTTGTTGTCCATATAAGATTATGCACAAAAATTCTCTCCTCAACAAACAACTTTGCGAATGCCGCCTTGCTTCGACAAATTTTTCTCAACCAGACACTAATCCTAAATTAATTAACTCGTACGAATTAAATAAGTATAAAAATGTTTTCAACGTGATCTTGCGTCTCGCGATGTTGCTAAACGGCCAAAGAAAGCGCAGGTGCCACACAAACTGCTGCTTGGGGGCTAGAAACGAAACGTAAGCATTGTTGGACGTTGATGACGATGCAGGGGAGCTCGAAAGCACACTGCTTCAGGGCCTCCGAACTTCCTGCAAACGCTGGTGTACATCATGTTTGGGCTCGAGTCGAGCCGAGCTAAACCGAGTCAGATTTGTGCAAGATGCCATCAGTGGTGCATTGACAGCCCGTGTAGTGCGTGGTTGTCAGTCGGCAGCAGTTTGAAGCACGGCTTGAAACAGAAACAGGTCGTTCTCATCGGCAAACGCTGACAAATGCAACTGGATGGTGCTGCTATATAAGCATGGAAATTTTCTTTCTCTCGAATAGTAGGACACATGTTAGCAGCAAGTGGCACGCCTTTGTCGGCATTGATGCTCATAAAGATGCGATGGTTTGTGAAAAAAAAACGAAAGGTGAACAAATTAAAAGCTTTTGCGATTGCACTTCTTTCAGTTATGAGGACCATGCTGCCCAGCACTCTATAAACTCCAGCTCTCGCGTCCGAAGTGAAGGCCGCTTTCCAAGGCATTAGAACCTTTGTCGGCGCCCATGACGACAAAGTTGCGGTGCAATGCGGGCAGAAGCTGAGGGAGAGGAGATGAGAGAGGACGTCAGAATGCCGAGCTCTGGTTGGAAGGTGCTTCTTTAATGTGCGGGGATTTTTGTTGTTAAAGCCTCATCATCTGCCTCCACTACTTATACATTACTGTTGTTTGCCACTTTCATGCCCATTTCAAGGAATTTCCCACGACAAAAAATTTTGCTTGTGCTGTTGACTTCCTTGTAGCGGGATTCGAATGTATCTAAGCTGTAAGAAAAATTTTAAATTTTTTTTTTATATGCACGCGGCTTGTCAATGTTATGCGCAGAAGTTATAAAAATAATCGCCGTTTTATTTGTTTAATTTTCTGCTCTAGAATAACACCGCATTTATGTTTTAATTCGATACACGACGTGCAGGCACACATTTTTACGCGTCTGGGCTCGTCTCTATGCCTTAGCGTAGAAAGAAGCGTGTAAAGCGAGAGGCCATAAATATGCAGGGTGCACAGCCCACAGCTGCCATGGGTGGAAACTGTTTTACAGCGGAGCTGTGAAGGGCTAGCTTCCCCAGTTTCATGTCCGTCACCAAATAAATGTCGACGCAAAACTTTGGATAGCTACCACCATCTGTGAGCAACGGCAGGAACCAGATAACTTGCCGGTTGTCTGGTTGCTGCAGTTGTTCTTAGATGGCGGCAACCTTTCCAGCCTTTCCACTCTGGATTTCACCAGAGTAAAAAGGCTGAATTTCTCGAGGCGTCATCCTTGAGGTCGCCCTAGACGTCATCCTTGAGGTCATCCTAGAAGTCATTCTTGAGGTCGTCCTAGACATTGTCCTCGAGGTCGTCCTTAAGGTCGTCCTAGACGTCGTCTTCGAGGTTGTCCTACAAGTCGTCCTTGAGGTTGTCGTTGATGTTGTCCTTGAGGTCGTCCTAGACGTCTCTGATATCGTCCTAAGCGTCATCCTCTCAAAGTCGTCCTCGAGGTCGTCGTAGATGTCGTCCTTCAGGTCGTCTTAGACGTCGTCTTAGACGTTGTCCTCTAGGCATCGTCCTTGAGGTCGTGCAAGAAGTCCTTGAGGTCGTCCCACCATAGTACAGCTTCGCTGGTCTTCCTTCTTCACCAGACTGGAAAGGCTGAAAGTCTTTTTTTTTAAATGTCGTAACAGGAAATAAAATGCGTGTAAGAACAAAATTTAATCACAAACGAAACTGTCAATGTGATACTATACTCCGCGACAACTTTTCTTGGCATTTTTGAGGAGAGAAGGAGAGCCCGTGCACAGCTTTATTCAGCGCTCAAAATGGGAGAGGGAATGCGTGCCTGTTCCTTCCACTGCATTGCCAAGAAAAGTTGTTCCTGAGTATTGGAGGCAGCACTATGAGAAACAACGAGTGATTGCCGCTTTTTAACTATTTTTGCCTCTTTTTGGAATTGGAAGGCTGTTCTCAAAGTCATTACAGTCGACTGGCACCAATTCGACCTCGGTTAATTCAACTTATCGTTTAATTCGTCCCTGTTCAGAGGTCCCGGCAAAACCCTATACATTTCAATAGAATAACAACTCGTTATTTCTATTTTGAAATATTAAACATTGGTTATTTCAACCTAGAGAGAACCGGCGGTGGGCAAATTACAAGCACGATCGGCTGCGTTCGTCAGCGAGAAAGCCCGTTCTCAAATTTTTAAGCGCGCGCCGAGTTGCAAAGAGAGAAAAAGAGAGCACATAGCACAGACGTTGTTAGGAGAGGCACGTAGTTGCATGCCTCGCCACAAGATGGCGCCACGGCGGCATCGCGAGGACGCCTTCCGCGGGACTCGGAGAGAGGGCGCACGGGATGCGCGGCTGTGGGGGGGATATCGGCGGACGATGAGGGAGCGGGCGGACGAAGGACGGCGAGCGGTGCGTGCGGTGTGCCGCGAGTGCTCGGGAATAAAGGAGTTCCGGTTATGACAGTCCCTTTGTTCTGAAACCGCAAGCGAGCTAGCGTGGAAGCTCGCTGGGCCCTGACAAGTGGGGGCTCGTCCTCTGAACCCAAACTACCCTGCTAGACCAACGGCAACTCCTGCGAGGCAGTTTTACGTCCTCATCTCGCCAGCGCACCGACATAAGCACGAACAACGTGGTCAGCGAACTGCTGGCCCAGACGGACGGCAGTGCCATGGACCGGGAGCGATTGTCTTCGTGTGTGCGTGACGTGCTCCTGAACACACTGTTACAACAGGACACCGAGGCGCGCACGCTGGAGCCGACGCCTTGGAAGTGCGGTAACATCCAGTTGCCGAAATTCATCGGCTATGAAGACAGGCAGAGCCCGACGGACTTCCTCGACAAGTTCGAGAATTTCTGCCTGGTTACGGGCGTTCCGGACAGCAAGCGCGTCCGGCAGGTCCTCCCGGCCGCACTGGAGGGCACAGCAAAGCTTTGGTGGCACTTTGCGGGAGGCTTTGAGGACTGGGAAACTTTCGTGAAGGAGTTCCACGCCGAATTTGCGTCTGTCGATTACAAGCATCGGCTGAAGGAAGAACTCGACCGACGCACACAGCACCCGCAGGAAAACTTGCGCCACTTCATCCACGTCATTGCCGAATTCTACGACAGGATCGGCGAGACGGTGTCCGACGAAGAGAAGGTGAGACGTGTCAGGCGTCAGATGCACCCAAAATTTCAAGACTTGTGCGAAGGGCTCACGTTCGCGAATCTGCGCGAGTTTGCGAGGGAAGCCGGCGGCGTCATGGAGCGTGCATGGCACCGCCTCAAGTACGTTCCGCCGCCGCCAAGAACGGACCAAGTTGCCAAGGACCTCGCTTTTGCGGAGCTGCACCCCACAGTGCCCAACCAGTGCCCTCCATCCACGCTTGCTGCCGTGAGTGCTGGGGTGGCCCCTCAGCCATGGTGGCCCCTGCATCCAGCAGCAGTGCAGTCATCCTACTGCAAGGACCAGATGTGGGTTCCAACCACAATGCCCTGCCAGCCAGCACCGCAACTGCCACCACAATGGGCAGTGCAGCAGCCCCAAACTTTGGCTACCTCATTTCAACCCATGCCGCAGCCAACACCACAGTGGGCAACACCGCAGTATCCAACCTGGGCACCAGCTGTGCCACAACAGGGTCAACAGTGGCTTCAGACTGCACAGCAGGCCCCAAACCTGCAGCCTGCCTCCAACAGAGGACAAGTGTGTCAACGCTGTGGTGGGGTTGGACACTCTGCCCGATACTGCGCAACTGGCAGACAACGCAACCAGCAACGCTGCTACAGGTGCAACGAACGTGGACATCTGCAGGCTAACTGCCCAGGAAACAAGTGAGCATAGAGGCTGACCCGGCCAGCATCTACGAGACTGCCTTGCAAGTTGCAGCAACAGCCGGAGGGAGGGAGCCCTTGCTCGAGCTCACCGTGGGTAACCAGGTATTCCTTGCCCTGTTGGACACTGGGTCCAGTGTTAGTTTAATGGGGGACCCAGCTGTGGTGGCTGCTCAGGCTACTGGTGCAGGACTCAAGCAGGAGACCCATTCCCTCAGGTTGGCAACAGGATGGTCAACCACAACTCAGTCCATCAGATGCCGTATCCGTTGGTCGGGTAGATGCCGCAAACAACGATTCATCCACATGCCAGGACTGTGCCGTGACAATATCTTGGGCAGAGACTTCTTGATCGCAGCGGGTCTATCAATACATGTGGCCCTCGGAGGTTGGACCTTGGGGACGGAGATTCAGGAGCTGGTCCGTTTTGGCAAATCCTCAGAAGTTCCACCTGTGGCCCTGTCCGAGGAAGTGTACTCACTGGAGGAGCTGTTTGCAGCGCCGAGAGAGGTTGAGACCTGCCCGGAAGAAGCCATAGTCAAGGGGACTCCAGGAGAAAAGGCAGAAAGCGACCCGCGGATAGTGACAGTGCTCAATGACTACAAAGACACTTTCACAGTACGACCTGGACGCACCTCGCTGATCCAACACAGCATCGACACTGGTGATAGCCGACCCGTCCGTTGCAAGATGCGACCAGTAAATGCAGAGAAACGAGCCATAATAGATGAATGCATCAGGGATCTTCTAGATCAGGACTTAATTGAGCCAAGCACAAGCTCCTGGGCCAGCGCCCCTGTCCTGGTGGCCAAGAAAACTGGCGGCTACCGACTCGCAGTGGATTATAGACCACTCAACGCAAGGACTGATGTCCCAGTGCATCCGATGCCCCGAACGGACTGGATCCTGGCGCAACTTGGCAAAGCAAGGTGGTTCACTAGCCTTGACCTGTCCCAAGGCTTCTTCCAAATTCCAGTGGCAACACGGGACATTCAGAAGACTGCGTTTCTGTGTCACCAGGAAACGTTCCAGTTCAAACGCATGCCATTTGGCGTAGCCGGAGGCCCAGCCACGTTTCAGGCCTTAATGGACAAAGTGCTTGATGGAGTAAAACACAGGTACTGCATGGCGTTCCTAGACAATGTCTTGGCCTTTTCAGAGTCGTTTGAAGACCATGTAGTGCACTTACGGGATGTACTACACAGGATCGCAGAAGCGGGACTCACCATCAACCCCAGCAAAGTGCAGCTCTGCAAGCAGTCACTTAAATTCCTAGACCATGTCATCTCTCCGGGTAAATGCCAGCCGGATCCAGAAAAGGTTCGAGCAGTTGAAGGGTACCCCACCCCAACATCAGTCAAACAGCTGCAGGCGTTCTTGGGACTGGTGGGATACTACCGCACATTCATTCCACGATTTTCCGACATCGCAAAACCTCTCACGACGCTGCTCAAGAAGAATGCACCGTGGAGGTGGGAGCAGCCACAGCAGGAAGCTTTGAAATCCTTAAAGTCTTGGCTTACAGAGGAGGCAGTGGTGGCCTTGCCCGACCTCAACCGCCCCTTCATCATTGAGACAGATGCCTGTGGCATTGGCATCGCTGCAGTCCTGCTGCAGGAGAATGATGGACACCTCAGGCCAGTGTCCTTTATAAGCCGAACGTTGACAGAAGCAGAGAGCAACTACACCGTACAGGAGTGGGAATGTCTGGCAGTTGTATGGGCACTGGACAAGTTTCGCCCATACATAGAGTTAGCCCACTTTGAAGTACACTGCGACCATGCATCACTCTCATGGATGTTCCCCACGGAGCAAACCTCCAGCAGAGTGAAGAGATGGGTGCTCCGTCTGCAGGGCTTTAAGTGCACAGTAAAGCACAGGCGGGGCAAAGCTAACATCCCTGCTGATGCCCTAAGTCGTTGCCCAGTGTCTGCTCCAGATCCTCCTTCACCGTCTACTGCTGAGGACTGGTTTCCGATCGAAGTGAGTGACCCCGTTCCTTCAATTCGATTTGAGGAGGTTGCCGCCTCAGAGTCTGTGGACATATCACTGCTGAGCGATGGCAGAAGCTGGCTGCAGAACAACGAAAGGATGAGCTTCTGAGAACAGTAATTGACTTCATGGAAAACAACTCTTTACCCAGTGATATTAGGGAGTCGCGTAGAGTGCAAGACCTGGCAGCAGATAGTGAGATTGACGACACAGGTCTCCTGCTGTATGTGGGCCAGAGCAACAAGGTTCTGTGGCTACCGCTCCAACTGAGATCACTGGTGTTACAGGTGGAGCACGACCATCCGCTTAGTGCCCATGCAGGATACTTTAAGACGCTCCGACGGACGGAGAGGCGATTCCACTGGCTTGGAATGAGGGCAGATGTGTCTCGTTACACCCGTGCCTGCAAGACATGCCAGGCCTTCAAGCCACGACGACAAAAACCGAAGGGCCTTATGGATAGTTCTTGGGCCACTGGCCCCATGGAGCACTTGAGTGTCGACCTCATCGGACCGCTTCCTGCCACAGCCAAACAGAACAAGTACATCCTGGTCATCCTGGACAAGTTCACGAAGTTCATTGAGCTCTGTCCTCTCCGGGCACCAACATCCAGAGCCATTGTGGAGCGGATGGTGGACATCTTCTGCCGCCATGGGGTGCCCCAGAGCATCTCCAGTGATAACGGCCAACCGTTTGTAAGCGGATTGTGGAATGGAGTGCTCAAGTACTGGGGCATTGCAGAACGTTAACGGTACCCTACAGACCAGCAGGCCAGACAGTCGAGCGGCACAATGCCACAGTCAAGCAGGCTATTGCAGCCTACTGTGGCACCCACCGTGACTGGGACAGGCGCCTCCCAGAGGTGGCGTTTGCCATGAGGACGTCGGAGAGTGTGGTGACGGGGTACACGCCAGCCTTCCTCTGCTACGGCCGAGAACTTCGAACCCCGTGGGAGTTTCGTCCACAAAGACACTCCGAGACCCAGCTGTCCACTTCTCACGTCTTCAGTGCAGAGCTGAGCCAACACCTCAAAGACGCCCTCGCCTTTGCGAGAGACCACCAACGCAAGGCGCAGGAGACACAGCGACGACACTACAACCGGAGGCGACAACAGTGCGAGTTTGCTGTGGGTGACTTCGTTCTGCGAGACTCGCACACACTGAGCAACGCCAGTCGGGGAATCACTGCCAAACTTGCCCCTTGACGCTCTGGACCCTTTGCCATTGCGGCCCGGACAGAGGAAAACGTGTACAGACTGAAGGACCCTACGACGGGCCGACGGTGTGGACTGGCCAATGTCGACCAGTTGGTGCGGTACTATGATTCATAGGCATTGCTATTCACATTATGCACAGATTAAGGAGGGGGGATCTGTTAGGAGAGGCACGTAGTTGCATGCCTCGCCACAAGATGGCGCCACGGCGACATCGCGAGGACGCCTTCCGCGGGACTCGGAGAGAGGGCGCACGGGATGCGCGGCTGTGGGGGGGATATCGGCGGACGATGAGGGAGCGGGCGGACGATGAGGGAGCGGGCGGACGAAGGACGGCGAATGGTGCGTGCGGTGTGCCGCCAGTGCTCGGGAATAAAGGAGTTCCGGTTATGACAGTCCCTTTGTTCTGAAACCGCAAGCGAGCTAGCGTGGAAGCTTGCTGGGCCCTGACAATGTGCCCTGGCCCGCCCATACGTGCCGCTTCGGGGTAACCGCGCAGCCCTACCTCCCCGTGCCGGCTTATCAGTGTTGCTAGGTCTACTGATTTATCAGTAGTTTTACTGATTTCGTTCTGAATCTACTGATTCACTGAAAAAAAAAAAAAAAAAATCTACTGACTTTTTTTTAGTAAACATATTAAAATTCAGACTTGTACGTAGTTCAACTACTCTACTCAAGTTACTGTAGTTTAAAGGGGCCCTGCAAGGACATTTTACTGTTCTTTAATTTGCACCGAACCTGAGCGCACTGAACGTAGTAACTTAGTGAAACTTTTCTTTTCGCGAAATTCGCTTTATTTTAAAAGTTATAGGCAATTTAGAATTACAAAAACAAGCAAAAAATAACCTCCTTCATGACGTCGTAGGTCCTGGCTTGAGTGGCCGTGAACTAGAAGAGGAATAGTGAGCTCATCGAGCGCTCACGGCCGCCGCACTCCGTGTCGACGGCGCCAGAGGGCGCCACTAAAGCGTGTTCTGGATAGGCTGTATGCAGCGGGCTGCCAAAGCGGCTTTCATTGCGTTTGCTGCGCGATTAAACACTAATTCGGCATGACACTTCATTGGCCACAAACGACAGCAAACACGGGGTAAAGATCAGTTCAGAATGGGAGCCACTTCGCGCTGCCATACCGCGAAACGGCCAAACCGCAAGACAAAGCCTCTCGCCGAAGGCCTTCGGAACGCTCGGAGCCGGTCGGAACCTCCTGTCAGTACGACTGCAGCGCCACCGCGTACATCCGGGATTTTTCCGTGTCGGCGCCTTATCCTACTACTCCTTTCTAGTATGCGCCGCCTTTTCCACCGCTTGGCGGCGAGTATGTTGACGGGTCATTTATTGTTTCCGTACTTTATAAACTGCATTTCTTTCTTCTTTTCATCTATAATAGTGATCAAAAACTACTTTTATAAATAACTGAAACGGTTCGCGCCACTTATATTTTGTATTTCGACCAAAAAGAAGTTTTTAGTGGCTCTGACCAGTAGTAAGCCCAGGACCAAAGACGTCACATTTTGCGCGCTTTCGGTACCGCGGGTCGCCCTCGTCGGTGGAGGAGCTTTCCGTGTCGTCCGGTTAAAATATGGCGCACTGATATTTAGCTACTCTTTCCGTGCCCGCTGGCTTGCCCGAAGCCCAAGAGACGTGGAAACCGCATAAAAGGTAGACGCTTAAATATGATTGCAGGGCCCCTTTAACTACTTTTCTGAGTAGTTTAGTAACTTTCTATTACATTTTTATTTTGGTAATTTGTAGTTTACTTTAATTACTTTTCCCGAGTAACTTCTACTCAAATTACAAATTACTTTCCAATTTTAGTGGTTGTTTTTCCTATCAACAAACATTCCTGCACAGAGGAGATAAGATGTTGGAAAACCAGCTGATATTTGCATGTGTCGTAGAAAGAGGGGAAGGGTGGAGAAAATGGTTTGGAGAGTCCGAAACCCCCCAAACTTTTCACAAGCACCCCTCCCCCCCTCTAATTTACTTTATACTTTACTTCAAGTACTTTTTAGATGTACTTTACGCAGAACTGTAAACAAGCAAACACTGTCTAAAAGATCAAGCTCAGATAGTGCTAAACCTCACAGTTGAAATGACACATTCGCACGCAGAACATCATTTACCAAGCAAACAAGAAAGTACAAAACAATTAGGCACGCAGAAGCAGAACCAGCTATTAAAACATTTCTGTGAAAAAAAAAGAAAACGATTCATATTTGGCTAGCACAATTTCGCTGACGATTAAAACCTCTGTACTTTTTTTGGACCATAAAAGAAACAAAAAAACTTAAAAGTAACTTCAAAAGTAACTTGAAAAGTAATTCGCTACTTTTTTACAGTAATTAGTAATTTTCTCGATTACTTTCTGTTTGAGTAATTTCTACTCTACTCAAATTACTTTTGACATCAATACTCAGTAACTTAACTTAATTACTTTTTTTGAGTAACTTGTACATGTCTGTTTAAATTTTCTATTTGGCCCCTTCAGTTGCCAGGGTCGCCCATCAGAGGAAACTCATATTCTTCCAGAATTAAAAACGAAGCACTGGCTGATGGCCCAGAAGTAGTGATGCAAAACTATCGATAAATTGACTATCGATACTATCGATAGTTTTTCCAAAACTATCGATAGTGTCCCAGAACTATCGATAGTCGACTATCGATAGTACTATCGATAGTTTTTCGATAGTCGACTGTCGATAGTTTTTCGATAGTCGACTGTCGATAGTTTTTCGATAGTTGACTACCGATAGTACTATCAATAGTTTTTCGATAGTCGACTATCGATAGTTTTTCGATAGTCGACTATCGATAGTTTTTCGATAGTTTTTCGATAGTCGACTATCGATGTTTTTTTACTATACTGGCGACTAACGGTACTATCGCTAGTGCTATCGATAGTCTTGCACCACTATAGACCGTTACAACTCAAGAAGGTAGGGCGAGGGTAAGATGGGCCGGGGAGGAGGAAGCAGACGGAACGCTAAAGAAAGAAGGAGGTTTCCCCCTCTCTTCTCCAGCGCTCCGTCTGCTTCCTCCTCCCCGGCCCGTCTTGCCCTCGCCCTACCGCTCGCTACCCCCTTCTTTTTTCGCCCAAACTCCCATCTTCGTCATCACTGAAAGCTGAACCAAAGTTGGGATGGTAAGTGCCTAAGCTAGTTGGTGCCCCATTTGAAAACAAAAATTAAAGCGATGAATAGACAAGAGGGAGCGACGCAAACCGCTAGTGTCGCAAAACTATCCATAGTAAACTGTTGACAGTACTATTGATAGGTTTACGATAGTCGACTATCGATAGTTTTCCGATAGTCGATTAACGATAGTTTTTCGATAGTCGACTATCGATAGTACTATCGATAGTTTTTCGATAGTCGAATATCGATAGTACTATCGATAGTTTTTCGATAGTCGACTATCGATAGTTTTTTGATAGTCGACTATCGATTGTACTATCGATAGTTTTTTGACTATCGATAGATTTCTAGCGACTATCGATACTATCGATAGTACTATCGATAGTTTTTTGACTATCGATAGTCAGATTTCTGGCGACTATCGATACTATCGATAGTACTATCAATAGTTTTGCACCACTACCCAGAAGCCCGTCTGGATAGATAGGTCAATATATATTGATCTATCTATTCACCTGATTCACCCAGAGCAGGTTCAACGGTCACATCTGGGCCAGAGCCATATATGGGGAGAGTTGGGCCAGTCTATGATTTTGCCGCCGTGACGTCTCCCTCCTGAGTGAGCCAATCGGCCTGCGGCGCAGAGCAAGAGGCGTGAGCGCATGCGCGTGGAATCTCAGCTGCTCCCAGCTGGGCGGAAAGGGCCACCATTTTCATTCTTTCGCCCGGCGGAATGCATGGGATCGACATGCAAATTTCGGCTCTTTCCTTTTATTTGGCAGGCTCAGGAAAGAAATTTATATAATGTTATTCCTTGGTGGCTTAAAAAGCTAACGAATTAAGTTTCTCCACGTTTAAGTGCAAACTTTGAGTCGGGCAATGAAGAAATAAGCCCGTAGCAGATGACGCGTTGCCTCAACAGAACTCTGCGCCCGCAGCGTTGCGTCAAAAACCTTCCACAGCCCAGTAAGGAAAGATGGCAGCTTGCAGATGACCCACTCAAAAATGGGTCAGTCTCGATTTCAACGAATAATCCTCGAAATCGCAACACTAGTCAATGCTGATAAATAAACAAAAGAAAAAAACATTCACGGTGCCATTTTACTTTGTCCTCCATAAAGAATTACTCAAAAACTGGTCTGTTTTTTTTTTTCATTTTTATTCGTGTTTATTACTATGTTATTTGTTACTCTATACTGTATCTTTTAAGTGTGGTTTAATGAAGATAGCTAAACATGGCAAAACACAGTTTTCGTAGAGTCTACTGATTTTTGTGAAAATCTATTGACTTTTTGGGCGTCAATCTGCTGACTTTTTTTCTCCGTCTGGCAACACTGCGGCTTATGTAATCATAATACTTGCGCATGGTGACGTCGTGGGCGGCGCTCTCGGGCAACCACTAACCGGAGCGCTCCTGCGCTTTTATCGGCGGGTGCAACAAAGTTGCTGCTAAGACGTGCTCTGCATTACTCCCTTTGTGACAGTCCATCCTCTTGCCGGTGTTCGTCAGAGTACCCGGCGGTTACGATTCTCTGTTTGCCATAACAGCCCGCAAGAAGTACAAGGCAGTCGATATTGCAACAAAAGTGGCCATCCGCAACGACGTAGATGGGCTGACGCATAAAGAAGTGATGGAGAAGTACGGCTTGAAAAAGGAGCACACTCGCAAAATGCAGTAATCCCTCGTTATAACGAAATCACTATATGGAATCGGGCCGAGGGAGCTACGCAGACCGGAGGACATCATCCCTTCAGGAGCCCCCGACACACGCGTCTGGGGCATACTATACACACACGTGCATCGAAGGGAGATTGGGGGGTGTCTACCGAGAGTCGCTTAGCGAGGTTGAGAAAAGTGGCCGGCCCAAGTCCGAAATCGCCAAAGAATTCGGCATCGGCTGTTCGACACTGTCTACCATTTTCCAGAACAAGAAGTTGCTCATGCAAGGGAAAGCGCGCCCACGACCCAAAGATGTAAGATCCCCAATTGCTTTGCAACCGTCAAAATTTCTCTCGCGAGCATGCTTGCAGAGCCGGCACATGATTCTCAGAGCTGCAGCGATCTCTACAGGAGTGCGTGAAAACATGTTAGCAAAGCCACCGAGGATAACTTCGATTTGTTTGCACTTGTTGACGTGGACATTCCCATTGTTGCTCCTGCCATGGATGCTGAGATTGTAGAAACTGTCTGCGGAGAATGAGCTGATGTGGATCTCCAACTTTGCTCAGGACGGATCAGTGGGAAACTGTGGGAGTACCTTCAGAGCAACAGGCCTGAGGATGTCTTTAATGCGGATGAAACCTCACTCTATTACAAGATGCTCCCGACAAAACTATTACGTTTAGAGGGGTGGAAGAACGATTTTTCTACTTTCAATAAACACAGCTTAAAATTATTCCTCGACATTTGTGACATATGAAATACATACACGTTGCTTTTGTTCCCTTTGCAGTAGCAGTCGTAGAAAAAATCGGAGAAAAACGAACACCGTTTACCCCCTGAACTCGCAGCCAGAAAAGGCGGCCACGTGATCTGGAGCCCATTATATGCCACCAATGTTTTTAACATACCCCCAGCGTTGGGGTTGGCAGAGCAGGAGGCACACGCTGAGTTCCACGCACTGCTAAGCTTTGGCTAATCCTGTCGTACCAGCAATTGGGCACGAGCCACTACCCTAATGTGTGTCGAGGCATTAGATTCACGAGCCAAAATCGAATGCGTACGCAGTCTTCGTGCGCACTGTGTGAGCAGCATTTAAATATTTTCACAGCGGGGATTGCAAAGCTTTATGATGCACTCCTGATGTCGCATTGTTGTCATTGTCCCCACACCTCCGTCATCAAGTCTTGCGAAGGAGAGACTGAAAAAAAAGGTCCGTTTTTATCCCTGGAATTTTAATGCAACGAAGTCGTTTCTTGGTTAGTGGCGTTGTGCTTGAGTATTTTTGGGTCCCACCAGTGCCACTATAGCTGATGTAAAGAGAAGAAACGTTTCTACCCAATATCGTTGCACAGCCCCTTTAGGAGCGACGAGTGCGCTGTAAGAAAGGTGTGCAAGGACCGTGTCACCGTCATGGTGGCAGTGAACATAACCGGCAACGAAAAATGCAAGCTTCTGGTTTTGGGGAAAGCAGAAAAACCCAGATCTTTTAAAGGAGTGAAAACTCTTCCCACACAGTACACCACCAATAAGAATGCTCGGATGACCACTGCATTTTTCCGAGAGGCTGACGCAAAGTTCCCGGCAGAGAGACGCAAAGTTCCCGGCAGAGAGGCGCAAAGTGCTGCTTTTTTTCACAACTGCAGCGCTCACGTCGGCATTCTGGTCTTGAAAGCTTGATTTCTTCCCCCTCCCAAATGCAACCTCTGTTCTACGGCCTATGGACCAGAGTGTCATCCAAAGCATAAGACGCTGTACCAGAAACACCTGCTACAGCGCATGATTCTTTGTAGGGACTGCAACAAACTGCAATGTCAGTCTTCTTAGTGCCTTTGGCATGCTGAAGCGAGCGTAGAATGCCATTAAGCAAGAAACAATCGCAACCTGTTTCCGTAAGTGCGGGTTTGTGACTCCAACCTTCAAAACAATTCAGATTGACGCTATTGACGTCGATGACGTTGAGTTATTTGTCTGCGGAGGCGGCTTCCCTGGAGCCAGTGCTGGGCAACGTGCGCGGGAATGATTTTGTGAACATCGATGCCGACTTTGAAGTGTGCGAGCTATTGACAGACGGGGAGATTGTACATTCTATACGCGCTACACCACAGGAGGCATTGGACGCTCTGCACACTTTGCCCTCTGTCACCTGTTTGCTTCGTTTTCTTGTTTGCCCTTTTCCCAGTTTGTCGTTGGCCTCACTGGAGAAGGGAACTGAAGGGTCTCTGTGTAGGCGTGCATGCTTTCGGCAACGGGGCCTTCGTAATAAGCAATGGGACCATGTTAAACTTTTTTTAAAAGGGATCATTTTAGAAAAGCGATTTTGGTAGGAGGGATTACTGTATGTAGGATTAAGATGCACCTAAATTTTCCTCCGACGGTTCATTTTTAGTTTAGTGTAGCGAGGTTTTACCACACAACACTAAGTGAGAGGCGTTCCCCGATTGCTCTCTGCCAGTGGTAAAGCCGAGCATCTTGTCGCCGGCACGGCTGAGCAGAGAGCAGGCCCAGAGCATGACCTGTCTCCGGCTGGCACTGTCCCACCACCGCCTGCTGCGTACTGCCATGGGACAAGGGGCATCTGCGGAAGACGACATCTTCGACGCCCTGCTGAGCTTCGTCGCGGCAGCCAAGAGCCAGCTGTCGCCGTGGTCCATCCAGACGGTGAGGGCCTTCTGGGAGTGTCCTTTCAAAGCTGCGTGTAGGGTGTCGGAGGTCGAGGTGCTTGCCGTCGAAGGATCTGTAAAGTCGGTGCCTGCACGCGACGAGCTCAAACTTCCATTGACGGTGCAACGTGGCTCTCACAGGTTCGGGTGGAAAAGATCCCATTAGTAAGCACATTTGCAATTTGAATTGGAACACTGTCCAGGTGATAGGGCCGCACTTTGGCGATGGACTTCCTGAGAGGCGGTAGAAATTGAGAGCGAGTTGTGCCTGGTGTTACAAACACTATTTAATAGCAACAGAATTCAAAAATAAAGTAAAGGTGCACAAAGCGCACAGATAGTTGGAAAAAAAAAAGGAATAGGACATATTATGCGAGCGTTCTGCTCTTCGTAACCACGACACGAAAGAAACACAAAAGATTCGAAAACGTAACAAAAAGAACAAGAGCCAAATCAAAGACGTCATACAGTTCGGAGGAGGAGAAGAGTCCAATCAGGGTCCCAAAATGTCAGTGGGGGTCCAGTCCCTTGCATTTTCAGTTGGGGTCGAGAAGTCGTGGTGGCCTGGGTGCGTACGATGCCCGAGCAGTGCTCACTCACAAACACGTGCACATCATTGAACACTTGCTTGGGGCCCACCAACCATCTCGACAAAGCCTTGCCCGGGGTTTGACCACCCACACCCTACTGCCCAAGCCTTGCTTCGCGTTCCACCAACAACCTCGCCGAAACCTAGCTCCGCGTTCCACCAAGAACCATACACGCGTGGCTTCTCCTTTTACAGCGGAGCTGTTAAGGGCTAGTTTCCCCAGAATCGTGTCCGGTACCAAAAAAATGTTGACGCAACACTCTCGTTGCCGCCGTCACTCATTGATGGCGGTAGCTGTCCAGAGTGTTGTGTTTGCCGGTTGTCTGCTTGCCGCCGTCGCTCATAGATGGCGACAGCACTTCTTCGGAGGAAGAAGAGCGGGAACGGAATCAGCGGCGATGTACGCAGCAGCGCGAATGGTTCCACAGCCGCCGTGAGGCCGCTATCACCTAAAGTTTCCCTGCGTCAAGCGCTTCAGATTCCCTTGCGAAAGAAGAGCAGATCGCTTGCCTGGAAAGCCACTGCCGAGAACAGAAGCTACAGCCCTGCTGCTCTTCCTTCACCAGAGTAAAAAGGACAAATTTTTTTTTTCTTCTTAGAGCTTGCATCTTTGGTGTTTGCACACTCCACTCAAAAACGGAAAGCAACAAAAAGAACAAAGACAAAACACCGTTTAATTCTGTGACATTGGCGATAGAGGTTACCTCGCAAAGCTTCGAGAAGCAGCTCCTTTCCGACGAGTGCCGACGCAAATGCCCGAGGCGTCTGAGAGTCACGCTAGTGGCGCCAACTCCCTGTAGGCACGGCAAGCGCCACGCAATCATCATCCGCTTTCGACCGAGCGCTTTCTGCCCCTTCGAGAGACTGCATCGAAAACGTGATTCTTGGGCAATTCAGTCTTCTGCGGCGGCACCCGCCATTAAAAAAATAGACGCCTACAAACCTAAGCGAGTCTACGGAAAGCATTAAGAGGCTGGAAAAAAAAAAGGGAAAGCCGAGCCGTCTGGCAGTAGTCGTGCCGGGGCTGACAGTGGCTGCAGCCAAAGGTGAGAAGAGCCTAAATGTAAGTGCTATGACATCGTTGAGTTTCTATTTTAAACGTTTGATTTCTTTTCGTGTGATTCGCGTATTTGTCATTTATTGGCGCATGATTTTCGCATTCTAATTGCAGGGTCTTTGTGTGTTAAGTTAAGCTTGTCTCTAATTTGTTTTTACGATGCATCATTGGCACCCTCGAGGTAAATTGGTAGAATGAAAAGGGCTTGCATAGTGACGCATGTTTATGAGTGTGTGAGAGTAACCTGTCTCTCCAGGCACTCCTTGTTCTGAGGACACTCTTTGAGAAGCCAGACCTTCTTGACGAGGAAGAACTCTTTGCACTTGTGGATGCACTCCGGTGAGTATCTTGTATATGCACAATTTCATTCCTTTGATATGGAAAATGTTCTTTTTATTAAGGTGCTTCAGGGTTCACTTGCTGAAGCTACGGCGTTTTTAACCGTGAGACAGACATCAGTCGCGGTCCCTAGTGATCTAGAAAGTACCCAGAACACCAACAGATGTTTGAATGTACAGCCAAATGCCTTTATGATGGACAAATGCCTCTACTATGAAAACAGCTGTTTAACGAAGTACAATGAAGTCCCGGCCAATTTCCTATCTGTTCAATGTGTTTCTCTGACTACTACAACAAATTCCCGTTTAACAAATATTTCCATTAACGAAGCAATTTTGCAGATCCACGAAGCAAAAAGGACTGGTATTACTAATTTTCTAGGTGAAAAGTAATCTATTTTGCGTAAATCGTCACTCTCAAGTGGTGCACATACAGAAGAGAGATACTGCGGTGGTGGTAACGGTTGAAACCCCCGCCGCGCCGCCTCCGCTGCCACGCCGTGCATTCTTGTTTTTTGGGTCTATATAATTTGTTACACTCAGGGACAACTGACAACTGTTATACTCAGGGACAATAACATAAAGCTACCAGCTCTATGTTATTGTGCCAAGTAGTTTGGGATTTGGGGGTTCTGGTTTCAGCTTGGGTTTTGACGTCACAGCCACGCAGTTGCTACGGTTAATCTTTCCAAATGAGGATCGCAGTTGAGGATGCTGAACCGTGATCGCCGTGCAGGCACATCCGTGTCCAACGTTTCCTCGTCTGCCATGTGCTTGGTTGGTTCTGCCTTATGCTGCCGCACCTGCTCCTACGCCATCTAGTGTCTATACATTCAATTGAAAGCAGCGCAGCCGCTTTGAGAGCCTCTTCTGAATGACATAGGGCAGCACAAGCCGCCACCCGATTGCGGAAAGGCCAAACTTACACAGTTGGTGAATGCCTTTGCTACGTGATCAGGGCTCGTTATCGATGCTTAGTGTTTGTTGTGATTCATATTCTGATAAGTCGATTGAGTTTGTTGCGTGAAGTTTGGACAGCGGGCAATTAGTCTTCTGCAAAAGGTGCCTGGGCTGGTTTGCTCATCTTGCGGTCGCGGCCGCGGCCAAGAGGGATTTTTCTGTCACGTGACCAGCTCCATGGGGACAAGGAAGTACCTAGCGTCCCTGCCTAATGGCGGAGTGATCCGCATCGCTTCAAGCACAAAAGCCTAATGTCGCTCGCAGAAACTGATTGCAGGGACTTTCAACTGGAGTCCAATTGACCGCCCCTTTCTACTGTAGGAGCGGCAGGTAAAGTTACGGCCAGGGAGGGTAAATAGAAGCCAAAATGAAGAAGAAACCACAGGAGATAAAAGCGTTAGCAGCATATTTATCTACCTCCGCCGGCGCCAGTGCCTTGCGCCTGCTGCTATGGTCGAGAGGTTAAAGCGCCGGTACTTGTCGTCGCGGCGTAAAAGTTCCGGGTTCAAATCGTGCTAGAGACTTCTTTTTTTTTTCTTTTTTTTTTTTGCATTTTGTGCGCGTCTTACTTTTTAGCTGTGATCCTTTTTAGGAAATCATCCACTTGCACTACTGCGCCTTACACGGTTTTTTCTGTTAGTCCCACCTGTTCAATCGAAACATCGGGAAGAAAAAAAAAAGATGAACGCAAGTTAACGCGCTAATACAATCATTTCATTCCATTTGTTGATCCAAAGTCATTTTAGGAGTTTGCACTAGAGTGAGGGACTTAAAATGACTTTGGATCATAAATGGAATTAATTATAATGAATTCCATTTGTTGTTCCAAAGTCATTTTAGCTGTTTGCATTAGAGAGAGGGTTTGCGATGTCGACGCCTGATTCATTTTTGCATTCGGTCGTGATCGTCCGCTAATCTAACTAAAATTCAACAAGTAATGTGGTAATATTACAAAACGATTGCCACAACAAAATGTAAAGAGTATAAATATACCTTTTATCACATTCCATGCAAGTAAAAGTATGATCGCTTTTATTTCGGTTTTACTACTCTCTCAGACGTTTGACTTGCTGCCTTGCCTGTAGAATTTCGCTCAATCAGTGTAGCCACAGTTGCTAGTCTTTTTTTTTTTTTCTTTTTGCTTGTTTTTTTTTTTTCGTTTTTTTTAAATTGTCACAACTGCAGTTTTTATTAGTCCTAAATAGGCGTCTCTTGTTATTGAAAGGAATCGTAGCAAGAGCGTTGTATATTTAAAAAACACATAAAACTAGTTGCTGGGGAAAGGATGCTTGTTTCGGCTCCGTTAGTGTGAAAGCCATAGCGATGCTGTTATCTTGGTTTCCTTTTAATGAACATTATGAAATGATTGTATTAGTGCGTTAACTTGCGTTGATCCTTTTTTTTTTTTTCTTCCCGGTGTTTCGATTGAACAGGTAAGACTAACAGTAAAAATCGTGTAAGGCGCAGTAGTGCAAGTGGATGATTTCCTAAAAAGGATCACAGTTAAAAAGTAAGACACGCGCAAAATACAAAAAAAAAAAAGAAGTAAAAAAAAAAAAAAAAAGTCCCATAGCAGAACGCGCGAGGCGCCGGCGGAGGTAGATAAATATATGCTGCTACTGCTTTTATCTCCTGTGGTTTCTTCTTTATTTTGGCTTCTTTTTACCCTCCCTAGCCGTAACTTTACCTGCCGCTCCTACAGTAGAAAGGGGCGGTCAATTGGACTCCAATTGAAAGTCCCTGCAATCAGTTTCTGCGAGCGACATTAGGCTTTTATGCTTGAAGCGATGCGGATCTCTCCGCCATTTGGCAGGGACGCTAGGTACTTCAATGTCCCCTTGGAGCTGGTCACGTGACGGAAAAATCCCTCTTGGCCGCGGCCGCGGCCGCAGCCGCAAGATGAACAATCCGGCCCTGGTGTCTCGACTGTCGACAAACTTTGCCAGTGGCAGTACTGGCGGTGTGTCTGCTAGCTTGGTGTGCTAGCTGCAGGACAGTCTCCGGGAGCTTGGGCCTGTAGTACCGTATTTACTCGCATAATGAACATGCCTCCCGCAACGGGGACCAATATGTGGACATTTTTTTTTTTCCCTCGCGTAATCAACGCATTTTGTATTTTCGGCTCAGCGAGTCTCGAATTGCGTCTAATCTAGCTAGCCACCAAGCCAATTTTCTTCTGCCTCCAAGTGGTCAGACCAATTCAAGCCAAGCCCAGCCGCTCTCTTAATGGCTGCAAGTGAGTAGTTGCGGTAGTTGCGAAAATGATCAGCCGTGAAGCCAAGTGGCGCGAACACTTGATGAAGCTTGGGTCAAAGAATTGCCCAGCCCCGGACATTCTTCGCCTATCGGATGCATTGATATCAACAAACACGCCATCGTCTGTGGTCCACTTTCGGTCAGTGAAATCGTGAAGGTGGTTAGGCCTAATTTCACATACTCCGGGTAAATGCGTTTGTTTAATCCCTAACAGAATGGCGCAGCGAGGTGCATGTTGCGTCGTAGGTTGAGAGTGTCTAGCAGCCCTTGGTAACAGCCGTCTCCGTGAACGAAACTTGAACCGTGCGAGTGGGCCTCGGCGGTCAGCGGTTGGACCTTGTACGAGTTTTTATACGCGTAGTGGCAGTATATACCTAAGCACACCGCTGGATACTAGGAATATATACAGTGTAGACCGCATATAACATATGTCGCGGGAGTCGCGAAAATCCCCACTATAAGCGGTACCACGCTATAACCAAAACATAAATTTTTCAGGCCAAAATACATGCCATCAGACAACTTACCTTTGTAAAAGAATTTATTTTATGTTAGATGAAAAATAAAGCTTACTCTGAGGAAAGTCTTTATTTCACCAGACTAGTACACTTCTCTCTCAAGTGCGTCACACATTTTGAAAGAAATGAGCGACTTTTGCCTGGCGCAGCCTTTTAACGGCGTCGCGGGTTGCGGACGGACGTTGTGAGCGTTCAGGATTGCTAACCCTAATCACTTTTCTCCGGTGATGAAAACGCGTGAAAATTCGCATCCTTTATACGGTACGCGCCAGTAATACCTTCAACTTGAGCACAGGCATGAAATGCTTCAAATAAGAAATCCGGGCGATGTTCGAAAACACAAATGCTTAGGAAGCACCACTGCAGTCGAAGTAAACAAACACGACGACACGGGCGTTTCTGCCGTCTTGAGAGCGCCGCCACAACATCGCCGCACGAGTAGGTGGATCTTCCCTTCTAGTACGTGCTGGGTTATCATAGCGACACACAACGACAATTCACAGTAAAGGATAGCGCTTTTATGCGGAACGATGAGCTACCACCATGCCGTCTACGTCGACGATCACAAACGATGCCATGTTTCTGGATAGAAGCAGCCGGCCCGCGACCGGCATGCAACGCGCGTGAACACTTCTCCTCGACCTGCGATTGGTCTGTTGTTGCGGTTATTTTCCAACGCAGCGGAGGGATGCACGCATGTGAACGACACGTGCGTACGTCCCTCCTATTTATTTACCTATTTACCTATTTATTTATTTATTTTACCCTCGGGGCCAGGGGAATTACAGAGGGGAGTGGTAGATATAAACAAAACAAACAACATGGAACAACAGTAGAACAAAACTTCGATAATGGGGAAAACATGGTTACTAACACTTGTACGAAACAGAGCACAATCAACAATTGATGCAACTGATGAAGGTAACTGATTCCATTCTTTTGTGACTCTCGGAATAAACAAATTAAAATATTTATTGTAGCGGCAAGATGGAATGCCTACTTTGTGCTGGTGATCTAGACGAGCTGAAAAGAATGATGGTGGGGTGAATAGCTAATTTCTGGAAACTGGGTTGTGGTGGAATAATTTGTGAAAAAGACAAATGCTAGTAATTCTGCGGCGGTGTGCGAGGCTGGGTAGAAGTGAAATGTCCTTCATTGATGTCACGCTTGCGGTCTGGTTATAATTAGCCAAAATAAAACGTGCAGATCTATTCTGAACGGATTCGATTGAGTCAGTAAGGTAAGTAGTACCGGGATCCCAGATGGAGGCTGCATATTCAAGCTTAGAGCGTACGAATGTCTTATAAAGAAATAGTTTTAGCCAAGAAGGGGCTAGGAAAAAGTTACGTTTAAGATAACCAAGCATGCGGTTAGCGTTATTAATCACGTAAGTTACATGCAGGTTCCAGGAAAGATAGGAGCTAAGTATCACACCAAGGTATTAATAAGAGTCTCCAAGTTCTAATGGTGTGTTATTAAGATTATAAGTAGCAGTAAAGGTAGCTTTACAGGTTATGCACATTAGCTTGCATTTTTTAATGTTGAGTTCCATTGACCAAAGCTCACACCATAGAAAGATAGAATTCAAATCATGCTGCAATTGTTGGGAATCGGAGTCACTAGATATTATTCGGTAGACAGCGCAGTCGTCGACAAATAATCTTATTGAGGAAGAGACAACACTGGGCAGATCGTTAATGTAAATGAGAAAAAAAGTAACGGACCTAGGACTGACCCTTGTGGTACTCCAGAAGAGGCAGTTGCGGGGCAGAGTGAACACCATTGCAGGTTACAAATTGCGAACGATCCGTTAAGAATGCTACCAGCCAATGAAATACGTTAGCGTCGATGTTAAGTTTGCTTAGTTTCCGGAGTAGAAGTTTATCTGATACCTTATCGAACGCTTTAGAGAAATAAAAAAAAAAATACAGTCCACCTAGGATACCTGGTCGAGAGCAACATGAAAATCATTAATAATGCAGAGTAGCTGTGTTTCACAAGAAAACATTTTTCTAAACCTATGCTGAGCCGAGGAGAAGAATAAGTTGGATTCAAGAAAATTGACGAGTTGCGTGTATATGATGTGCTCGAAGACTTTACATGGAATGCTAGTTAGTGAGATAGGCCTATAATTGAAGAGGGAGTGCTTGTCACCAGCTTTGTGCAGAGGAATAACTTTTCCAGTTTTCCAGTCATGAGGTAAAGATCCGGTGTCGAGTGACTGTTGAAATATCTTCGCAAGTATAAGAGAGGAGTACTGATTAGTAGGGATGGGCGAATATTCGGTTAATACGAATAGCAAATCGAATTCTGTTCTATTCGGTATTCGCTTCGAATCGAATTTAAGTATTCGACAAAATCGAATTATTCGACAATATCGAATTATTCGACAATATAGAATTATTCGACCTTTCGAAATACAGTCAAACCCGACTATATCGAACCCGTTTACATTGAATTATTCCTTATATCGAACAATTGTTGTGCACAGTAATGTTACAGTGATAATATATAGCAAAAACTATGGTTGCATCGAACAAAAATAGCAGCCGCTACCGATATATCGGAACTGCCAAGAGCGCCGTTTTGCTCTGCAAGCTGGCTTTCCCCCAACGCGCAGCCGCATTGGGGGAAAGCCAGCTTGCAAAGCACGCTAACATTTTTTTTTTTTTTCTTTGGGCGGCCGCGTTGATTGTTCAGAAAAAAATAAAATATATCTTTTGCGGAGAGACGGTGCTCCGTGCTCCGTCCGCAAAAGAGAATATTATTTTTTCTTCCAAATTGACGCGGCCGCCCAGAGAGAGAAAAAAAAGCCAGCTTGCTTTGCTAGTTGGCTTCCCCCAACGCACCACCTGTTTTAGGGGAAAGCCAACTTACAGAGCAAAACGGCGCTCTGCAGGAGGTGCTCCCGTTGGACGTGCTCCGTGCTCTCGGCATATTTCGGCGCTAATGCGCGAATATAGAAGGCAGCGGCCCAAGAATTTTGGAGTCCATCGATAGCGTAGAAAAATATCGTTATCACGGATGCAATGAAGAAAAAGCAGTAGAAGATGCAAGACTACTTCATTGTGTAATATTTCAGCAGAAAGGGGATTTTTGAGAGTCAAGTTCATTAAAACTTTTATATCTAATTACCCGCTATATCGAACTGGTAGACTTTTTTTGCAAGTTCAATATAAACGGGTTTCACTTACTCTGGCTTGGATTTAAAGGGGTACTCCGCCGATTTTTGAGCTACCTCAACTAACTATATTTTCTGACTCGCAGGCCTTTACCCTTTCTGGAATGCTATTTAATATCGTGAAATTCATAATAGTTATTGCGAAATCGGCAAATGAAAATGATGCAAAAACAGACATTCAAATATACCCGCCCTTTTCAGGGCCGTGACGTCAGTGGAAGTTCAGCTTGCCAGTCGGGCGAGCAGTCTAAAAAATAGAATATGCCAATTATTTGTTCCGTGCTGGAGCGCGGGGACTGGAGCGAGCTTCCAAGGCATTCATTTGACACCATGAAACTGCTTCAAATCAGTCGGGAACAAATTCTACAGTCCAAAGAGTGAACCCCTGCACTTCCAATGACGTCACTTTTTCATTGTTGCCAGTAGAGACTTTCAGTTTGAAAAACACGGTGAGGACCAAAATTGTAAATTCAATAACTTCGTGAAAAAAAATTATTTTGACCTAATATTTGGGATACTATTTTGGCGATGTTGTTTAGCGAGTTTAGCAAAATTTCAAGCAAATCGGGGACCATGAAGAAATCGGCGGAGTACCCCTTTAAGGCCAGGTGGCGCAAGCTTCCGACCGTTTTGTGCTACCGAACTCAATACACTTGAAATTAACAATTACAGTATGTCAAATACCAAATAGGGGCAAATATAAAACTATAGTTTAAACATATTTTGTGGTATTTTTTGCTAGTACTATTCGAACTATTCTATTCGAAATTATTCGACCAAAATCCCTATTCGCTTCGAATTCGATTCGGACCCAAAATCCTCTATTCGCCCATGCCTACTGATTAGTTGCTTTGAGGAACTTAGAGTTGATTTCATCTGTGCCTGTAGCCGAAGACAACTTAAGGTCATTTATAATTTTTGAAACGCCATCGGGATTAATGATGACATGATCCATGAATGAGAGAGTGTTTACACAATATGTCGGATCAGTGTTGCTGGAAGGGTTGAAAAAAGACTTAATGAACACTTCGTTAAAAATTTAGTAACAATGAGATTCGTCAATCTGAGTGTTGTCTGCTGTTTTTAGTGAAATCACAGATGGCCTATCGCGACAGCTCATAACATGCCAAAATTTCCGAGGATTATTTTGGAGCATAGATGGTAAGACCTGGTTAAAAAACTTGAACTTCGCATCTTTAATCGCATTCTTATAACTTTCAGCAGCATCATCGTATTTCTGCCAGCGAACTGGACAGAGCGTAGCTTTTGCGGCTCTGAATAGGCGTTTCTTTTTGTTTGAAAGTCTGGGGAGCACTCTGTTGAACCAAGGTGCACTAGCCTTGACAATGATAGTTTTCAAAGGAATGTATTTTTCAGTAAGTGTGCTAATCATTTCTTTAGAGTGTCCAGTTGGTCTCAACAGAGCGCTCCATAACCTTTGCAAAATATAGATCTAAAAAAGTACACAAATCACCGTTAATAGCATCAAAATTCGCTTTGCTGTAGTTGCGAATCACCTTTTTCTGATTACTGGCACAACTTGAAGGAATAGTCAGTGAAAAATGTAGCAATCACACCAAGGCCAGGAAGATAAGAAATTGGACCAATCAGACTAGGTACAGTAGTTAAAATAAGATCTAAAATGTTTGACGTAGCAGCCGTTATTCTTGTTGGCATGTCGACTAATTGAGACAAATGGAATTCGGGTACACCGGCCAAAAAGCTGGCACACTCAAGTGGAAAAGGATCGGTGCCTCCAGAACCTCTACTTCTCGCTTTAAGCGAGAAGTAGAGGTTCTGGAGGCACTGCTCAGTCGTTCATCCATCGTGGTGAACTACACGTTCATGGTGCTGCAGCCAGTCCTCGTGGGTCTTGCCGTGAAAGGGCGTCGGAGTGCGGGGAGTGACGGACAGGATGAGGACAAATGGGGTAGTCATCGTCGCAGTCTTCTTCTTTTGCTTCTGCGGCAGGGGTCCGAATTCCAGGGGTTGTCCCTTAGTACGGTGGCTTGCTCGGGCATCGGCGTCTTCCGCGAAGGGTAGCCTTCCGGGGCAGAGCTCCTCACTCGGCCGGGGTGTCTTCGGAGGTGTTCGCTCCGTGGGCATAGGATGCTGTACCCTGCTCCTCCACCAAAATGTTGCAAATGACAGATGGTGAGGCGACGAATAAACAGAAACTAAACGTTAGAATTGGCGAACTTGTGCCAAAAACCAAAATACAAAGAAGTAGCATCGCAAGCGCGCAAGGTTGACGGAATAGCAGATTCGAGCGCATGCGCGAGACTGACTGTATTAGTACTGCAGATCTTGCAGTTGAAGTGAAGGGGTGGGCGATGTCTCGGAATTTTTATGTTACGGATATTCAGCCAGAAAAACAGGATGGGCACTTTCTCGAGGGTGTGCATTCGTACAGGATTCTGCGGTAAGGCAGCGGAACAATTGTGAGTGTCGAAAGTGTCGACCCACGGGCCGACACTTTCATTTGCTAAGGCGAACGCCTTATATGTCTCATCGTACAGTCGACCTCCAAAGTCCGTAAGCAAAAACACAATCAACGGCACGAAAAGTATAAAAACACAGAGGCGACACGAGAGGTGAGAAAACACATAGGCGCCACGAAAGGTACCAAAACCCGCAGTTTGCCAATGGATGATGAGATGGCATTACTTGTGCCAGAATCGGCGGAGGCACGAGCGCGCCGCAAGCCCAGCGGGAGAGGAGGACACTCTCGCTTGGGCAGCGGTGAAGGGCGGGCGTGCGACATGCCGTGAGATCAGCGGCGCCAAAAGTGCGTCGTCAGAAAGCGCGCTGTCTTCGGAGGTTCGCTATCACTAGGATCGGCGCTTGGGCTTTCGCCTTCAAGTCATCTCACGGATAACATAAATGACCCTGTGAATTTTTTTTCTCTCGGGGTCTGAAGGCGTTATAGACAAAAGTGGACACTGTAACATAAACATAAAAGTAAAAACAATAAAAAGACAAAAATAAAAAATTAGTAGGAAACATTGAAAAAGTTTAATTGCAATTCTAAAATGAGCGATGTTAGTAACTGAAACTAGGACTGCGGGAAGGTGATTCCAATCAATTGAGGGTTGGGGCGAGAAGGGGGCGTTAAAAGTAGATGTGCTGCAATGGGGGATCCATACTTTTAGTTAATGATTGCTGCGTAATGATATGTGGGACAGCGCTTGCAGGGGTGGTCCAGCTGTGCCAATTGCGCCATTTTGATAAATTCTCCTTTACCTGCGCCTTGCTGCGCCTAAAGACACAAATTGCGCCAAACTGCGCCAAAAAGTGCTAGTCGGTCCGTGAACGAATTCTTTTTTGGAAGAATGGCGTTTTCGGCTGGCAACCCGGTGGGAGTTTTATTTTCTAGGCTAGGTGGCGCAAGCTGCCGCCCGATATAAAGGGTAGAGCCATTACCATAGCCATCACAATCCAATTCAGGTTTCCGGCCTTTCCGGCCCAGTGGCATTATTGCGCATTATTGTTTTGTTGCGACCGTTTTTGATATGCGGCGTTGTGGCTGTTCATTTCTGCATCGCCACTACAAAGTCCTCTTGAAGATGAGCCAACGTGAGTACTTTTTTTTTCTGCATGCGCGTTTTAAGTTACAGACCCCATTAGGAGAAATTTGCTCGGACGCTCGTTCACCGGCAGACCAGCGGCATCAATACCGAACGTGGTACTCTTTTCGATCGCGTGGTCGTTGCTTGATTTCCTTGTTGCGAATTGTTGCGTGTTCCTTTTCATGTCAAATGCCGTAAACGATTGGTCACCCCTTGGTTGTCATACTGTCGCGCTGCGTGCGAACTCAGAATAGAGCTTTCAAACATGTTTAATAAATCGCTATAGTTTTGGATTCTCGGACGTTTTGAGTACATTTATCACGATCACGAAAAACAGGTCGACTTACAATTGTATAAATACATATTCACCGCGGTAACCATAAAGTTTGTAGATCATGGCAAAAAAGTTTTGGCGTATTTTCTTGGTTTGTTTAAAATTGTAATTTTGTCCTTTTTTTCTAGAGCGAAGCACCAAGTTTAAAGACTCAGTACTCAGTGAGGTGGACTCAAATAATGATTTAATTAGTCTCTGGTGCAAAAAGGGGACTCACAAAACTGATGCATTTTGCGTCCTCTGCAATTCATCAATTTCCTGCGCACAACATGGAGTAGCTGCCATCAAACGTCACGCAGCATTGAAGAAACATGTTGAAGCTGCTGCAAGGCACAGAGATGAAGACGGAAACCTTCAGCCCCCCAAATTGGTGCAAGCCGCATTGGATTTCTCACAAGGTGCTTCTGGCACATCACTCCAAGCCCAAGTGTGGAAAGCGGAATCAATTTTCGCTATGTCCGTTGTTTCAAAGTCTATCCCTTTCTCGTGGGGAGACAGTGCTACGGGAATGTATGAGTGTATGTTCCCGGACAGCGAGTTTGCTAAGAAGTTTAGCTGCAGCAGGTCCAAGTTATCACGCGTCGTGTCCGATGGACTCGGCCCTTACTTCAAGTCCAGAGTTGTGAGTGAGCAAATGTTTTCTTCTCCGTGATGATCGACGAAACCCCAAAGCCAGAGAAAAGAACGCAGCAACTGGATGTGCTTGTTAGGTACTTTTCTAACAGCCAGCAACAGGTTGTCGTTGAGCATGTGCAATTGTACAACCTCGGGCGTGCCACCGCGGAAGTAATTGTGGGCTGCGTAGAAGACGCGCTGACTGAGCTACCAAAGAGAGGGCTTGTTTGTTTTTTCAGTGACGGGCCTAACGTCATGAAAAGCGTGAGGAACAAGCTCCAAAAGGATATGCCATCAAGTTTGGTTGACATCAACAACTGCAACCTTCACAAAGTCCACAATGCTTTTGCAAAAGGTCTCGATGCGTTTGGCTCGGATATTGAGGAGGTCGTCCGAAACGTCTACTACTACTTCAAAAGCGCTGTTCGTGCTGAAGCCCTCGGAGAATGTCAGGAGGCTCTAGGGATTGCTTCTCATGTGTTTCTGCGTCATGTCTCCAATCGCTGGCTCACACTTCAAGATTCACTGTGTCGTGTCCTAGAACAATTCGAAGCGCTGAAGTCATACTTTCACAAGGCAAGCATGACAAAGCAGCGAGTGAACACTCAGATTCTTCACAGCAAGCTTGCTGCAGCATTTTCAAAGAAAGACCTTTATGCCAAGGTGTTGTTCTTGAAGAACTGTGCCGAGCTTTTTTCTCGGCTTCAGACACTGTTTCAGAAGCAAGAGCCCCTGCTACACATACTCCACGCGGAGTTGCTGTCTCTAGTCCAGCGAATCCTCAGCCGTTGTTTGAGGAGTGCAGCCTATGTGGACAAGAGTGCGGAGGAACTGAAGAAACTTGATGTGCAGGACTCTACCCTGTGGATAACCAAACCAGAAGTGGGTATGGACACTGAGCAGGCAATGCTGAAATGGGATCCAGGTGAAAAGAAGCGGTTACTTCTTGGGGCCCGTGCCTTCTACTTGGCTTGCTCGAAAGACCTCCTGCAGAAGCTGCCTCTTGACAATAAAGTCCTTCAGCACACAAGTCTCTTGGGATTGCAGCCCAGCGACGTGGAGTCAGAAGTCCGATCCTTGCGATACCTTGCTTCCCAGCTGCCTCAAGTGCTTGAGAGCGACCACGTGTCATCACTGGTCGATGAGTGGCATCTGCTGAAATGTGACTCTGCTAACAGTCTTCAATTGATGGAAGATGGACGGATCGACACTTGTTGGGCTACAGTATTTCAACAAAAGTGCGCAGCTGGTCAGCAGATGTACCCTCTGTTGTCAAGGCTAGTAAAGGCGCTGCTCTCTCTACCTCATGGCAACGCGGACTGTGAGCGAGGCTTCAGTGAGAATAAGCATCTCCTTGAAGGCCGAGCCTCATTGTGCATTGCGAGCATCAACGGATTGCGGCAAGTGAAGACCTACCTGCAGAGGTATGATGGAGATGCCACAAAGGTGCCCCTGTCACCAGACCTTCTGCGAAGCGTCAAAAGAGCAAGAGCCCGGTACGAGGAAGGAATTGGAAGCAGAGAGGCCGACATGAAGAGAAAGAAGCCTGACAGCGCACAAGTTGATGCTGACAACTCGCATGACAAGCGCTTAAAAAGCAGTTGGAGGAAAGGGTGATCTCGTGCCGTGTGTTGCTGAAGAGGGCGGAAGAGACCATTGGTGCAGGACTGAAGTGCCAAAGCTTGGAAAAAGTAGAAGGTGGCCAAACTATGTTAGCTGAAGCCAATGCTACTTTGTCACGCACTCTTTGCGAGCTGGATGAACTGAAAAAGAAATGCAAAAAGCATTGAGTCAATATTTTTTTTTTTCACCTGTGATATATAGCCTACAGTCAAAAGGCAAGAAGTATTAAGCAATATTTTAGTTTTCATCTGTGATATTTTGTTACATAGTTAAGCTTTAGCTGCAAGAATGTTCTGTCATAAATAAAATGGTTTTCTTATGATGAGTTCTTTTCTTTGTAAATTACTATATGAAATTCAGATGTTCGTGACACACACACATATATATATATATATATATATATATATATATATATATATATATATATATATATATATATATATATATATATATATATAGGGGGTGAGGTAAGATTGACAAGGGCAGCCGTAATATATATATAATAATAAAGACATGGCACAGAACTGCTCTATGTTCATGCTGCTCCAAAATGTTTAGTTTTCCTGATACCAAGTTGCTCCAAAACAAGGTTTTCCGTGCTCCAAAAGGGGAGTTTATGTGATACGAATTGCTCCAAAATTGGGTTTTTCTTGCTCCAAAAATTGCTCCAAAACCTAAAATGGCTGGACCACCACTGCGCTTGTCATACCCTCAGTTCTAGCCATCAAAACACTTGGCATGTGCGAATAGTGGATTGTGAGTTTGAAATGAATTCAAACCGAATGGGGGTTTTGGTTGAATATTTTCTAATAAAATATTGAATAGTTTCTCCGAGCCTTTCACTATTGTGCTACACTTAAATGAAAACCCAGTTATACTCGAGAAGGTTGTCCCCAATTTCTAAGCTAAGTTAATTTTAATTTATCTATACTTGTGAACTGTGGGTTCTGAAAGACAAGCGCCCACATTGGGATGGCAAGTAAATTATGCATATGACATAAAATTAGACTTATAGAAATGCCCAGCTATACCTAACCGGGATTTATATACGCAAATATTCTTCCTTAAATCTTGAATTTAAAAAAAGTAAAAAAAAGATGATCATCAAGGATGAACGCAGATTCACTGGACGTTGCTGCATAATAGCCGCAGTTCAATTTAGAAAATTTTTATATTAACGTAGATATCAACATTCACAAAGTTTGTTTCTTTTCAAATGCACCAGGTATGCATGTGTATGTACCAGGCCACTTTGAAAGTGTGTTTTTATCCCAAATGCATGACTGCAAAATTTTTACTTTTTGAAGTGTTGAGCGCGGTGGGTTAGCCCTGTTGAACGTGCTTCTTGCCGAGCACCCGTGCACTGCAGAGACACACATGGGCCAGTTGGGAAACCAGAAGTATGAAAAGTGGAGCAGCGCATTCCTCCGACAAGTCGGGAACATATGTTTCCGACAAGCATCGGCACAGCCATTGCTGTTTACATTCGGTCGAATAATGAAGATGGCAGCAACGAGATTTTTTTTCTTTTTTGGTAGCTGAAAACAGCATTTCGCTAGCCCATCTGTTGGCAACTGCGTAGGCACGTGACGACGCCGCCGGCCGCCCGCTGCCATTTCGCCGTCTGCCACGTGCACGCCGAGATCACTCGCGCCTCGTCTACTTTTGTTTGGCCTGTTGGAAAAATGCCGCCTGCCGTTAAAAAGCTTAAGTTTGTGACGCTTCAGGAGAAGTCTGCAATCATCGCCGAAGCTGCAAAAGGCAGAAAGAGGTCGGATATTGCGGAGGAGTTCAGTATCCCGTGCAGCTGACTTTCTAGGATTCTGAAATCCAAGGACAGCTTCAATTTTGGTTCTGGAAAGTAATAAATGTGCTTGTTTGTCCATTTTTGCGATAGCGAAATTCTCACGAGAACGAAAAAAATTGCCTTCCCCGACGGTTTCGTTATTGCGGGGTTCGACTGTGTTTGAATATTTGCTCAATCCTATGAAACAGCATACCTACACGACCTTGCACCTGGCCAAGTCCTACACTGATGTCCAGGAGGAAGTGACCGTCTTTCATGACCGATCGGCAAGGAGGTTTCTCCCAGCCACTGGCAGTGTCTGCCGCCTTTTGGGCATCCAAGCACAGGCCAAGTTGTGAGAATGGCACCTCCCTGTGGTTGCAGGCAACTGACGCAGGCTCAGCACCGGCACCTGGAAGTGGCTGCCGCCCTGCTGGACCTGTCCTCGGCCAGCGTCCTGCCGGCCCTGGACGCCTGTCCTGCAGCCAGCAACTCCAGGCACTGCTTCCTCGTCATCCTGGCAGCCTATGCGTAAGGGGGTCCCAGGGTCTGGCCTGTCTAGCCAACCTGCGGTCATACTCTCTGTCTCGTCCTTTAAAGACATCAATTTTCCGCTTTTTACGGGCTAACTCCGGAAATTATTCTGTATCACCCATAGAACAAAGAAGAGAAAAACACTTTTTCTTACATGCGCTATTTTTTATTTTAAATAATGAAACAAATCGAGCATCTTTTGAGTGATGTCGCCAGGTGTACGACCGGGTTTCCCACTGAGTTCTGTAGACGTTTCAAGGATTAGTACAGTGTAGACCGCATATAACGTATGTCGCGGGAGTTGCGAAAATCCGCACTATAAGCGGTACCGCGCTATAACCGAAACATCACTTTTTCAGGCCAAAATACATGCCATGAGACAACTTACCTTTGTAAAACAATTTATTTTGTGTTAGATGAAAAATAAAGCTTAGTTTGAGGAAAGTCTATTTCACCAAACTAGTACACTTCTCTCTCAAGTGTGTCACACATTTTGAAAGAAATGAGTGACTTTTGCCTGGCGTGGCCTTTTAATGGCGTCGCGGGTTGCCGACGGACATTGCGAGCGTTCAGGATTGCTAACCCTAATAACTTTTCTCCGGCGATGAAAACGCGTGAAAATTCGCATCCTTTATATGGTACGCGCCAGTAATACCTTCAACTTGAGCACAGGCATGAAATGCTTCAAATAAGAAATCCGGGCGATGTTCGAAAACACAAATGCTTAGAAAGCACCACTGTAGTTGAAGTAAACAAACACAACGACACGGGCGTTTCCGCCATCTTGAGAGTGCCGCCACGACATCGCCGCACGAGTAGGTGGATCTTCCCTTCTAGTATGTGCTGGGTTATCATGGCGACACACAACGACAATTCACAGTAAAGGATAGCGCTTTTACGCGGAACGATGAGCTTCCACCACGCCGTCTCGTCAACGATCACAACCGACGCCATGTTTGCGGATAGAAGCAGCCGGCTGGCGACCAGCATGCAATGCGCGCGAACACTTCTCCTCGACCTGCGATTGGTCTGTCGTTGCTGTTGTTTCCAACGCAGCGGAGGGACGCACGCACGTGAAGGACACATGCGTGCCTTCCTCCGCCGCTATGGCAACTGAAGCCTCTCTCTTCGCTTCTCCCCGCTTCTTCGAGCCTTCGAGCAACTTCCTTGCCCCGCGAGTGCTGCTTGCGGCCATTGCGGCTCGCGCTGTTATCTAGTGTCGCACAGGGAAGCGTGCTCGCTGTGCCGGTCAATTGGCGCGCTGTTCCAAAAACCGCACTATAACCGGTATTTCCCTTCGCACGCTTGCATTTTAAGCGGTATGTAAATACATGGAGTTCTATGGGAAGCGAACCGGTGGTTTAAAAAAGCCACCTTATACCCGGTCCTGCACTATAAGTGGTTACGTTGTAAGTGGTCTATACTGTATCTTGCAAAGTTGTGGCGAGCGGTCAACACAGCATACTGCTCGCCATAAGGCAGACAGTGAGTGTAGCAGCGGGGGGGATTGGTTTTGGTGGTTTCACTGTACGTGGGGCAGGCAAAATCGGCTCGAATTATTCAAAGATTGAATTAAAGATTTATGGCAAATTGCTAGGCAATCCTTTTATACGTGCAACATTCTAGTATCTCAAACGTTTAGCTATACAGTAATCCCTCATTATAACTAAGTCAACGGGACTGCAAAAAAATTTGATATAAGCGGTGATTCAATAAAAGTGATAGAGCCAAAAAAACGGTGCCACCAACCTCGAAGCTGGACAGGTCCACTGCTGAACACTCTGACCGTATGTTTAATCGAACGAACCTGAGTTATGAACATGCCACGGCAGCTTTACCGAGTAAAAGAATAATTAAGTGGAGTTTGCCGATAATTTCATCCTGGCATCAATTCTCCTCGAAATGCTCCAGATATCCCAAGAACACTGTCACTGCTGCTGCACTCTGTTTGTTTTGAAGCAGCCGTAGGATGTTTCGCGTGTCCACAGTCCTCGGCGTTTCCCTAGGTGCCTCTCCGACGTCGCTTCGTGTTTACCCTGGCCGCAGGCAAGGTCTATGCTCGCAGCATCCGTGGCGGGAGCAACAATGAGAACGTCAGCAGCGACAAGCGCGAATGAATCAAAGTTATCCTTGGTGGCTTTGCCAAACTGTTTTCACACACTTTTATAGAGATTGTTGCAGCTATGGAAATTGTGCGTCGGCTCGGCAAGCTTGCTTGCGAGAGAAAATCCGACCTGCGCTAGGCAGTTACCAATCTTTCATCTTCGTGTCGTGGGCTTGCTTTCTGCTGCGTGAGACACTTCTCGAAGTCGTCACCTTGCTTGTTCCGCAAAATGGTCGACGGTGTCGAACAGCCGATGCCGGAATGTTAGTTCTTTGGCGCTTTCGGACTTGGGCCGGCCACTTTTCTCAACCTCGCAGATCTAAGTGGCTTTCGGTAAACACTCCCGATCTCCCATAAGACGCACGTGTACACGTAGTATACCCCAGGCGCGCCCGCGCTGGCGTGTGTCGTGGGCTCCCGAAGGGATGATCAGTTCCGGGCTTCATTGCTTCCTTCACCCAATTCCGACAGGAGTTGGGTAGCGTTGGTCACGGGCGCCGATAAAACTCGAGCAGTCGGACTCGGAAGTGTTGCCGCGTCGCCCCGACCAAGGTGAGGGTTAGCTGCTGCGGATTAACTTTTCTTCTTTGAAGCTTTCCGCTTGCCCTTTTAGCAATTTCCTTTGAACTTGTGTGTCGTCCAAAACTTCCAAGCTCGAAAGTCGCGTTTTCGGTCGACGTCCATGGGGAAGAAAGCAGAATGATTGAGCAAGTTGTTGGTTCTGGTTTCAGGAGCAGTGTGACGCTAAAACAGCAAGCAAGCTTTGCCGCGCAGCACGTTGCTCTTGGCCAGTGGCGGGGCCACAATCGCATCACGTGATTCAAAAGGCCGGTGGCGACGCACATTTGTAGTGGGAAAAGCATCTATTTCTTATTATTTGTAACCAGAATACGAAACAATCGACGACAGTTTCGGAGTGAAAACGGTTAGGCCTATGCGCCGAAATAGACGCGCTGGCGGGGGACGCCGCGATCCAGAGAATTACGCGCTCGAAAATGGCTCAAATTTCTGTTGTTTTCCAACGCGAGAAGGGCTTCAAACTCATATCTGACTAATTTCGCGATGATATCCGGTCTAGATTCTTTTATACGCAAAAAAAAGGAAGGTTCAAAGATAATAAAACACTAGAAACGGAAAATAACTTTTTTTTTAAAAAGAATCGCCGTTTTTCGACTTGTATCTTTCCTTAATACTAGTGGTTTCTCGAATAAAGCAGTACTACCGCTAATCGGGCTAATAAACCTGGTGATGTTCCAGAACCTTCCATACCGCAGATTTGAACTTCAGTGTCCAGAGTGGAGAAGCTTTCATGTACAAAGCTTTATAGCCAGAGTAGTTGAATTCTATGCCTCGCGAAACAAAGAATCGACGTAATTAGCTTCGAAAAATTAGTAGCTGTTACGTGCTAGTATTTACAGTAGACCCTCAATATACTAGTGAACCTGCATTTAGTATACCTGCTAAGCCTCCCATATTATTTGAGAGATTTCCGAATTTTGACCATTTCGTACGGTTGTATGATTGACCGAAAAAGGTCCCGAGAAACGTAAATTAACCCCCCTCCCTGTCTCCGCACACAAACAAGGAGTTTTTGCCATTGCAACTGACAACAATGATGATAGCGAGGCCCAGCTGCATCTCGCTGGCACGAGCGGTGCAGTACAAATATAATGAAGTTGTTTTTCTGTAAATTCATAGTCAATTTTTCTTTAAAAAAAAACAAAACAAAAAAACTTTAGCCTAAAAGATTTTTGGGATTTGGATTTTCCGAATTTGGCAGGTATGTATGTAGTGGAGATGGGGACGTAACGAAACAAAACTGTGAATTGAAGTGTAGTACACGGTGTAATAAAACTTTGCGAGAGAATGTTGTGAGGAATGTGCAGTGATGACGACCTGAAGGGAACCGCCATGGCTGACAGGTAAGAAAGTAAAGAATCAAACTTGAGGTTGGTTCCCGCGTCGTGTCTAGCATAGTGGCACAGAAGATGGGGGTGTGTGTTGATTGCGAGAAACTTTGGAGATAAACGAACGTCTGAGATGCACGGTGGTGTTGCCTTTTGGGGGGACCCGTTTCAGAACGCTGCAGCACGACGGAAGGTTCAACGAAGGAGTCACCCAGGCTCTGGCTAGGCTGCTGCTGGAGTGCTCAAAGGTGAGGCTTGCTCCGCCCCCTTGCGTCTGCCGCCCACCAAGATTATGAGTACGCAAAACTTTAGATGGCCAAGGCTGGCTGCAGTACCAGTGGTAGAAGTACTGTGCCATTTGCACCAAGTCGCGCCATGGACAAAAGTCTGCTACATCTTGTGCCAAAGTGTCGTTTTACAGCAGAGCTGTTAAAGGGGTACTCCGCCGATTTTTGAGCTACCTCAACTAACTATATTTTCTGACTCCCAGGCCTTTACCCTTTCTGGTATGCTATTTAGTATCGTGAAATTCATAATAGTTATTGCGAAATCGGCAAATGAAAATGATGCAAAAACAGACATTCAAATATACCCGCCCTTTTCAGGGCCGTGACGTCAGTGGAGGTTCAGCTTGCCAGTCGGGCGCGCAGTCTAAAAAATAGAATATGCCAATCATTTGTTCCGTGTTGGAGCGCGGGGACTGGAGCGAGCTTCCAAAGCATTCATTTGACACCATGAAACTGCTTCGAATCAGTTGGGAACAAATTCTACAGTCCAAAGTGTGAACCCCTGCACTTCCAATGACGTCACTTTTTCATTGTTGCCAGTAGAGACTTTCAGTTTGAAAAACACGGTGAGGACCAAAATTGTAAATTCAATAACTTCGTGAAAAAAAAATTATTTTGACCTAATATTGGGGATACTATTTTGGCGATGTTGTTTGGCGAGTTTAGCAAAATTTTAAGCAAATCGGGGACCATGAAGAAATCGGCGGAGTTCCCCTTTAAGGGCTAGGTTCCCCAGGATCGTGTCCGGTACCAAAGAAATGTCGACACAAACCTACACGAACCTCTGCACAACTCGCCATCTATAAGCGACGGCGGCAACCAGGCAACCAGTCTGGTTACTGCCATTACTCATAGATGGCGGCAACCTTTCCAGCTATCATAGAAGAATGGATAGTTGGGCGAGTTGGTGGGAATTTATCGCAGGACACAGCGCGAAAAACAGATGAGGACGAAAAAGAAACACGTGACGAGCGCAGCACACGTCACGTGTGTTTCTTCTTAGTCCTCGTCTGTTTCGCGCGCTGTTTCCTGGCTCTTATCAGTTTGGGTTTGGACTCACAATGTGTCGGCCGCGTGCCCTTTCGGGGAAAGAAGACTGGGTGCGGAAGGAGCGGCGACGTATGCAGCAGCGCAAATCAGTCTGCAATCGGCGCGCGCGTTGAGCGCTTCAGATTTTTTCGCGAAAGAAGTGCAGATCGCTCGCCTGAAAAGCCACTGCCGAGAAAAGAAGCTACAGCGCCGCTGCTCTTCCTTCTTCACCAGAGTGGAAAGGCTGAAAGTTTTTTGGCCAAGAATTCTGCCACATCTGGGCCAAAATAAGTAGGGGTGTGCAAATACTCGAATATACGAACTTGAATCCAATAGAAAGTTCCCGAACAATTTGATTCGTGAATCAAATTCCTAGTGTTTGGACATTGGAATATTCGACATATTCAGTCAAAGACGCGCGGTCGGTGCGGAGCTGACAAAAAAGCCATCTTTTTTCCCGATGTAAGTGCCGTGATGTTAAACAGACCATGCGAGAAACACCTCTTGGTCCTACCATTGCACAAAAATCTAACGGACAGGTGAGAAAAAAAGAAAAGTAATGAACGCCACAAACTTTACAGCACGCAGATTTACTCACGATCGTGACACAATCTACCCTTGAATCACAACCGAAACATCTCGTTTGCACCGCTTCCAGAGAGGAATTATTGGGAGGCCAAAATTCCGCACCATGCCTAATTCTTTTCACGAGTAAAGCCCCTCGTTTCAAATTGAAGCGCCGATGTAGAACACACTTGCCACACTCACAGAAATCGGCGACTGCACGATCAAAGAAAGAAAACAACGTTAACCATGCCGATGAAACCAGCTGAGTTGTCGTCGTCATTCTTGCGGAACTGCTAGCCGCAAATTCTGATTCGGAACAAAACGGAACGGAAAAATAGTGTGCCTAGATTTGAGAGGGTTTCCAACTGTTCGATAACCGCGTTTGAATTACGAACTGCGAAAAGGTGACGAAAAGACAAAAGCGTCGATCGGGATCGGGCAAGCAGGGCAGGCGTCGTCGCTCTTCCGTTTGCTCGCCTTCTTTCCACGCGACAACACAACACATGCGCACTTACGACCGATCTGCGCTGGAGCCGTCTCCGTGGTTTCAGATTCGCTTGCTCCCTCTCTTAAATCGAGGCTCTCTAAAACAGGATAGATGGACGGAAAAATGGATGCATAGTGGCAGTTGGACAGTGACTTGCGTTGCCTAACCACATTTTTTTTCTTACTTCAGATTATATTGTTTAAGCCTGTTTACTCAAATTTAACACCTATCTGTTTATTTATGCGAAATAAAATCCGAGTGCCCTTTATCTTTCTTAAATCGGAGACCAAATATCGCAAAATGCCCCTTTTCTGAGAAATAAAAGTATTTAAAAAAAAAGTCTCGGTGTTAGGTTGTGCTTTTAACGAGAAAAAAAGGCACGCTTGACTGTAACTTTGGTTTTTTTGTGACGTCTAGGGTATATAGTATGGTGCACCGCGCATTCGCAAGGGCGCCCATCAAACCACTCTGCCATCTTGACCGCGAGGCAGCTATGCAGTTGCCTCGCCCCAGACACGATCACATTATCGTGTCGCCGCGGGGTTGATCGGGATCTTGAATTCGGCTTCCGACGTGCCACTTTCTCTCCTAGCCACTAGATGGTGCTGCAGGCGCCCCATGGCGGGCAAGGGGCGCCTGTTCCCTACCCCCATCAAGGCTAGATGATATTTATCAAAAAGCCTCGACATAACCCTTTCATCAATAAAAAAACGTTTAACCACCACCAAGGAGAAACCTCCTCGTCCATCGATTGAGATATATTCGGTAGACAGGGGGCAAAAAGTCTCTTTGAACAACGGACGCCATCGAGCCCAGGCAAGTCTGTGGCGACCAAATCTAGGGTAATCGCGGGAACGAGGCCTGGGGGCCCTCTTTGTGTTTAGCTTTGGGCTTAACGTGCACTTGTAAATATTTGTGTAATGTCGCGTGTATTTGTAGCTTAGACTGAGTGTTTTGTAGCGTTGTATTTTTTGTACCATTAAACGGGGAGCGGAATCCCGCTCCGCTGAAAGAACCATGCTGGACTCGGGTTGTTGACGGACCACGTGGGAAGTGGCGCATTGGCGGCGGTACGCGATTTCCTACAAATGGCGCATCAGCGTTGGGGCAGGTGAGCCGTAATTACGGTCGCAACGTCCGTCGACGACACTGCGTGAAAGTTCACGAGGAGCGGTCCCCCTTGTTGGCGGGTCTATACCGCAGCACTGCGAAGGTGGGAGGGGTACGTCCAAACAAGCGTTCGAGACGGCCGTGGGTAATTTCGCCCTCGTGGATTTAATGTTTTTGGCCGATGTCGCGACGTCGACGGGGCTGGCGGAGCGGAACACCGCGGCGATGACCGCAGCGCTGAGTCCAGACATACCGACGGCGCGCCATACTCCCCTCTCCTAAAAATCAAAGTCGCTGCCGCTGCACTCCAGTTTGTTTGGAAGCAGCCATAGGCATTTCCTGAATTTCCTCTCCAATGTTGCTTCGTGTTTACCCTGTCCGCACGCAAAGTCTACAATTGCAGCACCTGTGGCAGGAGCAGCAACAGGAACGTCTGGGATGACAAGTGCGAACGAATCGAAGCTATCCTCAATGGCTTTGCCAACATGTTTTCACACACCCCTGTAGTTCTGGGAATCGTGCGCCAACTCGGCAAGCATGCTTGCGAGAGAAAATTCGACGGTTGCAAAGCAGTTGGCGATCTTTCATCTTTGGGTCGCGGGTGCGCTTTCTCTTGCACGAGAAACTTCTCGAACCCGTCCAATATGCCTCGCTTGTTCTGCAAAATAATGGACAATGTCAAGCAGCCGATGCCGGAAAGTTGAATTCTTTGTCACTTTTGGACTTGGGCCAGCCACTTTTCTCAACCTCGCAGATGTAATTGAGTTTCGGTAAACGCTCCCAATCTTCCATCTGATGCACGTGTGCGTGTAGTACGCCACAGGCGCGCGCGTTGGAAGCACTCGAAGGGACGATCTCCTCCCGGCTCCATCGCTCCCTTGACCCGTTTTGACAGAAGCCAAGAAGCGTTGGCTGCGGGCGTCATGAGTAGTGTCGGAATGTGGACGCTGCTCCCTGCCCGCGTCCCCGCGTAAGCGTATCGGCATCGGCGCCGTGTGTGCTCTGCCCTCCATTGCCCGTTTACCGTGCTTCATTTTCTTGTTTGCTGTTTTCCCAGTTTGCCCTTTGCCTCGGCGGAAGGGGGAGGGAGTGCGGGGGTCTCTGTGCGCTCTGTGGACGCTTGCGCGCTTTCGGCACCACGGCCTTCGTAATAAGCTTGGTCGGCCGCCAATACACTTAGAATAATCCGGTTAACAATGTGTGGATTTTGGTTGGGACCACGTTAAACTTCGATAAAACTAATAATTCGAAAGGAGTGATTTCATTATGACGGGGGATTGCTGTATTGGAGAAACATTCCACTTTTTGTGATGTCTGTTTTTTTTTATGACAATAAAAGATAATCGCTTTACATAATTCATTTTGTCATCATCGTAATGGCCCAATGCATTGCTCTCCCTGTGAAGAGTGTTCCCTGCAACTTTCCTCACCCACTGGGGGTCCCCGAAATGTGGACTGTCAGGAACGGCCGTTGCAGTTGGTCGACCCAGGTTGCGGTGCCCCTTTCAGGGTCCCAGGAGGGGGTGGGTTCGATTCACGGTGGACGGGCGAACCTTCGCGGCTCCGGAGTTTGCGAGGCGCTTCCTGGGGAGCGGCTACGACTCGGTGCGGAGCCTGGCGGCCGAGCAGGTGGCGCTGCTGCTGGAGGGCAGGGACCCTGCCAGCCTCCAGTCCCTCCTGCCGCTCCTCACGCCCCACCTGGACGTAGACGTGAGTTTGTGCAGCTTGTAGGCAATAGGGGGCATTTAGCTGAACACTGTTCAAAGACAAAAAAGAAAATACAGTGCACAACTAACGGCTCTACGCCGCTGGCCCTATACAAAGAAAAGTTGAAAAATCTCCACTGACCCCTGAGCTATACAGTGCTGTGAGAGTTGCGCGTTTGCCGGAGCAATGGACCGCGTCCCTTTCATCGTCTGAACCCGCTTCTGTGCGTGCGTATGGACGGAGGCGCAATCCTGTGTCTAAAGATAGACATACATAGGACTGGTCCGACAAGCACATAGCTACCGTACTGTCAGCTTAGGAATGAAAAGAGTATGGTCCTTCCCGAAAAGAAACTCGTGAGCCTGTCGCAGAATAGCCCGGAGAGCGATACACCAATGGAATGAAAGAAGTATGGTCCTTCCTGAGAAGGAATTCGCGAGGCCGTCACAGAATAACCCTAAAAGCGACCCACTGATCCGAGTCAAGCGAGAGCAACTGCCCCTTTTGGTGCTCATTTTCTGCCAGTGTGAGCAATCCCGGTTGTTCAGGTCTGGGGCGCTTAGATGCTTAGCTTGCGAGAAAGATGCAAAGAAGTTAGAAGAACATTGGAAGGGAAACGAAGGAAAGGAGTGAAATCTTCCGCCGGGAAGCATTTATTTGTGCGTGGCGTCGGGCTTTAAGAGAAACCCGCTAAAATGCCAGCACCGGTTCTTATGAGCAGTTTCGGCAGCATTGCCCGAGGACTGTCTTTCCAGTCTAATGTTTTTGTGTCCGTCGCCCCGCAGCCGTCGAAAGAAGACGAGCGCCAGGCAGGCTGCCTGGTGTTTGCGGTGGCCCTGGCCAGTGCAGGCATTGCACTGGGACCCTCGGTCGGAGGCTGCGCCGTCCACGCCCTGGTGGAGGCGGTCAGGGACCGCTCTGTGCCGTACGACATGGTTGCCAAGGTGCGTTCTGCACCCTCATTTGGTGTCTTGGGGGGCATGCGTGAACGACGGTTTTTACCAGAAAACGGTGTCGTGTTTCCGCGTTGTTTTGTTGTAGATTACTCGTCTTTTATGAAGGCTATGATCCGCTAATTAAAAGGGACCATCAAATGGTAATATATGTTCCTTTAATAAGTTACCTCCTCTCGAGTCTGCCCGTTCCTCTCGCGAGGCATTGCGAAGACCTCGTCCCGCGATCCATGCATGCGCGTGACGAGACAAGGAGGTTACATAAAAACTATCGCTTCGTGGGTCTGGCTCTTGGCGCAGAAGTTGAGCATCGGGATTGCAATCTGGGGGTTTCAATTTCCCCTGCGGACATTTGGAAATTTATTCTCAATTTATCCACTCATCACTCTCTCGCGTGTGCACATTCGTGTTACTAATACGTACAAGCTTTTCTGGGGAGGCTGCCGAAAGAAATATTGATGGTTTTCAAATATGGCCGTCATCTTTTCTACAGACCGGGAAGGTTTACATAATTGCAATACTGACGAGACGCTGTGGTGCCATTGGTTGTGTGTACGGCACCTGGAATGCTTCCCCAGCCAGTGTGCATTCTATGCCTCCTGCATATTGGGCCGTTTGGCAGATGGGAAAAAGCGAAGCACGGTAGAAAACCTCCGGAAAAAACATCAGGTGGAGGACGAAGAAGACGGGAAGGAAGTTAAACTTACGCCGAAATTTTCTAGGCTTTTGTTAAATTTCAGGCTTTAGGTTCGATGGTAGTGCATTCTTTTCTAAAGAAAAGTGTGCGTTGGAATTCTGCAAATATGGTTCCTGCACAGCCAAATATATGCAACCTCACTGCCCGCACGCGTGACATTAATTAAAGCCTGGTCATTATCGAGAACTATAAAACAACAAAAACTTTTTAATTTGTCTTTCCTTCCTCCTTTTTTGCGTGTTTCTGCCCGAACAGTCAGACGAATGTGCTCCGAGGCCTAATGCCCAAAAAACTCTGCATCCTGTTTTTTTCGCAACACCGAAGTCTGGACTGCTTTATGATTCACCCCCTGCGTTAACTTGTCATCGTGCTTGATCCGTAGAGTGGTGGAGCTTTGGTAACACCGAAGCCTGGTTGACTGTGGCGGTCCATACTTCTTGCTCCGTGAAAGCACATCCATTTCCAGGCACTCGGGCTTTCCCCGGACTGTCCCGGCAGGGCCTGGGGTGGCGCCCACGTGGCTTACGTCGTCCACCGCTGGCTGAGGCAGGGGCGGCCACTCCAGAACCTTCCCTTCCAAGCCCTGGGCCGCGCCTCAGCAAAGCAGTTCCTCGAGTGAGCCCATTTCTCTACCACGTCGCCACAGTCTTAGATTACCTGGTCTGGAATGTTTTTGGTGGGCTATGGAAAAGATTTTTTCTAAAGACAAATTGTAGCACCGGAGGCACACTGCCGACGTTAGGAGTCGTCCAGTCGAATTGCTCAAAGAACCTAACGGGTGGATTTTGGTTTGTGGAAGGCACCCTGGGGGAAATTGCTGGATTCGTCTACTCTTTCAAAAATTTCACGAACCAGTTGAAAATGTGGACGATTGAAAATGCCATCTATAGTTTCAGATCTAGCGATCATATTATTTTGAAATAATTGAAACAGCACACGAAGGCTGCTGTAATCTGCTTTAAAAAAAAGTTATCAAAATTTCTCAAAACATTTTTTTAGGCTTCTAATTTTTTAAAAGTTTGTTCTGCTCCTTTATGAATTAGGGCTGCTTGTGGTGACAAAGTTTGCTAAGGCAGAAACCGCCAAAGTATTCATTTCAGTAAGTATAATATCTATAGACTGTGATGTCGCCTGCATTCTACCAGCAAGCTCTTGACTGGGATGGCACTCGTGACGGCACTTACCTTGTATTCTGTTTCTTGGGGGCATGCAGCGTAATGAAAAAGTTACCCAGTTTTTGAGCTACCCAGGTCTTCGAAGGGCGTGTTTATCGCACCTACAAACTCGAATCTACCGCATCTGCGATCTGTGGTATCGGCTCCCGCGGTGTGCGAGTTCATAGTGGGTTTCCATATGTCTTTGTTGCACCGAGTTAGACGTCTGTGGTGATAGTGGTTCCCGTAATATGTGAGTTCACAGGGAGTTTCTACGTGCTTACTCTGAAACTTGAATCTGATACATCCATGACCTGTATCAGTTCCTGTGTCATGTTCATAGCCAGTCATACCCCCTCCCCCCCCCTGTTCATCAGTACAGTCTAAGCTCGTTATAACAGACCTTGATTGTGACCAAGATTTCAGTCTGTTGTAAAAAAAGTACTATGTTATATACAGATATGAAGTTGAGTCAATGGTACATAGAGGAAAACCAAACAAACTTCACAAATCAGTATGTTATATCCAAATGTCTGTTGTAATGAGCTCAGACTGTAATTTCTTATAAAATTTTGCCACCCCATTTTGGAACGCTGCCCACCCGATGTTTTAACGCAGAATGTGTTACATGGCTGGCACCTAACCAGATCCAGTCAGGTGCCAGCAACGGAAGTAGAAAGGCCGACCGAACACTGACGCTCCTCTCCTCACCTATTGGACACCGGTGCCAGCCAAACCTCTTCCTTGAGTGCCTCCGTCATACTCCCAGCGAGGGTAAAACATCACATGTTCGGACATGCAGCGGCGCACCGCTCCGTGACACAAGCCGGCTCGGGGCTTTCCCAGATAAAGAACACGAGAGACAGCGACAGAAAGGCCGAGGAAAAAAATTATGCTGAAATCGCTGCTGTCACTACGCCGATTCTCGATGAAATGTGTTAGCATTTGGTGCGGGGGTCCTGACTCAATGAGGGGTGGGAATTCCAACTTTGCGACGGTCTGCACACCGTTGTGTTCGGAAAGCCAGTCTTTTCTTTCGGGTGTCGGTGGTTTTGCGGGGGGGTGTCATCGCTGCGCCTTGGTTTTATGTTGTGCTCTCCCTCGGGTAATTTCATGGCAAAGGAGATGCGGCAATTCTTTCACATCCGGGATAATGATGCCTCTGAACTGCTAGAAAATTATTTTTTTGTGAAAAAGTAGATTTTATTTTTGCCCTCAATTTCTGGAATTTGTGTAAAACCCATGTAGTTAAGAAAAACATTGGAAAAACCGGTTGCGTACCACACAAACTTAGGTGGGCGCCTTATTATCCAATAATACGGCCCACCTTAAAGTGAAATACAAGCATTGAAAGACACCATTTTTATTTATTTATTTATTTATTTACGAGTCCAAATAGGGGCTCCAAAAAGAAGAGACCTTGAAATGTCTATTTTTTTTTTGTCAACTTGGATTTGGGTGTTAGCTACAGTACTTTCTTCCTTTATTCTCTTGAAACTAATAATTGAATTGGTTACACAGTTAAATCTCGTTAATTCAAACTCGAGGGGGACCGAAAATTTATTTGAATAAGGCAAAGTTTGAATTACCGGCAGCTTCCTCCCATGTTAGTTTGAATTAAAAGAGTTTGAATTAAGAGAGTTTGAACTAATCAGAGTCGACTGTATTAGTAAATTCTAAACCCTCATTCCATTGCCTTTTCATTAGATCACTGAGTCTCTAGTTTGTGCAGAAACGGCCTTATGGAGAGCCAGAAAGAGGAAGGTAGGCAGCGGTGGCCGCAGCCTTTGAAGTAACCCGGAATTCAATCCACCTCACCTGTTCGACTTGTCCAAAACATTAGAAAAGTATTTTCTGTTGTTGCCTTTTGTTGTTTTTTAATGAGGAGCCTCTTCGGCCGTGCCTTGAGGTGCTCGCCTCGTAGGCGACACAAGCAGGCTTTCACCAGCGAGGCGTCAACGGTATGAAATGCCGCCGCAAGGTCTTCAATGCTCTCCCGAAAACACCCTTCATTCGGTTGAAGTGGACGTTATCCTGACTCGCTGTGTTTTACATAATGTGTCGTTGAAATAGGGTTATGTAAAAGTTTTGCAACATTTTCTAGCATTCAGTCGAGTGTCCTGCTCCGTTTGACCCACTAGCCCCGTGCTCCCTAGGCGGCTTAAGAAACGCGGGGTGTTGCGAGTCCCCAACATCTCATTACCGCTCCACAGCCAATCGGGTTGCGGCATTAGAATGAACAAAGCAACAAGTGGGAGCGTGCTGTCACGCCTCGTTGATACGGGCCCCATTAAGGTGTATCCACACGACGGACCGGGCCGCGGACCGATTGTTCACGTGATGCGCGGCCCGCGGGCCGTCCGGCAGCAATGAGCACCCACACGGCGGACCAAAAGAGCAGACGACAGAGTGAATGGGCCGGTATAACCCTGGACCTCACAGCTCCGCCAAACGCATGCAGCGAGCTGCTTTGAGGCTATTTGTAAGGAGCCAAGATGGAAGTTGAACGAAAGAGACGTTCGGCCGCGGTGGCCCTGGCGTTGACTATTGAGGACGAGGAGGACTTAAGTGACCCCAAAAAGGGCATGCAACTATCGTCCCACAGAGCGTGAAATACTCCATGAGCGCGATGAAGTAAAAAGTTGCATCGTCGGACCATGCCACCATCCTCTCACAACAAAAGGTTTGTCTTCTTCGTCTTCAACAGTTGGCGCCAAAAGAAGACGACTTTGGATTTGGATTCCTATCCAAACAACAAAAGTCAGCTTGTTGCCAGACTTAGCGTTTCAATTATACTAAAACACCGCGGTCCGCCGCCAAGGTCCGGGCGAGAAAAGTCACTTGGCATTTCTCAGAAGCGTGGGCCGCGGACCGCCGGCGGACCTTGAAAACCGGTGACGTAGGATCACGTGATGCGCGGCCCGCGGACCGAAACAGCAATCTGGTCCGTCGTGTGGATACACCTTTACTGACGGGGCCGTGTGCAGGCGCCACTGGCGGACGGTTCTCTCAAGCGCGGTGGAGCAGTGCAGCGCACCGGCGGTGTCCTACGTGAGCGCCACGCTGGGCCAGGAGGCGGCCTTCCTGGTGGGCGAGTGTGCCCCCACGGTGCTGAGCCACGTGATGCCCCGCCTGGCGGAGGGAGGGGCTCGGGCTGCCCTGGCCGCCAGGACCTTCCTCGAGGAACAGCTCTCACCCAAGGTGAGGGGGTCGCCTTCAGCTCTGGCCGCAGATTGCCCAGCTGCTGCGGGGTCAGCCTGGTGGAAAAGAATATCTTTATTCCCCATCGAAGCGACAGGGGAGGTTCGGGAAAAGAAGCTGAAAAATCAGCTTGACGAACTGGCCTTCTCCTCGGAGGTTAAATCAATTAAAGATCAAAAGACACTCGGTACAGTATGTACATTGCACACGGATGCTCTGCATAAAAGACAACAATAAGACGTTGATGCGTGACACATTTGAACGGAAGAATATATATAGAGCGCAACGAAACAACTCAAATAATGACTATAAATGTGAAAAAAAAAAACATTCAAGTGCCATAATTTTCGGATAGTCATATTCGCATAAAAAAAGAATAACCTCGCATCTTTTTTGGATGTAGATTCGAGCCGTATATTGCCATTATTTAAGAAATGCGACAATTCTAGAAGTTTGTTTCATCACAAGGAACTACCGTAACACGTTTTTTTGGTGCATAATGGCTTCGGTTTATTAAATGCGTAGCATTTATACGCAAACTCAATGCTGTTGCATCACGCTATAGTGGTAGTGCTCCAGGCACACTTCCGGTTTTTGAGGGTGGGCGGAAGTCGCTGTGCGGGACGGGCATTGCTCGATTGTTTTGGAAGAAACCAGACTAAAACCTGACTTCTCGTCAAAATGCCGCAACTGGGACTGTATCAACAAAGACGAAAATGGGTGAAGATCAGTTTTCACGTGTTTTCTGCCTGCTGGGTTTGTCCGAGAATGTGGGTAGGTGCTGCGAAAACGAAAAAGTAGACACTGTCTAACCGCGATTGCATGTGCGGAAAGCAGTTTGACTTAAATTCACGGAGGTTTGTGATTGCCAGATTTATTTGTTTTGTTTCAACATGAACTCGGGAAAACCGTCGGGTTGTCCAGACCACTTGCGGCCACATTCAGTATTTCTTCATGTTCAAACGGCCAACTGATTGTTCAAACTGTCGTCTGCACTTTCAAATTCGTCTGCTTGTTCAAATTGTCGCGCTTGTTCAAACAACAGCGGCCCGGAGACAAAACGTTTACCTAATAATTGCGATAAGAGGTAAATGCAGACTTTAAAGGCTTACAAGTTTGAAGGTTGTTTGGGGTAAGTAGGCTCATTGTGAACAGTAGATATAAGAAAATGGTGATTAATGAAATTAGAGTGAAAACGCAGGCAAGCTGGTGCACATCCATAATGAGAAACCTTGAGACCAGGAACAGAAGGGAGGAGGACAGCACCACCTCATATAACCAGTGCAGAAATGATTTACATAAGAACAAGCTTCTTCCTTTTTCTCTAAAACAGATCCCCACACCATGTGCAGTTCTACATCATGAGTCTTAAGCTCACCCACAAATTTCAATGCAGTCTGAAAAATTTGGTGCATGCCATCAATTATAAATAATAAAACCATGGCTCACACAAGCGACTGTGTGGGAAGCTTCATTACAAAAAGAAGGCAAACACGACACCACCCCAGGACACAGGAAAACTAGAAAGTCAAAAACACTGTTGTCTTGGACTGACGAAAAAGGAGAGGAGGATGTCGAGCACACACAAACACCGCAAGACATAAAATCATTGAGAATAAACATACATTCACTACCACACAACTTGAAGGAACTAGACACACAAAAACGCCCGTGTCTCGTCTTTCAAAGTCAGTTGCGGCATATTTGTACAATTTTCAGCTTGCATAATGCCAATAGTTTCCTGAATTATCCTCTTATAAGGTTAGTTTTCTTTTCTAAGGACAGTTGTTTGCGACCAATCTGGGAAACAATTACAAAGGCCTAGGTGTTTAACAGTTTCAGAATTGACGGAGCTTGAATTAACTGCTCTTTTATGTTCCGAAATCTGGTCATTTAGGCAGCGTCCCGTTCGACCAACATACGAGAACCCACAAGGCAATGGAATCTCGTGTACTGTTGCCACCTCGCAACTAGTTACTGGCTATCTGGTTTTTCTGGCTACCAAGCTTCCCACCGGGAAAAGGAGTTGGCTTACTTAATATGAAATCTTTTTTTAAAAACAATGTTTACAGCATAGCTTACTGCCAGAGCCTTTAAATTGTGAGAAAAGAGATGAAAGAAAGGCACACCCACCCATTTATCAGGTTTCTTTCGCGGGTTGCACGCCAACAATCTGTGTGGCACGCAATCTGTGCGACGGACTGTGGTTTCAGGGCTGACGTTAGAAAAGGCATTCTGAATGCCGACGCAATTGAAACACCTTTATAAAATGCCAGAGAAGGCCAATTTTTGTTTTCTACATTCGGTGGGGAAATGGGGGACGCTTCCATAATGCTGAGCAACACTTTTTTTGTTTTCATTGAAATACTATTTTTGTTTTGTTTACTCGAGGGAACTACTGGAGCATGAAAACAAAACTCGACACCTCACTAGCACAGTCCAAGAAGCTTTTTTTGGGTGATGGGAAGGTGTTAACTCGGGCGGAACGGCGACCAGCGTTGAGCAGCTGGCCGTCGTTCCACTTGGCTGGCGATAGCTGTTACGGGCTCTTCCCACTGCTGGAAAAGACATCCGTTGTCATCGTACTTGTAGTTGGCGTATTAGGGCTTCAGGGGGATGTCCGCCACGATATTGCCAACTGCTCAAAAAACGATGGTCCTCCGCTCTCGGGATTCGATCCTGGGCCCACTGTGAAGCAGTGGAGCTCAGTTACCACTGAGCTCCATTGCAGCTTTAGCTGTAAGTGGTCTATACTGTATAACAGACCTTGATTTTGACCAAGATTTCGGTCTGTTCTTAAGGGGGTATGTTGTAAGCAGATATGAAGTTGAGTCAATGGTTGTAGAGGAAAACCAATTGAACTTCACAAATCGGTATGTTATATCCAAATGTCTGTTGTAAAGATGTCTGTTGTGATGAACTTAGACTGTATTTTGTTCACCCTAAGCTGACAGTGCTGGGGCAGCTACGCACTCGCCGGACCCATGCACCGCCTATCTTTCGTTGCCCCTGTCTAAGCGCATGGGTATGGGCGGGGAGCGTGATTATGTGGCAAAAGATAGACGTAGGACTACGAGCACATATCTTCCTCTGCACTGTCAGCTTAGGTGTGAACGGAGTATAGGGTACTTCCACGTCCTTCTGTTTAGGGTGATGCTTCTAGTACCCAGTGCCGACAGCATGCGCTCTTTAAAAAAATACAAAGAAAAGGCCGATAAGAAATTTCCGCTGTAGCACTGTCAGTGCCAAGAGCTCGTGCCGGGAGACGCGCTTTCACGTGCACGGGACTAGAAAAGAAACAGAAGCGTGCGGAACAAAACGGTTGGATGTTATCATCCTATGCAAAGCACGCATGAAGGCACCCTAGCTTGGACGATCCTTTTCACAGTGATGTGATTGCTGCGCCAATTGCGCCAAACTGCACCAAGGGGCTAACCCTGCTACATCCTGCTACATTTAGCCAAAATATGGGTAATCTGCGCCGTGTAATCTCCTCTTACTCTCTGGAGATATTGGAAGTAATCCAGGCCCAGACACGGAAGAAACCTTACAAAAACTTTTGGTAGGTCAAAATAAGATATTCGAGGCGATTAAGGAAATAAAATTCACTCAAAGGAAGGTCGAAGAAAGAATAGGTGTTATTGAAGAAACCGTTGAATCATTCAAGAGCGTCTCAAAAAATTTTGACATTTTTTCGAGTACTATGCTCACATTGAATCAAACAGTTTCTTCACTCGAGAACAAAGTAGACGACCTAGAAAACCGAATGCGCAGAAACAATTTAATCTTTTTTGGAATTCCTGAAAATCTCAACGAAACTAAGCGGGATCTAGAAAAAGTTATCATCTCTGAGATTCTTGAAGACAAACTAGGCATTGAAGATGTTGGGGTGGAGAGGATTCATAGGATTGGAAGACCGAATAAGGGGAAATCAAGGCCTGTAATATTGAAACCTTTTGACTATAATGTAAAAGAAAACATCCTGAGAAATGCGCGGAAACTTAAGGGAACCAAAATATCAATATCTGAAGACTTTTTGATTCATATCAGACAAAAAAGGAAGCTTCTCTGGAACAGTGCTAAAGAAGACCGTGACAAAGGCGAGAAAGTCGTGCTAAGATTCGATAAGTTGATAGTTGGCAATTCTTGCTATCAGTGGGATCCCGTGAAAAACGCCCGTATTTTGATTAACTCGAGGCAACGAGACGACAGACACGTGCAATCTAACAACGAATGACAACAGTGCTCGAGATCTCGTTGGTTCACTCTTACAATGTAAACGCCAGAAGTGTAGTAAATAAAACTGCTGAACTAGAACACATGTTATTGTCCGACGATCCTGATATAGTTGTATTAACAGAAACATGGTTGCACGATAATATTACCGATAACGAAATCATTCCACCAACACATCAAATTTTCCGAAAAGACCGGGATACGAGAGGGGGAGGAGTGGCAATAGTTCTTAAAAATAATATCGATGCAACATTAATTCACGATACCTTAAACATTGAATCGATCTGGGTCAAGCTGCGTATTCATAATAGTCCGATTCTCCTCGGGGTGATCTACCGACCGCCAAATGCTTCTGAAAGCGTATTAGAAAAACTATACGACTTTGTAAATCTGCAAAGACGACGTTTTTCAAACATTGTAATCGCAGGTGATTTTAACCTTCCCAACATCAACTGGGAAAATTTAACACCTTTGAACTTTAATTGCAAGCACTCAGAACTTTTGGTTAATATGGCATTTGATAATGATTTGACGCAAATTGTTACATGTCCCACGAGAATTTCAAGTACAACCAATAATATCCTTGATCTCGTATTTAAATCTCAGGAGTTAATGGGTAAAGCGTTCACTTGCCAAGTTAGAGAGGGAATATCTGACCACCATTTGGTTTGGTGTAAATGTGCCTGAGAACTTCATACTAAAAAAGCAGACCGATTGATCAAAGTGCCTGATTACACTAGAGCGCTAGACGAAAGCATTTTAGATCACCTTGAATTATCATTTGACAGTTTTTGTGAACAAAGTGAATGTGCATTAGATATTAACGATATGTGGCTGTCATTTAAGAATTCAGTTCTGTACTGTATAGAAAGGTTTATACCGACACGTTGCAAAAGAATACGAAAAAATAATCCTTGGATTACTCGGGAGGTTTTGCATCTCAAACGTAAAATAAACAGAATTAGAATTAAAAACCAAAGAACAGACAAACCTAGTATAACACAACTTCGAAAGCAATTAAGGTCAATGATTCAGGAGTCAAAACGATATTTCCATAATGTGACCTTAGATAAATTTTTGGTATCCGATCCTATTAAATTTTGGCGATATATGATCAAGTCAAAACAGCCAATTAATACCATTACACAGAACGGAACAAAAATTGATGATCCATTCGAAATTGCCAGCTCATTCAACGAATACTTCTCATCCGTGTATACCACGGATAATAACCAGAATCCAACTATAGAATTCTCACCGAAAAGCATTCCGAGTGTTACCATATCTAAAGAAGGCATTTTTGCAGCATTGCTTAACCTTGATACTAAAAAATCTGTAGGACCAGACATGATTCCAAACATTTTTTGAGTCGGTATGCGGAATCCTGCTCAAATTTCTTGCTTACAATTTTTAATAAGTCAATTGAATTAGGGCAAATCCCCGACGATTGGAAAACTGCTAAAATAGTTCCAATATTCAAAGCAGGAGATTCCCATCATGTTAATAACTACCGCCCAGTATCAATTTTGAGCAGCTGTGCAAAATTGATTGAGCATATTTTGTTTAAACGTATTGTCTGTTTTCTTGAAGAGAATAACTTTTTCAATAAAGTTCAACACGGTTTTAGACGTAATTTATCTACAGTTACGCAACTGGTGCTCACTGTGAATGATTTCGCAAAGTCAATTGACTCCGGATATCAGACGGACGTAATTTTTATAGATTTTGCAAAAGCGTTTGACCGCGTGCCTCACGGAAAACTACTCTTCAAACTGAGATCCCTATTAAACAATGAACAGATATTAAAATGGTTAGAGGCATATTTAAAAAACAGAAAACAGTTTGTACAAATACAGGATTCCCGCTCATCCACATCAAAAGTAGAATCTGGAGTTCCTCAGGGATCAGTTCTGGCACCCCTACTTTTTCTAATTTTTATAAATGACATTACAGTGGACAGATCTGTTCAAATTCGCTTATTTGCCGATGATTGTATAATTTATAAGCAAGTCAAATGCTCAAATGACCAAGTAGTTTTAAACAAGTGTTTAGAAGTGATCTCAGAATGGTGTGATGATTGGCAAATGTCTCTAAATAACCAAAAATGTGCACATATGACGGTAACTAGGAAAAAAAACCCACTGAATTTTAATTATACTCTTCAAAGAACCGCTTTAAATACTGTATGTGAATACAAATACCTAGGATTAATCATAACTTCAAATCTGCGTTGGAACTCACATATTGACCTTATCTCCCGAAAAGCAATGAATAAATTATGGGCATTAAAAAAGAAACTGAAGGACTGCTCGAGTAAAACGAAACTAATGGCGTACAAAACGTTTGTTAGATCTATACTCGAGTATGCCGACGTTGTGTGGGATCCTTACATAAAATGTAATATTAACAAATTAGAAAGAATTCAGAAGAAGGCATTAAGATTTATATTTAACAAGTATGGCAGAAACACCTCGATTTCGGAGCTTTATGTACAGGCCGGCCTTCCGCTTTTAGGAAAATGTAGAAAGATCAATTGACTGAAATTTATTTTTAATCTAATAAATGGGAACTACAACTTGGATTATCTAGATTACTTTCACTTAAACACATCTAGGTTCACAAGAAATAAACACAGTAAACCAATCACTGAAGTAAAGTGCAGGACCGACTGTTACAAATACTCTTATTTTCCTCTTAAAAGTAAACATTTGACAGAAGTCTGTCTGGTTGGGGAAATGATTATTAAAATACGACGACGAACCAATCCCTAAATCAGGGGCCCAACGTTTCGAAGCCGGTTCGGCTTCTTCTTCAGGGGCGACTATGGAGGAAAGGAGCCGCAATCTTCTTTTTCCTCTATGACGGAGGCGAATGTGCATGATCCCATCTTCTTCCTCTTTGATCGTTTTTTGAAGACAACTGGTGGAGTACGTTCACATACACAGATGGCAGTGCACCAAGAGACCTATTAATGTTTGTTGGCGTGGTCTGAATGTGCCAAGATTCAAGGAAGAGCCTCCGGCGAGGATTAGTTTCAATGTCCAGGATACGTGTGTTTAGAAAGTCAATGCGGTGGTCATTTTTTTCACAGTGTTCAGCAACCGCGCTGCATTCTTGATCGAAGTTGCGCACATCAACCTTGTGTTGACAAATCCGTTCATGATAGTTCTTTGTTTCCCCGATGTACGAGGACGGGCACTCCGCGCAGGGAATCTCGTACACCACACCTTGCGCTTTCTCTTTAGGGGGCCGATCTTTTGGTCGTGGCATAAAGCGTCCAAGGGTTGAAATTGGCTTGTGGGCCATCTGAATGCCCTCCTTTGCTAGCACCCGTGCCAGCGCTTCACTTGTTTCCTTGATGTATTGGACGCTGATGCGCGTGGTTGGCCGGCGTTTCGTATCAACCTGCGACTGGTGGTGTTGTCAGCTGCGGTTTTGACGACGGGCAATGCGGTGTATGAAGCTGTCCGTGTATCCGTTCTTCTTGAGGTCGCAAATGATGGTTTCTTCTTCTTTTTGTCGGTCAGAATCAGTTGAGCAAAGGTTCTTTGCCCTTGATAGGAGTGTGTTTACCACCGATACTTTATGGCTCGTTGGGTGGTTGGAGTCAAATTGTAAGTACCACCCAACCACCCAACGAGCCATAAAGTATCGGTGGTAAACACACTCCTATCAAGGGCAAAGAACCTTTGCTCAACTGATTCTGACCGACAAAAAGAAGAAGAAACCATCATTTGCGACCTCAAGAAGAACGGATACACGGGCAGCTTCATACACCGCATTGCCCGTCGTCAAAACCGCGAAAATCTGTCACGTTGGGAATCAGTAAAATGGTGGCAAGCGGTTTTTAAGAAATGCTCAGCAACGCCTACAGCACTGTACACTTGTGGGATGTCTCAATGTCTCTTAGAGACATTGAAACATTCATTACTAGCCTAAGCCAAAGCAAAGCTTGCACCAGCCTTGCAGAATGTTTCGAAAAGAAAAAAGAAAAAATACCTGCTAGCCATGCACCTTTTTCTTGTGTACAATTTCGCATTGCACTACAGTAGTTGTGTGTTTCATCAGTCGGAGGCTGCTTTCATTTATTATAATATATAACTAGTCAACCTAATGCTGTGATATTTACGACAAAGCTGGTTATTTACAAATAAATTATAATATGTGCAGTT